>NW_004524577.1:26999719-27017881 GCF_000260255.1 Octodon degus | reverse complement strand
GCAGGGTAGCAGGAAACTCTCCGCACACTCACCGGACCTGGGCTAGGACTGGGTCTGGGGGCTCCCGGAACTGGGCAGAAAATCCTACTCGGCGGGCGGGGTGGGGGAGGCACTCCTGAGTAATTTTTTTAGATCAAAATAAAGACATTTTACTCCTTTGTTCTCTCCTAAAATATGCATTGGTTGTTACTGTTATTACCGCTTTCATGGAGTTACTTAATAATTTAGCCTGTGTGTCATTCTAGAAATTTCTTTTTTTTTGAGACAGGGTTTCACTGTTCAACAAAAGGCTAAAGATTGGCCTTTAGCTTACTATGTAGTTCAGGCTGGCCTCCAGCTAAGCTTAGGTGGTCTTCTGCCTCAGCCTCTCAACTGCTAGGATTATAGGCATTAGCCACTATGCCTGGTCTTAGAAATTTTTAAACGTTAACTTTTGTTGACACTGACAAGTGATTTTTTTTTTTTTTAAATGGTGTCTTACTATGTAGTCCAGGCTGCTCTTACTCTTGAGCTCGCTCTGCAACCCATAGTGGCCACTTCAGTGCTAGGATTACAGGCCTGTGCCACTATTCCCAACTAAGAGTAGTGATTTTTGAGGAGTAATTGAAATCACCTATGGAGCTCTTATTTTAACATGCACATACTTGGTTTGCACTCCCCATCATTTGAGGAAGACTCATTCCAGTTGGAAGCCAGGCAAAAATGCTTGAATAAAATCCTGATGATACTGATGTCATTTGATTAAGATTATCTATATTCTGTCCTCCAAGAATAGATTATTTTTCAAAGGAGGGAAAACTATGTGCTTGAAATATCATGGACCAGAATATGTACAGTAGTCACAATTATAATAATAGTATTTTTAGGGCACTGAACCCTGTGCAAAGTATTCTCTTGTAGTTACTGTAGTTATTTGCACTAATCTTCACTCTTAGTAGCCTAGTCTCAATACAGCATTCAGAGCAATTTACTTTTTTCTTTTTCTTTTCTTTGAAACACAGGGTGTCACCATGTGGTATGGACTGTCATTTAAACTCACCAAGTAGCACAGGTTGGTTTGAAATTTGTCACCCTATTAAGACTCCAGAGTGCTGCGATTACAGGCATGCACCACTAGCCTGTCCCCAGAGCATTTCCTTAATATAAATTATGTATCTCCTAACAAGAGCGGCTTTAATCAGACTTTATACTAATTATCTGCTGGTATGAAAGAAACTATCTCAAACTTAGTGAAGTAATCAGAAAGTCATTATTCTTAGCTCTCATAATTCTAAGGCTTACTGGGCTAGCTGGCTGATTCTTGCTCAAGGTCTCATATGTTTGCATTGTATGGTTGCTGTAGCTACTTTTCTCACATATCTAGCAGTTGATATTCCTACAGGCCAGGTTTTCTATAAGTCAGAGCACCTGCATATAACCTTAGTAAGACTTGACATAGCCTTATGGCAGGTGGCTGTGTTGTCAGGTAGTTGTCTTCTATTAAAGTATCTTGCCAACTGAATGTTACCAGGGTCTAGGTTGCTTACCTCTCCCTCTGGAGTTAGAGTCCAGGTGCTTCTCATCTTGAACAAAGTCAGATAAAAAGAACAAAAAAAGCAGTGGCAACATTTATTCAAGAAGGTAAAAGGCTGTGTGTGATGGCACATACCTATAATCCCAGCACTTGGGAAACCGAGGCAGGAGGATCACTGGAAGTTTGGGACCAGCCTGGGCTACAAAGTGAGTTCAAGACCTGTATGAAACTGCATAGTGAGATCCTGTCTCAAAAGACCAGAGAGAGAGAGAGAGAGAGAGAGAGAGAGAGAGAGAGAGAGAGAGAGAGAGAGAGAAAGTGAAGTGTGGGGCGGGAGATGGCTTTGTAGAGGGAGCTTGGGCTGAGCAAGGAGAAAATAAGGGCAAAAAGCAAACGTAAAAATACATGCTGAAATCTCCCAGGCTAGCGTGGGAAGTTACAGTGAGCTTTTCATGGCTCACCTCACCTTTTACATGGCCCAGAACTCAAGGAAACCATGAGAATGGCTACATATGCGATGAGCACGTCAACCTGAAGTCAGGGCTGGGTCATTGTTTGCAAGAGGTCCACCAGGGATTAGGAATGCTTTTGCACATGTATCTGAGGTTTTGCAATTAACAGGTCACACCTCTTAGTACAGCCAGTTTTGCCTGGCCCTACTTTCCTATCTCGGCTGGATTCCAAGAGCGAATAGACCAAAGGAAAAGTACAAGTAGCCTTAGCCTAGCCCAATTGAAGGAGAGCAGGCAGAATCACTTGTATTATTTTATTTTTAAATATAAATTTTGGGAAGAATAAAAACTCAGTTCTCTATGTGACTGTTTCCATAAATTTTTGTTTTAAATGAGAAAAGGAGTAACATAGTGAATACTTTGAGAAAAATAAAAGCATTTTTGAGTCAGATTATAAAGCTCATTTAGCTTTAATAAAAAATTATTTTTCAACTGTACATATATTAATTGGATCTTCATATCTTGTTGAATATACCTATATTTTTATATTTGTGTAACAGCTAAAATATAGGCATTCTCCCTAGAGAAACTGAGATTGAAGATATGAGATCCTGTGTTCAGGCAGGGTAAATGGAGAATCTCACCTCAAATGTAAAAAAATATTGTTTCCGAAATCATTTTCTTTTGTGTTCACCCATAATATTTTATTTGCTATCATGTTTTAACAGTTTGAAGCTCCTTACTGCTCTTTCATACTTCAATTATTTTAGCACCTAGCAAACTCTTGGTCCGGCATGCACACCTGTAATCCCAGCAATTCGAGAGGCTGATGGAGTATTGCAAATCTGAGTGCAACATGAGTTACTTAGCAAGACCCTTTCTCAAAATAAAAAGGGTTAGGGAATGTAGCTCAGTGTGAAGGGCCTGGTTCAATCCCTAGTACTGCTCCCCCCCCCCCAAAGTTTGCTATGTGTATATGTCCAGCCAGGCATGGTGGCACACATCTGTAAGTAATCTCAGCACTCTGGGAGGCTGAGTCAGGAGAATTACCTCGGGTTTGAAGTCAGCGTGGGCTACATAGTCGGGGCTGGTCCGAACTACATAATAGGATTGTCTGTAAAAAAAAAAAAAGAGAAAGAGAGAGAGATTTCCAGCAAAGAGTGCTATTTGTTAAGTTTACAGCCTTTCTTAACAAAATGTTAATAATTTATCTTTAAAATCCTTTAGTAGGTTGTTGCTTTAGAAGGTTTGCAATATTATAATTTCTAGCATAATTTAACTGCTAAGCAAATTAACATTTTTCTAGTTGGCTTCTGTTTTCTTCATTTTTGCTTTTTTTCTGTTTCCTCTTGGTTGCTTTTTTTCTAATGCTTTTCTTCTTTCAAATTTAAGGGAATAATACACTTACAAAGAAGTTCTCCTTAAGAAGTTAGGATATTAGCCTAGCAAGGTGGTGCATACCTCTATAGCACTCTGAGAGGCTGAGGCAGAAGGATTGCAAGTTTGAGCCAGCTTGGACAATTTAGTACCTGCCTCACAGTGAAAAGGGCTGGGGATGTACCACAGGATGAAGGCTTTGATTCAATCGTAGTTCCACAAAAAATAGGAAGGAAAGATTGTTTCATCCAAGTGAATTTGTTTTTAAGAAGCTGTTTGAAGAGGGCCCAGAAAAAATAACTAATAGTGGAGTGTGGCACTCAAATCAGGTCATGCTTTTTGGAAGGTCTGCCTCGGTTTCTAGGACTACAAACACACTGCATAAAAACATTTTTAAAAATAGCTTTATTTAAACGAGTTAAAGAACCAGAGAATTAATTAGTGTTTCCAAGTTGGTAAGTGGAATATGGGGTCTGTTGTAAGATCAAAAGCTTCACCTGAGTAAGCATTAGTTACTTACTCAGTAGCGAAGCTTATAAATGTAGATTGAAAATAGATCATATATGTTTGGGGATTAAGCAGTTTAAAAATTTTGCAATGGAAAATGATTTTAATGAAAACGTTAGGTGCTGAGTTTTGAATCTATGTCAAGACATAAAAGTGGTACTGTATTAACAGGTGTCCTAGTATTTTTCTCTTAGAGATACTTTTAAAATTGAGATATAATTCATATATCTTACAACTCATTTTTTTAAGTTTACAGCTCAGTAGCTTTTCATATATTTACAAACTTACACAACTATGATCACTGTGTAATTCCACAACAGTCTTACCAGCCCCTCACAGAAGCTTTGTTTGAGACAGTATCTCACTGTGTAGTTCCGGGTGGCCTTGAACCTTGAACTCGCTGTGTAGCCCAGGTGGACTCTCAGACTCATGGCAATCTTTCTGCCTTAGCCTCCTGCATACTGGTATCACAGGCATGTGCCACATGCTTGTCCAAGGTGCATTAACATAACTTCGCTTCTCCCCTGGCCTCCCTCGTCTGTCTCTGTGAACTTGCCTATTCAAGTTATTTCATAAAAATGAATTAATACATGACCTTTTGTTTTTGGCTTCTTCAGCATAGCATAATGTTTCTCTTTCCTTTTTCCCTTTTTTTTTTTTTTTGGTACTGGGGTTGTCTTTGCTCTGGGCTACTCTCCCATCCTCTTTTGTATTTTATTTGGAGAGGGTCTTACTAAGTTATCGTGTAACGGGGCTTACATTTGTGATTGTCCTGCCTGAGCCTCCCAGAGCTCTGGGATAACAAGTGTGCACCATCTTGCCTAGCTCTAATTTCCAATTTTTATCCATGTTGTATTATGTTAGTACTTTGTCCATTTATATAACTGAATCATATTCCACCATAATGGAATGTTGCATAGATATACATCATTTTTATATCATTTGGCTAGTTGATGAATCTTTGGGTGTTACGGCAGTTTGTTCAATGTTTGTTTTGATAGTAATGCTATAAATATTAGTCACAACTTTCTTCTTCAGAGAATGTGTTTTCAGTCTTTTTGGTTGTATACTTAAATACTTAAGAGTGAAATTGTTGGGTTGTAGGGAAGCTGTTTAACTTTTTGTAGCTGCCACTGCATTTTCCAGAGTGGCTGTACCATTTTCCATTTCTGTCTCCAATGGATGAGAGTTTCTACATCTTCAGCATGTGTGTGTGTGTGTGTGTGTGTGTGCGCGCGCACAAATATATACATATGTGTGTATATATACACACATATGTATATATGTATATGTTTATATTTGTATATATAGATGCAGATCTATTTTTCAGTACTTTAGGGATTGAACCTAGCATCTCAGGCAGGCCAAGCAAGTACTCCACCACTGAGCTACATCTCCAACTTGAGTCTATCTCTATAGCCTCTCTGATGCTGATACTTGTGGTTGCCTGACTTGGTTATACTCATCCCATTGGGTAGGAATGATAGTTTTGGTTTGTACGTCTCTAATGACTAATGAGAAATGCCTCTTCAAACCCTTTTGCCTATCTTTGGTTTTTGTCTTTTGCTTTCTTATTTTTGAGTATTAAGAGCTGTGAATTTTCCTGGATACATGCCCATCATTGTATATGACACTGATAGTTTCTTAATGGAGGAAATAGCTTCTGTTTGATTTACTAAGATTTGTGTGTGTGTGTGTCTAGAAGGGCTGTTTGTTGACTGGTGTTTGTTAAAAAGATCTATTTTCTCTTTTTGTGCCTATTTGTGTGAAGTACTGTATAGCTTTATTAATCTTGGCCTTTCTACTACTGCCTGAATAGCTGAGACTGCAGGGCACACCACTGGCTCCAGCTCTAGTTAAAAAATTTAAAAGAATTGTTGTAGATATTGTTGAGATACTCATTTTGGTTATATTGAATTTGTGATATGAATTGGGATTTTTCTTGTGTCTTGAACTTTGTGATCAGATTTCATTTTTAGAAAGTTTGCAAATAGATGTGTAATGTCTTTTTTTCTTCTTCTAAACAACAGAGTCTACAGGATCTCAGTACATAGATCAGACTCGTAGTGATCCTCTTGTTTTCAACCTCCCAAGTACTAGTATTACAGGTGGGGCCACTACATCCGGTCTCAATTGCCTTCTCAGTGTGTCCCGGGCATGGAGTCCGCATGGCTTGTGGTGCTGGGCATCAAACCCTTGCCCCTGTGCTCTGCCTCAGCAGGTGCTTTAGTTCCCTGAACTATCTGGCCGGCCTTATAATGTCTTAAGGAATAATCAGTCTATCTATCTTTCTTTCTTTCTTTTTTTTTCTGTTACTGTTGTACCTGGCACCATTTTTTTTTTTTTTTTTTTCTTCTTAATCATCTGGAAAGAAAACATTCTAGAGTAACATCATTAAAAACAGCTTTGATAAAGCACGGTAACTACTATGTATCATTAAGCAGGTACCAGATATTTTACATTCACAGAAGTATGATACAGTACTGTCCTACATCTATAATACTAAAGGCTACAATTAAAAAGGCACTATTTCAGACTTGATTCTACTTTTCCAGCAGAGGGCCCAAGGGTGATTTGACACAGCTCTGTAAAGAAATGCACTTCCTTAGATAGCATTTGCTTCCATTAGCAGCACAGTTTACTGTCTTCATGAACACCAGCTTCCTTCTTTCTTTCTTTGGTCTTTTTTTCCCCCCAGAACCGTGGCTTGAACTTAGACCCTTGCACTTGCTTGCCAGGGAATCGTTTATTCCACTGAGCCATCTCTCTGGCCCCTTTCTCGTCTTTTTGAGTCAGGGTCTTGCTATACAGCTCAAACAGCCCTTGAGCTCACTTTGTAGCCCAAGCTGGTCTCAAACTTGCAGTGACCTTCCTGCCTCAGCCTCCCAAGTGCAGGGATTAGAGGCATGCAGTGTCACACCCAGCTTCCAATTTTTCTTAGTCTGTTTTTAGCACATGATTATATCCCTCTTGAGTTGTGCGTGTGCACATGGCCCATCTCAATTTTTTCCTCATCTTCCTTCCCTCCCCCTCCTTCCCTCTCTGGTTCTCTCCCCATTTGCAGAAGATCTGCTTCCTATTGTTTTTTATTTTTCAGTTTGTTTATAATTTTGGTTTCTCATATGAGAAACCATGCAATATTTAAGCTCGTGTGTCATTTAACTTAACACTGTGGTGTCAGGGTGCTTAAGGAATAATTTTGACACACCTTTTCCATCCATGATTTCAACCATGGTTTTTTATTTCTTTGTGTTTTTCTTTAAACTTGACAGTATCTTGCTGTGTAATTCAGGTTGACCTTGACCTCACTATGTAGTCCAGGCTGGTCCTTTTGAACTTGGAGTGATCCTCCCTCTGGCCTCAGCCTCTACCTTACAGAGTGCTGGGATTAAAGGTGTTCACCACTATGTCTGATTGATTTTTTAATCTTTCATTTATTTATTTGGTACAGGGTCTCACTATGGAGCTTGGACTTGTGGTGATTCTCCTGTCTCAGGCTCCCCAGTGCTGGGATTACAGGCATGCACCACCGAGCCCAGTTTCTGCATTGCTGTATCTGGCATGCTTTTCTATTTCTTGAGCAAATTTTATAATTTATATATTTATAGAAAATCAGAAAAAAATCAATCATAGTATAAAAACATTTATCTAAACTTAGTGATTTTTTTAGACTTTAAAAATTTTTTTTTTTTACATTTTATGCATTGGTTCAGGGTCTTGCTGTGCAGTTTGGACTGATAGTAATCCTGCCTCAGCCTCCCCAGCGCTGGGATTACAGGCATGTGCCACCACACTCAGTCTTTAAAAATTGTTTTTTTCTGTGCTATTACACTGTAATTCTTCCTACTAGCATGTTTCATGTTACTAGATCTTTGAGAAATTATTTTTTTTTGTTTGGGGAAATTATTATTATTTTGTATTTTAGGGAAGGGTTTACAGGGTGTTCAGGATCTCACTACTAGATTGGACTCGTAGTAATTCACCTGTTATAGCCTCCCAAGAGCTGGGATTACAGGTGCACACCACCATACCCAGTCTCAATTGCCATCTCAGCACACCCTGGGAGTGGGGCTGGCACAGGAGGCCTGAATATCGAAACCCCGGCCCCTGCGCCTGCTTGCAGGCACTTTAATCTCCTGAGCTATTTGGCTGGCCCTGAGAAATTATTCTTTATGTTCTTATTCTACTTCCCCCAAAAGTAGAACAAGCCCTTGGTGCCAGTCATTTCTCTCTCTCTTCTCTCTCCTCTCATCCCTTTATGCTTGACCCGGACCCTTCCCCCCATCCCCTGCACTCAGCCCTCCGTGCCCTTTTCTCTTCCTCCCTCTTATGTTCCCCTTTGTATCTTCTGTCTTCTCTTCTCCATCACTTCAGGCTCTATACTCCTGGACTATATCCTCAGCTGCTGGCTCTTCTGTGAATCCCCTCTAGTGTTTTGCCTCTCCACTAAAAGTAGTCTTGTCTAACCCACAGAGTGGGAAAATTTTTTTGCCAGCTATTCTTTGAACAAAGGACTAATATCGAGAATAGATGCAGAACTTAAAAAAAATCAGATTCTGTCTCAGTTACTTTTCTTTTGTTGCTAGGACAAAATACCTGATACCTGAACTTAAGGAAGGAAAGGTTTATTTAGCTCACAGTTTGTGGAGGTTTCTGTCCATAATTTGCTGGCTCTGAGGCAGGGTGGTCATGGAAGAGGGGAGCAGTTTATGGTAACAGAAAACAGTAGAACAGCCAGAGCAAAAAGAGAAGAATAGTAGCAGAGAGGAAACCTCTTTCTCTCCCGAATATTGTATGCAGGATACCTGCCCCAGACCAGGTATAGCACTCACACTCATAATCCCAGCATTGGATTATGTTTTTGCTTTGCTTTGCTTTTCAGTACCAGGGATTGAACTCAGGACTCTGTGCTTGCCAAGCAGGTGCTTACTCTACTGAGCTATCTCCCCAGCCCTTGGATCATGAATTAATCACAAACTCTAGAAACCTGCCTCATGACTGCATGAGGCTTTGAGGGGGGAAATCTGAACGCAAACTATAACAACCCCCCCCCCGCACAATAAAACCCAATCCAAAAATGGGCATCTGAAGTACATAGATGCTTCTTAGAAAAAGAAGTAGAAATGACAAACATATGAAAAAAAAAATGTTCAGTATCACTAGTCATTTGAGAGATGTAAATTAAAACAATGTTGAAATGTCATGTCACTTCAGAAGAAATGGCTGTTATCAAGAAATCAGCCATTAACAAATCCTAGCAGGGGAGAGAAGAACTCTTCTCCACTGTTGGTGGGAGTGTAGACTGGTGGTGCAACCACTGTGGAGATTCTCAAGGAAGTAGGATGATAGGTCCCATTGGACCCCGTTATTCCCCTACTTGATATCCTCCCAAAAGAATTAAAAACATCATACCACAGTGATTTATGCGCACTCATGTTTATAGCAGTTCAGTTTGTAATTAAATCTGGGAAACAGGCCTAATGCCCATGAATGGATGACTGGATAATGAAAATGTGGCTTTATATACAGTGAAGTACTACTCAGCCAAAAGGAAGGATAAACTTGAGACATTTCTAGGTAAATGGGTGCACCTTGAGACCATACTCACATGTTTAAATACTGCATTGTGTCTCTGGTGTGAGAAACTGAACTAAGTAAGGACCAAAATGTATACCACATAATGGGAAATGGGAAGAAATTGCTGAAATGAGAAGAGGAACAAGTAATGAATAGTGCTTGTCTCAAAGATTGATCAGAAACTACTGAATTTACATGTAATTGGTAATGAGAGTTTATTCATATAGAAAAAGTTTTATGTTTCAGTAAAATGAAAAGTATTTGTTTTTGATAAAGGCTTTCGGTAGTTTACAAACATGTTAAAAACAGTACATTTTATTAGATGTTGCCAAATACATGTGGGCACATGTGCCTGTATATTTTTAAGAAATGAGCATTATGGTTTGACTATTTGGTTATGACTTTTTTAGTTTACAGTGGTCAATTTTTAAGAATTCCATTTTAGAATTTGATGTAAGTAAGGAAGTAAAGGTGATTTCCTTAGTTATAAAAATCAATTTTAAAAATTAATTAGTTCTCTTTTGCTTTCCATAGCATGTTGACTCAATTAAGAGACATCAGGGAGATAAATTCAATCCAGTGGTAAGTAGCCTTAATTTCTTTTTGTTAGAAAGTATTTATTTATTTATACATGTTTGTAGTACGTAATGTTTACATTCGTTCTCTGGGGTTGGTACATGGACATACTAG
Source organism: Octodon degus (assembly GCF_000260255.1). NCBI lineage: Eukaryota > Metazoa > Chordata > Mammalia > Rodentia > Octodontidae > Octodon > Octodon degus. Next base: position 27,007,765 of record NW_004524577.1, on the reverse strand, counting down.
ATGTGAATTCCTTTTTCCATCCCTTTTTACCACCTTCCTCCTCCTACCTCCATCTCTTGATTTCTTTCTTGTTTTAGAAAGATCTGTCTCCTTACTTTCTGTTGTCTTTTATTTTGCTCTGATTTTTGAGACAGAGTCTCACTGTGTATATACAGTTTAGGCTGGCCTTGAGCATGGTAGGTAGCCTAGTCTGGCTTTGAACTGTGGAGCTCTTCTTGCTTCAGTTTGCTGAATACTGGGATTATAATTGTGCAACACCATGCCCTGCTTTTAGTTTGCTTTTTATTAATAATTTGAGTTTCTTGTATGAAAAAAGCCATGTGATACTTAAGCCTGTGTGTGATTCATTACACATAACATTGTGGTCTCAAAAGTGCATAGGTTTTCCTATAAATGACTCTAGTTTAGCTTTCTTTATGGCAGAGTAGTACACCATTGTGTGTAAATGTCATGTTTTTGTACATGTGTCAATACAATCTGTTGTCTTTAACTCTTTTGGGAAGATGCATGGAAGGGGAGAATAGCTAGGTTGAGTGGAACTTCTTGGTTTAGGTTTTTGAGGAATTTCCATACTGATTTCCATAGTGGTTGTAGTAGTTCACATTACTACCAATAATACAGAAGGAAGGGTCCCTTTTTCTCCCTGCAGCCTTGTCAGCATTTGTTATTTGATTTCTTGATAATGGCCATTGATTGGTTCTGGAGTACAGTGGAATCTCACTGTGGAATTTGTATGTCTCTAGTGGCCAGTGATATTAAGCATTTCTTTATGTATTTATTGGCCATTTATTTGTACTTTTTCTTCTGTGAAGTGTCTGTTCATTTCACTTGCCCATGTTTTCAGTCAGGCTCATTATTAGAGGAGTATGTGTTTTGAGTTCTTTATGTATTCTATATAGTAGAGGAATAGTTGGCAAAACATTTTTCCGATTATGTAGGGCTTTTTTGTTTTTAACTGTTGGTTTTTCTTTTGCAGTGTAGAAGCTTTTTCTTTTGATATGATCCCATATGTTGATTCTGTTTCCTGTACAGCTGGGCAGGGGATTGTTCAGAAAGTCCTTGCCTGTGCTTATGACTTCAAGAGCTTTACCTGTTACCTTTCTTCCACTGTATGTTTTTGGCCTTTCTGTCGAAGATCAAGTAATTAAATTTGCCTCCCCTATTCTAATAGTTCCATTGATCTTTATATCTGTTTTTGTTTTAGTACTGTGCTGTTTTATAATATTACTTTATAATATTGTACCATAGCTTTGTAATATTACTTGGAGTTCAGGATTATGACACCTCCCATTCTACTCATGTTGCCCAGGATTGCTTTTTGGTTTTGTTTTGTTTTGTTTTGTTTGTTTTGTTTTGTTTTGTTTTGTTTTTTGATATAGGATCTTAACTTTAGAGTTCAGGCTGGCCTAGTACTGACATAGTGCAGACTGGCCTAGAACTCAACAGTGATCCTCCTGCCTCAGCCTCCTGAGTGTGGGGATTATAGGCATGTGTAACCGTGGATGGGTTTCTACTAGTTCCATGTAAATTTTAGGATTTCCTCTTACATTTGTGAAGAGTACTGGAGGTATTTTGATTGGGATTGTGTTAAATCCGTATATCAATATGTTCTTTTTGACAACATTAATTCTGTCTATCCAGGAACAGTGGGATATCTGTTTTCTGATGTCCTCTTTGATTTTGTTTCTGAAGTGGAGTGCTGTAGTTTTCATTTCAGGTATTTTTCACTTTCTTAGGTTATTTCAAAAGTATCTAATTTTTCTTGGTGCTATTATGAATAGTAGTTTTTTCCTAATTTTTTTCCTCAAGTTAATTATTGGTACACAGAATGCTGTTGACTTTTATGTTTTCATGCTACATTATTGAATTTGATTTTTAATTCTTACCGTCTGTAGAGGATTATGTCATCTGCCTAATGATAGTCTGCTTTCTTCCATATATTTTATTTCTTCCTCTTGCCTCATCACTCTTGCTAGTAGTTTGAAGAACTGTGTTGAAGAGGCATGATAATCTAAGGTATCTCATTAATTGGTTACCATAATAGCTCTTTCTTCTATTTGAAACTATTTTCACATTGTTCACTGCTGCTGCCCATAATTTTGATACAAATTTTAGTCTTCTGAATTTCTGTTTGGAGACTTTTATGGACTGTAATTTGTTTCTGTGTTTGCCATACGTTTTGCCTCATTGTGGTTAGCTTTCTTAGTTTTATTAGTATTTTCTGTATTCTTGCTCATCATTTTGTCCAATATCTGTTTACTTACATCTTTTGTGAGCTTACCAGATCCTCTGTTACTGTTTTGTTATTTCTCTGATAGCATTTTTAATAATTCTGGCATGTGGCTTTTGATTTTTTCACCTTCAGTACTCCATGGATCAGCTTTAGGGGAGTAGATTGTCTTTGGAAGTATTTTTCTTGGGCTTTTCTCATGTTTCTGTGATTTTTATTTTTATGTTAAGTCTTATGGGTTGATTATAAAGGAAAGTTTTGTTTCTAAGATGAAAACCTTTTTAGTTTATGTTCACTTTTCATTGTGCTTTTAGGGTGTGTTTTGGGCCTTTGCTTCTGTTCTAGAATCGAACTACCTCTGTTTGCTTGGGATGTAAGATTGTAGTGTATTTGGCCTAGACCCAGTTTTCCAAAAATGGGTCACAGTATATTGGTAATAACCACAAGTCAATCTATGTATTGACATCCCAAGAAAACTGGTTAATAGCAACTGTTTGTGACCTTGGCTTATAGTAATAAAATTGGCGTCAATTGCAGCATCAGCTGAATGTCAACAAACCCTCAGAACCTATACCACCCTTCACTGTAGAAAAGAGATCTATAATTATAGAATGACTACAGTGACAAACCAAATATTGACCTATATATAGTAAATATCCACTAATTTGAGTTACTTCACTTCTCTTATTAATAGACAGAACTTTCCTATTGGCTCTAACAGTGCCCATGTTAATGCCTGTTAGACCAGCATAGGCTTTTTCCCTATTGATTGTGTCTTTGTATTACTGTATTTTGTTTTGTCTTTTTGAGACAAGAGTTTCATTACATAGTTCAGGCTGGCCAATAATGTCTCCATAGTTGGAGATACTGAACCAGCACTGTATAATAGAACTTTTTACACTGATGGAAGTATTTTGTATCACTTTGTAATCCCAGCTGGCCTTGAATTCAGAGTGATCCTTCTGCCTCAGCCTCCAGAGTGCTGGGATTATAGGTGTGTGCCACGTGTGTGGCTGTATAATTGTGTAAAGGAGGATCTCTGGGTATTTTTACTCACTATTTATTTGATACTTTATCCCTCTTCCCTCAAGGATTGAGGGGTTTTTTTGTTTGTTTAATTTTCTAATCAGTAGTTTTTATTCTGCATCACTTCCATCTATAGATCTATAAAGAACTAGGACCAGCTACAGACCTATACAGATTTATATAGAACATTTTTGTTGCCTCTGTGCCCAGTAAATTTAATTTGAAGTCTAAGAAGTGGGCATACTTGTAATCTCATTTATTATAAAGGCTGAGACAGGAGGATCTCTTGAGCTGAGGAATTTAAGCCTGGACAGTATAGGGAAGCCATGTTATAAAAAACACAATGCTGGATTTAATCTGAGGTCTAAACTGCCCTCTTCATAGACTATAGCCATGGACAGATTTCCTTCGAATTGAAAACTGTAGCCTCCTAGACCCAGGCATTCATTTAATCTTCGTTTTCTGAATTCATGGTCCTAAGAAGTTCTACTGCTATTGTCTATTTCCAGTCTTATTAGCTTTATAGAAAATTCTTGGAGGTTGTTTTCATTTTTATGAGGATTTTACCCTATGAATTTCTTTATTCCTTAAGTTTCCTCTATCACAATTAAGATAAATATACTTTTTAGTCACATATATTAATTAAAATACAGTGTGTCAGAATCATAGTTGGAGACATTGAACCAGCACTGTGTAATAGAACTTTTTGTGTCAGTTGAAGTATTTTGTATCTGTTTAGTCCATTGTGGTAATTACCTGTGGCTTAAGTTTAAATAGGCACAAATGTCTAGGGGCCAGCGCAGAGTACAGAACAAATAGAATTCTTTTGTATTGTTTTTTAATCATGTTCCTAACTTAGTATCTAGAACAAGATGCTTTCTGTTTTCTTGTGGAATTTAAAAAATGATTTCTTGAGTCCACAAAATAAGGTGAATTACCCTTTAGCAGTTAATTCTTTGTGTTTATTAGATTATTCCTGCTGGTAAAATACACCTTTGTGTAAATGCAGGATGTATTATTTAGTAACCTTAATTGGATGTTTTATTTGACTAAGATGGCAATAAAGCAACCTTGAGCCTGTGTTCCCTGTCTGCCTTTATATTCCACCCAGGCTGCAGGCTCACTGGTTGGCACCCCCTGTGTCCAATATGCAGCTCCAGTGTCAGTAAATCTGATCCACTACACCCAGAACTATGCCAGTCTAAACAGTGGACAAATCCAGTTATCACATAAACCTTAATCTATGTTCCATGTTTATATACCCTTAATCCAGCCAGCTCTGAAAAGCCCTACCAATGAGTGCATGAGGCTAGGGGGAACATCTACAATACAAGCTATAGTAGTCATTAAATTGCCTAGGCTGGGCTTGTGTTCATAATCTTCTTGCTTTAGTCTCCCAGGATGTTGGGTTTATAGATTGCCTCACTACACATATATTTTTGGTTTTAATGATGCCCCCAAAATTTGTAGTAAATTTATAGTACTTTGATGATTTTGAGGAATTCTTAGAACAAAAAATTTAAGAAAAAACTTCATTACATTAGAGTATTTTCGAAAACCAAGAAGCAAACATGAAGCAGGCTAGCCTTGGTGTTCCACACCTGTGATCTCAGCATAAGGCAGAGTGAAGCAGCCTGAACTACATAGCAAGACCCTGCCTCAAAAACAAATTTCTGTAGAAGCATTTAAATATAAATGATTATTTTGTATATCATTTTTAAAAGTACAACAATACTCTGAGTTTAATATGAAATCCATGAAATAAAAATGTGGATATTAAAGTAATATTAAATAGATTCCATTGGTGTGTGTAGCAGAGGGGAGATGCTTATCTTTGGAATATGAATTGGGACAAATGAATTGGAATAATCTGTTCTGAAAAATCAGTATGTATGTTTTAACTAAATTTACTTTTATCCGAATTTCAGTATCTAAACATGACTACAAAACGAAGTTTGTTTGTGCGGTTGGTGCCCTGTCGCTGTCTACGAGGGGAAGAGGAGACTGTCACTACTTTGGATTACTCTCATTGCAGTTTGGAACAGGTTCCCAAAGAGATTTTTACTTTTGAAAAAACTTTGGAGGAGCTCTATTTAGATGCTAATCAGATTGAAGAACTGCCGAAGGTATGTTAATATTATCTTTTCCAGACTAGATTTCACTGAGTAAGTCAGGCTGGCCTTGAACTCACTTTGTGACCCAGGCTGGTCTGAACTCTGCAGTACTCAAGTCTCGGCCTCCCAAATGCTGGAATTACAAGTGTGTACCACCATGCCTGGCTTAATACTGTCTTTGAAGAATAACCTTTGGTATTTCTCTGCCTAACAATTGTGCTTTTGTGTTGTTTTTTTTTTTTTTTTTTGAGACATGGTCTCACTATATATGTAGTTCAGGCTGCCCTTCAACTCACCATATAGTCTAAACTAGCTTTGAACTCAGAGTGATCCTCCTGTTAGGGTAGCCTGCTTTTAAAAGTGGCTTGGCAACTAAGTGTTACTGGATCTGGGTTGCTTGTCTTTCCCTCCAAAGTTATTTTTGTCTTCAACAAAGAAGTAAGCAAAGTGACCAAAAACCAGTTTATTCAAGAACGTAAAAGTGAGGAGTAAAGAAAAAACTGGCTTTGTAGAGCAAGCTTAGGCTGAATAAGAGGAGAAAAAGCAATAAAAGGATACCTTGGAAAAAACAGGATGGCCTCTTATTATGAAAGCCACCATAGTGAGCTCGTCTTGGCATCTGTGCCCTTTTAAACTGTTCAAATCATGAGGAAACCTGTAAGAACTTCTACATACGGGTCCTCAGAGCCAGTGCTGACATCACACATCTCATGTAATGTCTAGGCTGTTCAATTGAAGGCCTGCTTGAGAGGTTTTTTGTTTTTTGTTTTTTGTTTTTTGGTAGTCTAGTAACCACTGGGAGGAAAATGTTTATTACTATGAAACACTCAAATTATAACCTTGTTTCTTTATTAAAAATTTTCAGTGTTTTTTCCCTCTCATTCTATACACTATCTCCTAGGTTTTATGGAAAAACTACAGTTTTAAGCATTAGAATCCTTAGCTACTTAAACAGCAAACTTTGACACAGCAGAGACCCACTGATGGCTCATAAAATAGTTTAGCATGTGCACACAGCACTATGAAAAATAAACTGTTATTTGGATTGTGAGTTTTATAAAGTATTTTTTTAACTGAGGAAGGGAAAAATAATAATAATATATATATAGATAGATACGATATAGATGGACATAGATATACTGTAAGGCTGAGGCGACTACTAATAATTTCCATCAGTTTATTGCAAAAAGCAGTTCATGTTTAGAGTTTTCACTTTGACCAACTCTGTATACTGATAACTTCAATCTAAGCAATTATGTTGAGGACAGCAATATGTAATACAAAGACCATGGTTAAATACCTCTCATCTTGGCTTTCTAAGTATGTATCATTTCTAATGTTTTAGTTATTATTGTACTCTTTAAAATAAATTTTAAAGTAAAGACAAGAAAAATTAAGGTTAATTAAAAGCAAGCATTAATATTCAATTATATGTCCAATCTCACATAGCTATATCTGTTAACCTGAACAACAGATTTGATGATAAAAATAGGTAATATAACAAACCATTGTTAATTTACTATTCTTGTTTTGAAATTCTGTAACATGTCTATTATATGTTACCCTGTTTCTGTCTTTGTTTCTGCTATTTGGTTTTTCTTTTGTTCGTATGCAAAATACAATAAAATTTTAAAAATGTAAAATAATATTTTTGGACACATTTAAATTTATATGTCTTTTTGACTCGCTATACAGTTTAGGCTGGCTTTGAGCTCACTTTGTAGCCCAGGCTGGTCTTAAACTCACAGTGATCCCTCCTGCCTCAGCCTCCCGAGTGCTGGGATTCCAGGCATGTGCCATCATACCTGGCAAGAATATTTTGTGTGTGTGGTACTGGGGATCAAACTCAGGTCCTTGTACTCACTCGCCAGGCAGGTGCTTATTGCCATTGCATTATATCCCCAACCCAAGAAATGTTTTTAATATGTCTCATGTAATATATATGACATTCAGTGGAAGTTCATATTTAATTGGACATCTTGTGTTTAATCTGGCAACCCTAACCATAATAGGTTTATGACATACTTATTTTAGATTTTTATATGTGTTTAAACAGGCTGGTTGGGAGTGTATACAAGGCTATTTTCTGATGACCACTAGTAAAATGATTTGGAAAACTACAGCTGTCCTAGATAGTTTTATAAATAAACTTATAATGGCTTTGCGTAAATATTAAAGGTTACCATTTATATGTTTATGAATAGTATACTTAGGTTGTGGTAGGGTGCTTTATAATTTACTGTTCTTGATTCTATGTTCTTGGGCACACAGTTTAATAGAGAAGGTGCCTCGTTCTATTGGAGAAGTTGGAAGATCAAGTCATTACCTTTCCCTATTCACAACCAGTAAAATCTCAATCTGAGATTTTGTGGAACAGAGTGAGGCTTGCTATAATAGTGCAGATAACTTGGTCACAATTTTTTTTTTTTTGCGGAACTAGGGATTGAACGCAGGCCCCTGAGCTTGCCAGGCAAGCCCTTATTCCACTGAGCCATCTCCCCAGCCCCAAATTTTACATTTTTGGAAAATGTTTTTAAATGTGGCTTTCATTTTGGAATAAGTTTCCATGAAAGGTAAATTCCACAGCTTATCGTATTTAATGATGACCTTTTCTTTTTGTATTACTGGAGATTGAACCCAGGACTTTCTTACTGGAGATTGAACCCAGGACTTTCA
>NW_004524577.1:26991277-26999184 GCF_000260255.1 Octodon degus | reverse complement strand
CTCTCTCTCTCTCTCTCTCTCTCTCTCTCTCTCTCTCTCTCTCTCTCATAAATAAATGAATAAAATTTAAAAAAAAAAAAAGTTAATACATGAAATATGTAGGAAAGCTGAAAATAACCAGAATCCTTTCCTCTCTTTTGTCAATAGCAACTTTTTAACTGTCAGTCTCTACACAAACTGAGTTTGCCAGACAATGACTTAACAGTATTGCCACCATCCATTGCAAATCTTATTAATCTCAGGGAACTGGACGTCAGCAAAAATGGTAAGTCCCTCCCCCAAGTTTTTGTACTTGGCAACATGTTAAAATTTCTGTTGTTTTCACAAATAGAAAATATAAAACTAATGTCAAATTATATTGTATTATATTAGCTTTATCTATGAGTAAGTTTATTTTACATAAGGACTTCGCATCTTGTTTTATCTCAGATTTAGTAAAATTTAGTGTTACAGTTTTGGCTTAGAATTTATATAAAGTCTCTGATAGCTTAAAGCAGATGAAAAATAAGCCTTAACTTTTTTTTAAATCCATTTTGAACAGCAGTAATAAAGTTGTACAGTAAATCTCTTGAACTTATTCTTCCGGTCTAACCCAATTTTTTTTTTACTGTTAGATTAAAATATCCCAGTCCTGTTACTCCCTTCCACTTTATCACTATTTTACTCTTTTTTGAGTTTGCCTTCTAAAAATTGGATTGTGTAATATTTGTCCTTTAGTTTGTGACTTATATTACTTAATGTCTTCTGGAATCATATGTTGTCACAGATGACAGGATTTTCTTAATTTGAATCTTAAGTCCTTATACATCCTTGCCAAGCAGTGTACCACTGAGCCACATCCACAGCCCCCAGATGCTTCTTAGTTAATTTCCTTTGGATATATATTCAGTAGTAGGATTGTTGTATCATAGTAATTCTCTTGGTAACTTTTTAAAAGGTGCCTCCATACTTTTCCTGTAATAGCTATACTAAATCACATTCCCACCAGTGGTGTTAAGGGAGTCACTTTTCTCTTACATCCTTACCAACACTTACCTTTTAGATTGCTTGCACTCCTGCTCCCTCCCCTCTCCCCTCTCCCCTCTCCCCTCCCCTCTCTCCTCCCCTCTCCTCTCTCTCTTCTCTTTCTTCTCTCTTCTCTGTCCTCTTTCCTCTCTTTTTCTCTTTCCTTCCTCCCTCTTCCTTGTACCTTCTTCCTTCCCCCTCCCTGTTTTTGTCCTTCCATGGCTTTGCAGGAGATTGAACCCCGCCCGGGCTTCAGGGGTACTAGGAAAATACTCTACCATTAAGCTGTACCTGTGTCCCTCTGTTCACATTCTAACAGATTCAAAATGGGTTCTTACTTTGCTATTATGCTTCATTATATTTTTATGGTGATTAGCCATGTTGAACATTTTTTTCATGTAACTTTTGGCTGTCTTCTTTTGAGAAATACACACTTAGACACTTTGTCCATTTTAAAATTGAGATTTCTTGCTATTTGATGTCCTGTTAATTTAGGTATTAAATTTTTATAAGGTGATAGTGTATGAACATTTTCTCCCATTCAGAAGATTGTCCCTTTATTATTTTTGCTTGGCTGTGAGTTTTTTAGTTTTGCATAACCTTTTTGACTACTTTAGTTTTTCTTGCCTGTGCTTTTGGGGTTGTAATAAAAAAAATTAAAGAAGAAATTACTGTCTAGATCACTCCGGTGCTCCAGAGTGCTAAGGGCCTTTTTTCCTTGTATTTACTTTTTTTTTTTTTCTTTTTGAAAGACAGAGCCCACTGTTTAGTACAGCCTGGCCTTGAATTTAGCAGCAATCCACATGCCTCAGCCTCCTCATCGCTGGGATTACCAGCATGCACCACCATGCCTGGCTCCTTTGTGTTTTCTTTTAGTAGATTTATAGTTTCAGATCTTAAAATTTAAATCTTTAATCTATTGTGATTTGTTTTGCCTATTGTGTAAGGGTTTAATTTCATTCTTCTACATATAATTATCTACTTGTCCCAACTTTTTATTGAAAAAAATTAACCATTCCCCATTGTGTGTTTTTGGCACCTTTGTCAAAAATAAATCCACTCTAAATGTGTGGAATTATTTCTGGACTCTCTATTCTGTTCTTCTGATCTGTATTTATTCTTATGTCAGCACCTGGCCACTTCTTTATAGCTTTGCAGTAGTTTTTTGGTGGAACCGGGGATTGGACTCAGGCCCTTGCGCTTGCCAGGGAAACACTTATTCTACTGAGCCATCTCCCTGACCCTGCAGTAGATTTTGAAGTTACTATGATTCCTGCAGGATTGATCTTTTTCTTCAGTGTAGCTTTAGCTATTCAGGGCATTCATATGGCCTGTCTTCTAGAGAAGACTTTCAGAAATGATGCTTAAACTATCCTGTCAAAGTGGTTTATAGAACGTTTGTGGTGAGAGGAAATGAAAGAAAGACTCTATAATTGTTAATATAGGAATTACAAGGTAGAGAAACCAGAAAGAACGGTCCATTATTGTCTCATACAGGAGTGTTAGAGGTTAACCAAGGCGTGTGTGTATGTGTGTGTGTGTGTGTGTGTGTGTGTATTTTTTTTTTTAATTTTTTTGTTTGTTTGTTTGTTTCTCTTTCTTTTTCAACTTAATCTCACTGTATGTCCTTGAACTTACTCTGTAGCCTAGGCTGGCCTTGAACTCAGCAGCTATCTGTATACCTCAGCCTCCTGGCCTTTCATTTTAAGAAAGAGTGAATGGAAAGCTGGCCAAAACAGAAAGTAAATCTTTGAACCCAAGAAAATGTGATGATTTGGGATAAACTGGTGGAAAAGCCTTTTCTCTTTAAAATTAACAGCGGTTACATTGATTAAGAGAGTGTTACATGTGGTTGGGGAAGGCACTGTGTATTGCTCTTATACCTTAAAATATTAAAGCTACTGTTTGCTCTATAGTAAACACTGAGCCCAGTCATGTTATAAACTGACCTGGAACTTAATGTTTTAACTTGTTATCAGTGGTTACTGTGAAGCGTTTTAATAAATATAGACTTTCACTGGAGTGTGCAACCATTGGTATGCACAGTCAGCCTTTCCTTATTCATTGTGTTACAGCTGGCCTGGATCATACATCTATCATCCTCTGGAAACTAGTCGTTTGATTTTTTATTTCGTATATTATAATTAAGATTATTATTATTCAATTTCTATATTGACTGGGACTCAGTATTCTGTAGTATTTGTCATCACAGTCTTTAGAGTACAGAAACTGTAAGGGACTATTAGTTTAAACTGAATAATTAGGACACTGGAGAATTTATGTCCTCTAGGGAAAGACCAGAAAAACTCACTCTTGAAGTTGAGTCCAACAATTTTTTTTTAAAAAACCTGTCTGTCTGTCTGTCTGTCTGTCTGTCTATCTATCTATCTATCTATCTATCTATCTATCTATCTATCTATCTAGTACAGGGTCTTTCTGTGTGGCTCAGACTCATAGTGATCCTCCTTTCTCAACTTCCCCAGCACTGGGATTACAGGTGTGCACTGCTATGCCTGGTTTCTATTGGCTCGATGTGCTTGGGGTTCCAGGGCCAGCATGGCATGTAATACTGGGGATCCCTAGTGGGCGTTAAACGTGGGTCTTCGTGCCTACCAGGATCACCAAACTATCTCCTCAGCACAAAACTTTTTTTTTTTTTAAATCTGTTTGGTATAGGGGCTTACTACGCATCTGGGACTCAGGATTATGCAGGGATTACAGGTGTGCACCTGTGGGGGAGGTAAGGGGCATATGGTGCTGGGCAATTTGGCTTTATTACTCTTTGCAGTGAGCAAATGGATATTTGGTAATTTTAGGTTAGATTTAAGGAAAGTTTGTTCAGGAGAAATGTTATGAAGCAGAGGAGTTCATGATTAGATATCTGAAATCTTATCTGTAGAAAGAGCAGATTAGGAAAAAGCTAAAACTATAATATGTTAAGATACAGTAATCATTTTAATTGAAAGAAAAAGATGCTTGAAGTGTTTTTCTGGGACAATGATCATGTTTTGGCTTTGTTAAAAAATGATCACAATTTTTTTCTCCTGGTCTTTATGTGTCACATTGACAGAATGACCTAGTCTGATGTTGATGTTTTGTGAAATAGTTTAGTTCACCTTAACTCCAAGGTCTCCCTCTGAATAGCAGGCTAGTTTGCAGCAGGACCAAGACTAGCTGATACGATCAGGCCAGTATGAAGAGATCAGGAATTATTTTCAGTTTATCAGAATTAAAGAGTTCTTTTGTAATGAGAAGGATATGAAGATATGTTTTGTAATAGCTAATGCTTCATTTCGTATGCACAACAATCTTATTTTTTTTTTTTCCTTTTCATTTTTTGGCGGAACCGGGGATTGAACTCAGACCCTTGCGCTTGCCAGGGAAGCACTTATTCCACTGAGCCATCTCCCTGGCCCCTTTTTTTTTTCTTTTTCTTTTTTTTTGCACAACAATCTTAAACTGCACAGAAGGAACACTGTTAAGTGAAAATGAAAAAGAAGCAATTGAAATTGATGGAGAATTAAGGTTTATGTATTTATTTATTTATTTATTTATTTTTTGGTGCAGGGTCTCACTGCAACTTGGACTCCTAGGGATCCTCCTGATTTCTGCCTTTCCTAGTGCTGGGATGATAGGTGTGAGCCATTGCAGCTCAGCACACCAGGGCGGGGCGGGCACTACATGTGGTACCAGGGATCAAACCCTAGCCCCTGCGCTTACCTAAGCAAGTGCTTAGCCAGATGAGTTATATTAACAGCCCTTGTTAGAGAATTAAAAAGTAGGTTGTGATAAGGGCAGGCAGACCATGGACTGGGGTTCAATCTCTGATCCCCGGGTTGCTGTACCAGCCTTGCCTCTGGGCACACTGAGATGGTGATTGAGACGGCGTGGTGATGGACGTCTGTAATCCCAACACTGGGAAGGCTGAAAACAAGAAGGATCACTACGAGTCCGATCTGTGTAATGAGACCCTGTAGACCCTGTACTAAATAAAAAAAAAAAAAAAAAAAAGGTTGTGATAAAAGTTATGTCCCTGTTCTTTATAAGGACAAAAGAAGCCATCTTTGTAGACTAGCTTTGTTGTAGTTTATATCCAAAACATTCCCGATAGACTCAAGTATTCAAAAGTGGGGCTTTCAGAAAGTGATTAGATCCTTGGGGCTTTCTGTTCAAATAGTGGATTAATCATAGCAGAGCATGTTGTTATAATGTAGGGTCTCCAAATTATCTGTGTAATGAAAATAAATCTTACATTAGTTCTGATGTAATCATTTTTCTTTGAAAATATATTGTTCATTTTTTCCAAAAGGAGGACACTGGGGACCAATAGGAGGGGTTGGGTGAACAGGGACGTGACCTAGAAGTATATCTTGCTTCCTTCTCTTGTGTATCGATCAATGTTTTACTAGAGAAACTGGTATAACACAAGATACTCAAATGTTTAAGAAATTATAAGATTGGCTTACAGTGATCAGCCACAGAGTCAGATGAGGAAGTGTACAGAGGGTGTCTGCACACTGGAGACCAAAGGATTTAGTCCAAGGTCTGGAGGTCATTGCAGTGTCCCGTGCAAGTCTGTATCAGGAGGCTGACGGATCTAGGATGGAAAGCTGAAGGATCTGAGGTACAGGCCAAACAATCTTCCCTGGAAGCCAGGAGATAACATCCAAGCCGAAGGTTAAGACTGGAGCTCCTCTAAAAAACAGAAGCAAGTCCATTCTTCTTCATTTCCCCTCTTACCATCCAGGCCACAGAGCTGCCCTATGGCCAGGGTATAGAATTGTTGAGCTTAGTTAAGCTTCTAAACTCAAGTTAACACAATCAACTACTCCATCTTCTTTTTGTTTGCTCTGCTTCCTGGTTTCCATGAGTTGCGCTGCTTCTCTCTGCCATGGCCCTTCCTCTGTGGCATTTCTGCCTTAGATCCAGCTAGCCATGTACTATCAACTGAGCCAAAATTAGAACTGTCTTCCTTAATTATTGGCTGTCAGATATTTTAGCCAGTGACAGAAAAATGAGTGATGCACTAGTGTTGAGGTTAATCCTGAGAAAGTAGTTGAGCAGGAACTTGAGGTAAGGAAGTTTTCCTTGTAGATTATGAAGGGTGCACCAGAAAGGGAATAGCTAATGTAAAAGTTTGTAGGGTGTGAGTTTCCATAGCATGTGTGAAGAACACAAGGTAGCTGAAACACCAAAATGGGAAAGTGACAGGAGTGGAGGACAAAGGCAGGGCTTTGGAGGAGTAGACAATAGATCATCTTTAAAGGAGAGAATTCAGAGCACATTATAACTTGTGTTTAGGTTTAGTTTGGCTAAAGGAGTTTGTAGGAGTATGGGTACAAAAACAAGTTCGGATGCTATTTCAGTACTAGAAGTGATGGTATTAGGAATAGTGTTACCTGGACAGATTCTGGTTATACTTGAAGTTAGAACCAACAGCATTTCCTAATGCAACCCACTGTGTTGAGATATAAGGGCAATGGAATTCAGTCAAGAGGAAAAAAAATGCTGGAGATACATATTTGGGGTACTTACAGCCAGAGACTAGATGTATTCATCGAGGGCATAGATATGAAAAAACAGAAGCCCAAAGAGTGAGTGTTGTTTATACCTTAACATTCATAGATCTGGAAGGATAGGAAAAAAGTATACAAAAAAATGAGAAAGAAACCCAAGTGGTGAAAATACTCATTTTTCTTATTCTATTTTAACTTCTTGTGAAGAGGACCTTATCTTAATGTTCATAGTTTATAGCATAGTGTCTGGTACTTGTTGTATATTTGGTGTATTATAAGATAGATTACTTCCATTTCAGGTATGTTGAGTTTGAGGTACCTCAAAACAAACAAGCGAAAACCCTAGAGTAAGGCTTACTTTTAAGTATTTCGTTAAAGGGTCCATCAAAGTCTATTAGTTTTTCTTTTAATTGAAAAATATTTTATGGAGGGATCTTTCAGACTGTATTAATAGTCTGTTTATCATCGCATTTTTTTACAAAATAATATTGGTATCTATTGGTGGACTTCTTCTGTTTTTGGTTTTGTTTTTGGTGTTAAGATTTGTCTATGTTTAAGCATATATTTACTCTTCCATGTAGCTACATACCCAGACACCCAGCCCTTTGGTGAATGTTGACCAAAATAGTTATTACTGTGGTATTGATTACTTGGCAATTTTGTACCCCTCATTTTTTATTTCTCTACACAATATTGTAGTAAACTTGCTCACTTAAAATTGTCTAGTAGTGAAGTTGAAAGGGTCTTATTTATGAACAACACTATTTGGTGATCATTATAATGAGGAGGGGGTTGGGTCTTTTCCTATTCATTATTTCTGTAATATTTTTTAAAAGTTACTAGTATTTCTTTAATCTAATTAGAACAGTAGTACTTAAAGTTAACCTCTGGACTGGTACTAATTCATAGATTCTTACTAGGTGTTTGTTATGATAAGTTTAGAATATGAGTATACACTTACCACATTATCACAATAATTACAACAGTTTGCAAATGTATTGAGTTGCAGCAGATTGGAAATTTTTTTTTTATTTTTTTTTTCAAAATCTTATTGATAAACAGATAGCAATGAGACAGTTTGAAATCAAATCGGAAGTGCAGATTCAACAAATAACACACTGCATATATTCTTCTTAGTGCTTAATTGCCGTACAAGATGCGGACTTGAAATCCTATTTACAAACACCATTGGAACAAATCATTCTATTCATTAAGAGAATGCAACTATATATCTATCCTAACCACTCTGAATACACAGATACAAAATGGATATTCATCTGTATACGCCATTTTTTCTAAGTTCCGTTATTGAATATTATAGGTGTGTAAACTCAGCAAAATATTCTAAAAGAGTCCAGTAGCCCATAATAGCATTGGGTTCAACTG
>NW_004524577.1:26953252-26983463 GCF_000260255.1 Octodon degus | reverse complement strand
TCTCCCACACACTCACCGTACCTGGGCTAGGACTGCGTCTGGGGGTTCCTGGACACGGCAGAAATTCCTACTCGGCGGGCGGGGTCGGGGAGGTACTGCGGAGTGTTGGGGGGCGGCCCAAGGGCGTGGGAGAGGGTCCAACCCACGCTGCGCCTGGGCTTGGACTGCTCCCACCGGCACAGGGTAGCAGGAAACTCTCCACACACTCACCGGACCCGGGCTAGGACTGGGTCTGGCAGATTGGAAATTTAAAAAAATAATCTTTTGCCTTTATTTGGTTTGGAAAGTGCTTGGCTAGATGGACACTTAATCTGACATGTCTAGTACATCTCTTGAATATATACATCGTAGTATACAGAAATCACTGTATTCTTTAAGCAGTTATATTGTGAGCGTTCCACTGGGTTATATGAAGAAAAAACTCAAGAAAACAAATTGGAAAAAAGAAAGGCATAGGAAAGAAATAACGTTATTGAGAAGCATGGCATGTTTTAGGGGATATCTGATATAAATTTTCCACCACTTTTATTGTAGCTTTGTTAGTTAATGTGTATTAGGTCCTGGTTTAGGCTGGAGCACAGCTTTTTTTGTTTGTTTTCTTTTTGTGGTACTGGCGATCAAACTCAGGACCTTACACTTGCCAAGCAGGTGCTTATGCTTCTGAGCTATATCAGCAGCCCTGGAGCACCACATTTTAAAATTGTTTTTAAAGCAATGGTTTTTTTTTTTATGTGAGAGAAGCAGAATGTTACAGGTTCTACATTTGGGCTCTTGTCATCAGAGAAGATACTGATTTTCAGAAGAGTTAAAACATGAAAAGAAAGTAAACCAGATTAATTAATAGTTATAGAGGTAAAAAGATAAACTGGTAATGAGAAATTGTTGCGAGTTCTGTTTAGTTTGGTTGTGTTAGTTTTTCTAACTCATGTGGTTGGTGAATTACTTTCTGAATCTGCAGGATATATTTTAACTTTAATTGATACTGAGGTTTGTTTTTTGTTTTGCTTTGTTTTGTTTTTTGTCATTCTTTTAAATTGGTTATGTTTTGTTTTCTAGGAATACAGGAGTTCCCAGAAAACATAAAAAACTGTAAAGTCTTGACAGTTGTGGAAGCCAGTGTAAACCCTATTTCTAAGTAAGTTGTCAGTTGAATTGTAAGCTACTTTTCTGAATAAAACAGTTGTAATGCAGCAGAATAGTACTCTACATATTTTAATGAAAAATTTGTATCTTTCATAAGCTATAGAAAGAATTGACTTTTAAAAAATCTTTGGGTGGATGTGTAGCTCATTGATAGTGTGCTTGCCTGGCATGTGTGAGGCCCTGGGTTCCATCCTCAGCTCCACAGATCAGTCAGCCAAACTTCAATAATGATACAAAATAATTCATTTATTTATTTATGTATCTATTTATTCATTTATTTTTGTGGAACCGGGGATTGAACTCAGGCCCTTGCGCTTGCCAGGCAAGTGCTTATTCTAGTGAGCTATCTCCCTGGCCCCTCAAAATAATTTTTTAAAAGGAACCTTTTAAAATGCTTCTAATTCCATGTATTACAAATAGAAAATTGAAGATTATGAGAAATTTTTTTGGGGGGAGGGAGGTACTAGGGATTAAATCCAGAGCCTTGACACTGGTCTACAATCCAAGCCTTTAAAAAAATTTTTTTGTTTTATTCTTAGGCAAGGTCTTGCTAAGTACTAAATTGTCTTGGCTGGGTTTCAGGTTTTAGTCTTCCTGCCATATTCTCCTGGAGTATTGAATTACAGAGTTGTGCCACCACCAGAGTCTGGCATCGTGGTATATGCCCATATTCCCAACACTTGTAAGACTGAGGCAGGAGCATCACCATGAATTCAAGGCTAGCCTGAGCTACATAGTGAATTAAAAGGGCCAGCCTGATCTACATAGTAAGACTATCTCCTTTAAAAAAGAAAAAGTGAGAGTAGAATCTGTTTGGTTTCCTTACTGAGTGGTATTTGTACAATGGCATGCTTCTGAAATAATAAAAGAAACTGAAAGGTCAAAAAGCCAAAGTAACAGAACAAAAGAAACATGTGATTGTAGCATATAGCATAGGTTATGCATGTTCTTTTATGTCAGTAATGACTGTCACCAAAGTTGTTAAAGTTTTCTAAATGAAATAATAAAGCTCAAGATAAAAAATAGTGTAGATAAGTGGAAAGTTGAAATCACTTTTACATATAATAATTTTGTAGATACTAATTTTTACAGACCTACAGTTGCTGTATTTGTAGTATATGATGATATAAAGTAAACTGTGAGTCCAAGTCTGATTTGTCTCAACTGAGCACTTGTTATATACTTGTTATAATTTAGGATGGCATGTAAAGATGATATATTCTCTTTATTTGAAAATATTATTCTAAGTGTCAAGGAAATTACAGCGTGCCCCTGTAATTTGTTTCATAAGCAAGAAGAGTCATTTAGCTTTTTATATTACTTTGTATTTGCTCATTAAAAACTATACAGTCTTCATTATTTAGAAACCAGATGTTGAAATTACAAGTTACCTAAGCCCATAGGTCTCAAGCTGAGGATATTTTAATCTCTGGGGACATTGGCAATATTTGGAGACAGATTTGGCTTCCAAAAACAATGAGGTCTGTCCCTCATACTACTAGCTTGTTGGTAGAGGCCAGGATTGCAGCTAAATATTCTACTGCACAAGACAGCTTGCTCACAGCATAGAACCAGGTCATATGTTTTGGTCAAAGTTTATAACTTCTTTATCTAGTTCTTTAAGTTGATGTTAGATAAGCTAAATTTTAAGGATTTTTTTTTTTTTAAGTACTTAGTACAGGGTCTACAGGGTCTCACTATGTAGATTGGACTCATAGTGATTCTCCTGTTTTCAGCCTCCTGACTGCTGGGATTATAGGTACGTGCCAGCATGCCCAGTCTCAGTCTCTGTCTCAGCGTGCCCCGGGGGCAAGGCCAGCATGGCAGGCCTGGGGATTGAACCCCCAGCCCCTCTGTCTGAACTAAGTAGGCACTTCAATCTGCTGAGCTATTTGGCTGGCATTAAGAATGATAATCTTATTTGACAGTTTTGTGCAGCTTTTGTTACCAACATACATATTACCTTGCTCTTTAAAAAAAGTTGAAATTATAGATACTGAAACAATTTTTAAAAAGACAAATCTAATTTGAGGGTCACTAAAAAAAAGTAAAGATGTAACTTTCTGTTTAGAAAAAATGTTTTGATCACATAGATGATTAGATTTTAGTAAAAGACAAATTCTCTGTATTAACTTAATTTAAATTTTGCTATATTTTATATAGGCTCCCTGATGGATTTTCTCAGCTGTTAAACCTAACCCAGTTATATCTGAATGATGCTTTCCTTGAATTCTTGCCAGCTAATTTTGGCAGGTAAATTATAGTCTTTTTTTCTAAAACCATTTATTGTTAGGGTTTGTATAACAATTTACAAAACTATAATCACTTATAAGTAATGCAGTTAATCACAGGTTTATGTGGTCTTCTTTCATAGTTATTTACAAGCATTGTGATTTTCACAGTTTGTTTGCATCTTGTTTTTACTTTATTTTCCCAAGTAAGCAATTAGCAGTAAGAGTTCAAAAGAAAAAAAAAGACAGAAAAGTTTAAAAAGAAAAAAAATGGTTTAAATTCAGAAGTGGCAAACAATGTTTTAATGGGGATAATTTGTATACTTGAGGTACTAAATGCTATATACTTTACATTTATCAAATTCTATATTAACAATTGATTCAGCCGTCTTCCCCAGTGGAGTGAAAATTCTTGAGAACAAATAATCTGTTTATGACATCTGCCTAGTCGCTTCATATGCATGTCTCCCAAGTGCCCCAGTAGTTTTTTTAAACAGGTGAATGACTAAGAAAGACCACATTATTGAATTAATATTATATAACTATTAGAAAAAGTGTTATACAATTAGAATTTAATTTTACACATCTTTTTATGTGAAATGATTAGTATATTTGTTAATATTGCTCTTCTGTGTCTGGCATTCACATCACTTAATCGAGCTATTTTTTGTTTTATAGTAAAATGTTTGTTATTGAGGAACTAGAAAATTTCTCCTCCATGGCCTTTTTGTTCCCTTACTTGCTTCTTCTCAAAGCTATACTCTTGAATTACGTTATTGTTGTCTAGTCTACTATAGTAAACAGTTGTTATGAGTGTTTCCAGTAAAAGTCATGAAATATGCTTTAGGATTGATACCTAGAACTTTACTTTGTTGCTTTGAAAAAAATTTATGTCCAGGAGGCTTACCTTTCCCCCTACTGAAATTCTGAGTATATACAATCTTTGGATTTTTTCTATTTGTACATAATAGTTAATACATTACTTCCCACATAGTTATTATGCAGTTAATACTGATTGTTTAAAAACCTTAGAATGTGAACATTAATTCTGTTAATTTCTAGTCTTTGTCATATGTAGTTTGTTCTCTCTCTCTCTCTTTTTTTTTTTTTTTTTTCAGATTAACTAAACTCCAGATACTAGAACTTAGAGAAAACCAGTTGAAAATGTTGCCTAAGTAAGTAAACATTCTATCGTTTTCGAAATCCAATGGTTTTTAGCTTTTTTTTTTTTTTTTTTTTTTTTTTCTTTTTTGTCTTTTTGAAACAAGGCCTCACTGTGCAGTTCAGGGAGGCCTTGAGTTCACTTTGTAGCCCAAGCTGGTCTCAAACTTGTAGTGATCTCCTGCCTCAGCCTCCCATAACATTTTTAATTCCTGGGGCCAGCCATATAGCTCAGTGGACCAAAGTGCCTGCTTAGGCAGAGTGCAGTCTGCATTGGAGGGGGGGGGGTCTGATCCCCGGCTTGTTGTGCTGGCCCTGTCCCCAGGGCTCCCGGCAGCAGCAGCATCTGTGCTTCTAGGCTGAGCAATCTGCGCTGGAACCAGAAAGTGATGCTCAAGATAAGGAGCAGAGCTCCCGCAAAAGAACAGCAGCCATTCTCACCACAGTGAGGACTGGAGCTGCTCCAACAATGAGAATAGCTGAGTTCATATTGAAAAGCTGGAATGAAAAGTTTCTCCAAGAGAATCACCAACGCCACATCTTCCCCTCCAGTTGTCCTTTCATGCTGTTGGCAGTGATCCTCAGATGGGACTTCCACACTTTGAACCATGCTGATTCAGTTTAGTGGGTTGTTACAGGTTGCCCATTAATTAGTCCACCACTGGTCTCCTCTCACATAAGGGGAGGGGGTTAAAGTGCTGCTCTATGTTCTTTCTCATGATTATACTGGATGAATAAACTCTTTAAGAAACAAAATAAGGGCCAGCCAGATAGCTCAACAGACTAAAGCGCCTGCTTAGGCAGAGCGCAGTGGCCATGGTTTGATCCCCAGTGAGCCGTACCCCGCCCCAGGGGCACACTGAGACAGAGATTGAGACTGGGCTTGGTGGTGCGCACCTGTAATCCCAGCAGTCTGGAGGCTGAAAACAGGAGAATTATTTATGAGTCTGATCTCCGTAGTGAGACCCTGTGACCCTGTACTAAATATGAAAATAATAATTCCTAAACCATTAAAAAAAGTTAATATTTTTATTGTCTAAATGTGAGTGCAGTGCCAGCCAAATAGCAGATTAAAGTGTCTGCAAACAGGCGCAAGGGCCAGGGATCCGGGCCCACCCCCGGGGTGTGCTGAGACAGCAATTGAGACTGGGCATGGTGGCACACACACCCACGTGCCTGTAATCCCAGCTCTTGGGAGGCACTAAACAGGTGGATCACTATGAGATCAATCTAGTAGTGAGACCCTGAACACCCTGTAGGTCCTTCCCTAAAATACAAAAAATAAAAATAAATGTGAGTGTAAATTATTTTGAAGACTTATTTGTGATCATAATATTCTAATTCCTGATAGTAATATAAAAATGTGTGTAGGTAGTGTCGATGTTTAACTTAATACTATACTAAATTTGATACTAAAAATATAACTTCCAGCCTGCAAGATGTCGATTGTACTGAATTTATGTCCCCTGCAATCCAAGAATGAAATTCAAAGACAAAGAAGATTAAAAGTCGAAAAAGTTTATGGGGTAATAAGAACAGCACCTGAGACACAGAAGGGCTCCCAAATGGAATGGCCACTGTTGCCCTTTGTCAGGAGTCACCATGTGTATATAACATGGGTCAGTCTGTTCAACCAATAAGATTATAACTACAGCCCCGTAGCACATCTTGATTTAGTAGGGAAGCAGGGCACGTAGCAGGGGTATATGGTTAACATCTTTAACCTTGGCTTATCTATGAGTTCTGAAACAGGAACCTTTCAGGGAGTATGGTTCCAGGTGTCCTGGATGTTCTCTGGATTTAATGGACTGGGTGATACTCAGTACAGTACAGTAGTAATTTCAAATTCTGCTTATCACTTAAGGAACTATGTACAGAAGTCTTGCCATTGTGACTTTGTCTTGAGGCCTTGCCTTCTTCAGATGTGCCTCCAGGCAGTTTTGATATGTCCTGCTTCTTATTAATTTCTACCTAATTAGCTCTCTGTAATTTCATAGCTCTCTGAAGAGGTCAGGCACATTCAAGAGGGTATGGTTGGAGTCCAAAGCTCTCTGCAATGCAGTCTTTTGTGTGACACAAAAGTAAACACAGTAAGCATGTAAAGCCCATCTGAGTTCCAAAGTTCACACACTAGATCTTATACACACCACTCAGCAGTGATATCTGTAGGTTTTCATGTGAATCCTGATAACTAAAGAACTTGTCTAACTTTGTAATATAAATTAGAAATGGAGTGATCTGTTCTTTTACTGACAAACTAAGATTAAGAGTTGTTGGTCCAAGAGCAAATAGAAAGATAAAACTACAGGAAAAAACAAAGTAGGGCTGTAGACTCAAATAACAGTACACCTCTTGAGCATTCATTCAACAAGGCATCTGTTGCTATACTGTTAAAGTTTAAGGGTTGGCAAATTATGTGATTAGTTGTGGCCCACTGCCCATATTTACAAAGTCTTATGGGAACTTGGTCACATTTATTCATTTATATGGTGCTTTTGGCTACTTTTGCTCTACAGTGGTAGAGATGAATAGTTGTGACAGAGGCTGTACAGTCCACCAATCCTAATATTTATTCTTTGATTCTCTACACACACACAAAAAAAATCTTTTTTTCTTCTTTTTTGTTTTTTAGACAGGGTCTTATATAGATCATGCTGTCCTTGCACTCACTTGATACCCCGGGATGGCCTTGTACTTATGGTGATCCTCCTGTCTCAGCCTCCTGTATACTGCAATTACATGTGTGTGCGACCATACCCAGCTCCTATATCGTTATTTAAAACAACTTTTCTTGGGCACTGTAATTGAATTTTTTAAAATAATGTTGCTTTTCATTTTTGTGCCCTCCTAAAACTATCTTGATTTTTATAATTTGCGTCTGTTGTTATGTGTTTAATTACTACATGTGGATTTTTTATCTTGTCATGATAGCAGTATTGAACCAGAATGTATTGATTTGTTCTTTCAGTTTTTCCCATAAGAAGGTATATTCTTACATTCTTTCATGAAAAAAACTGGGTAGTGCTCACTTTGACAGCATATGTACATACAATCTCTGTATTGCAACAATAGAGAAATTAGTGTGGCCTTTGTAGAAATATGACATGGAAACATATGAAATGTTCTGTCTTAGAAAAAAAAGCTAGAGAAATGTTTTGAGTTTTAATTATTAATTTTTGTTAAATACTCACACATAATTTGTTTATTAATCATATATGTATGTATGTATTTATTTGGTACAGGGTCTTGCTACGCAACTCAGACTTGTAGTGATCCTCCTGTCTCTGCCTTCCTGGTGCTGAGATTATAGGCATGTGCCACCATGCCTCATTTTGGTGGCTGGCAAGCATGGCATGCAGTAACAGGGATGGAACCCAGGTCCTTTTGCTTGCCAGACTGGCACTTAGACCGCCAAGCTATCTCCCCCACACCAGAAATAATTTGTTTTCTTTTGTCATAATTTAAGGTGATCTTGCTTTTTAAATGCAATTCATTTGCAAAGTATTAACATAGGAATTCAAACTATAGTTACCATATTTCATCCTTTCTTAATAAGGTTATTTGTAAAATTTCTTAACTGGTACTTAGCATTTCAATGTATTAAGTAATGAGTTTTTCTAAAAATAGCAATTTAAGAGCATAAGTTATCATTTGAATTAACTAGCAGTTTGGTTTTTAAAAAATAAAACAAACACACAAAAGTTCCAAAACAATATGATGGGGGGGGCTGCCCCTTAGCTCAGTTCTTTTAAGTGGCTGCTTCGACAAAGCAATCAGGCTCAGGTTGCTGGGGTTCGATCCCCACAACTCAAGCCAGCCAAACCTGCCCTGAAGGCATTCAGAGCAAAAAAAAAGGAGGGTAGCAATGCTCATCTTATTGTATATTGTTATTTTCATATTAGTTACTCAGGGTATAAGATATTAACATTTAATTGACCAAATAGTATTAGCACAAACCTATCCCTTGAATGAACTCAGATAAATCAGCAGCATAACTGTCTTAACTATGTTTTATATATATTGATAAATATATGGGATATCTATCTATCTATCTATCTATATTCCTTTTTGCTTTTCCCTTCCTTTTTTCCCTTTCCCCTAAAACAGTTTCTCTTTCCTTTTGAGCATTTTAGGGTTTTTTTGTCCCCCCCCCCAAAAAAAAAAACAAAAAACAGGGATTGAACTCAGGCCCTTGCGCTTGCCAGGGAAGTGCTTATTCTACTGAGCCATCTCCCTGGCCCCAGCAGTTTAGTTTTAAATGATACCTTTATTGCAGGAGAAATCAAGATATAACATGGTTTATTTCATTATCAAATAAATTCATTTTTTCTGGTTCTTCTAGTTACAGGAAAGTGTTGATAGTAAATGAAATGTTTAATATATTATTTCTATAATTTAAATATGTAATTTATGAATCTTAAAGCCTTTTTAAAATATTACAGCATTTAACTGAATATGTGAATGATAAAATATTTACTGCTTGCTTTTTTTTAGCCAGGGTCTCACTATGTAGTTCAGACTGGCCTTGAACTCACTATGTGGCCTGAACTGGCCTTGAACTCATGGTGATTCTCCTGCCTTAGCCGCTCAGATGCTGGGATTGCAGGTGTGCATCACCACAATTGGCTTTCATTTACTGCTTTTACCAGTTTGAAAATTTTTAGAGTTAAAGTTACCTTGAAATTTTACAATTACATGAGCCATCTTGAAAAAGACTTGGAATTACAGCAGAAATGGCTATGTATCTGACTGATAGTTTAACTCATTAGTGATTTAAACTGTATAAAAATTTATTCTATAGAAAAAAGGGAGTCCCACATTTCATATTCTAGCTTTTGGTATAACTTTATTGCAGGTGCTTCTTAAGAGTAGAAATAGAATAGTTCTGATTAGAACTCTAAATTAGAAAATAATTGATAATTTATTTTATATAATATTTTTCTTAGTTAACATTTTCATTTGTGAAAACATTTCATTACATAAGTATTTTAAACTGTGAAATTTGAGAGCTGCTGCGTAGTACTTTAATGTAGTTAAGTCTTTATTATTCTATTGTGACTAGAACCATGAACAGACTGACCCAGCTGGAAAGACTAGATTTGGGCAGTAACGAGTTCACAGAAGTGGTAAGTTCTCACCAATTTCTCTAGCTCTAGGTCTTGTATATGAGTAGTCCAAAAATGTGAAAATTACAAGATTTCTCTTAAAATTTTGGTAATGTTTTACACTGTTTTGAAGTATATAAGGTAAAAAAAAAAAAAAAAAAAAAGTTTGAAATTTGAACTTTCTAGACCAGCATAAAAATTGATTAGCGGAAAATCTGAGAGAAGTAAGATAATATAAAATAAATGAGAAGTTCAGTGATGAGATGCCTAGAGGTTTTTTAGCATAGGAAGCAAAATTTGACAGATTAGAAGTAGAAAAAATTTTGTTAGAATGCAGCGGAGGCATGCATGGTGGCACATGCCTATAATCCCATCACCGAAGAATTTGAGGCAGGAGGATTGCCTCAAGTTTGATGCCAGTCTGGACTACATAGTGAGTTCAAGACCAGCCTGAACTACGTAGGGAGACCCTGTCTTTAAAACAAACAAAAAAACCAGAAAAAAAATCCCACATATACATATACACATATATATGATAACATAGTTCCAAATTATGAATTTTATTATGAATTATTCATGATAAGATACTTCTCTATAATTGTATTTTACATTTAAATGGGAAAATAATTGAAACACGGTTAGTCTTGAGTTCAGACTTGTCAGCTGTGTTGAGCAGAAAATAAGCTTGATGGCCTGGGTATGGTAATATATGCCTGTAATACCAGTGTTCTTTTGGGGTTGAGTTCAAGGTCAGCCTGGGCTACAAAGTGAGTTCAAGGCCAACCTGAACTGCATAGTGAAAATCTGTCTCAAAAAGACAAAAAATAAAAGAACAGTTCCCCAAGCTGATTGTCATGGTTTAGTTTTGTGGTTTTTAGGGAGTTGTTTGTTTCTGTGTTTTGAGACTAGGCCTCACTGTGTAATTTAGGCTGGTCTTGAATTCATTATGTAGCCCAGGCTGGTCTTGAACACGTAGTGATCCTCCTGCCTCAGCCTCCCCAGTGCTGTGATTACAGGCATACATACTTGGCCAAAATTTTGTTGTGGATAGTATTAAGGCCTCATGTAGTGTAGGCTTCCTTGAAATCACTGTGTAGCCCAGGCTGGCTTCAAACTTGTGACCGTTTTCCTGCGTTAGCCTCCCAAGTGCTGGAATTGCAGGCATACGTCACCAAGCCTAGCCTGGCCAGAATTTAATTTTCAAATTAAAAATTTAAATTTTAGTTTTGTTGTTCAAATTATGGTAGTATTCAAATGATAAAGAGAAGAACTTGTCAGCACTGTCTTTTGTAGCATTGACTTGTATTACTGGTGTACTGTACATTTCAGTTGCAGTCAGTGGAGTACTTTTGGGATATCTTGTATTTTTCTGTCTTTTTATTTTTTTATGATGTTTAAACTCAAAATGATGTCTGATGTATTTCTCTGTGTTTACAGTTGTTTCTTATAAAAATATGTACCATTTTCGACTTCCAACATTATATAATTTTTAAAAATTAATGGAATTACAACATAAGATAAACCACAGAAGGAAATTTATTTTAATCCTACTTAGATCTGGAATTCTTACCTGTATTATCATGTTAGCAGTAAATCTAAATGACATGACTTTTCTGATACTCCTGTTCTCATTCATGTCGTTATGGTGATTAGATATGATAGTACTCTTTGCTGTCTTGATCACTGATCGTACATGGAGATACTTAAATCTTCAGCCTCAAAAGGCCAGTGGCCAAAAGAAAATTGCACTTCGATATCATCGTCTACAACAATGCTTGGAATAGTTTTAGCTCTTTAACACTGCACTACAAAGAACTTTCCACCTTGTAATTAGAATTGCCTCTCGGACTTTTAGTTCGCTGAATATTACTGTCCTGTGGCTATGTCTCTGCTTATTTGCCCTTCCCTTATTACTGGATTTAAGATATAGGTTCCATTTTTGCTACCTTATTAATATTGGCAAGAATGTATTTGTAATTGTACTAAGATTTCTTAAGAGGTTGTGTGTCTTTTATTGATAGAGAACTTTTTTTTTTTGGCGAAACTGGGGATTGAACTCAGGCCCTTGTGCTTGCCAGGCAAGCATTTACTGTACTAAGCCATCTCAGCCCCGATAATGAGATCTTTTATTGTATACTTTTGAGTAGTGGATTCTTATTTTTCATTTATTTTTTTGGCGGAACTGGGGATTGAACTCAGGCCCTTGTGCTTGCCAGGCAAGCATTTACTGTACTAAGCCATCTCAGCCCCGATAATGAGATCTTTTATTGTATACTTTTGAGTAGTGGATTCTTATTTTTCATTTATTTTTTTGGCGGAACTGGGGATTGAACTCAGGCCCTTGCGCTTGCCAAGAAAGCACTTATTCTACTGAGCCAGCTCCCTAGCCCCAATCTTTATTAATTGTATAATACATGATAGTATTGCACAGTCCAAAGCTTACTAAGTTTTATGTAATCCATATTATAGAATATCTATTAATTTCTTTTTTAATAATCTTATTTAACTATAAAGCAGTGGAAAGTCTCACATTTTAGTGCTACACGGCCATCCCCTTTCTTATTTTATTTTGATATCAGGAATCAAACTCAGGACCTTATATTTGCCAGGCAGGCATTGTGCCACTTAGCTATATCTCTAGCCCTGGCCCTTATGTAATTTTTTTTTTTTTTTTTTTTTGTACTGGCAGTTGAACTTGGGATCTTGGGCTTGCAAGGCATGTGCTGTGCCACAGAGGTGTATCCCTGGCCCCTCATTTAATATTTTGAAA
The DNA here is from genome assembly GCF_000260255.1 of Octodon degus. Taxonomy (NCBI): domain Eukaryota; kingdom Metazoa; phylum Chordata; class Mammalia; order Rodentia; family Octodontidae; genus Octodon; species Octodon degus. Next base: position 26,971,053 of record NW_004524577.1, on the reverse strand, counting down.
CTAAAATTTAGTATTAGAAATTCTCAGGGCTGCTTTTGTCAGATAAATACATAACTTTACAAATAAATACTTACATAAATTAACTGGACTTGCCCTTCTCTCATCAGCCTGAAGTACTTGAACAACTTAGTGGACTGAAAGAATTTTGGATGGATGGCAATAGACTGACTTTTATTCCAGGGGTATGTATATGAATTCTAAATGACTGTACATATTGCTGCCTCTCCTTTGAAATAGCTGAACTGTATATTTTAATTAGTTAGAAAATGGATTATAGCTAGGTGATGCATGCCTGGTATGCCAGCATTCACAAGGCTGAAGCAAGAGGATCTCCGATTTGAGGGCATCCTTAACTATCTAGTGAGAGCCTGTCTCAAAAAGAGATAATTTAATTCCTTATTAAACAAAAACTTTTTTTTTTTTTTTTTGAGACAGGATCTTGTTATGTAGCCCAGGCTGGTCTCAAACTCATGGATATCCTCCTGCCTTAGCCTCCCAAGTGCTGGAATTACAAGCTTTCATCACCACTGTGCCTAGCACAAAATAGATTTTAAAACTGTTAGCATATTCCTGATTAAAATCTGAAAGTTCTCACAACAAACCTTGTCAGTTTATTTTTTTAACGCTGTGGTACCCTTTTATTTGCTGCAATTGAATTTATCAGTTTTCCTAGGGAATTGTTAAACTATGATGCCCCCCCCCCCATCCGTCCTGGTTGGTGGGTCGTCTCTGTCTCTGTGTCTCTTCTCTCTCTCTGTCTCTGTCTGTCTCTGTCTGTGTCTTGTCTCTCTGTCTCTGTCTGTCTCTGTCTCTCTCTCTCTCTCTCTCTCTCTCTCTCTCTCTCTCTCTCTCTCTCTGTGTCTCTCTGTCTCCCTATCTCTCTGTCTCTCTCTCTTGTACTAGGGATTGAAACCCAGGTTTCAGCAATTGAATTTCTATCTGTTTTCCTAGGGAATTGTTAAACTAGGTTGATTCTCCCCTCTCCATCCCCTTCCTTCCCCTCCTTTCTTCCCCTCCCCACCCCTTGCACAGTCTAAAGCTTAATAAGTTTTTTGTAATACATATTATAGAATATCTGGAGATTGAAACCCAGGCCCTTACACTGAGCCATACTTCCAGCCTCTTACATTTTTTTGTTTAAAGATAGTGTCTGGCTGAGTTGCCCCATTGGGTTTAAACTTGGAATCCTGCCTCAGCCTCTCAGAGTCTTAGGATTTCAGATATGCCGCCCCCCCACACACACACACATCATGCTTAGCAAAACTAGGATGATTTTTGTGAACTTTCTGTCTTACCAGCTGGTAATTTATATACTCCTGTGTCTAAAGAAACCACGAGAATCTCGTTGTGTTCTGTTTTCCTAGGAGGTGATGAACAGCTAAATTCCTAAAGAAAAATATATGTCCTTTGTCACTCTGAGGATCTAAAATTATAGAAGTCCTTAGACTTTTTACTGAAAATATTTATTCTGGCATTTAAAAAAAAATTGAATCTTTTTTCTGTGTAAACAATTATGTTGAACTTGGAATTAGGTTACTTAAAACTTTTCATCAAAAACTTCATCAATTATTTGATAATTACATTTTTTTAAACTTACAGTTTATTGGTAGTTTGAAACAGCTCATATATTTGGATGTTTCAAAAAATAATATTGAAATGGTTGAAGAAGGAATTTCAGCATGTGAAAACCTTCAAGACCTCCTGTTATCAAGCAATTCACTTCAACAACTGCCTGATACTATTGGTTTGTATTGCTTTCAAATTTATGTAATTTTCATTAAGGAGAATATAAAACTTCCACATAAACTCGTTTTGTTGTAAGATAGCTTTACTATATTGCTACAGAAAAATTATTTGAAGTTTTCCTAATATGATCAGATATGTTATTTACTCCTTTTTTATTTACTATATGGGGTTTTTTTTTTTTAGTCATGGGATTGAACCCAGAAAAATTTTATTTTGAGACAGTCTTCGTAAGTTACTTGGGCTGGACTCAAACTTCAGAGCTTCCTTACATTAGAGTGCTAGGATTATAAGGATGTGCCCCCATATCTGGCTGTTTCTGTGGTTTTTTATTTACTTTTATTTACTTTTTAATATTTAGCCATAGTCTTTATTTTCCATCCTGCTTTATTAAATACAGACAAGAAAACAGACTTCTTGAACAAATCCTACAAGAGACCTACAGTTATTGAATCTATTTTTGAACCTTGTTTGATGAACTATCAAGAGAATTGTTTGGATAAAATGACTGAAGTAAATTTTATCTTTATGATGCTTGAATATAAAAACTAAAAAAAGTTATTTTCTCAATTGAATTGCATAATTGATTTAAGGTACATTTTGCAAATTCATTGGGATTCTACTTCATTCTAATTTAATCAACACTTAATGTTTGAAATAAAATATTTTACTGTTGCAATATTTGTATACATAGCATCATTTGTTATGCAGCTGTCAACAGCCTTCACTCTACCACTTGTTTAATCTCTTAATTCATTGAGTTTGTATTGTGTTTCCTGTCTGTACTGTGACATTGCTTTTTAGAGCAGGGCTGAAGCAGTAGACAATACAGACAGAAAGTCCAGTTTCTTACAAAACTTGTATTTTAGTGAGGGTTAATAAAACAAATGTACACTGTTAAAATGTGATGTATAGAGAAATTGAAAATGGGGATTGAGGTAACAGTTGAATGGGTTGGCATGTGAAGTCTCTTTGAAAGGTTGGTTGCTAAAGTTTTAATTCTTGTCATATGTAATGTGTTTCACATTGTGGATTTGATTCTGTGTTGAGCTTAAAAATTGTATATTCTCAATAGGTTCATTGAAGAATGTTACAACTCTTAAGATAGATGAAAATCAATTAATGTATCTACCAGAGTCTATAGGAGGGTAAGTTTTCTGCGAAAGTATGTAGATCACTGAAGATTTTACTTTTAGTCTGGTGTGCTGTATTTATTTTCAGATATTTGTGTCAGTAACATCTAAAGGAGGGGCCAGCCAAATAGCTCATCGGATTAAAGTACCTGCAAGCAGGCCCAGGGGCTAGGGTTCAATCCCCGGGGCCTGCTGTCCTGGCTCCACCCCTGGGGCACACTGAGACAGTAGTTGAGACTGAGTGTGTTGGCGTATGCCTATAATTCCAGCTCTTGGGAGGCTGTAAGCAGGCTGATCACTGTGAGACCAATTTAGTAGTGAGACCCTGAACACCCTGTAGACCATTCCCTAAAATACAGGGGAAAAAAAAAAAAAAAGAAACATCTGAAGGAAATTTCACCAATACTTAAATAATTGGTAAACATGTGGGTGGGTTTTTTTAAATCATAAAACACTCCTCTTTTGGTGAAATTTAGTTTTATAAACCTTCACTAGGCTTGTTAATGTCATCGGATACATATTCTTAAATGTTGGTCATATAGGAAATCTTGCTTTGAATGATATGTATTCTTATGTAATTAAAGGCTAATATCAATAGAAGAACTGGATTGTAGTTTCAATGAAATTGAAGCTTTGCCTTCATCTATTGGACAGCTTAATAATATAAGAACTTTTGCTGCAGATCATAATTACTTACAGCAGCTACCCGCAGAGGTACAGTACTTGAAATTTGTTTCAAGCTATTGTCTTTTTATCTTTTTCTAATTGTTTTTATTGATATTTAGTATCATTTTCTCTCTAAACTAATTCATTTCTTTTCTAATAGTTATGTTAATTTAGAACATATACCTAAATAATGCCTTTGTATGTGAAAATAAGAATAAACTTATTCATTTATAAAGTCAAAGAATATTTTTTCACAACATTTAAATATGTTATTTGCATGTTCATTACCTATTGGCCACATTTTTTATCCTCAGTTTATGTTTCTGTTTCAGATTGGAAATTGGAAAAATGTAACTGTGCTGTTTCTTCATTCTAATAAACTTGAGATACTTCCAGAGGAAATGGGTGATATGCAAAAATTAAAAGTCATTAATTTAAGTGACAATAGGTTTGTAGTATTATCTTCATCTGTTGGCTGTAGATAATACTGATTGAATGAAATTAAAATTCATGTGATATGCTTTAGAGTAGCTAATGGTATTCTTCTTTCTATGTATATTTTTAATATGCTTTTTAAATGGAATGATCTAATTTATATGATGTAATTAAGTATCACACTATGGTTGTTGCTGTTTATTTTTGATCAACTTAGCCTACCACCTTTATTTATTCTTTTTTTTTTGGCGGAACCGGGGATTGAACTCAGGCCCTTGTGCTTGCCAGGGAAGCGCTTATTCCACTGAGCCATCTCCCCAGCCCCCTATTTATTCTCTTATTATCTTTTTTATTCCTAACATCAGTCCTTTACCTTAATACAATTATTAAACAAAGCATATTTAGAATCTAATCTGTTTCTTATAATTTTCTTGACAAAGTTGTACTCATTTATGCAGCTTGGGCTACAAACTAAAATGTATTAAAAAATTGAGATTGCTAAATACCTTTTCTGGAAGTAAAAATGCTAGAGAATGTTAAAACACCATGTATCTCATAGGGTTTTCAAAACAACTCTGTGAGATAGTAAAACAGGTATTCCCACTTTATGATGGAGAAATTTAGGACTCATATTTAAGGTGACTCAAGCAGTTTGTAAGGTAGGCTGTAATTGAATCTGACTTTTTGAGTGGCTAACAGTGTTCTGACTTATATTTTACTTAAAAAAAAAAAAAAAAAAAACTACTTCATTAAAACCTGTTGCAGCCTGTACTTAAATTTTCTCAAACCAGAGTACTAGACTAGGTTCTGACAAACTGACTCTAAAGGTAGGTACAGAAGACAGTGAGGCCTAAGATTGCAAGTTTAAGTTATACTATTTTAAATAGGGTACTATTTCAAGTTAGCATCTTATCAAGCAGTTATATTACTTGTTTATTTATCATCATAACATATTCCTTGATTATATAAATAAATACTAATTGAAAAAATACAAAGCAGTACAGTTTTTATAACAAACTATCTCTAAAGATTTGTTCACTCTACATATATATAAAAACAACAGTTTTATGAGACATCGTTTAATGTGTCCTTGTCTTTTCTGTAAGGCAAAGAAAATTGTTTTTTAAGTCACTAAATAAACCAAATTTTTGCCTGTTGTTTCATTTAAGCAATTAATATTTTAAAACTAAATTTTTGCGTTGTGTCCTATACAATGACCTGCATTGGGATTTTTCTTTTATGCTGTTTGCTATACCATTATGTAGCATTTTTCTGAAGACTTTTAGATTTAGTTTTTGTTCATTTTAATTTTGTAGTTCTAGAGATTAAACCCAGGGACTCCACATGCTAGATTAGTGCTCTGTGACTGAGCTATACCTCTGGCCCCAAATTTTATTTACTTTAAATGCTCTTACTTTAAAGTTTTAATTTTTTTCTTACAGATTAAAGAATTTGCCCTTTAGCTTTACAAAGCTGCAACAATTGACTGCTATGTGGCTTTCAGATAATCAGGTGAGCATTCTGATTCTGTAAAGTATTGGAATTTTATTTGTGCTACATAGTTAGGCACTCTTAATTTACACAGGGCCATTTAGAGGTCTGCCAAAAAATGTATACACACTTCAGCAGTTCACCATGCCTACTGAATGTCAGGAAGCTGACAGCCACCACTTTGAGCATCTCTTATAATTGTAGAGGCCAAAATAATTCATGATGTCTGAATAAATTGGGCATTAAAATATTTATTTAAGTTTTTTATGACATATACATTTTTGGTGTAGAATACATAAAATTAGAAGCATAATTTTTTAGAACAAAGATACAGATTTATAAATAAATCCCATAGCGCTTGCCCATTTTCTATACCTATAAAAATATAAAGAGATTAAGAAAAGATGCAATACCCTGTGATTTAACACACTCAGTAATGTTTAAGAATACTGGGGGCCATGGAGCTGGTGAGATGGCTCACTGGTCTAAAGCACCTACTTAGAGCAAGCTTAGCAAAGCACAGGGACTGCGGTTCAATCCCCCAGCACCACATGCCCGCCAGCCCTAAAAAAAAAAAAAAGAATACTGGGGGCCTGCCAGTTAGCTCAGTTGTTTAAGCGCCTGCTCATGCAAATACAGTCAGGCGCAGGGTACCCAGTTTGGTCCCCAACTCCACGTGCCTTACCAAACTTACCCTTAAGGCAGCCTAAGCCAGCTTAAAAAAAAAAAAAAAGAAAAGAAAAAAATCCTTCTCAACTTTTATAGGGCTGGCCAAATAGCTCAGTGGATTAAAGCCCCTGCTTAGGCAGACACGGGCCTGGAGTTAGTGCTGGCCCTGCCCCCCGCCTCCAGGGGGCACACTGAGAGGGCAGTTGAGACTGGGCATGGTGGCACATACCTGTAATCCCAGCACTTGGGAGGCTGTAAATATGAGTCCAATCTATGCAGTGAGACCCTGTACACCCTATCCTAAATACAAAAAATAATAATAAAGAATACAGCTCATTGTGGCTTTGGATTTTTTTTTTTGTGGAACCGGGGATTGAACTCAGGCCCTTGCACTTGCCAGGGAAGCGCTTACTCCACTGAGCCATCTCCCCAGCCCCTTGTTTTATTTTTGACTAGAGATTAAACCCTGGTCTCAGGTACACTCAGCTAGTACCCTACCCCAGTTACATATATTCCTGATAATTTCCATCTCTACCTTTTTTCTTTTTTTGAGGCAGAGCCTCACTAAAATGCCCAAGCTGTCCTCAAACATGCAGTCCTCCTTACCTCAACCTTCTGAGTAGCTGAGATTACAGGTGTGCACCACCACTCACAGCACAATATGTTGTTTTCACTTGTAGTCAGCATGATGTTCAGTAGTGCTCCTAATTTATTCTAACTCTAATTGGAATTTTGTATGCTTTAATCACTGTATTCTAATTCATTTTCTAGCTCAGTTCTTTCATTCTTTTTCTCTGTGTTCTGTTTTTGATTTCATATATAAGTGATGTTGTGTTGTATTTGTGATCTATATCTGGCTTACTTCACTTAGCACAGTGTGCTCCAACTTTATTCATGTTGTTATAAATGACAGGATTTTTTTTTTAAAGCTGAATAGTATTTTAGTGGATATATATTTCACATTTTCTTAACCCATTCATCCATTGATGAACATTTAGATTCTCTATCTTTGCTGTTGTGAGTGGTACTATAATAAACATGGGAATACAGATATCTTACTGACATACTGGTTTAATTTCATTTGGATATGATTGCTGACTCATAAGGTAGTTCTGTTTTCAAGATCCTCTGTACTGTTTTCTATAATGACTATTAATTTATGTTCCTACCAACATTTGCAAGGGCTCTTGGGATGTACAGTCTGTTGAGCTTTTTAATTAAAAAGCTAATGCATACTATTTGACTTTAAGCCATACCTTATATTAATTTATCTGAAGCTGTGTTTGTATATACTAGTCCCATTACCTTCAACTGTAGGTATTTTTGAGTTCTCTGTTTTTCAGAATTTTTAAAGAAGATAGTATCTTCAGTATATAATCTAGGAAATGCAAAAGTATTTTTAAGTAACACTGAAAAGAACCCTACTGAAGTAGTACTAGTATCACTGTACAAGTACAGAAGTATAAATTAGTACTGCACAAACTTGTATTGTTTCTAATTTGCTCAGCTGTGTGATAAAGAAAAAACACACAGTAGGAAGATCTGCACTGTGAAATGCCATGTCAGGTATAAGAAAATGATAACACAGAAAGGAGATCGTGTTTATGTTTTTGTATTTTAGGGAAGGGTCTACAGGGTGTTCAGGGTCACACTACTAGATTGGACTCATAGTGATCCGCCTGTTTACAGTGTCCCAAGAGCTAGGATTACAGGCACACGCCACCATGCCTGGTCTCAGTTGCCATCTCAGTGCACCCCGGGAGGAGGGCCAGCACGGCAGACCCAAGGATTGAACCCTGGCCACTGCACCTGCTTGCAGGCACTCTAATCTGCTGAACTATTTGTTTTTGTTTTGTTATACTTTAATTTTTCCCCCATAGTTTTATTGAGAAACAAATAGCAGTGAGACAGTTTCAAGCCAAATTGGTAGCACAGTTTCAATAATTAACACATTGCGTACATTCCTCCCAGTGGTTAATTGCTGTACAAGGTGTGGACATGATATCCTATTTACAAACATTATTAGAACAGATCCCTCTTTTTTTTTTTTTTTTTTCCCCCGGAACCAGGGATTGAACTCAGACCCTTGTGCTTGCCAGGAAAGCGCTTATTCCACTGAGCCATCTCCCTCTATCTGCCCTCTATTCATTAAGAGAATGTAACTATATATCTATTCTGACAATTTTGAATACACAGATACAAAATGGGCATCTGTATCCCCTTTTTTGTTTAGTTCTGCTGAACTATTTGGCCAGCGTGTTGTTTATTGACCAAAAAATGGTTTAAATGACATGTAATATAATAAAAACGGAAGCAAAGACAGAATGTTGAAAGCTCACGGAATTACCAGTCTTGACAAAGGTGATCAGCAAGTGTTACAGAAACAGTGATGTGGGAGAGATATGTGGTGTCTGTTACCTTACTCTGATGACTTTTCTCTTTGATTTACTGCTACTCAGTCTCCTTTTGAGGGACTATTTCTTATCCCCCATCTTATGGTACTTTTCTTTGAAGTTATTTTCTGTATTCTTTTTTGTAACAATATCCTTATCCCAGTGCCCATGTCCAAACTCCATTCATATAGCTTAATGCCTTATTAATGTTGCCACCTAAATAGTTCAACCAGCTTATAATTGAGCCTATTGTTTTCTGCCCCAGCTATTTCCTTTTCCTAGGTTATCTAGCTCATTAAAAAGTACTTGATGGGGGCATAAACATGGACATGTAACGTAACTGCTATTTTTCCCTGTACTTTTGTTCAGTTTATCATCAAACCCTGTTGCATCTTAATGAGCTTATGTTTATTGTGTTACTACTGCGCTTTTTTTTGTACCCGGGATCGAACGCATGACCTTGCGCTTGCCAGACAGGCACTTATGCCACTGAGCTCGTTCCCAGCCCTTTACTACTGCTTTCTAAGATACTGCCCTCTGTCATCCTTCATAGAGACTTGCCCTTGTAAAGTAACCACAAGTGTCATTTAACTGATCCAAACTGAGATGTATTAGAAATAACTTAGTGATTTTTTTTAGCCTTCTAGCCTTATTTTATTTCAGATAACATGTTAAAATTATAGTATTTGACTATATAGAGTTAAATACAGTGTTAATTTCAATATATTACCTTTTAAAATGTAGAAAATTTAAAATTATAGTTTGCAACATCTTATAATTCTAGTAGACAATTATGATTAGGCTATTAAGATAGATTTCTAACATGTCTGCCAACAGTGCTATTCATACTTCCAAATCTTTACCATCTGAAATCTAATCTGATCCACACTGTAACTGAAGTAATCTTTTAATCTAATCCCAGCATTAACCTAATTTAGATCTTTTCACAATTTTTTATTCATATATGCCTTAAGACCCTGTTTGTCATGTAGCTACATCACCACCCCTTACACCTTTATTCTCATCCACCAAACAATTTCTACTCTTTTGAAACATTCTTTGCTCCTGTACCTGCCTTATTTTCTCTTCCTCGCTTTATACTTTTTTAAAGATTTTTTCCTAATCATTTAAGACTTGTGAATACTTCCCTCTCTTTGTTCTCTCAGCACTCTGTACCCTGTCTGCCTTGTAATTATACTATATTGTAATTCTATACTACCTTGTTACTTCTACTCTCCCATTCACATACTGTAAGCTTCACAAACTCAGTGACTTTATTTTGCTTTCCCCTCTGTATTTAGTGCCTGTCATATTACTTCAGTATAAAAAATTCTGAGTAAATATTTGTTAAATGAGCAATTTCGGATTTTAGAGAAGTGCTTACAGGTTATATTCTTGGAGTTATGGCAAGTAGTGAAATGAGGGATAATGACCCTTATCTATTGAATAGGTTTAAAGAATAATAGATGTTCAAGGCATGATGTGGTCTCCATAAATAATTGGGGTTCTTTTCCCCCCATCTTTGAGACACAGTCTTGCTGTGCAGTTCAGGCTAACCTTGAGCTCATTTTGTAGCCCAGGCTGGTTGGTCTCAGACTTGCAGCAATCCTCCTGCCTCAGCCTCCCAAGTACTGGGATTACAAATGTATGCCACCACGCCTGGCTTCCATAAATAATTCTTAATTCCTTTCTGTATCCTTATACTCCATAAGTAACAAGTGATTAGGGCTGGGGAGATAGCTGAGTGGAATAAGTGCTTGCCTAGCTACACAAGGTCCTGAATTAGAAATATATCAGTTTTTTTTTTCAGATTTTGCATTTTTACTAATATATAATGAGATGTCTTAAGGAGTTAAGTCTAAACTTAGAATTCACTAATGTTTTATATATATCTTCTACAAATATCCTGGTAGTAATTTTACATTATATTTTTAATAATTGTGTGCATTTCAACTGTGACCTGTCATGTGAAGTAGGGTATGAGACTTTCCACTTATGGCATTCTTGTCCACACACAAAGATATTAATGATAGTGATGCTCAGCTTATAGATGGATACTTTCAGAAAGTTAGATAACAGGAACAGGGATTGAATATAGAGGCAAGGGTTATATACCTCAGCAGAACAGGAGTTTAAATTTGTGACTGTAGGCATAATGATCTCAAAACATTTTAAGTGTTTTCCCTATCTCCTCAGTAGATAGATCTAGTGTGAGAGAATAAGCAGCCTGATTGAGTTTTCAGGTAAGTACAGTCTTAGGGAAAGGAATAGAGGAAGTCAATTTCGAAATTGTTGGACACTTTGATTATTGCAGAAGAAGAGGGTACAAAGTTTTGAAAAGTTAGGGAGTAAGATTACAGGAATTCACAGTTTGTTACTTTTAAAGAGTACATCCAGAGAACTAGTGTGGAATAGGAGGGGAGAACTGGATAGTTTTCTGTTTGCCTGGAGCCCACAAAGGCTTTTTTTGGTAGGACCTTTACATGAGTAGGTTGAAAAAAATATATTAAGAAGTAAATTTGAGGCTGGCCAAATAGCTCAGTGGAATAAAGCACATGCAAGCAGGCACAGGGGGCCGGGGAGATGGCTCAGTAGAATAAGCACCTGAGTTCAATCCCTGGTTCCACAAAAGAAAAATAAAAGCAGGCACAGGGGCCGGGGGTTTGATCCCCAGGCCTGCTGTGCTGGCCCCGCCCCCACAGTGCACTGAGATAGCAATTGAGATTAGGTGTGGTGGCATGCCTGTAATCCCAGCTCTTGGGAGGCTGTAAACAGGTGGATCACTCTGACTTCAATCTAGAAGTGAGACCCTTCCTTAACATAAAAAAGAAGTAAATTTGTAACATTTATTAACTCGTAAGGAAAAAGGTCTGAAGAAAAAGTGAAGTGCAGAGTACCTGAAGGCTTCATGAAAGTGTGCCAATAATAAAGAGGGGAGAAGTGACAAGCAAGTCACATTTTTTTTTTAATATATTAACCGTTGTTTTTTTATTTATTATTATTTATTACATTTATTTATTGTGTGTGTGTATGGCCAGCTCAGCCCACCAGGGGGCGGGTCTGGCTGGCATGTGGTGCTGGGGATCGAACCGCAGTCCCTGTGCTTTGCCAAGCTTGTTTCAAGTAGGTGCTTTAGACCACTGAGCCATCTCTCCAGCCCCGCAAGTCACATTTAATGGTTGTTTTGAACACTCTTTTTAGCTTCTAACTACCACAAACATTTAAGTAACTAGATTAAACCTTGCATTTTTTTTTCCAGAATCATTTTTGCAAAAGGGAACACTAGAGAGGGCAAAGTAACATAAATTGGAATGTTTTTATAACTTTTTAAATTAAATCGTGATAAATAATTTCTTGAATTATAGATATACTTGGTATATGAACTCTTTTTAAACTTTTCATATTTCCATGATAATTGCAATACACTGAATTTGCCTTATACTAAAAACTAAATTTCTTTGTGTTTTTATGTGGGTCCAAATGAACATTTAAAATTGTTATGGTTCATAATTACATTTGTTTCTCTCACATCTTCACAATTTATAGGAGAAATATGATGAGTAGTTATTGAGAGGGATTGCTGGACATGTATTTGCTTTAGAATTGTTGAAAAGTAAATACTTATTTTCTTTCCCTAGTCCAAACCCCTCATACCTCTTCAAAAGGAAAGTGACTCAGAGACTCAGAAAATGGTGCTTACTAACTACATGTTCCCGCAGCAACCAAGGACTGAGGATGGTAGGAATTCAAGAATTTATTTATTTATTTTTAAAATAAGTACAAACTAATCAAAGCAGAGGTGTTAAGTCTCAATAGTAGGACCTTTGAATTGGTCAGAAAATTTCCCTGAACATAAGATAGCATTTTATGGTTACAGATGTTTAAATTTACAAGTGTAAGTGTAGCATATTCTTTCTTAAATAATTCCTTTCAGTTGTTAACTTCATCAGCTGTAGTTTTTCCTATTTAAGATCACATTTAGCTAAGTGTTAGGAATGCATGATGTGATTAGAGGTGTTAAGCCAGGAAACACTTTCTTCACTTGTGTGCTGCTTTATACTGCTCTTGGAATCTGCACAGTAGATCAGATGATCTATGGAACTCTGACTATAAATATTACTGCTCAGATCTTATCTACATTTTGGTCAGCAGGGAACAGTACACTCTTTACTGCTAGCCACAAATATTTTTTGTGGATTATGGAATGATGACTAAAAAATTATTTCTAATATGTTGTACTCCATGTGTAACATTTTTATGTTATACTTAAAATACATGTTTAGAATTAGGTATACTATATTTTGTTAGTGGAAACTTTTTTTGTATTTCACTATATTGCTCAACATAGAGTTTAGAGGTGAATTTAAATATATGAGAAAGATATCTTGTAAATTTTTTCTTAAAGTGCCGAAGATACTATTTACATTTGACATCCCACAAATGTTTAAATTCAGGATGAAAGCTTAAAGTTTTTTCTACACTTGAATATCAACACATATACCTATAAAGAGCAAAAATAATTAGCTTATGGAAGTTAAATTTATAATTGTTTCTAGAATGGAAACAAGTTAGATGTTTATGTTCTACTTATTTCAAAGTTATGTGCTTATCCTGCCATTAAAGTATAAGAATAAAAGTTAGATGGAGTCAGACATGAGACTAAGCATTTTATTATTTGTAATATCTTTATAATAATCTTCCAAAATAGATAATATAAGCTGGTTCTTGGCTCACTAAGTTTAATCTGGTCCTTCACAGAAAAGGAGTCCTAACTCCTGTTCGAGACTGTTGTCATGATCTCCTTACTGCTTCCCATTTTCATGATTGAAATCCGTCTGCCTCCCTTCTGTCATTCTTTTAGCTTATTCACTTACTGTTTCTTCTCAAAAGGGATAATTCAGGTTAAAAAAAAAAAAAAATCCTTCCTTCCTTTACTTGGGAATGAACTCAGACTTTGCCTGAGCTGTATCCTCAGGCCTTTTTTATTTTTTATGTTGAGACAGCGTCTCAGTATGTTGGTTGTTCTATGCTCACACTTTTGGTCTTTCTGCCTCACCTCCCAGAGTGCCAGACTTATAGAAACAGGCCTCCACACCTGCCTAGACATGTATTTTGAGCTTTGTTTTATCATGGAGGGGTCTTTAGTGAAAATATTTGCAATACAAGCGTCAATTATAATATTCTGATTTCTCTTAGAGTTTGTGTGCCATATAAAGTATATCACTTTATTATAAACAGAATAGTTGAATGTAATACATTCACAATCCTGAATCAGAAACTACTTTGGGGGACACATGCCCTATAATCCCATCCTCTGAGGCAGATGTATCCGAGTTTGTGGCCAACCTAGGCTACAAAGAGAGTTCAAAGCCAGCCTAAACTGTATGGTGAAACCCTATTTCAAAAAGAAATTACTGGGGCCGGGGAGATGGCTCAGTAGAATAAGTGCTTCCCTTGCAAGTGCAGGGGCCAGAGTTCAATTCCTGGTTCTGCCAAAAAAAAGAAAGAAAGAAAAATTACTTTCCTATGGTAAAGCAGGTGAGTTTATTTCCAACTTAAAGAGAAGTTTCTTTTATTCCAGTTTCTCTAAGAAATAGATTAATTAGACAGAATATTCTTGGGTTGTGTTTTATACCATGAGAGTAATACCCTGTTCACATTTAATTCATTTCATTTCTGCTTACCTACTTAAGACAGGTGTATGCTAGCACTACATATTTAAGTGTAGAATGTCTTGCTCTCAAAAGTATATAATGATGAATTAATTTATAGAGTTTAAATGGGATTTGAATGTATATAGAATTAGTCTCAGACATGAAAAAGAGAAAGTATATCTCCATACAACATTAAATTTGTAGCTGGGAAAAGTAGATGTTAAGTGTATGACTCTGGAAGCTTTATTACATTACTTTACATGGTGTAGTAAAAGAAACTTATCTCTAGAAGTGGTAACAATTATTATATCATGACATCTGAGAAGGAAGTAAAACCTAGAGGGGTTTTATAAGGAGAAAAAAAGGCTATGAACAATAATTTGGAAGTGCATGATTTGGAACCACACGTCTGGTGGTCAGAGTAAAGTTTTGTAGAAGCCAGGGTTTTGAATACAGGCATGATCAGGAGTCACTTCAGTGATGTGCAAATGGACATTGGAATGAAAGACCTAAAGAAACTGAAATATGTTGTTAAAGGAATGGATAATTATACATGGGCATCACTGAGGACACTGACAGGCTTGGGAATTGAAACCTGATAGCCAAATATTAGAGTCTTCTGTGAAGCTTTACCTAGGTGATCAGGTTACATGACTTCTAGAATAGGTAAAAAGATGTTAGAGATATGCAAGAATAAGAAGTGTAAGTGACCAGAAGTTGACAAGAATGAGAGGCATGTTCAAAGTTACTTACCTGGGATTCTGAATAAGTTGTTATAAAATTGCTTTAATACAGTCTTAACACTCAGGAGTCCTTAGGCTTCCTAATGAGTAAAATAACTTCCTGAGATAGGTGGAGGGAATTAATATGAATCCTAAAAATAGTCTTTGTTGGAAACTGCTTGGCTCAGCTTGCCTTTCTAGGGGTATCATAAAGGTATGTCAGTAGGAATTTGAACCACATCCCACATTTGTTTGAATACTCTAATCCATTAAGCAAATGGTGGACAATTCAGCAAAGCAAATCAAATAAAAATCTTGAGTTGACCAATGAAAACAAAGGAAAAGGTAAGATCAAAACTTCTACTCCCCTATTTCTTACTTGCTTTATGGCGTCCGAAGTTTGGACATGAGATTGAAAAAAAGACTAAGTGACCAAAATCCAGGGCTTATTATGAATGATAACTTGGAGTTTCTGATACGCTTTTTGCATAAATGTTCAAATTGACTGTATGAGTATTGAGTATAATTTTTATATCTTGATATATAAAGTATATTAAATACTTAAAGTAGAACTACAATCTACATAATATTTAATTCAAAGGTGTAATTACATGTCATTAAAGTTAACTTTTTTTTAACCAGAATGGCTCACTTTCTGTCCTTAAACTTTTTAGCCATGTTGTACACATGGTGAGGTATTTGTATTAAAAAATATCATGAAACTTAGCCAGTTGTGGTAACATACTCCTGAAATCC
The DNA here is from genome assembly GCF_000260255.1 of Octodon degus. NCBI lineage: Eukaryota > Metazoa > Chordata > Mammalia > Rodentia > Octodontidae > Octodon > Octodon degus. The sequence goes on along the minus strand of NW_004524577.1, from coordinate 26,955,391 downwards.
CAGCCCTCTGGAAACAAAAACAGGAGAACCACAGGTTTAAACCCAGCCTACGCTACACAGTGGCTTAGCAAGAACCTGTCCCAAAATAAGTTGAAAGAAAAAGACTGGGAAAGTAGCATAGTGGTTCAGTCTCCAGTACCAAAAGGAAACAGTGAATTGGGAAATTGGAGTGAACGGATTTATATATACAGCATTCTATAGTACTATTATGTTACTTTTTAAGGACATTACACCAAACTTTCTATCTGCAGTGCTCATGTCTATATCTGATTTGTTAATTTATTTTTCTAATTGGCTAATTCTCTTTAGTAACCATTCTAGTAAGAAATTAAGACAGAACAACTTCAGGGAAGAAAAGATTAACTGATGTTGTAGAGAAATTCTAAAATCCAAACCTGGTTGTTAATCCTAGGATATATAGCTGCTAGCATTGATCAATTTTAAATGTTTTAGTGTAATGAGAATGTTATAATGAAGATTATGAGAAAGTATTTGTTTCTTGTAATTACAGTATAATGCGTTTGTTTTTAAACTTTTTTCTAGTCATGTTCATATCAGACAACGAAAGTTTCAATCCTTCCTTATGGGAAGAACAGAGGAAACAGCGGGCCCAAGTTGCATTTGAATGTGATGAAGACAAAGATGAAAGAGAGGCACCTCCCAGGGTGAGATTGTTAGCTTTTCTTTCAAATCTGAGACTGACAGTCTGAAGATATTTAAATTGGTATTATATATCTATAAAAAAAGAAAAAAAATTGAGTGCTATGTTGCACTGTCATTAAAGCTAATTTTAATTTAGTTTTTAGTTTAATATATAAAGAGTATTGTGAGCCAAAAGATAACCAGGATTTTGTCTTTAGTGCTTTTAAAATTAAACTTTAGTAATTGTTTTCTCCCTTATTTCTTAATAATTTCTGTAAGTCGTACAGATAAAGAAGTCTACGTTAAGAACATTTTTTTTTAATGCATTTGGTTGTTGAAGGGTCTCACTATATGCAGCTCAGACTCATAGTGATTCTCCTGTTTTCAGACTCCCCAGGGATGGGATTATAGGCATGTGCCACTACACTGGGATTCTGGATGACTCAGGCTGCCCTGGGGGTGGGGCTGGTGTGGCATGTGGTGCGTGGGATGGAACCTTGGTCCTTACACTTCCCTAAGCTTGCCTAAGCAGTTGCTTTAGTCCACTGAACTATCTCACCAGCTCAAGATCATTTTTATTATGTTTGAGAACATGTTTCAGATTGCTTAGAGATATAATTATTTACCCTTTATATGAACTACTTGAATCACCAAAAATGACATTTATACTGGTTTTGCAAGAGTTTGGTTCATGGCATACAAGACACGAATATGTGATATCTGAATTTTACAAGTGTACATGACAAATTACATGCCTTTTCAAAGCCAGATGACAACAGCTTTTGGCAGTATCCCCACCATGAATCTCCAGATGAAAAATACGTAACTCCACTAAAAAAAAAAATTTTTTTGTTGAAATTTACTGTGAAGTCTTTGGCTATTTTGTGGTAAAACCTAACATACTTCAAGTTGACCCTCTGAGCTAGCTGGAGTATAGGTCAGATTCCCTGAGACTGACATTAAAAATGTTTTTAAACTTTGTATTTCACTTATTTTTCTAGGAAGGAAATTTAAAGAGATACCCAACACCATACCCAGATGAGCTTAAGAATATGGTTAAAACTGTTCAAACTATTGTACATAGATTAAAGGATGAAGAGACCAGTGAAGACTCTGCAAGAGATTTGAAACCACATGAAGACCAGCAAGTTACAAATAAAGATGTGGATGTGAAGGTTAGAAATTTCACTTCAAACTAATTGACCAAAGTCCATTTTCTAGCTCTTAGTACTATTCTCTGGGTGTCAAATGTCCAGATTGGCAGAGTGTCAGTATAGCCTTTAAACTACTTCGGTACACTTGGTGTACTGAGTTAATGGCTCATACTGTATTGGCTCTGTGAAAACATGTTTGTGAAAAAGTATGTAGTGGCTTTTTTCAAATTGTTAGATCCTGAATATGTGTTCATACTTCAATCCCAATTCTGTCCCAGTCTAACCAGATGCTACTGTACTTGAATGGTTAATAAAACTGCACAGTGCTAAAAAAAAAAAAAAA
>NW_004524577.1:26921488-26953152 GCF_000260255.1 Octodon degus | reverse complement strand
TTTTTTCCTGTATTTTAGGGAAGGGTCTACAGGATGTTCAAGGTCTCACTACTAGATCAGACTCACAGTGATTCTCCTGTTTACAGCCTCCCAAGTGCTAGATTATAGGCGTGCCCCCATGCCCAGTCTCAGTCACCGTTTCAGGGTACTCTGAGGGCGGGGCCAGCTCAGCGGCCCTGGGGATCAAGCCCCAGTTCCAGTGCCTGCTTGCGGGTGCTTTAATCTGCTGAGCTTTTTGACCTGCCCAGCAAAGTCATTATTATGGATATGTTCTACCTATTTTAGTCGTTGATAGTCCTTTGACTTTTAGTTAGGAAATTTCGGAAACTTTTAGAAATCTGAGATAATATTTGTTCAGTGCACTCTCCATACATATATCACAGAAACAAAACTTTTATGAAGTCATTAGGGTTTTTATGAATTCCATAATAAGCAGAAAACTCTTTTTTTTTTTGAGCATGCTGAGGTAACTCAGTTGTACATGCCAGCCTTGTATATGAAGAAAAGTAACTTGGTAAATTACAAATTTTAATGTAGTTCATGGCTTTTTACAGCCCCAAATGGTCATTCTTATCTGTAAATGTTAGATTTCCCTGTTAAGATTTATGTAGAATTGTGTGTTGATGCATTACTTAAAAATTTAGTGCAAAATAGATATAAAACTTAGTTTTCCCATTCCTGGGACACAGTATTAAATACATATAACTTAAAGGAAAAGAGACTTATTTGGCACATAATCAGAGCACTTAATTCATAGTCAGCAGGCTCTAAAGCAAAAACATCATGGCAGAGCAAAGCTGCTAAAGTTGATGGCATCTGAGAAGAAGAGGGGAACAAGCAGTACCAGAGAGGACAGGCAGGGACCAGATATGGTAACCAGGTTGTCTGTCCGTGACCTACCCAGAAACACCCACACATGTACTTTACTGATGTCCTAGGCAGTGCCCAAGTCAATCAAGCTGACCATTAAGTTTAACCTTTATCTTTTAGAGTTCAGAAAGTGCTACTCCAATAAAAAGCAAAGTTGAAGAAAAAGAAAAGCATATGATAGGGAACAGTCTACAGAAAATCAATGAACCTGAAACTGAGATCAGTCCTGGGAATTTAGCAGTGACTGTAAATATGAACGCCTCTGAGAACTTGAAGTATATTGTTAATCATGATGATGTTTTTGAGGTATGACTTTTATAATTTTTCTCAATTCTAAGAATTTTCAATTTACTATTTCATTTTTGCTAACCATTCTTAGAAACTTGATACCTTGATTGCAGAAAATAGTTTTGTGACTTCACCATTAAGAAGTTTCATGGGCTGGGAAGATAGCTCAGTAGAATAAGTGTTTGCCTGGCAAGTATAACGTCCTGAGTTCAATCCCTGGTACCGCATATAAATTAAAAAAAAAAAAAAAAGTTTCATAATATTTGGTAAATTTATCATGTCAAACATAATTCTTACACTGTGTATACACAAGTGTTTAACTGCTAGGTAAACTAGATGACATTGTACTGTAAAATACACAATTGTAATTGCTTTTCCTACAATTTAAAAATATAAAGGCTAATATAGGTATATTTAATTATTTCTCCTATTTAAACATTTATCATAGATATAAAAAAGAGGATTTTTGGTGTCTTTTTAGAGTTTGTTCTAGTGGAACAAGAAAAGCTATAGCTTAGGGCTGGGGAGATAGCTCAGTAGAGTAAGTGCTTGCCTGGCAGGTTCAAGGTCATGAGTTCAATCCCTAGAACTGCCAAAAAAAAGAAAAGCTATAGCTTAAAATAGCTTTATTGAGATATATCCTATACAGTGCATCTATTTAAAGTGTACAGTTCGGTAGGCTTTTGTATATTGCAGAGTTGTACAACCATCATCAGAATCATTATTAGAGCAGTTTTATAACCTCAGTGATTCAATGCTCATTAACTGTTACTCCTTGCTCTCTTCCTCCTTTGCCCTAAGCTACCAAAAATATACTTTATATCCCTGCATGAATTTGCCTACTCTTGACATGCAATGTAAATGGAACCATACAATATATGGTGCTTTTGTAACTAGTTTATTTCACTTGGCATGTTGTCTTGCAAGTTTATTTCTATTATAGCATGTATCATTACTGCCTCCATTTTTATGGTTGAATTATACTCCATTTTATGTATGTTCCACATGTTTGTTTTTCAGTTGATGGGCACTTGATTATTTCTACTTTTTTGGCTATAATGAATAAGGCCACAGTGTTTGTGTGTTGGCTTTTTTGTGGACATATATTTTTATTTCTCCTGCATGTGGGAGTAGAATTGTTAAGCATATGCTAACGTGATTTGCCTGTCTGAAGTGTTAACTTTTAACTAGTTATATTTTAATCATTTGTTATTTATAGCTGCATTGTCCACTATTGTGCACACAAACTGCAAGTGGATGTATAAGTTTAAAATGTAAATAAACTTAAAAATCGAGGCACTGGGGATGTAGTACAGAGGTAGAGTGCTCAGCCAACATGAGTGAGGCCCTGGGTTCATTCCTCATTGCCACCAAAAAAAACAAAAACAAAACCATAAACTTCAAAATTTTGAGCTTCTCAGTCAACACTAACTACATTTTCAATGACTATTGCCACATCTGGCTGGTTAGTGCCTGTGTCTAACATTAGCACAGATACAGAGGCTTTTAATCATTGTAGAAAGTTGTATTAGACAACAGTGGTGTACAGGAACAGTAGCATCTTTCTTTCTGAAAATTTAGAATGCATTTAAAACACATTTCACAGTTGTCCTATGAGTTATCTACTGCAGCGGGTAAAAGGAAACTCAGGACTTTTGGATGTACTTAAATGGATAACATTACTCAACATACTGCTAGATGTATTGAAGCCAATTTACCATCATCTTTGAAAAGCATACAGGTTTATCCCAGTGAACTTACTACTCAGTGTAAATTTTTGTTTAAGGTACTGTGTTTGGAGTTAAGTATAATCAAGACTATTTTTAGTTTGTAAGAAAATAATTAAATTGTAACATAGATCTTTTCTGCCTATGAAGAGGTGGCATCTGATATATTTGAAATATTTCAATTACTATCAAATATTTGATAGTAATAGGAGAACTCAGTGAAATGCAGAATGATAATAAGAGCAAAATAATGACACGTGAAAAAATGTTAAATCTGATTGTGTTAATGAAATAAAATCCGTGCAGTAGGTTAGACCCCAAATGATAGTACTGTTGTCGAGCCAGATGGTAGAGTTCTGTTACCAGTGCTACTGAATTCTCCAAGCTTGATGACTTTTTAAATAAAGGTACCAGAAAACATGGGCTGAAAGTTAGCTATGAGATTTTAGGAGATGTGGTATCTAAGTATCTGGCTATAAAGAGTAGAGAAGTAGGAACAGTGACATAACCATGATTGGTTAGGTTGCTGTCGTTAACAGAATAGGACAGTAAAATGTGATACAGGTTTGGTTTTGGATTTGTAGCATCTGAGCGATAGCAAAGTTTATGAAGGAGAAATTTCATGGAGAAAGTGTGGTGTGGAGTATAAATAATGCATATACCAAAGAGTAAAGTAGATTGCCCTTCCTTCTTCTGTTCTTGCACACTTCATATTTGTTGTCACTAAGTCCTGACAATCTCCAAATTTCTGTGAGCTGCTTTTCTCTTTGGCAGCCACCAGGATTATTGTGATAGCTGGATTCTTTTCTGCTAGTGTCTTTTCTTTCCCTGTACATTTTTGTTGTAAGACTATTTTAAAGCGTAAAACTGTAAGAATCTTACAGGTTCTTGGCTTGGCACCCTCTAACAATGACCAGTGAATGCTCAGCTTGAGTTTGTAGTCAGAGAACTACTTTTCTCCATACATAGTGTAGTCTTGCCTTTTTTTTTTTTTTTTTTTTAACCTTTCTTGCTGCTTACGCTGAGCTCCAGCTACACAGTGCTAATTTGCCTTTTCTTATTTCTGTGCTCTCTATTCAAAATGTCATTCCTTTCTTTATTGTCTGTCTGTCTGTCTTGGCGACAGGGTCTTGCTATGCTATGTAATTCAGGGTGGCCTCAAAATCACAGTGATCCTCTAGCCTCAGCCTTCCAAGTGCTGGGATTACAGACATGCATTACCACACGCAGTCCTCTTTGTTCACTCTTGCTCTGGCCCACCACCTGTTTTTATATGGCTTGTAACCTAAAAAGAATTTTACCTTGTTTTAAAAATTTGATTAACAATCAACAGAAGAATATTATGACATTGGAAATTACATGAAATTGAGATTGTAAATAAAGTTTTATACATGTGATCATAATTTGTTAGGGGACCGAGGAGGTAGCGGTGGAATAATAAGTGCCTGCCTGGCAAGTGCAAGGTCCTGACTTTGATCCCTGGTACTACCAAAAAAAAAAAAAAAAAATTATTTACATATTTTCTGACTTTTTGTGTCACAGCAGCAGTTCAGACAGCAATGATTAGGCCTACAACACCTAAAATACTGTCTCATCTTTCTGAAGTATTCTGCTGATCCTACCCTTATCTTTTAGATACTCCTAAGTACCGAAAAGTCTCGGTGCTTTGAACAGTACACCCTTTTAAAAGAATTTTTTATGAAATAAATTTATTGCATGTAACAAAATATTTCATATTAACTAGGATTGAATAACTTACAGTTTATCTGATCTCACGGACAGTATATACAGGATTAAAAATTTTTTTGTTGACTACTGGGTTTTGTTTTGTTTTGTTTTTTTTATCTGATAGCACTTAGTGGTAGGTGATCTGGAATAAGTATGAGAAAGAAATCATGAAAACAATAAAAATACCACCCTCTAATTGGATAAAAATTTCTTTTCTTTCTTTCTTTCTTTTCTTTCTTTTTTTTTTTTTTTTTTTGGAACCAGGGATTGAACTCAGACCCTTGCACTTGCCAGGGAAGCGCTTATTCCACTGAGCCATCTCCCCAGCCCCCCAAAATTTCTATTAATTCATTTTGATAACATCTCATCTTAGTCCATGTGATGGCCGTGGAACCCAGCAATCCTTAATAAATGTGATGAGTATAAATTTCTTACCTCCGGTATGGTGATGCACATCTGTAATCCCAGTACCTGGGAGGCTGAGGCCAAAGGATCACCACAGGTTTGAAGACAGCCTGGACTACTTAGCAAGATCCAGTCTCAAGAAAAGAAAAAAAAAAAATGAGAGAATAAGTTTGAGCATTAGAGAAAATTTGTTAAGATACTCCTACTAAACTGAGTTTTTCAAAGGCAGGGGTTCCACTCCAAGTTTTGTTGTTCTATCACTTTGTATAGTATCAGAAACCTACTAGTCATTAACATTTGAATAAGGCCTACCACAGAAAATTAGTCCATAGGTGCTTTGGTATATTGTTAACAATTACCAAAGTTGTATTGCCATATCTTGAAAAAGTTAACATATCCTAATATGAATCAACTGTTAACAAGAAAATATTTCATATGTATTCATATATTTATAGAGTCCAAAATTTAATTTTTATAAATATTCTTTCCCTTTTTTTCTTTAAACCAGGAATCTGAAGAACTTTCTTCTGATGAAGAGATGAAAATGGCAGAGATGAGACCACCATTAATTGAAACCTCTATTAACCAGCCAAAAGTCGTAGCACTTAGTAATAACAAAAAAGGTTAGATGTTGAAGGAAAGCACTAAAAATAGAAATGGCCTGAATAAAATTTATAAACTTTTGGAATATATTTCATTGAATGTCATATTACTTAGAAATAAGGTTTTGAACATGCCTTCTGGAAAAGTTCTCATTTCTCAATTTAAATGAATGATCTTGGTTGATCTTTTCTTTTTCTTCGTGCAGGTTTACTAGTAAGGACTTGTACTTTACAGATGAACAGAGAGTCTAGTTTATAATTTTATTTCTACTCCTTAGTTATGTGATCTTTGAGTTACTTAGTTTTATTCGGATGCATATATCCACTTTCATAGGCAGTGAAGCTAATAAAGAATTTTATGTCAAATGGACTATATTCAGATACACAGTAGGTGCTCATTGTTGTTTTACTCTTACCCATTCCAGACCATTTTTTTAACCATTCCCAATTCCCACCATTTTTCTGTGTAACAGAATCTTAGATTTCACACTCACATACACTGAGGATGATCATAATACTCAGATACTCAGAAAGGACATGGATCTTTAAAGGATAGCTTTCCATTCACTCACCTCTTGCCACTGATGCCTTGTCTTTATATTGTCTCTACCAAAAGTGTACCCACCCTGTTGCTCTTATGGCATCACTGGTGCTTCCTAGCAAGGTGGTCCATGCATAGTTTGGGTTCATGATCATTGTGTTAGTGATACCTGGTATTCGTTGATCATTTCACTTACAAGTTATATAGGTATAGTGCTCAGTATTTTATGTTATCTAATTGCCACAATAACTCCATAATAAGGGAGAGGAATATATCTGGGAAAGTCCATCTAGTTTATGTATCTTATTAAAAAATCCCATATTCAGATATCTTGAGGTTGAGACTACTTAAGCTGAGGGATATATATATATAGATCTGAGAACATCAAAATTATCCTCAATTCATGTAATCTTCCATGGATGTGTCTATATATACCACTTCCATGATTTGATTAGAATTGTTTTGTTTTTTTTTTTTTTCTTTTTTCTTTCTTTCTTTCTTTTTCTTCTTTTTCTTACAGAACCGGGGATTGAACGCAGGCCCTTGCATTTGCCAGGGAAGTGCTTATTCCACTGAGCCATTTCCCCGGCCCCTAGAATTGTTAAAAATAGTATTTTAATAACTGCTTTGTTAAAATACTATTTTTTGCATTATCTGCATGTCATGGACTATGAATACTGTTTCTGTTTAGTATAATTATTACCTACTCAGCTATCTCGAGAGATTGCCATCCTTTAATAATTCCATGAAATACTTTAAAGAACATGACAAAGTAGCTGACTTTTAAGAATTTTCTTGTTTTGTGGAGTGACTGCTTTGCTCATTTTTATTTCCAGAATTGGAAAGAAATTCCACATTTATTTGAAATAATACCCCGATAACTGTATGAAGTATAACTGTGTTTTTAATTTCAAGTTGTTAAAATTACAAAAAGTACAAAATGTATTTACTAAAATTAATGTTCTTAGAAAAATGTTTATAGTCCTGACCATAATGAAATCAAATTCTGGGTAACCCTAACTTTTGATTACATTAAAAATGATACCTCAATTTTAAAGTTCTTTAATCTTTACATGTATTTAGGAATGAATTTTCAGGAGTATTTCAGCTTTTTAGCCATATAATTTATTACTTCATATATGGAACCAAGACAAAATGCTATTTCTCATCTCTGGAAAACAATTTCCCACAAGGTCTTTGTGAATTTATCTTTGGTGTTTTGTGTGTGTGTTTGTTTCAGATGAAACAAAGGATGCAGATTCTTTATCAGATGAAGTAACACACAATAGCAATCAGAATAACAGCAATTGTTCCTCTCCATCTCGGATGTCTGATTCAGTTTCTCTTAATACTGATAGTAGTCAAGACACCTCACTCTGCTCTCCAGTGAAACAAACTCATACTGGTATTAATTCTAAAATCAGGTTTGTGAACAGCTTACAAAATTGCTTACTTGTACAATGCATAGAAATAGGCAAATAATAACTGCGTGCCTAAACTATAAAGTGTTTCACAGATCCTAGAGAAGTGGTTCAAACAATATACATTTTCTATTTCATAACCTTTGTAATTTTTGTATTTCTATTTTAAAAGTTTTTTTTTAATAGGAAAGATTTGAATGGGATTCTCAAACTTTTGGTGAAAAGATTGAACATTTATACATTATTTATATACACTGTACAACATATATAGCCTATTGGAGTAGTTCAGGTTGAAAGGATTGTATTTATATTTATTAATATGGAATCATTGCGGGGAGGCATTAAAGAATACAGTCAGATACTTTGACTGGTGCTGTATATTTGTGTATATTTTGTAAAACAAACCCTATGAGAGAAATGTAGCTGTTAATTCCTGTAGTCTGGAATATAAAAGAGGTTTCAAACTAATTTTAAAGTTTTTGAGAAATTTGGGTATTGAAGCAAGTCCATGCTATACAGTCTTAGTATGAGTCTGTCACCTGTAGTCTGCTTGAGAGAAAGATTTAAGCTACTGGTGAAACAGAAACTGATTATTCATATATTTTTAACATCATTTAGAATTTAAATTGTTCTTAAATTCCATGATAGTTAACTAAGATATGTAGTGTTGTAGTAAAAAAAAACATATTTTCTGCATGAAATGTTTTAAGTATTATATAATTATAATTAATCATTTATACTTACTCTCTGAATTCTAGAGTACAACCTACTGTTTTAAAATACTAATTTTAGCTGGATGCAGTAGCACAAGCCTGTAATCCTAGCTGCTTGACAGGCTAAGCCAGAAAGATCACAAGTTCAAGGCCAGTCTGGACAACTTAATGAGCTCTGTTTCAAGATAAAATTTAAGGACTGGGGATGTAGCTCATCACCCTGCAGGTTCAATTTTCAGTGTTGGTTTTTAAAAAACAAGCCACTGGCTTTATAATATCTTAATCTTTTTGATCTTAAAATAGTAATTAATATGCTGGATGAAATTTTACTGATTTTTTTGGGGGGAATAATACAGTATTTTGTATTTTGTGTGTGTGTGTGCTATTTATTTCTAATGTTATCTTTTGTCCACTGAGGAGATTATTAAGGAATGTTTATGAAAACATAAATTGAATAGAAAAAGTCACAAATATGTGTTTCCCACCATTAAAAATAAAATATTGTCTATAATTTTGGAGTGACATATTTATAAAATATTTGCCAAATACATTGTGTAGTCATTTAGGAATAGTGATTACATTTAGTTTCTCTTTTGATCCTTTTATATAGTTAATGCAGAACAATAGGCAGTTTAGTCTTTTTACAGTTTTTACTGCTGTTTGACTTTAAGAATAACTGTTCTTAGTTAATATTTTGTTAATAAATTTTATTTATTTATTTATTTATTTATTTTTTGGGGGGGGTACCGGGGATTGAACTCAAGACCCTGTGCTTGCCAGGCAGGCGCTTATTCTACCGAGCTATCTCCTCTGCCCCAATATTGTTAACTGTGGTTGATAACATAAATGTCGTAGTTACCTATAAAGATCTATGCTCCTTTTTCTCTGTATCTGCCCATTTCGTTTTATTTTTTGGTGCATTTGTGAAAAGATGTAGGTGCAGAAGAGGATATAAGATTCTGCTTTTGTTCATACTTTAGCCCTTTTAAACAGTTTTGTGACAAATTAGATCCAGAATATTGATGATAATTAGTTCTGGTATTATCTATGTGTTTTAGTTATGTTTATTTCCACCCAACTTAATATAAATTTATACTATTTGACATTAAGGTAATACTTTTTCATTTAAGTCCATTTTTGAACTAACATGTAAAAACATTGAAGTTGTACCCAGTAATGGAGTAAGGTGATATTCTGATACATGTATACATTGTATAATGAAGGTAATATTTTCAAATCATGTGCTTGGTACTGTCAACTGTGACTCTGATGATTCTTGTATTACCAGCACATCAAGTAGTTAATATGTAGTCCCCCATTATCAAGAAGACATGACTTTATTACTTTTTTCATAAAATTATCTTTATTATAGGCAAGAAGATGAGAATTTTAACAGCCTTTTGCACAATGGAGATATTTTAAACAATTCACCAGAGGAAAAATTCAAGGTTCACGATAAAAAAGATTTTAACTTTCCTGAATATGATTTAAATATCGAAGAACGATTAGTTCTAATTGAGAAAGGTGACTCAACAGCCACATCTGATGAACCTCACAAATTAGACCATATCAACATGAACCTTAATAAACTTATGAGTAATGATACATTTCAACCAGATATAATGGAAAGATCAAAGACACAGGATATAGTTCTTGGAGCAGGCTTTTTAAACAATTCTAAAAGGGAAGCTGAACATTTGGAAAACGGAAACAGGTATCCTAATCTGGAAACTATAAATAAGGTAAACGGACATTCAGAGGAAATCCTGCAGTCTTCTACTGGGACCGAACCACAAGATAGCAGTTCTTCTGTTGATGTAGGTATTTCCAAAAGCACTGAAGATCTCTCCCTTCAGAGTAGTGGTCCAGTTGGATCTGTTGTGAAGTCTCATAGCATAACTAATATGGAGACAGGAGGGTTAAAAATTTATGATATTCTTAGTGATAATGGACCTCAGCAGCCAAGTGCAGCAGTTAAAATCACATCTACTATTGATGGGAAAAATATAGTCAGGAGCAAGTCTGCCACACTATTATATGATCAACCATTGCAAGTATTTACTGGTTCTTCTTCATCTTCTGATTTAATATCAGGTACAAAGGCAATTTTCAAGTTTGATTCAAATCATAATCCTGAAGAGCCAGATATGAGAGCCCCCACAGCAAGTAGCCCACAGTCTACACTTCAAATGTATGGTTCTCCACAATATAATATCCAGTACAGTGGTAGTGCTGCAGTCAAAGACAGTTTGTGGCCCTCCAAACAGATTTCCCAGACAGATCCTGTTAGTTTTCCTCATCGCCTTCCTAGATCAGAAAGCACAGAAAGCCACAGTTATGCTAAACATTCTGCCAATATGAATTTCTCTAATCATAACAATGTTAGAGCTAATACTGCATACCATTTACACCAGAGACTTGGCCCAGCAAGACATGGAGAAATGTGGGCTGTCTCACCAAATGACCGGCTTGTACCTACTGTGAGTCGAACTACAATTCAGCGACAAAGTAGTGTATCCTCAGCAGCCTCTGTAAATCTTGGTGATCCGGGTTCTACAAGGCATGCTCAGATTCCCGAAGGAGATTATTTATCATACAGAGAGTTACATTCAGTGGGAAGAACACCAATGATGTCAGGATCACAGAGACCTCTTTCTGCACGAACGTACAGCATTGATGGCCCAAATGCATCAAGGCCTCAGAGTGCTCGACCTTCTATTAATGAAATATCAGAGAGAACTATGTCAGTTAGTGATTTCAACTATTCACGGACTAGCCCTTCAAAACGACCAAATGCAAGGGTTGGTTCTGAACATTCTTTGTTAGATCCTTCAGGAAAAAGTAAAGTTCCTCATGATTGGCGAGAACAAGTACTTCGACACATTGAGGCCAAAAAGTTAGAAAAGGTAATTGAACATGAACTTTTAAATTCTTTTTATAAATGTATTTATTTTCCTTATTCATCATACAGTAAGATACTCTGGAATTACAGAATATCTTTCTTATATTGGAGTATTTCTGTAGTATGAGAACAGAGTTCTAAAAATAAACAGCTGAGACAGTTGAGATGTTAGTATATACTTCTGTTTCTCTTATTTCTTAGTATCTCTAGTGGTCATATAGTCACCTTATATATTTATTTGTGTATCTTTCAGATTATACACACACAGTACTAGAAGGAATATATGTGTATCTCTGTTTAGCATTTTGTGACCTCACTAACATTGATTATGTAAATAGTATAAGAAAATAGCAGTTTATAGTTAACAGAATATCAGGGAATGTACTTACAAAGGTAAATATTTTGTGTATTTTTTTTTTCCAGTCCATGGTATATGAACTAACATTGACACTGACTCAACATAACTTTTGGCATGGCATTGTTGACTTTTCTGAACTGCATCTCTGATCTTGAACTTGTTTCTGCAATTGTACAGCTTAGAATCATTGTTTAAAACAACTATTGCTCATATGCACATAACTATGTGAAGGTCTTTATTTTTTGAAAGGAGTTCAAAATTAAAAAACAAAATTATAAGGGCCGGCCAGATAGTTCAGCGGACTAAAGTGACTGTTGAGGCAGTGCCGGCCCCACCCATGGGACACACTGAGATGGCAGTTAAGACTGGCTGTGTTGGCATGAGCCTGTAATTCCAGCAATTGGGAGGCTGAAAACAGGAGAATCACTACGAGTCTGATCTACATAATGAGGCCCTGTAAACCCTGTCCTAAAAATTAAAAAAAAAAAAAAATTATGCAGTGAAATTGATATTAGTGCCAAAATCATGCCAGAAGTGTTATCTAGTTCTTCATGGTTTAGCTTTATATCTCACTGAATTTTACTCTAGCATTGTTTTTCCTGTTTTTAAATTTGGCTGAACATACCTAGTCTCAATTGATCATTTAAAGTTTTTAAATTATTTTAAGAAGTAGATGTCTGGGCTGGTGAGATGGCTCAGTGGTCTAAAGCACCTACTTAAAACAAGCTAGGCTAAGCAAAACACAGGGACCACGGTTCAATCCCCCAGCACCACATGCCAGCCAGCCCTGCCCCCTGGTGTGCTGAGCTGGCCACACACACACACACACACACACACACAAATAAATAAATAAAATTAAAAAAAAAAGTAGATGTCTGAAATATGATTGATTAGTTCTATCAATTCATATTATCACCCATAATTGTTAGCTCTTTTTAACGAGGTTGTCAACTTTGGATACCTGAATATCTGTAAGCAGTAACACTTTCATTCTCATCTTTTTCTTTAGCTGAATTCTGTACATGCTGTTAAAGTCTATTTGAACTTTATGCTTTTTTCAGGAATATGTAAATTTCTTACGCAGAGGAGAGGAATAGCATAGTTTTCCTAAAAAGCAGTATGGAAATAGATTTTTATGGATGAGAGATTAAATTGTGAGATTATTTAGTAATACAAATGAGTTTTTATCAATGGATTGAAACAAATCATGAATTCTGAATAGATTTTTTTGAGAGTTCACTTCTCATTGAGTATTGTCTTCCTGTAGTCAGCCTTTGAAGAAAAGAAAGCTTGAGATTTGTGCATTAACTAATTGTTAGGAATGCCATTATCACTGGGCATAGTCAAAGAGGAACAAATTTGGAGGAAGAGATGCATTTGGTTATTGTATTCTGTGTAGTCTGTCCCTCAGATCACTAGTTTTCCTGCTTCTTTCCAATCTGACAGAGATGTGCCCTGGTCTTTAGTAAATAGAAATCAAGTTCAGTCTACCTCTCACCTTTCATTTTTCACTGCATAAAATACATATTTGGAAATTTGCTGTATAATGTCTTAGAGAACATATGACAGTTTTTGTAGTTGTGTCCTTGCATGGTAAGCCCACTAGACAAGGAGCTTAAACTTTCTTTTGTCTCAGTTTCTTTGTTTATAAAATAGATACAATGAAAGAGGAACTATATGATTGTTTAAAAATTGAATGTATTATGTTGGGAGTGATAATGCACGCCTGTAATCCCAGCACTTCTGAGGCTGAGGTAGGAGAATCTCTGTGAGTTCAAGGCCAGCCTAGGCTGCATAACAAATTGAAAGCCAGCCTGGACTACATTGTGAGACTCTGCCTCAAAAAAAGAAAATTGAATGAATTAACACATAAAAGCACTTAGAATACCACCTCATGTGTCTTAATGATAGTGTTTGTTCCCTACATCCTCAGCGTAATTGTCCACTAAAATATAAAAACATTAGCTAATTTCAAAAATGCTTTTTATTAGGCAGGTGTATTGGCACATGCCTGGAATTCCAGCGCTTGGGAGGCTGAGGCAGGAGGATTACCTTGAGTTTGAGGACTTAGTGAGTCCAGCCCAGCCTAAACTATCTGACAAGACCTTGTCTCCGAAGCAAAACAGTAGCCAGGGTGATAGCTCAGCAGCATAAGCACCTGCCTGCCAAGTACAAGGTCCCGAGTTCAATCCCTGGTACCAAAAAACAAACAAACAAAAAAAAAACCTTTTTTTTTTTTTTTTTTTTTTTTTTTTTTTTTTTTTTTTCTTTTTTTTCTTTTTTTTGGTACAGGGTGTTCAGGGTCTCACTACATAGATCAGACTCCTGGTGATCCTCCTATTGTCATCCTCCGAAGTGCTGGGATTATAGGCTTGTGTCACCGTGTCCTGTTTCAATTGCCATCTCAGCACATGGGGCCGGGACAGCATGCCCGGGATCAAACCCCAGTTGCTGCACTTCTGCCTATGCAAGTACTTTTAGTCTGCTGAGCTATCTGGCCAGACCCCCACACACACACACACACACCACCACCACCGATGTAGAGCACAACAAATTCTGAGATGGGTTATTTTGTGTTAAGCCATTTAATTTTATAGTTCCTAATTTTATGTAAACAGATATTTTAATATCAGAGATAAAGAGCTTTCAGGAAATTAAAGTATTTGTATGTTTCTTTAGATTTTAAACTTAAGCACTTAGTAGGGATAAAGATCTTGAATAATTGCTTTTTTAAAAAATTTCTATTATATAGGCTTGCCTGCCAGGAAAAAATACAAAATATTAATAGAGACATTGGGCTGGACTATATACTAATGCATACACTTATTTATCTTTATACATGCAAATATATGTAAGGCTACAAAAAAATAGAAATTTTAAGAGAAGTTTGGTATCACAAGATGAAATTGTACTATAGTAATAGTAATTATCTCTTAGTGTGGTTTGGTTGGGTTTTTTTTGTTTTGTGTTTGTTTGTTTGTTTTTGGTACTGGAGATCGAACTCTGGACCTTATACTTGTCAGGCAAGTACTTATGCCACTGAGCTGTATCCCCAGCCTCTTAATGTTGGTTTGTGTTTTTGTTTTTGTTTTTTGTTTTGTTTTGTTTTTAAAGATGAGATTTCATAGTATTACTAGGCTGGCCCAGAACTCCTGGTTCAAGCATTCGTTTTGTATCAGCCTCCCAAGTAGGTAAGACCACAGGTGTACACCAGTGCCTAACATGTGGATTTTAAAATATATTGCTGCTGTATTTTAATTTCGAACCTAATGATAAATACAAGAGTAATTGCACAGGATGGGACTATTCAAGAACATTACTTTTTTTTTTTTTTTTTTTTTTATACCAGGGATCAAACTCAGGACCTTGTGCATGCCAGGCAGGTGCTTAAGCTGCTGAGCTATCTCCCTGGCCCAAGAACACTTTTTAAAATACTAGTAAAGTTTTGATACACTAGATTGTTAATGGATTAAGGTAAAAATTTTTATCAGGAAATAGTGTTCAAAGCAAGGAAAGACAAAGGCTTGGGACCAGTTGAATTACAGAACACCCCCCCCCCCATTGGGGATTGAACTCAGAACCTTGTGTTTGCCAGGCAGGCGCTTATATGTCACTGAGCTGTGTCCCTAGCTCTTAGGAGTTCTTTTGAACAAATTTAATAATGCAGTACTTGGGCCATATTATGGATATGAAATGTCATAATAGCAGTTAGGATGTTTAATGCTTACAGAGTGCTAGAAAGCTACACTGTACAATTGTCTCTTCTATATGAGATCCATGAAGTGTCTATTCTCAGTGACTTATAGTAAGGAAATTGAGGCACAAAATAGGTAAGTAATTTCCTCAGGATATCATTATACATGTTATATAGATGAAAGGAAACAACTGAAAAAGCCAGGAGGATGGTTTCAGTTTGACATGGTAAACAGTGGGGAGACAAATTTGAATACCAATATGATACTCAGCAAATGTGTTTAGGATAATTGATAGGCGTTAGTTTAGGAAATCGTTTCAATTTTTTAAAATCCAAAAGATGAGGGCTGGCCAAATAGCTCAGTGGGTTAAAGCGCCTGTTTAGGCAGATGCAGGACAGCCCGGCCCCCCAGGGCATTCTGAGAGGCAATCAAGACTGGATGCGGTAGCACACGCCTGTAATTCCAGCTCTTGGGAGGCTGTAAACAGGTGGATCACTATGAGTCCAATCTGTGTAGTGAGACCCTGAACACCCTGTAGGCCCTTCCCTAAAACAAAAAGGAATAAATAAATAAAAATACAAAAGGCTAGGATTATGGCAGTAGGAGGGATGAATCTGAAAGACACTGACAAGAATATTTTTTTTAAAAATCCTAAACTTGATGGGTGTGGTGACAAATCCCTGTAATCCCAGTACTCAGGAGCCTGAAACAAGATTATAGTGAGTTCAAACTATCCTGTGTTACCTAGTAGCAAGACCCTGGTCACTGTCTCAGAAAACCCAAATATAAATAAATGTCTCAGTGGTAAGATAGTAGAGGCCTTAAAGCTGTGTGGTACAGTATTTATCAAAAAAGTAAATTGGAATTTTCAATATAGTGAATTTGTAATGATTCATGTAGCTTGGAACACAATATGAAATTGAAGTTAGTGATGCAAATTCAATATATAAACCATGTACCTGAGGCAAATTTTTCTATTAGAAAAATACTGAAAAAAGTAGTTTTAAGTAATTGTAAATTTCTAGTGGTGCTAGACAAAGTTATTCCAAAACAATGTGTTAAGGTTCTGGACACGTGCACATAAGTCTCCAACATCTTCCTGTGTCCTGTTAGCTTTTAGGAATTTTGTCATTTTAAAGGCAGAGTGGTATGAGCAGCCAAACATTCAGGTATAGATTTTTATCTGTGTTCTTCCTTTAATCTAGATCAGTGGTTCTCAAATTAGGCCATTTTGGTTCTCTAAATAAAACTATATATGTATAAATTTGGTAGGAATTTTAACTATTGTGTAATTTTTTAATTTAGCATGTAAGTCTGGCCAAACCCCTAAAAATAGTTGTTTTAATTTTCCTGAGAATAATTTACTATTCTGACACTGTCCTGTAAACTCCTTTCATTCAAAAAACTTTTTAATATTGAAGCATAGTTTATATGTTAAAAACTGGATCTTTTTATTTCTGTAAGCTCCTAATACATTTAGAGGGTTTTATTTAAACTTTGTTTGTTGGTGAAATGGGGTCTTGCTGTGTAGCCCAAGGTGGCCTCACATTTGCAACAGTCCTCTTGCCTTAGCCTCCCACTAAGGAGTGCTGGTATTACAGAGCTGTGTCACCAGGCCCTGCTAGACATACTTTCACTTTGTATATTAAAAAGTATTCTAAAAACTTAATTATGAATCTGAAATTTCCCTTTTTTGTTTATAGAAACTATTCTGTGCTGCACTCTTGTTCTTATTCATTTAATGTAGGAGTCAGAAGGCCCATTTAATGCATGGGCCCAGAAGCACATCGAGTGTTACATAAGTATATTACCAATTAGGTCCTTTAATGGCAGCCTGCTTTAGACTCCAGATTTCAAAGCTTTGGTTCAAAGTAGTGGTGCTTGATAGAGGACCAGCACAGTTATAGTAGCAGAGTGAGCATTGAAAGTCTCCCTCTCCCAGGGGATTTCATATGGCCTGTTCTACCTTGTGAATACCCAAATCAAAAGTTGTGGCTTTGCACAACTGGGAGTTTAGTAATAATAGATAATTGATTGAAGCTTAAGTGTTTTTAAGACGTGCAGTAGTCATTCCTACCCATAAAGCTGTACCTAGAGTCCAGACAGAAAACGGACCTCACTTTAAAAATCTCAAGACTATACTTAGCTCAGCTAGTAATGAAGATTTCAAAGGAGCCAGGCGTGGTGGTTGCATGCTTGTAATCCCAGCCCTTGGGAGACTGGGGCAGGAAGATTGCTGGGATCCAGGCTTCTCTGTATACATAGTGAGTTGAAGGCCAACCTGACTTACATGGTGAGACCATATCTCAAAATAAACAAGAAAAAGACTTGAAATAAAACTTTTTACTTCAGAGTTGACTAATATTAGCAACTGCTAATAATCCTTCCTGAGTAAAGAGCATTTCATATTATAATATCATTGAAACAACAAAGTGACTTATTCCCAGTTTTTGTTTTTTAGTGCTGGGAGATTAAACCCAGATACTTGCTACCCACTGAGCTATGTGCCTCCAGTTCTGTTTATTAGTTGTCATATGGATATCAGCATGTAGTGCCCAGCATTGCCCAGGATACTATGCATAACATTTAATTGTGTAATGTGTTGAGACAGGGCGCACTTTTAAGTACATACCTGTGCACAAGCTTGAACTCAAAACCAGACCTTTTGAGCTTGAACGTGATTATTCAGTGAAATATTGACAGTAAGCTTTTGTGTGTTCCAAGATGACAGAGAAAGCTTCGTTCACATTCTGATCAAATGTTTATGGGCCCTCTAAATAGCCTCTGCTAAATTTTTAATCTTGGTGATGAAATAGTTCGGAGAAAAAAGCAGGTTTGGGGCTTTAGCTTTTTCTTTAGTCGTGACTTTAAAATCCACAAAAGAATAGTGTATATGGTAATTTTGTAGATATTTCTGGAATCCTGTATTTCTTTCTTTTTCTTTTTTTAATTGTTTTGTTTTGTTTTGTACCAAGGATTGAACTCAGGACCTTGCACTTGCCAGGCAGGTGCTTATGCGACTGAGCTATCTTCCTGGCTATTTCTTGGTATTAGACATAAAACTCAAAATCTAAGGAAGATCTGTATTTCCTAAGAGTAATAATATATACAGCCAGGTGTAGTGGTGCATATCTTTAATGCCAGCACTTGGGAGGCTGAGGCAGGAGGATTGCCATGAGTTCTATACCAGCCTATGTTACATAGTGAGACCCTGCCTTGTAAAAAAATTTTTTTTTTCTTTTAAAATGGTGGTTGTGATATTTCTGTATTTTAATGGCAAACTATGCCCAAAGTGGTTTCCCCAGTTTTAACCACCGAGTCTTAAAAAGTCAGGGATATGACTAAGAGCATCCACAGGAAAGAGCAGTAGGTAACAAAGCTGTTATTAAGCAAATTGGAACAGTGAGACTTAGGCAGTGCAGATATTGAGGTCCATCTTGACTTCTGGGCTTAATGAGGAGGGTGTTCACGTTAATTCAGTCAGTGGGAGGTTCCTTTAGTGGCCCTTGAAGTGCAGGCTGCAAAGGCACAGCTAATTTCCAAAGTGTAGGTAGTGCTATTTAAAATTTGAACAGGAAAATTGCATTTTCTAGATTTCTTTTCTTCTAGTAGCTGTAGAGCTGCTGAGTCCGTTAAAGATTATATCATAAAATTGTGGGTTTATGTTAAACTTCTCTAATGTAAGATGTTGAACTAAATATAGAAGAGGGTTTTTTAAAACAGTGTATGAGATATTTTTCACAAATATATTTTGTTATATGCACTTTGAACTATCAAGTTATTTAAAAGATAATTTTTATAGAATGAAATGAACTCTAGAAATTCATTTGACTTAAAGTTACTATTTGGTAAAATTTATTTTTATATAAACAAATTTATGACTAGATACACATCTAAATATCAATTTATATTTTTTGACATGTATAATTTGTTAGGAATAAGGGAAATAATAGCAGTTAATAAATAAAAGCATCAATTATACTTTCTTTCCTTGGTGCTCAAGCATGTGAATTGGTTTCATTTACCTGTAGTTTATGTGCATGTGTGTGTTGTCATGAAACTGTATGGTGGATAGGGCCAGTTTCTTTTAATGGCTCTGAAAATTCAGTGTTAGATATTTCTGTGGAGTATCAGGTGGGGCTACCTTGTAAGTAAACCTACGTGCATAACATGTCTTGTGGAATTTGCATGCTGCACTAATCTCTGTTAAATCTGTCCCCTCTTTATTCAGAGCATGCTGTCAAGGTCCTTTAATTCCAATTTCACTACTGTAAGCAGCTCTCAGTATGGCAGCTCTAGGGATCTACATGGCAGCCAGGGCAGTCTTGCCTTGAGTGTTGCAGACGGAAGAGGTTCTGGTGGGCACATTTTTCAAGTGAGTACCTGCAGTAGACCAATACTGTTAGCAAATAAGAGAAAACTCAACATTTTAAATGATTTAATGTTTTTAGAAAAGAAAGTTTACTGTGGGTTAGAAATCTTGATTTCCTCTGAGCTTTTCCATTGCTTACTTTTATAAATAAGCTTTTTTGTTCTCTTTGACCATAAGCTAATCATGTAATTAGTCTACCCAAGAAGAGATGAGTAATAGTCATAACTATTTCTCAAACTGTGATTCAGACTGGCCTTGACCTTTCAGCAATGCTCCTGCTTTACCCTCCCAAATGCTGGGATTATGGGCTTGTGCCACCACACCTAGCCTCCAACTCTTAAGATTTTAAGGATGTACCCTATGTATCCCATATAAGGGAGATTTTATAAGAAAGGGTAATTTTAACTGGAGTATCTGAGAATTGACTAAAATGTACTACATGTATTTACATTTAATCATATTTCACTGAATATGATGAAGTATAAGACTGGAGAAATTGTAATGAATAACAATGAAAAGGCAAAACTAAAATCATTGAAGTCTTTAGTAATGAAAAAGATTTATTATTTCAGTGAAAGTATATGCTTCATGCAAAAGAAGTGCAGAGAGGAAGAGCAGAACTCGAGCTCAATATAATTTTCTCAATTCAGTGTCCAAAGAACCTTTAAAGTTGTAGTATAGCCTGTCAACAAGTATTTCTTTTTATCCTTAAGATCGTTCTCCCGTTATAACACTGCCTTATTCCTCCCACAGTGTTGTTTCCATCTTGACTGTCCTTTTGGGTTCTGTCCTTATTCCTAAGCACTCTTGGTGTGCCTCCTCCCCTTTAAGTACATCCTCAGTTTTCCTTTGTTGTGTTCTAGAGTGTAAGAACAGTGTCTCCTGGACTCACTTGCTCCAGATGTACCGAATCAGTCTTACCCAGTCCTCTTGTCACATGTCATCACTTGGTATCTGTGTTGTTGCAATCATTTGAAACTTAATTGAAAAGAGGGACAAAGGGGTGATGAGTATTAGCCCTCATTCCAGCAGTTCTCTGGATAAAGACCAGTGTGGCCTTTTTCCACTCAGGGCTAATCTTTGCCATTTGTTGTCATTTGGAACAATAGTTCTTTCTGAGTCTTTCAGGGTAACATTTTGTATATTGTTAATGAATTGAGAGCCTTGGAGTCTGTTGAATTTTACTTCTTGATTAATGATAGGCTAGTTCTTTTGAGAAGTAGATAAGAATAATTAAAAGTTTTGAGTTTAAATTTCAGACTTTGAGTTAATTTGATTATTGTGCATTCTAAATGTACACTGCAAGAAAGGAGAAAGAAAATGAAGTCTACTTTGTGTAAATATACAAAATTTATCAAACTACACCGAGAAGGGTAAGCCATGGTTTGAACTACCATCTAGCTGCATGAGCTAGATCTATTGCAGGTATAGTTCTTAAGGTTAGATTATAAATCACTTTAAGTTTATATATTTGATGTCCTGTATCATACAAGATTTCACATTATTTTCAGTATGATTATTCTACATTTTTATGCTGCTAGGCACATACTATTGAAATAACGATAGTGCTATTATAAACTTTCTAAAATATATTACAATGCAAGAAAAATGTGAATGCCATGTTTATTGGCATATTTATAATAAATATTCAAGAATAATGGCATGTTGAGTCAGTTTTTTTCTCTAAAACAATCATGGCAACTCATAAAAATATTTGGTAAATGAAGATATCAATTAATCATAAAGCATTTCTGCAGATCAGAGCCATAATAATACTGAATTAATTGTATTATGACAAGATAAAGCCAGCTATATATGACTAATTAGTGATGCCACTTATCTTCAGAAATATATGAAAAATGCGGACCGGGGAGATGGCTCAGTGGAATAAGCGCTTCCCTGGCAAGCGCAAGGACCTGAGTTCAATCCCCGGTTCCACCAAAAAAAAAAGAAATATATGAAAAATATTGTACTTTGCTGTTAAAAGAACAGGAATCTTACAAACAACTTTTTATTGCTCAGTAGGAATATATTTTTTAGTGGAGACTTTATATGTAAGATTATTGGCCTGGGCGTGTAGCTCAGTGGTAGAACATTTGCCTAATATTTTTTAAATAATTTTTTAAAATCTTTATTTATTTGGTACAGGGTCTCACTACACAGCTTGTATTAGTAGTGGTCCTCCTGTCTCAGCCTCCCCAACACTGGGATTAGAGGCGTGTGCCACCATGCCTGGCTTCAGTGGCCAGGGTTCTGGGGATGGCAACACATGTGGTACCAGGGATTAAACCCGGGTGCTTGCACTTGCCAGACAGGAGCTTAGACCGCCAAACTATCTCCCCATCCCTGCCTAATATTCTTGAGGTCCTGGGTTCCACCCCTAGCTTTGGAAAATAAACCCTACTGACTTTGATTAATAACTAAATTTATTGCTGAAAGATGTTAAAATACAGGTATTACTATAAATGAAACTAAAAAGAAAAACACATAAAATTTGTTTTCACCACATGTGCATGAAAAAGAGATTAACAGATCTATATAAAATTTTCATGCATATAAGAACAAATATCTTGCCATGTGTGTTTGTAAAAAGTTAAAGGTTCTGATTGTTTTTATATTTAGTACAGTCTTCAGGGTCTCACTACGTAGATCAAACTCCTAGTGATCCACCTGTGTTCAGCCTCCTAAGAGCTGGGATTACAGGTGTGTGCCAACATGCCCAGTCTCAATTGCCATCTCGGCGCACCCTGGGGATGGGTCCAGGGCTGGGGCCGGCACATCACACTGGGCATTGAACCCCGGCCGCTGCAATCTGCCTAAGCAGCCACTTTAATCTGCTGTGCTACCTGGCTGGCCCTTAAAGGTTCTGATTGATGGCACCCAATAACTGTTTTCTTTGGGTCGTCATCTTTTTGCTATCTAGCAATATTTTTCCTAATCTTTTCTGAAGTATCCTCATTTTGGTTTCACATCTTACAATTTACTATTTGTTTTTTATTTTCCCCTCATGTGAAGTATCACCGGACATCCAGTCCAGGAGATTCTTGACAAGATGATACATTCATTTCAGAACAGTAATATTACTTACCAGTTACACTTAGTCATAAAAATGTTCTTCCAGACAGCTTGATGAAAGTAGGTGCCTCATGAAAGCAAGAAATAAATTAAGTAGTTAGTACCTGAGAATTATGTTTTGCAACCTTTGAGCTGGAAATCTCATATGTATTTTAACTGAAAATAGTTTTGTAAAGACTTCTAATGTAGGATTATTTTTAAGTAATTTAGAAGTACAAAGTAGAATTTAGTTTTTTTGTTGCTCAATTTAGAATTTTTATTGTCCTATTTCTATTTATTTATTTATTTATCTATCTATTTATGTATTTATTTATTTTGCAGAACCGGGGATTGAACTCAGGCCCTTGTGCTTGCCAGGGAAGCGCTTATTCTACTGAGCTAACTCCCCAGCCCTACTTTTATATTTTTATAGTACCACCTATTATACAATTTAAATCAATGACTTTTTTGGCATATCTTGACTGTAAACTTATCTGGAAACTTTATGCATTCCACGCATATTTTTAACACTGATCTAGGCAAGACCAAATATCCAGGTGTCAATGAGTCTTAAGAAAATAGGGGGCTGGTGAGATGGCTCAGTGGTCTAAAGCACCTACTTAGAACAAGCTAAGCAAAGCACAGGGACTGCGGTTCAATCCCCCAGCACCACATGCCAGCCAGCCCTGCTCCCCTCCCTGGTGGGCTGAACTGGCCACACACACAAAAGAAAAGAAAAGAAAGAAGAGAAAAGAAAAGAAAAGAAAAGAAAAGAAAGAAAATAGGTAGAGGGCTGAGCATGATGACACACACCTGTAATCTCAGAATGCAGGAAGTTGAGGCAGGAAGATCACTGCAAGTTCAAGGACAGCCTGGGCTACATAGTGACAAGGCCACCCTGAACTATATAATAAGACTGTCTCAGAAAGAAGACTAGGAAGAGGTATTTTTCATCAAGTATTAATATGTTAAACTTTAAGTCCCTATAGAATATGAAGAGAAAAAAAAAACTTTAAAAAATAGGAATAAACAATTACATATTTTTACACAGAAATTTAGAAATCTAACCATATACAGCATTGTAGCAGGACAATGCTATGACATTTTTTTTCTTGTCTCTTGTTTTCATTTATTACTCCCCCCCCCTTTTTTTTTAAACATTTACTTGAGAGACAGTATGGCAGTAATTGCTATGACATGACAAGCAGTACATATTTAGAAGACCAGCATGACAGGCATTCCAAGCATGACCTAGTATCACACATTGCTATCTTCAGTGTGGTTGCTTAGTTCACAGGTATCAGCTTAATATAGTCAGTCAGGGTGAGAATCCTACCAATTAACTGCTAGTTTCAAAAACCTGCTGAAGAGTCTCAGAATCATTGCCTTAATCATCTTGTGCATATAAATGTATGGCTTTGCCCCTGTCATGTTTCCTAACTTTTCTCCTTGCCCTCTCTTCATTGTCTGATCCTTAAGTTCTCACTTTCCTTTTAATTGTGTTACACTTTTCTATTTTTATATCTTTTGAGTTCTTACAGTAGGGGGACTATACAATATTTACATGTGTGGGTCTGTTTTATTTCACTTACGAGTATATCTTCAAGTGGCATCCACTTAAATATAAAGTCTTCGAGTTTATCATTCTTTATAGCTGAGTAACGCTGCATTGTATAAAAATACCACATCTTTTTCAACCATTCCTTATGTGACGGGCATCTTGGTTGTTTCCAAGATTTGGCTATCACAAATTGTGCTGCTATAAACATAGGTACACATATATCACTATGACATGACGTTTTCAGCTCCTCCGGGAAAATTACCAGTAGGGGGATAGCTGGCTTGAATGGGATTTCCAGTCCTAGTTTTTTAAGGAGTCTCCACACTGATTTCCATAATGGTTGCACCAGTCTACATTCCCACCAGCAGTGGAGAAGGGTTCCTTTTTCCCCACAGCCTCTCCAACATTTGTTGTTGGTTGATTTTTTTATGCTAGCCATTCTTTCTGGTGAGATGGTATCTCAGTGTTGTTTCAATTTGCATTTCACAGATGGCTAGTGATGTGGAACATTTTTTAATATATTTATTTGCTTTTTTAATTTCTTCCTCTGAGAAGTGTGTGTTCATCTCAGCTGCCCATTTCTGGATTGGGTCTTTAAATTTAGGGACGCTAATGTTTTTTAGTTCTTTATAAATTCTAGAGAGCAGACCTTTGAGTGCTTATTAAGATTTTTTTCCTAATTTGTGGGTTATCTTTTAACCATGTTATTTCTAAGATGTTTGCTATTCAGACAGATAATGAGGTTAAACTCAACTTCCTATGTTGTAGGGTAATAATAATAAGCTTCTCTTCTGGAGGGTTAACAACCTAAGTTTGCAGACCAAACATTAGAGAAAAAGAAGGACTGCAAGGACAGCCAACATTTTGGCCCTAGCCTTTCGAGGTCAGTTAGGACTCAGGACATAGGAGAACCTGTACTGTAACATCATATAACTTGGTGGTGTCCCAAATTTTCTGATCAAGGAGATTATGGGACCACAGAGCAATGTGATCAGTGATGTAGAGCGTGCCTAAGGAGAGTCAGATAGAGAGAAAACATTCTCTCGGGCTTTCTCAGAGAGCAAACTGGTCAAACAATGGCCATGACTCATCCACATGGCTGACACTGACAAAAGATCTACAAACTGCTGTTCAGGGCTTCAAGGTAAGTCCTGAGGGGATTTGACTGACCTTGTCAGATACAAAAATTACATTTTTTGTTATATAGGTTTTGCTTTATCTTGGTCTTAACCATCCAGCAGAAAAGTATAGAATCGAGGTATAAAAAGTAAAGCCACATTAATATGCTGAGCTATAAAAGGTTCAAGTCACCAACTTCTGACACTGCCAGTCCTACAGATAACCCTCTACTATTATAGACTATGTTGGATTACTCTGCTGAATTCATGCACCTACAGTGTATAAATGGAAATGGAATACACATCTCTGGTAAAAGTAAACAAAAGGGTATAAATGGACCATTTTGTAGTGGGGGAAAAAATACACACACACACACACACACACACACACACACACACAAGATAGAATAGATATACAGCTACCTTCTAATAAGTTTAAAGAGAAGAAAGATTTGTACTAATAGTGTTTAGACAAGATATCATGTCTGCATCTTATACTAGGAATAACTACTACAAAGACAATATGCAGTGTATTATTGTAACTGTACTACTATCCTGTTTTGAAACTATCTCATTGCTACTTTCTCAATAAAATTATTAAATTATAACAAAAAAAAGAATAGGTTAAGGGGCTAAGGATGTAAAACTCATTCTAGGATCTTGTACTATTACTAACTAAAACCATTTAGAAATTCTTTATGTTAATTAGAAATTACCTTAAAAGACTAGTGTGGAAGGGCACCAAGGTATAGGCCTGTAATCCCAGCACTCAGGAGGCTGAGGCAGGAGAAGCACCGAGAGTTCAAAGGTAACCTCTGAACTGCATAGTGAGACCCTGTCTCAAACACACACACACACACACACACACACACACACACACACACACAGTGTATCTGGTAGAACAGGTGATGGTTGTATTTTTAGTATTTGCATTCATTTAGAAATAGATTTCTTGTTCTTTGTGCTTTTATAATAGTATTTCATATTCTCTTTCTCATTCTCTCTTCCCCCACTCCCTCCACAGACATTTCTTTGATAGCTTAGCCTGGCTTCAAGCTTGCTATTCAGCACAGGCTGGCTTCAGACTCAAGATCTGCCTTCTGCTTCAACCTCCCAAGTGCTGGGGTTGCAGAAGTTTGCCAGCAGGCTCCACTGTCCTTGTCATTTTCTTAACTAATTATATGCCTACATAAGCCTTACATTGTTACAGAGAGTAGGTACTCAGTTGTCTAATAATATAAGTCATGAACACCTGTTTATTTTACCCCTCTTTAAGTGAGCTTCAGGTTCTTTTTCTTTTTAATATACATTTTATGGTACTAACTTTGTTTTATGCTTTTTTAATCCCATGTGCCATCTGCTAATCCCAACCTGATGCATCCCATTTATATTTTTAACACTCACCTAGGCAAGACCAAATATCCAGATGTCAGGGAGGCTTTAAAATAAATGACAGGGAACTGGGGACCTACCTCAGGGGTAGAGCCCTTGCCTAGCATATGCCAGGCCCTGGATCAATCCCAACACTGCATGAGTGAGTGAGTGAGTGAGTGAGTGAGTGAGTGAGTGAGTGAGTGGATGAATGGATGAATGGATGAATGGATGAATGGATGAATGGATGAATGGTTTATGTCAGTTGTAATTGTCTGAATTTTTCTCAGGAGAAAAATACTGAATCTGAACATAGGAATAAATGGTATAAACGAGCAGAGGCTTATCTATAGAACCATATGTAATATAGTGACAGCACAATCAGTTAAATGTCCATGGCTTGATTAATTGCTTCTAGATATGCAGTGATCAATTAACCATAGTTTTAAAAATAGTTGAACAATACAGTACTTACTTTATCTCCACTAGTAGGAAATTTGTCAAAGTGTTATTGGCCTCAATTGTATGTATTTTTCTAGACTTGAGAATTAACTAAATTCTTAAGTATTAGAAAAAAAAGGGCTGGGGAGATGGCTCAGTAGAATGAGTGCTTGCCTGGCAAGCACAAGAGCCTGAGTTCAATCCCCAGCCCCCCCCCCCCCCCCCAAATAGTGAAAGTACCTGTTTTAAAAGTACAAATTTCCTTCATAGCCAGACTTCTTTGTATCTAAGGAAGATACAAGTTCACAATAAGAAATTCTTTTTTTATTTTTGTTTCATTTTATTCTTTTGGCCTTTTTGAGGCAGGGTTTCACTATGCAGTTCTGCTAATTTTCTTATAAACAAAGCAGTGAACAAGGAAGTTTTAAATGACTAGCTTAAGCATTTCTTCATAAAAATCTTTTTACATGCAAACATTTTAGAGTGTGAATGTAACCTCAACATTTTTCAGTTAGATTCCTCTTACTAACAAGATAGACTGTTATGTTTCTACAAAGTCTATTTTGTATTTTAAGCCTAAAATTCAGGCTTTACTTGATTTTGTGACTAATATTCTACGGAATTTAATATTTAAAGAATTTGAAAATTACCAGTAGAGGGGCTGGGGATTTGGCTCAGCAGTGGAATGGTTGCCTAGCAAGCTGGAAGCCCTGGGTTTGGTCCTCGGCACCAAAAACAAAAATTAAACCTCCCCTAGAAAATTACCAGTAGATGTTGTATACACACAGAATAAATCTGTTTTCTACTACATAGATAGCTGAATTGATTTATTCTGAAAGGACAGGAATAAAGGTAGAAAAATATTCAAATTGGGAAAAAATTATACAGCAGAATTATTTTTTTTTCCACTGAGGAAAACATCAGTAAATACGTTTTCGTATGTGTTTTGATAGGGCAAGGGTGGACCTTATTTTTAAAAATTTAAAAAATGTATTGTTTTACTATTTTAGTATTTGGTTATTGTGAGAACGAGTAATACTTATATGTAATAGTAAGGCATACAATTTGAAATGTAAGAATAACAATCAGCAAGCACTCAGTCAAGTTTAGAATTAACACACTAATACCCTTTTTTTCTTCTAGGCTTTAGAATTAGAGGAAAATAGTAACATGGTATTTTGTGATTTAGAATGTTAAAACTAATTTGTTTGTAATGTTCCAAGAAGAAAATCCAAATATTTGTAATAAGACATTATTATTAGTCATTTTAAGATACTTCATGTTTTTCTTAGATGCCTTTGAGTAATGGACAGATGAGCCAGCCTCTCAGGCCTCAGGCAAATTATAGTCAAATACACCACACCCCCCAGGCATCTGTGGCAAGGCATCCCTCTAGAGAACAACTAATTGATTACTTGATGCTGAAAGTGGCCCACCAGCCTCCATATACACAGCCCCATTGTTCTCCTAGACAAGGCCATGAACTGGCAAAGCAAGAGGTAAGAATAATCAAGACTATTTGAAATATGAGACTAAGCATTTCATGTATTCTTATAGGTTGATTATTAGCAATAAATCCATATAGAATTTTAACATAGTTTTTACCAGCTTGTTTAAATTTGCAATTTTCTTTTAAGTTTATAGAATATTACATAATATAGTTTTAACTTACAATCATCTGGCATAGGATTTAATATTTTGGGCAATTTTCTTTAACAGTAAGGCAATGAATTAAAGTGAAATGAGTTACTATTCTGTGATACTTAAAGCCTTAGATTTTGAAAGTGTCTATAGTTGGACTATAAACTACTTTTGAGTATTTATGTATTTGTTTATTTACATTTATTTTGGAGACAGGATCTCACTGTGTAGTTCGGACTGGCCTTTAACTCACTGTGTAGCCCAGGCTGGCCTTGAATTTTTGCCTCAGCCTTCTGAGTGATGAGTTTACAAGCATGTGCCCCTTACCTGGCTCCTTTTGAGTATTTAATTTTCAAATGTTTTGGGTCATGCATTCATAAATCTTCAAAAGTTATTGATAAAATTATTAATAATAACAAAAGCTTAGGTTCATTTTGGTTGAATATCTGGTAAAAGAGAGTATCCTATAA
This sequence comes from Octodon degus, assembly GCF_000260255.1. Taxonomy (NCBI): domain Eukaryota; kingdom Metazoa; phylum Chordata; class Mammalia; order Rodentia; family Octodontidae; genus Octodon; species Octodon degus. The sequence goes on along the minus strand of NW_004524577.1, from coordinate 26,923,874 downwards.
CAAAACTTCCTAGTTTTGTTTTTGTTTTTTCTTTTTCTTTTGGTCTTTTTTGAGACAGTGTCTTGCTGTACAGTTCAGGCTGGTCTCATACTTGCAGTATTCAGCCAGCCTCAGCCACCTGAGTGCTGGAATTAATTGGTGTGGGTCACCACAACCAGCTTTCTGCATATTGTTTAAATAGCTAGGTTATAGAAACCATCAATTGATCAGATTTTAAGGTTGGAACTCATTTGATGCATATGAATAGATTTAGGAAATTAGGAATTTAAGATAGCCAAAGAATCAGGATATCTTATGAAACAAGACAGACAGGCATACTCTTAATTTAAATGTTCCACAACTGGAAACTAATAATAATATACATGTTTTATATCTATGTGCCATGTAATAAAAAAAATCATGCTTTCAAAAAGCTAAAATAGAATCAATATTAATTGATTTCCTATTTTTGTAAGCAACAAAGTTAGGTGCTATGCTTTATAATCCCACTTTGCCTTTAACTCACTAACTCATTAACATAATGTTCTATGTTATAGTTTCAGTTCATCTAGCCAAATGTTTATTTTTGATGAATCTTTACATTTTTCTTGCTTGAACTTAATTCACCACTATTTAAATATGGATGTTTTTATGTTGTAAAACTTTTCTGAAATAGTAATAAAATAAGTTTCTTTTCTTTCCATATTAAATCAGATCCGAGTAAGGGTTGAAAAGGATCCAGAACTTGGATTTAGCATATCAGGAGGTGTTGGGGGTAGAGGAAATCCATTCAGACCTGAGGATGATGTAAGTTGTGTTCATATATCCTTGATCACTCACAATTTTTATTTATTCAGTACTGTAAGGAAAACTACACCTGTAAGTAAAAATATGATATTTATGTAAACTTAAGATATATTTTATTTCCTTCTGTACTGTTCAGCTTGTTTTGAAATTTAACCTATCCATGTTAATTAGGAAAAACAATTAACCAAGAATTTGAATTGTCTTTTTACTTAAGATTTTCTTACTGCTTTTTCACAAATCTACCCAAGTAAATTATCACTGTATTCTGCTGTGCTGCCCCTCCCCCGGGGGCACACTGAGATGGCAGTTGAGACTGGGCATGGTGGCGTGCGCCTATAATCCCAGTTCTTGGAAGGCTGTAAACAGGAGAATCACTATGAGTTGGATCTAGTAGTGAGACCCTGAACACTCTGTAGACCCTTCCCTAAAACACACACAAAAAAAAAAAAAAAGAAAGAAATCCCTGTATGAAAACCAGAATTACTAAAAAAAAAAAAAAAGAAAAGAAAACCAGAATTACTAGAGGCAAACATAATTGGCTTGTATATGTTACAAAGTCAGGGAGGAAACTGTACTATGCTTCAAATATTTGGGTGGTTTGGAAGGTTTGCTCCTTATTACTTCGTTACTTGTACATTTTGTTTTGGGTTAATTATGTCTTTTGTTGTTGTTAAAGGGTATATTTGTAACAAGGGTACAGCCTGATGGACCAGCATCAAAATTACTGCTACCAGGTGATAAAATAATTCAGGTAATTAAGATAAATTTTAAGTTATTTCCTTTTATTAACATTCTTATGGTTTTATAGTCTGAAGTATTTCTTCTTTATATGTTCAGAATCATGCTTTTGTGTTAGATACAGCTTTTTAAAATTCAGGAATGTTAACTTTACCAATTTAAGGGATCAGACTACCACTTGTTGGAGGTAGGTTGTTATCAGAGGAAAATACAGTAGGTTGCCCAGATTGCCCTTGAATTTGTGGTAATCCTCCTGCTTCAGCGTTCAGAGCCTGGGATTATAGGCATGCACCATCATGCCTGCTGAATTTGTGGTTCCAATTTGGTGACTGAAGAAGCTCCTTTACCTGTCCATTCCTAAGTTTTCTCTGAAATAAGATGAAAAAAACTCTTGAATATTGTGAAAATCAAAGTATTTAATTCATACTAAAGCACTTAACTATGTGTCTGGTGCAAGGAGGAACTCAATAAATGTTATCCTTAATTTGCAAAATTCTGTGAGTCTTCTCTCATTGAAGAAAATGAGAAGACTAGGTCTTCTTACCCTTGTATTATGTTCCCCTAGGGTGCACATCAGCACACATACACAGCACCCTGTCTGATTCTAAGAATGGTTCCTAACATTGGACTACCACCTCTGGGCAGTGTGATAACTTAGTCAAAATGTGGTTCCTGGTCTCTGTTGAGATTTTATTTCCAAATATACAGGGTAGGGCCCATTAATGTATGTGTTGTTTTAAATTGCCAAAATGATTCTTTTTCCTCCGGCTTTGTGAACTTACCTGACAGACATTTAAGTACAAAATGCAATTAAATTACTATGAAAAATATTTCTTAAAAATATTTTTTCTTAAAGATTTGT
>NW_004524577.1:26913534-26921309 GCF_000260255.1 Octodon degus | reverse complement strand
TATTTCTTCTTTCTTTTAGGCTAATGGCTACAGTTTCATCAATATTGAACATGGCCAAGCAGTGTCCTTGCTAAAAACTTTCCAGAATACAGTAGAACTCATCGTTGTACGAGAAGTTTCCTCATAAGCGCTGTAGACAGAAAAAAAAGGGGGGGAAGGACAGCAAGATGTATTGGAAGATGATTGCAGGAGATATTAATATTTTGACTATTTTTATATGTAAAGAAGAACTCAGTTCTGTTCAAATTTGTACATTAATGAAATAATGAAGCTTAGTATTAGAGGGAAAGAACCACTGTACAGAAGATAAAGGAGACTGTTGAATTCGTACCCTGTAAAACTTGTTAGGTTTTTAAACATAGCAATCAGGGCTACAAAAACAAACTTTATGTTGGTTTTGTATAGACTGTAGGTTTATTTTTGGATTTCATACACATGACTGAACTGTGCAAGGCAATAGTTAGCCTTGATTGTAGCCCAGAGACAGATGGCAGAGCTATCTCTCTCACAGCTTTTATGCCCTTATTTTTATTCAACCTTTGTTAATGTTTTTCTGCTGAAACTATTTTTTTTTTTTTTTTTAATGTGGACAAGAGATTTGAAGTGTTGGCTTTTGCTATGTGCATACTGAGTTGAAGAGTGAGTAGGTGAAGGTGGTGCTGGTGGGTTCACTTTCCAAGGCCAGATTAAAACAGTCTTTTCTTACAAAAATCTGGAAGCAAAGAATGAAAAAAAAGCTAATATTGTGTTTTTATTAATAGAATAATGCAATAAAATATGTAATGTCTTTTTAAAGAAGTAAAAAGACAATAATTGCATTTTATGAGCTCTACAAGGTCTGTTGTCATAGCCATTGATTATACATTTGCTACTGATGAATCAATTTTTAATTTTTTAGTCACAGGAAATTTTTAACTCTACTGTAGATGCATGTCCATGCATTCCTCATGCTATGGAAATCCTGATTTTTTTTGTTTTGTAAATGCTGATACTTGCAATCTGTCATAGTTAGTGCTCCATTTTAATTGAATTACTGTTTTGTCTTAAACAGCAAATGGAACTAAAATGTCCACTTTTAAGATTGTGCTGCCTATAAACAGAACATGTGAGAAGGAGCAGGAAAGCCTCTTGATTTTTATTTGACCTTGAATCGCCTTGGTAAAGTAAAAGGAAACATGAAGTATATGTGGAGCTAGGAAACCAAAGCAAGTCTGTGAAACTGCCACAGTGATAGAAAATTGCTGTGGAGAGTTGTAGAACAAAGGGACGGGTCCTTGAGGCCTACCAGTGTGGAAGAGTGTGCAAATAAAGGGCTGTTCCTGTAAGTAACAGTAAATGTGAACCTAATGCTTTAGAGTCTTTAAAGGGTTTCTAAGTCTATCTGTGTAATAGTGTTTTGCCACCAACTGCCTTTGTTCTAGTTACTGTAAGTTACAAGTGTTTGATGATATAAATTTATTAATTTTGTTTACCGAAACCATTAATTTTGTTTTTGTTGTATGTAATCAAATAAAATTTGAGTAACATACAATGGTAAGAATTAATGCATGGTTATTTGGACCAGAAAATAAGTGCCATAGAAGACCAATAACTGTTTTTCGTTGAGGCTAGTCTAAAACTTTTCATTAGAACCATATTTAGTTCCATTCATTTTTAATTTTAAAAAATATACTTAGGAAAATTTTGGTGTTACCATGCTTTTAAGACTAGCTGAAATACCAATCTTAGGAAAATTTTGGTGTTACCATGCTTTTAAGACTAGCTGAAATACCAATCTATACTATTTCTGAAAAAGTGAGTAGGACTCATTTTCTAGTCAGAGTAGATAGCACTTTTAAAGATACGTGAATTCAAATATTGCACATCTTTCAAGATGTTATCGATTGGTTATTATACTATATAGTTTTAATAATTTTGATTGAAACCCTTTAACAACTCTTTGTAAATTTTAACACATTTTAGTTGATATTTAGTACTATTAACATAGGAGTTGATTTTTATGGATATAGTAGAACAAATGTGCTGTATTTTGATAAAATTCACTTGTATGTTGTAATCTCTAAAAAAGAATGACAAACACCTTTTTTAAAACAAGTCTCGGTGTTCCCTTTATTTTGTTGATTTTTAAAAATTTTGGCTTTGTAAAATGGTCACATTCTTATATTCATTTCAAATTTTCATAATCATATTCTACTTTTTTATTAGAAATATATAAATAGTTCCAAATTTTGTAGTTTGGAATAGGAATTAAGCTTCACAAAGAACTGATTGTTCAATGATCTATTTTTAGATTCATTATCTGCATACTGTATTGAAACATTACACATGTAACAGCACTAGCATGCTAATTAATCTTAAAATTTTGTAACATTCTACATGTACAATTAAAAAAGTTTATTACCAAGAAGAGTAATACATGATACAAGATAAAAAGGGAGGGAAAAGGTTTTGTACTTAATAGCCAGGAATTTTTTTTTCAAGATATTGGAAAATTAAAATTAAAAGATAAATTTTATTAGAATCTCTGTTATGGTAGTAACCAACTTTCAAAATTCAGTATACTAATTTAAATCTTTTGAAGAAATGTGGAAAATAAGTTCAGAGTTTTTCCCCCCTGCCTACCTACAGAAAAATTTATGTTCTGTTCTTAAATTGTAGGTAAGGTCTGTGCTCTTAACTGACGTTAGCAGCTAGTATTTTCAGAACCAAAACTGCCTTCTTTTAACAGTTTTTAAAATTTCTTATCCTAAGCAGTACAATTTTGTATCAATAGAAATATTGATCAAAGTAATTTATTCAGTATTGAATTAGTAACACAAATTAGTTTTATGTTGATTCATTAAGGAATCAGTTCATCTGAATTAGTCTTATAAAATTCTCTATCTTGTAAATATTTTTTCTGATCTCTTTAACTGATCTTGAACATGTATATACTTGAAAAATCCTTTTGAAACAGTAACAGAACTTTCTGTACTTTAAAATACCACATTAGTAGCCATGTAATATTTTTATGAACATCTATCCAGCATTCCAAATTTTGTATATATCTAGAGTGTTTGAAGTAACACATAGAGAGTAGAAAATAAAAAACTGGTGTTTTAAGTTGTGTGGTTTATTTTATGAAATTCTGAGGTGATATTCTCATAAAAGCAAAGATACCCAGTTACATATATTTTTAGTAGTAGTAGCATACCTTTACTTCTGAGTATGGGAAAAGTATAGTTTGCCAATAACAAATACAATATTTTATTTCTAAAGGAAGCCTTTAAGATGAGAAGTGTTTTTACATGGATATTGACAATAAATCAGATCTATTTGGAAAGATAGTTTTTCATTTACTGTGATACATTTTGATATATTTTCTTTAAATATGTCCTTTAATTTAAAAAAAAAAAAATCTGGGAATGCACATGTAATTACAGAACCTAGGAGGCTGAGACAAGAGGACTGCTGAGTTTAAGACCAGCTTAGAGCTGGGACAGAGCAAGATCCTTTCTCCAAAAAAAAAAAAAAAAAGTTTTAATACTTAGTAAATAAATGTTTTATGAAAAGGTAAAAATTAAAGTAGTATTTGCAGTTGATCAATAATATTAATGATTAAAAAATAGTAACAGGCGTTAGATGCCCCTAGAAACAAAAGGAATATAGGTTAGACAAGAATCAACTCAGGCTTTTACATATTCTTTTATTTTAAAAAGCAGCTTTGGTAAAAGGTTTAACATATCTTTCACTGTGAATTTTTTTATATTATAAACCCTGAAGAGAAGAGTTAAGTCAGTTTTGTACAGTCTGTCATGGAACAAATTAAAATTTGTGGTCTTTAAAATTGGTTAAGGGCTGGTGAGATAGCTCAGCAGACTGAGTGCTTGCTTAGGCAAGCTCAGAGACTGGAGTTCGATCCCCAGCACCACATGCCCCGCTGGCCCCACCTATGGAGACTGGGAGGGGTGGCACAGTCCTGTAATCCCAACACTGGGGAGGCTGCAAACAGGAGGATCACTAGTCTGAGCTGCGTAGTGAAACCCTGTACCAAATACATTAAAAAAAATAAAGTCATGTGCTCTCTTCCCAGTGTTTCCTCATCAGAAGAAAAATTAACAGAAGTTGAACATTAATGAATGAGCAGGAAGGAAGCATGGGTTTTAGGATAGATTATTTTAAGTCTCACTTCAGACTGTCCAGAATGAATATTAAACATTTATCTTTTATGTTTGGATCATCCTTTTTCATAAACATCCCTCAAGAAGACACAAGGGCTGGCCTGTTAGCTCAGCAAACTAAAGCACTTGCTTAGGCAGAGCGTATTGGCCTGGGTTAGCGGCGTGCCAGCCCAGCCCACTAGGTGTGCTGAGACAGCAATTGGGCCTGGGTGTGGTGGTACACACCTATAATCCCAGCACTTGGGAGGCTGAAGACAGAAGAATCACTACAAATCCAGTCTATGTAGTGAGACCCTGTAGACCCTGGCCAAAATACAGAAGAAAAAAAAAAATCAGACACACTCCCCAAAACAGAAAGGATCGTTTGTCTTGTTCAGTGTAGCACTTGTCATGCTTAATTATGTCCTTCCCCCATCCACTCACTTAGAAGGACAACAAAGTGGATGTGGTAGTGCATGCCTGTAATCTTAGCGCTCAGGAGGCTGAAGCAGGTGGAAAGAAGCCAGCCTGGTGGGCTACATAGTGAATTCCAGATAAACCTGAACTATATAGTGAGGCCCTCTGTGTGAGAGAGAGAGCTATTCCAAGTATTTAATCTCCTGAATTAATAAATTTTGAGGAATTCTTTGAAGGCCTTGAGCAGTGTGAACTGTGGATTTGGTTTCAGAGACTTTCCAAAGATTGATGACAAAAGATCAAGAAGTTTTGGATGCTGATTGGGATAATACATGATCAGAAATATTTGTTAGGTCCATTCCTACTTTTTATGCTAAGGAGTATGCAGAAGGTATGTGTGGTTCAAAGGAGGAACAATGAACCTGGATGTCAAGAATAAAAACCAAGGGCCTGGGAGATAGATCAGTTAGAATAAGCACCTGCCTCACAAGTTCAAGGTCGTGAGTTCAATCCCTGGTACCAAAAACAAAAAATAAAAACTAGAGCCCTGTTGAGCTAGCATGGTCAGCCCAATTAAATGTCTTCATCCATGACTACCCTCACTGCAAATAATTTGAAGTAAACAGGAAACACTTTTCAGCCCATGCTATGAAGAAAACAAGACAATTGAACATCGAGGATGAGAAGAAATTGGTGAGAAGGAACACCAAAGCCTCATTGTCTAAAGAAATCAGTACTGAAAGCATTATCTTTAAGAGAGAAGTAAGGATACTAGTTTTATAAACAAGATATTGTCCGGTGTGGTGGTACATGGCTGTGCCATGAGGGAAGCTTGGGTGGTTGTGGGAGGCTGATGCAGGATAAACACTGCCAGTTAGAGGCCACCCTGCCTTAGTTCAAGGCCAATAGGAACTACACAGTGACACCCTGTCTCAAAAAAACAAAGCAAAGGCCGGCTAGATAGCAGATTGAAGCATCTGCTTAGGTAAATGCAGGGACTGGGGTTTGATCCCACCCACACCCCCTTGTGCTGTGCTAGCCCTGCCCCCAGGGCACGCAGAGAGGGCAATTGAGACGATTCAGTGGTGCTCACCTGTAATCCCAGTGCTTGGGAGGCTGAAAATAGGAGGATCACTACAAGTTCAATCTGTTGGAGACCCTGTACTGAATACATAAAAGGCGAGATGGGAGGCTCATGTTTGGTACTGGGGACTAGACCAATGACCTCACAAGTGATAAGCAAGTGTTCTACCATTGAGCCACTTTGGCAACTCCTGAATTTATAATGTAAAATAAAATTTTACAATTTAAGCTGGCCAGAAGGGTAGGAAGAAGACATTTAAAAAATCAGCCGGCCAAGTAGTTCAGCGGACTAAAGTGCCTGCTTAAGCACAGTGCTAATGGTTAAGGTTTGATCCCCAGCATGCCATGGCCACCCCGCCACCCACTCCCAGTGCTAAGATGATGGAGACTGGGTGTGATGGCGCATGCCTGTAATCCCAGCAGTTGAGAGGCTGAAAACAAGAATCTTAAATCTGATGTAGTGAGACCTTGTAAACCCTGAACTAAATACAGGAAAAAAAAAAAAAGCAAACTCTTTAGATTCAATTATGTAATCAAATATAAACCAGTGACTCATATGTCATGTTCCAAAATGAATTTTCCAAAGGAAAAAATATGGAATGAGTGGGAAAATATATAACAAGTTACAGCACAATTTAGGACTTCAGTCTGAATATGTCCATCAAGTAGTAAGGAAAAGTGCCCACAAAAATTCTAGATGTAATAGTATGAATAATAACCTAAAAAGTTCTAAAACATGAAGAAAGTGATTGCAAAGCAGGCAAAATCAGATTGACATTAGATAGAACTGTCACCCAGGGCCAGTGATACAGCTCAGTGGCACAGCACCTGCCTGGCAAACACAGGGTTTTTGAGTTGAATTCCTGGGATCAGAAAAACTCAGCCACCCAAAACTTAGAATGCAGGGAGATAGCTTATGTCAAAACTTGCAAATATTGAACTCAGCAAACTAGAGACAATTTTAGGAACTCAAGGACTCTGTATCTTCCTCAAAAAGTAGCAGACCACATACTCCAACAAAGATTTAGATACAAGAAATCATACACATCAGAATCAAATGTAGTGGAGCAGAAATATATTAGTTTTGAAAGTAACAATGGAAATAGAATATACATGAAAAGAATTTTTTCTTTAAGAAATGTTGCATATTGGTTAATTAAAACTATAGAAAAATGTGATTAGGAATTCAGTAATTACAGAAAAAGTAGTAGTATGTGTGGTTTTGAGGCAAGAAATGAGGGTATCGGAAACCTGGCTGGTGAAGTAGGCATGACCTATTAATTACAAGACCCTAGGACACATACGCAGACTAGTTCTCAAGGCCCTGCATGTGGACTTCTAGAGAAAACTTGACCAGGCTTTCAAAAGGGTGGCCGAGATCTGATGTCATCCTGAAGAACAGATGGTACAAAAAGGACAGTCAACACTGAGCCCCTGGCCCTTGAGCTCTCACTTGCATGGTGGTTGACTCTCATGCTGTAGTTTGTACTTGTCTTATACTTGGCTCAAACACATTCTGCAGAACATGTTTTTCTATCTTCTAATTTTTGAAGTCAGCTCTTTATTTCAGTGCCTCTTTTCCTACCTTTAATAAATGTAAAGTCTCAATATCATTTGCACTTGTCTTGACCAATTCTGTTCAGAACAGAAAGAACCTAGAACTACCTCTAGGAAGAGACTCCAGCATCTCAAAATCTGGTAATATATTTGGTGAGCCAGCCAGGAGGTAAGGCCCATTGGGACATGTTTTTTGTTGTTTCTCTAAACTTAGCCACCAAGAAGGCTTTCGTTCCCTTTTCTTTCCTTCTCTCTCTTCTGGGCTGGAGGCCCCAGGAGGCTTTCTCATGGTGCCTGGAACAGTTTTCTTTTCCCACCATGTGGGAGGAGGGAGGAAAGCACAAGGTCTCTGTGTTTTTCCTGACCAATTAAAGGCCAATAAGCCTGCCTCATATTTGTATGCCCTGTTCTTCTTTCCCATTTTTGTTACTCATTGGGGTGATGACTCAGTAAAAAGCAGCCAGAGACTCTGTTATTAACCCAGTCTCATAAAAGAGCATTCAGATTTCATGAATGTGACCTACTGTTTAAATGCCTTTCTGTCCTCATATTTTTGCTGTGTGATACTCTGCTTTCTTA
>NW_004524577.1:26910220-26911449 GCF_000260255.1 Octodon degus | reverse complement strand
CTGTTTTGTAAGTACTTTTGAAAGACAGTCTTTAAAATGGAAACTTCATAAGAACTGAAAGAGTGCTTTATTGTTGACAGTACTGTGAATAAATTTTCAAAAGAAAAAAAAAAAAAGAAAGAAATACATGCTTGAAGGGCCAGAGATATAGCTCAGGGGCGTAACTGCCTGACTGGCAAGCTTAAGGTCCCAAGTTTGATCTCCAGTAACACACACACACACACACACACACACACACGAATAGAAATATGTGCTTGATGGCCTGTTAGCAAAAAGTAAGTCTGTAGAGGTCAGTTCAAGTCTTTGCAAGTATGCAAATGTAGAGCCATCTTTGTAGTTACAACTCTTTAAGGTTTTTACTCTCAGCATAAATGCAAGGGATATTGTTTCTCAAGTGGCGAAGGGAATCATTAGGAGGCTCTACCTTGCTCTGTAGGGCAGAGATGGTGAACCTTGTAGCTCTTTCAGTGATAACAGCCAGTGATGGCACACATGCCGCTGCTCTAGGGAATTAGACTATGGTCTAAGGGAACCCCCACTATGGGTTTCACCCTTATCTCTTAGGAGTTTCCTGTTTTCCAAAAGACTAAGGGAGCTCCCCTGATGGGGGCTGCACTCTGATCTCTTAGGAGTTTCTGAGGGAGCTTATTAGTGGGCTCCACCCTTCACTTGAAGGAGTCAGTGGGCCAGTGTACCTAGGAAACACCCTGCAGATCCCAGCCACTTCACCATTTATTTGTATCCTTTAAAATGGAAAAATTTGTATTATGAAATAGGAAATGGCAATAAATGGGTGCAGAATAACAGCCTAAGTTGTTCTATTCTTCAGCTAGATCTTTTTCTGTAAAACACAAGGAGGACGGTGTGAAATCCTTTATGTTTTGGATCATAAGGCTCCTTATCTCTGGAAAGGCCAAAGAACCGTGGAACTTAAAAGAGTCTCCACAGAAGGTGAAATTGATATGGTTAATGAGCTGGTCCTCAGATGCCCACCTGTCTCTAGGGGATGTGGGTCTCCCCTTGTTCCCTCGTACTCCAGGGAGACCCAGTATTTTCAAAAGAGGGTAGTTTTACAGATTGGGCCCTGGGCCACTATAGCACGTGGCTAGACACAGCTTTCTGTATTACACAATCAGGACCTATGCAATGATAAAAGGAAAAGGACTGAGAAGAAAGGACAGGTCAAAAGTATAGCTCTTGGGGCCAGGGAGATGGCTCAGTGGAGTAAG
>NW_004524577.1:26906660-26907986 GCF_000260255.1 Octodon degus | reverse complement strand
GGGAGATGGCTCAGTGGAATAAGCGCTTCCCTGGCAAGCACAAGGGCCTGAGTTCAATCCCCGGTTCTGCCAAAAAAAAAAAAAAAAAAAAAAAATCAATAATTTGATAAACTGTTAGCTGAAGTAAGTATGGGAGGAGAAAGGGAAGATTCAAATAGCTGAAAATAGTACTAAAACAGAGAACGTTAACACTGACATCACAGAAACAAACATAATTATGAAACTACTTTGAAACAGTTGTATACCAAAACAATTGAATAGCCTAGGAAAATGATAAATTCTTAGAAATAAAATGCCTCAGGTACTCCAGTAATCAAAAGCCATGGAACAACTACAATTCAGGGTCCTGGGGGTCACCATTTCACAGGGACAGAGCATAAAATCTGGCAGCATATTAAAGTCTCTTCAGGATTTGTACTTGTGACACCTGGAAAGCAACAACTTATGGAAGAGAAAGGAAAGAAAAACTGCAAAATAACTAAGAACCGACAAGAAAATTACAAATTGAGAGAAAATGGAGACTCTGAAGACAGCACAAGAAAAGAAGAAACCAAGCTAGGATGTTATCCCTGCCTCCCAGAAAGGGGGACCTGCCACTACAAACACCAAGTAAGACAAAAGAAGGTAGGCAGCCCTAAGGAAAGCAGCTAACCAGACTGCTGGCAGCATCCCCAAGGCGAGCACACTGTTACTGTCAACTGCAGAAACAACAGGCATTTATCTGAAAGTACCTTCTTCTGTATGGCAGACTAGGTAAGATGAAGAGTTCATCTGTTCAGTACCTGCCATATTTAAGAGGGATTATCCAGAAGCCATTTGGGGAAAGGATTAATTGTTTAATGCTCAGGTACTCCAGGAATCAAAGGCTATGGAACAACTACAATTCAGGGTCCTGGCAGCCATCATTTCACAGGGACAGGATGGGAGAGAGCTAAAAGAGACAGCCCTGGAGACAGCATGGGCTAGACATAGACTCTTTAAGGTATTTAAACTCAGGCCAGGAAGTACATGGAAGGTGGGGAAGGTTTCTCACAAGGCCAGTTGTGCGTGGCTTTCAGAGGGTGCTATAAAAGTACTGATGTTAAATCCACTGAAAGTTTGGCTTTCTGTCCCACTGTCTGTACCCAGCACTTCAGTGGTCTGCTTGTCTTCTCCATCTTCTAACTTGATCAAGAAATGCCTCAGTTGGGGCTGGAGAGATGGCTCAGTGGTCTAAAGCACCTACTTGGAACAAGCTTAGCGAAGCATCAGGGACCGCGGTTCGATCCCCCAGCACCACATGCCAGCCAGCCCCGCCCCCTGGTGGGCTGAGCTGGCCACACACAC
>NW_004524577.1:26901862-26906560 GCF_000260255.1 Octodon degus | reverse complement strand
AGGTAGCCTTATACCCTCTCGACACTAACCCTATCCCAAATTCGTGAGGAACCATTACAGTGTGCTCTCTCTCTCTCTCTCTCTCTCTCTCTCTCCCCCTCCCTCCCTCCCTCCTTCCCTCCCTTCTTCCTCAGCCTTCTGAGTGCTGGAATTAAGGGGAAGCACCACCATGCCCAGCTATTACTTTTCTGTTTGGTTGGTTGCTTGGTTTTCTGAGACAGAATTTCACTAGGTAGTCCAATCTGTAACATAGCCTAATGTTATGGCAGTCCTGCTGCCTTGGCCACTCAAATGTTGGGATCATAGGCATGTGCCAATATGACCAGCTCTCATTACATTTTCATGAAAAAAGATACAAGATATGATTTCAATTTTTTTATTTACTAAGATTTGTAGCCTAGTATATGGTCTATAATAGAAGAAATTCCATTTTCTGATGAAAAGAATGTCTGCTCTACAACTGTTTGATGTCTATAAGTCATTTGATCAATAGTACAATTTCACTGAAGTTTCCTTGTGTATTGTTTTCTCTGGATGATCTATATATTGGTGAGAGTTGGGTATTGAAGTTCCCCCACAAAAGTCTATTTTGTCCAATTGTAATGTAGCTACTCCTGCTTGCTTTTCAGATTCAATTTGCTTGAAATTGAAATCCATTTTCATCCATTCATTATCAGTTGATGTGTAGCATTACAAGTGAGATGAGTTTCTTGTAGCCAGCATATTGTTGGGTCTTATTCAGTAATAAGCCAGTATATATCATTTAATAAAAAATTAAGACTATTTTGTTTTGTTTTTTGCTTTAAGACAGGGCCTTGCTATGTAATTCAGGCTGGCCTTGAACCTGCTGAGTAGCTGAGACTGGCCTCAAAAGTTAAGTGATCCTCCTGCCTTAGGCTTCTCAGTGCTGGGATTACACCATGCCCAGGTAAAGACCATTTAAATTCAGAGTTATAAAGAAAAAATGTGGAATTGTTCTTGTCATTTTGTTGAATTTTTCTTACTTTAAATATTCTTTTTTAGGCCAGGCCTGGTAGTTCACACCTGTAATCCCAGCCCTCGGGAGGCTGAGGTAGGAGGATCATTGTGAATTGGAGACCAGCCTGAGCTACAGAATGAGCTCAAGGCCAGCCTGAACAGCATAGTGAGACCCTGTCTCAAAAAGTCAACAACGAAATTCTGGTTTCTACCTCTTATTAATCTTTCAGATGTGATGAGGTGTACTAATATTTATTTCCTGTTTCTCCTTTGCATCTCTACTCTTTTAGTGGAACATATTCTTTCATATGCTCTCCTTTTTTTTTCTTTTTAAATTTATTTGTTTATTTATGTGTGTGCGTGTGTGTCGTGTGTGTGGCCAGCTCAGCCCATCAGGGGGCGGGCTGGCTGGCATGTGGTGCTGGGGAATTGAACCGCGGTCCCTGTGCTTTGCTAAGCTTGTTCTAAGTAGGTGCTTTAGACCACTGAGCCATCTCACCAGCCCTCATATGCTCTCCTGATGTTTGTCTTTGTTCCTTTTAAGATAAATCTAAAACTGAGAAAAAAATATAATAAAAATATCACAAGTGAAGAGAATTTTTATAGCAACAAGAGAAAACTGGCTCATCATAGAAAAAGGAAGAACTATTAGATTATCATATTTTTCAACAGACACCTTGCTAGATAGAAGGACTTTGGATGACATATTCAAAGTATCACATATATCTACCAATAAGGAATAAAGTATTTGGCAAAACTACCAATCAAGAATATAATATCCCTGCAGATCCTGGTGGCTGCAGTGGTGGTGAGCAGAGTGGAGTGGAGCAGGTGCTGGCCAAGCGCGTTCCGTGGAGCCATATTATAAAACTATAAACGTGATAGTTTTACAGTGTGAAAGTGGCAGACTCTACTTTCACTGCCGTAAAACATTACCAGTAGTTGCAACCAATTGGCTCAGGAAGCCAAGGAATTGTCTGTGCTGCTTTTGATACAGTTCTTGGGATTAATGTTGCAGTCAAGAAACTCAGCTATCCTAACTACAACATTAAGAAGTAAAACTCTGAGGGTCAGGGAGATGGCTCAGTGGAGTAAGTGCTTCCCTGGCAAGTGCAAGGGCCTGAGTTCAATCCCCGGTCTGCAGGAAAAAAAAAAAAAAAAAGAAGTAAAACTCCGAGAAGCAGCTGTTGGTGGTCAAGGAGGGGGCTGAGAAAATAAAAAAGAAAGAGAAACACACTCTTTGGTACCTTCCATGTGGCCCACAGCTCTTCCCTGGATGATGTGAATCATAAAATTCTAACAGCCAAGCAAGCACTAAGTGAGGTGACAGCAGCACTGAGGGAATGCCTGCACCACTGGCGGCAGATTGAGATCCTCTGTGCCTTCCAGATTGTCAACAACTCTGGCATCCACTCACTGGTGACTGCCTTCAACATAGACCCCAGTTGGATGGGCAGCACATGCCCCAACTCTGCCCATTTCATTATGACTGATGATGCGGATGACATGGATGAGGAGACTGTATCACCCTTGTCCATGCAGTCCCCAAGTCTGCAAAGCAGTGTCTGGCAGTGTCAAACAGCTACAGCATGGCCTGGGATCTCAGAGGGATTTGACCCATTCCAATTTGGAGTCCTCCCTCCATACAGGTGAACGTCAGCGTATGGCCCACAAGCCTCCTCAGACGAACCATGCTGCAGATAAGGCTCTCAATGCCATGCCTTCCAATTGCAGCCACTGGCTGATTGAGGGGGTCCATCCAGCATCTTGTGGAGAAAATAACTGACAGCTATGCCCTGGCCAAGAAAGCTTAACTGGTGCTGAATCATGGGCTGGACAAGACCCACAGCCTGATGGAACTGAGTCCTTCAGCCCCACCTAGTGGCTCTCCAGCTTTGGATTTTTCCCGTTCTGACAGCCCCAGTTCCCTAGACCCAGACACACTGTCTCCAGTATGGGATGGCTGAGCCAGTTGAAACACATGCATTCCCCACTTAGCTGGCAAGAAGGTTATGACTGAGGAGGATAATGGTTTTATTGGTGAGGAGATAGACTCCAGCCCAGGCAGGAAGAAGTTTCCCCTCAAAATCTTTAAGAAGCCTCATAAGTAGGCAGGTTGGGAGTAGAAGTGGTGAGCTTTCCTTCCTTGGGTCCTTTGCTTCCCTATCCCTTACCCCTTTAAGATATCTGGCCCCTAGAATGGGCATGGAGGGCCTAGACCAGGGGTCTGGCACTGTACATACCTGCCTCACTCTTTCTTGGGTCCTTCATTGTTAATTTATTAACTGAGCACCATGGCCTACCTGCCCTGCTTCCCTCCCACCCATGGGCTGCTGCTGTCACTCCCTCTCTACTTGAATGCATATCTTAGTTGCTGTTCCTTCAGCTCCCAGCTCCACCTCTGGGGGTCCAGCCTCTTTCTCTGCTATCCCAGTTTTGAGGTTTGGTTTTCTGTTTCACTCTGTCTCCTTTTAAGTTCCTCCCTCCTGCACTCCCTAACTTCCCCTTCTAGTTGTAGAGAAGATTCACTCCATCCACAGTGGTTCTGTTTGCCCCAGACTGGGGCCATGGACCTAATCTTTGGGGTTTGTTCTTTGGGAGTGTGATGGGCTGGAGAGAACATCATCCTAGAGCTCACAAAGGCCTCCATGGCCCCATGGGAAAGTGAAACTAATTCCCAGAGAAGAAGCTCCCCGAGAATTTTGAAGTGAGGCCATGCTTGGAATGGATTAGGAGAGACTTCTCTTAGTTGGAGGATAAGTAGATGTCAGAGCCATAGGCTATAAGGCAGTCACCTTTTCTCTCTTGTCCTGCCCACATCTGCCTCCCTCTTACCCCTGCTCCCCCATACTACAGGAGTATCTGTCTCTTAGAGGTGCTGCCCCAAAGCTCCCCAAGTGTGAGTACTCCTGGGGCTCAGGACAGTTGGCTCCCCTGGCTAAAGGAGCCATAGTTGTGATAATAAGGCTCTGGTGTAGTCCTGGAATGGTTAAGAATGTTGTTTTATTTGAACCAAAAGACAAAACAACTTAAAAGTGAAAAAGAAATCTCTTGAATTTCCCAAGTGCCTGCATAGCATATTCCCCTTGTCATACTTCATTTTCATGTTGCTGCATTTGCCTGGGCCAAAGGCTCAAAAAGAACACAGTTGACTTGGGAAAGGAGTGGTGAAGGAAGATGGTATATGTGAAAGCTGCTGTGTGACCACTTTCCTCCACCTTTCCCACCCTCTACACAACTCCCTTACCTGTTTTTGCTATAGCTATAAAGGTATTTTCTTTCTGCTCTATTCTGCCATGCCTTTACCCTGGGATCCCATCTTGGGCCTGCAGTTGGTCTTAGGAGGGTGATAGGCTGCAGATGGCCTTGTATCCTCTGGATACCCTCACCTGGGTTTTTCTGTGTCATTTCATAAGAATCTTTGAAGTCCAATAAAGCATGTAGGAGATTTAAAAAAGAAAGAAAGAAAGAAAGAAAGAAAGAAAGAAAGAAAGAAAGAAAGAAACTAAGTCGTCTTCTTCAAAATCAAATTCATGCAAAGGAGAGCTTATTGAAAACTTGTCCTCTTAAAATGTGTCAATCATAAAAATATCATTAGTGGGGCCAGGGAGATGGCTCAGTAGAATAAGTGCTTCCCTGGCAAGTGCAAGGGCGCGGGTTCAATCCCCAGTTCAGCTAAAATAAATAAAGCAAACAAACAAAACATTAAAAACCTCATTT
>NW_004524577.1:26895952-26896567 GCF_000260255.1 Octodon degus | reverse complement strand
AAAAAAAAAAAAAAAAAAGAAATGCCTCAGCTTCCATGCTTGTCATAGATGTTGGTGTAAGGATAGAGGCCCTTCTAGAGCAGGCAGCAGGGACACCTCACGAACTCATAGGCTGTAAAGCTAAGTGGAAATAATCATGCCTTGGAACACAGAAGAGACATGGAAACTAGGAGTGGCTGGAGTTGTTATAGCCCTGGGTACATCCAGCAGGAAAGGCTAGACAAAACTCAGAATTTTCACACAAAAGAGTGGGTGAGGAAACAAAATAGGACTTAGTGGTTACCCACTAGCCCTTCCTCATATATGGCAAATTCCAGTAATGTAGGCCCTGGAAAGAGCACTCATTCAAACACAAAGAGGAATTTGTTTGAAATTATTTCTCTTTCATTTCATTTCATTTCTTTTTTTTTTTTTTTTTTCTGCTGTACTGAGGATTGAACTTGGGACCTTGTGCAGGCACTTCTGCTGACAGAACTATATCCTCAGCCCTCTTTTTAAAAAAAATTTGGAGTGGAGGCATTCTTTTATTCTTTTATCTTATTTCCTTCTATTGCTCATTTTCTTTTTCTTGTTTGTACTTTTCTTTTATTGTTATCTAATCCTATTTTTTTTACT
>NW_004524577.1:26891158-26894897 GCF_000260255.1 Octodon degus | reverse complement strand
TGTGTGTGTGTGTGTGTGTGTGGCCAGCTCAGCCCACAAGGGGGCGGGGCTGGCTGGCATGTGGTGCTGGGGGATTGAACCGCGGTCCCTGTGCTTTGCTAAACTTGTTCTAAGTAGGTGCTTTAGACCATTGAGCCATCTCACCAGCCCCTTAGCTTACCTTTAAATCATTACAGATTTCAGGCCAGCCAGATAGCTCAGTGGACTAAAGTGCCTGCTTAGACACAGGGACCAGGGTTCAATCCCCAGCATGCGGTGCCAGCTCCGCCCCCGGGGCACGCTGACATGGCGAATGAGACTGAGCATGGTGGTGTGTGCCTGTAGTCCCAGCACTTGGGAGGCTAAAAACAGGAGGATCATTATGAGTCCGATCTGTGTAGATCCTGTACTAAATACATTTTTAAAAATTAAAGAACAAATTATTATAGATTTCTATACTGTTCTTTTAAGAAAATATTTATTCGTTTGGTACAGCGTCTTGCTACACAGTCCAGACTCATAGTGATCTGGCTCTGGGATTACAGTGGTGTGCCATCATGCCCAGTTTCATTGGTTGGCGCAGTGGCGTCGAATGTGGTACCAGGGATCAAACCTGGGTTCTTGCACTTGCCAGGCAGGCGCTTAGACTGCCAAGCTATCTCTCCAGACCCTACTATTCTTAAGAATGGTACAGTGGTAGGCTTTTTTGGTTTGTTTTTGGATTTTTTTTTTTTTATGGTATGTGAATATCTGATTTGTCTTTGGCTCTAATTGTTGCTGATTTCTTTGTGGTGGTTATAAGTCGATTTTAACTCTGCACCAGTATCTGCCTTGTCGTTGTGTCATGTAGTATATGTACTGCAGTTTATTCCCAGAAAACTGTGTGCTGGGCCAATTTCACTGCACCTTCCCTTCCCAACCTGAAGTGGTTCTATCTTGAGGATCGAAGGTAAGGTCCTTAGTTGTGCCTAGAGGCAACTAGGGTGGCTAAGGTGGCTCATCACTTAGAGGATATAAAAGGAAAATGAGGAAGGACAGAGATTTCCATTATTTAGAGGTGCTCCAGTCTTTGCTTTCAGCTTGGACATTATCTCCTGATCTCTAGTGCAGACTCTTCAGCTTCCACCTTGGATCCTTCAGCCTTCTGTTGCAGACCCATCGGTCTCCTGGTTTGGATATGCATGGGACACTGCAGTGAACTCCAGATCTTGGACTGAATCTTTCAGTTTCCAGAACACAGACACCCTCTGCACGCTTCTTCGTCTGACTCCATGGCTGACCCTTGTAAGCCAATCTTGTAATTTCTTACATATCTGTACATCTTTTGTAATATCTGTTTCTCTAGTAAAACCCTAATGCATATTTTGTTACCGGGAGTGGGGCCACTGGTGTGATGTTGCCTGGCCATGTGTCTTAAGAGCCTTGGAAATTAATTTGGAGAAGTTTTGAGAGACTGGCCACAGAGGCAGCCCCTCTATGCTGTAAACTATACTGGAGATTATGTTTGGGGCCTGGAAAATCAAGAGTACTGATGGCAATGCTGTCAGTTAAGATGAAGCTCAGGAGGCTTCAACTGAGAAGTACTGCATTGGCTGCTAGACCCAGGTAGTATTTGTGCTCTGGCATCTTGCTTGTGTTTAGAGATACTGCTTGAGTGAATAAAATATTTCAATGCACTCTATTTTGGGATAGTGGCATGATTACTGTTGGGAGCTTTTGGCCAGATCTATGTTTGAAATGAAGAATGAAGAACCAGTAAGCATGTATGAAACATTTAGCCAGAGGAAAGGCTCTAGTGGAGCTGTGAATTGCAAGATGAAATAGGGAAGAACATGGTTGTGAAGATCAGGACAATAGAAAAAATGAATTGATGTTTTCACCTAAAGACAAGAGTATATTTGAATTGTAGGAAATGCCTATTTCTTAGTCTTGCCACGACTTGTTAAATGTTAATGAGAAGCAAGGACTGTGATTGTAATAGTTCTTTCAATGTCTTTTTTAGGTATATGTTTATAATCAGGTTAAGTAATAAAAGCATTATGTTTTAACCTTTAATTTTGGTCACCCTTTAAATATCTTTTGGTGTGGAAATGAGTGCAAAAAATTATGTGTATGTATGTAATTGTATTGTTAGTGTAAATCTGAATAGATCAAAAAATGGTAACTTTTCAAAAATCTTCCAATAGACACTAGCTTAAGAAAATGTGTATGATTATCAAGTTGACCAGGGGTAGACTGTGGTAATTGACAACTGGTGATCAACTTGTATCACCCAGGTAAACTGAACCAATATGATGCTTTGTGTGAGGGAATACCTGAGGATTGTTGCCAGCAGCATAAGAGGCAGAACTTCTGAAAAAGAAGAGAGACTATTAGGGAAGCTGCTGGAAGTTGTTGGAGAGGCTGTAGGGAGCTGCTGGTTCTCTTCAGCTGTTCTTCTGGGGGACCTTGTCCTGCTAGTTTCTTTATGAACTTGGCTGGTCTCGTCATCAACAGAGCTCAGTATCTCACTGTCGCTGAGAAGGGCTGTGTTCACTTTGGGAAAGCTCTGATCCTCACCTTGAGCATTGCTTCTTGGCTCTGGAGGGGAAGATGGTGCACAGCTCAGTCTCCTGGAGAAGCTTGTTATGTTGGTTTTCCTGATGGGAACATGACTTTTCTTCATTGTTGGAGGAGCTTGAGACCTCATTGCTGCTGAGGATGGCTGTGGTACTTTCCAGTGGAACCCTGGTTCATACCTTGAGCATTGCTTTCTGGCTCCAGTGTAGATCCCTCAGCCTGCTAGCACAGACCCTTCATTCCACCAGCACAGACTTTCTAGAGTCCACCACTGAATTTTGGGCCTTCTTAGCACAGAACCATGAAACATGTATGCATTAGACACTGTCATGGGTTCTAGGCCTCCAATTGGATTCCTGGGAGGCATTGTTATGAGATCTAGGTCTTCAGCTGAACTCATGCAGGACATTATGATGGGATCCAGACACTCAGCTAGATTCTTTGGTCTTTAGTGTGTGGACAGATTTCCTGCACTTTCTTTGCATATAATTCTTTGGGTGATTCATTATAAAATAATCCTGTAAACTATGTGTCCTGAATTGTATTGTTCCTCTAGTAAAATCCCAAATTACAACAGTAGCCCATAAAGCATATGTAAAAAACAATTGAAATTCTCTCATTGCATATTATCAGATACAGAGCATTATAACTAGAAATTGCTGACAAAAGCCACAAAATTATACAAATTCATGAAGATTAAACAGTACAGTCTTGAATAATGAATGGGTTGCTGGAGAAAACAAGAAGATATTAGACAGTTCCTAGAATGAAATGATAACACCACTAAGAAGATACTGTAATCAATGAAACACACAGAGAGCAGTCCTAAGAGCAAAGTTTGTAGCTACAAATTTGTATCTTAAGCGGAGTGAGATCACATAAATAACCTAATGATGAACCTACAGATTGTAAAACAAGAACCGCGCAAGTTCAAATATAAAACTAGTAACAAGAAGAAAACAAAAATCAGAGAAGAACTTAATGAAATTGAAACTATAAAAGCGAAGAATGCACTGAAGAGTTGGTTTTTTGAAAGAATGAACAAAAATCCATTGCCAGTCTTACCAAAAAAGGATATATATATAGCCATTTTCATCAAAAAAAGGGAAAGTGAAGACATATTTCAATGCAATTGAAAACAAAAAAGTTGAAATGGAAACAGTACCAAAATCCAGAATATACTTTGTAAATGCTTCAAAAA
>NW_004524577.1:26887201-26891058 GCF_000260255.1 Octodon degus | reverse complement strand
TTGTTAAATATGTTTATACCACAAAAAAATCCTAGAAGGTGACAAGATGTGTATCTGGTTATGTAATTAATGGATGCTAACTTATGTCAGGTTATTCATATGGAATTGGACTATGAAAGAATGTCCTACCTTCTTTACCAGATGTTTTGTGATATTAAACATCTACATTCAGCTGATATAATTCATAGGGATTTGAACTAGCAACATTGTAGTAAAATCAGATTGTACAGTTAAGATACTTGACTTTGGTCTGGCCCAGACAGCATGTACCAACTTTATGATGACCCTCTATGTGGTAACTCAGTATTACCAGGCCCCTGAAGTCATGCCGGGCATGGGCTATAGGAGAACGTTGATATCTGGTCAGTGGATTGCATTACGGAGAGCTGGTGAAAGGTTGTGTGATATTCCAAGGCACTGACTATATTGATCAGTGGAATAAAGTTATTGAGCAGCTGGGAATGCCATGAGCAAAATTCATGAAAAAACTTCAACCAAGTGTAAGAAATTGTGTAGAAAATCAACCAAAGTATCCTGGAATCAAACTTGAAGAACTTTTTCCAGATTGGATATTCCCATCAGAATCTGAACAAGACAAAATAAAAACCAGTCAGGCAGATAACAGAGACCTGTTATCAAACATGCTAGTGATCGACCCTGACAAGTGGGTCTCCGTGGATGAAGCATTGTGCCACCCCTACATTACTGTGTGGTACGACCCTGCTGAAGTAGAGACACCAACACCTCAGATATGTGATGCCCAGTTGGAAGAAAGAGAATACGCAATTCAAGAGTGGAAAGAGCTGATTTACAAAGTAATGGATTGGGAAGAGAGAAACACGAATGATGTTGTAAAAGATCAACCCTCAGATGCAGCCATAAGTAGCCATACCACACCTTCTCAGTCATCCTCTATCAATGACATTTTATCCATGTCCACTGAGCAGACAGTGGCCTCAGACACAGCAGCCTTCATGCCTCCACAGGACCCCTTGAAGGACGTCAATGAGAAGTTGGAAAGAGCAAACTTGTTATCAGCAAAGAACTTTTGTTTCCATGGTCCAGAAATGCATGGGAGTCAATGGAACCAAATAGAAAAACCCAGTGTTCTGCATGTAAGAAACAGTGCCTTGTCCCTACTCAGTTCCAATAGGATTGACTGCCTAGATTCTAAAATGAAGCAGATTATGTCTGAAGATAAAAAATGCAAGCCATATTTTAGAGATTTTTGTTTAAGATCATTTCAGGTGAGCAGTTAGAGTAGATGAAGTTTTCACAGGTTGTGTGGTAATAGTGACAGTTTCTCATCTGTAACTGTTGGGTCTTACGTGCATGTGACATGCTTGCTTGGACTTGCCCACTTACCATTTTGGAACTCAGATAATCTTCCAGGTAATGTTGCTTCCAGAATGATCTCTTTATTCTCTTAATTAATTTGTTGTCTGTCAAGAAAAAATAGATTTATGTGTATTAATTGGCCACCATCATATTAACATATCTTACCCTCTCTGATGCTATGATTTATTCCATCTTTTGTATTTCAGAAGGAAGATAATTAAATCTATTTAATAAATAAAAAATAATATCTAGCAAGAACATTTTTCAACAATAAGAAATGAACATTTCCCCAGATAAACAAAAATCTTAAAGAATTTATCACCACTAAACCTATCTGGCAAGAGAGGCTAAGGAGAGTCCAAATTAGAGCATAATGATTATAAACAGAAACAGAAAACTATATGAAAATATGCTTTACTCCTTGGTAAAGATAAATATGTAAATATAGAAATGCAGTGTAGACATATAAGCTATTTAAAAATTTAGCAAATTTAAAGATGAAAGCATAAAAAGGAAATATAAACCTTTGTTAATAGACATGTAATGTAAAAAGATAATTTTTATCATTTATAACCTTAAATGACAGGTGTAAGAATAATTGTGTATGATTGAAGTTACAATGTTATTAGTTTAAAATACATTATTATAACTTTAAAGTGTTTTATGTAATTACAGGGGTAACTACAAAATTTATAAACTATGTACAGTGAAAAATGACAAAGGAATAAAAATACCTCAGTAAAAGAATTAAGAGGAAAAAAAGTACAACTAATAAAATGTCAATAGTAAAGTCTTTCCTATCAGTAATTTGAAGTAAATGAAATAAACATACCAATTAAAAACAACATGGATCAGGCACGAGTCCCATCCTGATGGAAGGGGCAGCAGCAGTGACAGGGGCTCCAGAGGAAGAGAATGAAAAAGGAAAAGCGATCCTTTCTGCAGCTAATGGTGTCACTGCCTTTTGATGCTAATGTCTCTGGAAGAACATCTACTGCCCAGAGACTTTCAGACCCTGCTGCTCCTAATCTTCAGTCCTCTTCTGATCACTTTAGAACTAGGAGTGCCAGGGACCTGGATGCATTGGCGCACATGTACCCAGGAGTACATGTACCCATCTGATACCACTCCTGCGTAGGGCTCCATTCTGGTGCCAAACATTGACAATGTGAGGACTGACTTTCTAATTAAAACCATTGCTAAACGGGGCAAGGTATGGCTTTTAAACTTTGATTGAAACAGTGTATTTTAAAATGTCTCTTGAAAGCGTGAAGTACCTGCATTTATTTTGAGACAGTTTCTGTTGCCATTGAGAATAAATGAACATATGTCAGAAGTATATTCTCAGCACCCCTTATGGAAAATGCTGGAGCCCAGGAGGCTGAATCAACAGCGATTTCTTTTCTCTCAGTTCTGAAGTTTGAGAGCCCAGGGTTACGGTGTTGGCAGGAGTGGATCAGTTTCTTCAGAGGATGCTCCCTTGGTTTCCAGAGAGCACCTTGCCCTTCTTCTCGTGGCCTTTGTCCTGAAGTGTATTATGGGTATTTCCTTGCACATCCAAATTCATTCTTAGAAGACATCCCTTAGATTGGAGTAGAGCTACTCTGAGGCCTCAGTTTGCCTGAGGGATCTCAGTTTACCTGTCTCTAAGACAACCACATTCTGTGATATCTGGAGTGGAGGCTTCAACAGGTGAATCTGTGGACAGGCAGCATTCAGGCCATGACATTTTATTTTATTTTATTTCTAACCATTCTATTTTAGGTTGTGCTGTTAATAGGTGACCAAGAACAGCCCAAACAGTCTCTTGTTTGTTTGTTTGTTTGTTTGTTTGTTTGTTTTGGCGGAACCGGGGATTGAACTCAGGCCCTTGCGCTTGCCAGGGAAACGCTTATTCTACTGAGCCATCTCCTGGGCCCCAAAAGTTCAGGAGGATTTTTTTTTCGGGGGTGGGGGCTGGCTCAGGATGCCTTCAGGGCAAGTCTGGCAAGGCTTGAGGATCTGGGGAACAAACTACAGCATCCTGCGCCTGACTGCTTTGTTTAAGCAATCACATAAACATCTGAGCTAATGGGCAGACCCCACCCCACCCCCACCCCCGGAAACAGTCATAATCAAGGAATTCATGTCAGAGTAGGATCCTGCAAGTCACATGATCAAAAGTCTGAACTTTTCTTCTGCAAACACCCCTCTGATATTCCAGGTACTGGCTTTATGGTACTGCTCATTAAAGCCGAGTTTGGGATGCACTGTGGAAGGCTCACAGTACAGCTTGATTCATGGGATGTGTTCACTAAATCTCATCTGAACTTCCATAGCCATAAAATATTCCTGACTTTTCTCCCATCACTTTTTTTTTTTTTTTAGTCAAGGGGGGGAAACTTTATTCAGGCCCCAAGGCTGCAGGCGTTGGGCAGGTGGTGCCCTTCTGGACGAGGGGCTGGCTGAGCTTTATTTGACCTTCTTCTTGGGGCGCAGGTTGTTGGTGTGGCCACACTTCTTCTTGCGGCAGTTGACAG
>NW_004524577.1:26876314-26878411 GCF_000260255.1 Octodon degus | reverse complement strand
AAGAGATTCTTAATGGATAATAGATAGTACCTTGATTCTAAAACCAAACAAAAGCTCAACTAAAACAAAACAAAACAAAAACTATAGGCCAATCTCTTTTTATTTTTATTCTTTTTGACACAGGGTCTTGCTGGCCAGATAGCTCAGTGGACTAAAGCACCTACTTAGGCATAGTGCAGAAGCTAGGGTATGATCCCCAGTGTGCCATGCTGGCCCCACCCCTGGGGCATGCTGAGACAGCAACTGAGACTGGGCGTGGTGGCACATGCCTATAATCCCAGTACTTGGGAGGCTGAAAACAGGAGGATCACTATGAGTCCAATCTGTGTAGTGAGACCCTGTAGACCCTATATTAAATACATAATAAATAGATAGAGGGTCTTGTTATGCACTTTGGATTCATAGTGATCTTCCTGGCTTAGCCTCCCCAGCACTGGTATTACAGGCATGTGTCACTATGCCTAGTTTCAGGCCTGCAGTGTTCCAGGGCTATCACAGCATGTAGCACCAGGGATTAAACTTTCAACCTTGTGCTTGTCAGGCAGGCACTTAGACCACCAAGCTATCTCCCAGGTCTAGGTCAGTCACTTTAATGAACATTGATACAAAAATCCTCATTAAGATACTGGCAAATGGAATGCATTATATCACATACATACATCATGACCAAGTAGGATGCATCCCAATGATCCAGGGATGGTTCAACCAAGGCAAATCAATAAATGTAGTACATCACATAAATAGAAACAAGGACAATAAAAATGCAAAAGAAGCTTTTGACAAAATCCAACATCCATTTGTGACAAAACCCTGAAGAAATAAATATAGAAGGACCTTATCACAATCCAATAAAAGCCATTTGTGACCAAACTACTGCCAACATCATAAATGGAGAAAAACTAGCTTTTCCTCTAAGAGCAGGAACAAGACAAAGAGGTCCATTATCACTCTTCCTGTTCAATATAGTAATCAAAACTTTAGCCAGAGCAATCAAGGAGAAAGAGAAATAAAAGAGATAAACCTGGGCATGGTGGCACATGCCTGTAGCCCCAGCTTTTGGAATGCTGAGGCAGGAGGATTGGCTCAAATTCAAGCCCAGCCTGGTATATATGACAAAACCTAGTCTCAAAAAGCAAATGTATAAGAAAAGAAGATATCACACTATCTTTATTTGCATACAAGATTATTCTTTACACAGAAGACCCAAAAATTTCCACCAAAAGAATCCTAGAACTAATAAATAAAACAAGATAGCAGAGTACAAAATGAACATGCACACACAATCAGTAGTGTTCCTCTATACCAATAAAGAACACACCAGGAAAAAAAACTAGGAAAATATACCATTTGTAATTATCTCAAGAAAAATTACATATTTTCAAATCAAGTTACAAAGGAAGTGAATGACTTGTTTAAAATCTAGCATTCTTTAAAAAGAGGTTGAAAAGAACATCAGAAAATTGAGTTGTTTTTTTTTTTAGCGGAACCGGGGACTGAACTCAGGCCCTTGCGCTTGCCAGGCAAGTGCTTATTCTACTGAGCCATCACCCTAGCCCAACATCAGAAAATTGAAAGTATCTCCTATTCTTGGATGGGCAAAAAGAATATTGTCAAAATTCAAACTACCAAAACTAACAGATGTAATGCCATCCTAATCAAAATCCAACATCATTCTTCACAGTAGAAACATAATTCTAAAATTGTGTGTAACAAGGAAAGACTCAGAGTAGCACAAGCAGTTGTGGACAGCAGCAGCAAAGCAGGAGGCATCACAACTCTGGATTTCAAGTTATATTACAAAGCTACAATGATAAAGAAAAGAAAAAAAAAACCAGCTTGGTCGTGGCACAAAACAGAATGAAGATCAGTGGAACAGGACAATGGATACAAAAATAACCTGGGCACATTTATCCATGTGATCTTTGACAAAAGGGCCAAAAACATTTTTTAGAGGAAAGACAGCCTGTTTAATAAGTGATGCTGGGGAAAATATAAGCACACAGAAGACTGACATTAAAACCATATCTCTCGGGGCTGGGGAGATGGCTCAGTGGTCTAAGGCACCTACTTAGAACAAGCTTAGCAAAGCACAGGGAC
>NW_004524577.1:26869098-26875159 GCF_000260255.1 Octodon degus | reverse complement strand
TCCCCATCCTTTTTGAGAACTCCTGATAGAAGAGTCTTACAGTGTGCAGTAGATAGTTAGCACTGGGAAAGGGCCCTTTATTCCTGTACAATGGAATTACGCTTCACAACAGGGAAGCAGGGAAGAAGGAAGAGGAGAGAGAATCCATTGTGTTCAGATATATAAGAGAGTTATGGTCTGGGCAGTGGTGAATGCCTGTAATTTCAGCTATTCTGGAGGCTGAGGCACTGAAAATTTCAGGCCAGCTTAGACAATTTAGTGAAATCCTGTCTAAAAAATGTTAAAATGCTTGGGAAGATAACTCAGTAGTAGGTTATCTCTAGGTTTAATTCCTAATACTGAGGGGAGAGTAGTTACGTAGTCTTTGAGGCCAGTGTAAGGAGCACTGGCTTTTACTTAGGGGGGGATATAAAAAGAAAATGATAGATACTGTAAAGATAAAGAAAGAGCCATGGGCATTCATAGCCAGCCTCATGTTCACTTGCAGCTTTGATAACAAAGGATTTGTTATGTAGATGTTAAAACACCCAGCATTGGAGTTCAATAAATATTTGTGGATGAATGAATAAATTATGCATGTGCTGTTCACAGATTGACATACTACCATACAAGACATTAGCATTTCCTATCAGCAGTGTTTCTAGGCATGAACACACATTCACTGGGAAACTGACATCAGTAAGCTGTCAACAGGGAATCCTAAATTAGCTGTCTGTAACTATTGCAAGTTAGCAAGATGAGCTTTTGGCTTTAAGAAAAGTAGTTAAGATGTCTTGTAACTGGCAAGGCTAGATGGCATTTCTTTAATTGACTGAGGTATTAGGAGCACCATATGCTAAAGCACTAGCCAGTTTCTGCTGCCAGCAGTCAGACTTGCCTCATCATTGCCAAGAATCCCATCTGCTCTCTGTCCCCAGTTTCTCTACAACTCAGCAGCAGGTTCGTTAGGAACAAAAGCAAAAAGTCTCTAATTATCCTAGTTTTAGTTTAAAATGACTTGGATTTAATTGGTTATGTTTTTCAAGTATTATTTATTGATCAATCAGTCAACTATTGATAATCAGGGTATAGAATATCAGGTCTCCTACCTAAATATGTTTTGGAAACATTTTGCTACTATATTGAGGAAATATAGCTGTACATACAGCTGTATTATTTGCATTTTTAATATCATTACTTCTAATACTGCTATGGAGACAATAAGCTAAGAATTTCATCTATAAAGCATTGATTATAAAATATGTAAATGAGGCAGACGTGAAGAGGGCTGTCTTTTCCGAAAACCTGGCAAGATGGCGGAAGGGAAACAAAAGAAGATGCGAACCTTCCGCAAGTTTACCTACCCTGCCATGGACCTTGACCAGCTGCTGGACATGTCCTATGAACTGCTGATGCAGCTCTGTAACGCTCACAGGGGAGGCAGCTGAACCATGGACTGGGCGGAAGCAGCACTTGTTAATGAAGCGTCTACACAAGACCAAAAATGAGGCACCACCCATGGAGAAGCCCGAGGTGGTGAAGACACACCTTAGCAACATGACCATCCTGCCCGAGATGGTGGCAGCATGGTGGATGTCTACAATGGCAAGGCTTTCAACCAGGTGGAGATCAAGCCTGAGATGACTGGCCACCACGTGGGCGAGTTCTCCGTCACCTCAAGCCCTCAAAGCACACCGGCCTGGCATTGGCGCCACTCACTCTTCATGCTTCATCCCCCTCAAGTAGCCACCTGGCCAATAAAGCCACCACTGCCCCCCTAATAAAAAAAAAAAATAGGTAAATGAAAGTTAGTTTGTGCTTAAACTTTAAAAAGGCAAAAGAAAGGGCTGTTGCTCATGGTAGAACATTTGTTTAGTATCTATCCGCACTGTATTGGAGCCCCAGTGCTTCAAAAAGTAAAAGAAAAGCATCAGGAAAGATTTCACTGGATTACTACTTTGAGGAAAATCAAAGTTCATTTATTTGTACTTAATAATTACAGGACATCTTAAGTGTTTTTTTTTAATTGTTTTTTTAAAATTTATTTATTTATTTATGTGTGTGTGTGTGTGTGTGTGTGTGGCCAGCTCAGCCCACCAGGGGGCGGGGCTGGCTGGCATGTGGTGCTGGGGGGATTGAACCGCGGTCCCTGTGCTTTGCTAAGCTTGTTCTAAGTAGGTGCTTTAGACCACTGAGTCATCTCCCCAGCCCCTTAAGTTTTGATCAGTAACAAAAAAAAATCAGTAACAAAAAATTAAATTTCTTCATCTTTCTGAAAATCTTTTTTATTTAAGCATCTTATGGTTTGGGGTCTTTGCAAGGCAAACGTATTACAGGATACATTTTATATTTTTTAATGAATCACCCAAGAATCATATACAAGAAGTGCAGGAAATCTATCCATACAATAAACACTAAAGAATCCAGGTGAGGGCCTAGATCCTTACACTGCGCATGAGTCCAGCTGGAATTCTAGAGCAAGTCCAGCTGGAGGCCTAGAGCCCATGACAAAGTTTCATGCAAGCCTGCTTCATGGATCTGTGCTGGGAAGGCCCAAAGGTCACTGGAAGCTAGAAAGTATATGCCAGTTGGATGAGGATCTGTGCTACCAGGCTACGGGATCTGAACTGGAGCTAAAAAGTAATGCTCAAGGTAAGCACCAGAGTCCCCCAAGTACCACAGCCAACCTCAGCAATAGTGAGGTCCGAGCTCCTCCAGTGACGAGGAAAGCCCAGTTCCCATCAGGAGAGCCAGTGCAACAAGCTTCTCCATGAGGCTGAGCAGTGCACCATCCAGAGAGTGATGCTCAAGATGGGGACCAAAGCTCCTCCAAAGTTCATCGGGAAAGCCAGCATGAGAAGGTCCTCCAGCAGAACAACCCAAGAGAACTAGCAGTTCTGGCAGCTCCAACAGCTTCTCCAGACAGCATCCCTAACAACATTCTGGCAGCTTCTCCTGTTCTGCCTTTATGCTGCTGGCAACAATCCTCAGGTGGGCCTCCCGCACCCAGCACCACACTAGTTTAATTCAGCTAGGTATAAAAAGTTGACTACCAGTTAGAAATCCACTCTACCTCTGTAATAAATAATCTAGGTATTTAAATCTATTCAATTGTTTTAGTGGTAATAGAGAGAGAAACAAAGGGTTTTACACTGAGCTATAGCCCCAACTCTTCTTTGTTTTTTATTTTGAGACAAGGTCTCACTAAGAGTAGGCTTAAACACACAATTGTCCTGCTTCATTATTCCAGAAAAATGAGATTACAGGCATGGTTCATTATACTCAGTGCCCAGACTTTTTCTTTAATGCATTTATTTGGTGCAGGATCTCACTATACAGTCCAGACTCATAGTGATCCTCCTGTCTCAGCCTCCCCAGCATGGGTCAGCACAGCATGTGGTACTGGGTATCGAACTCAGGTCCTTGCACTTATCAGGCAGGTGCTTAGACTGCTAAGATATTGCCCCAGCTCCCCAGACAATTTTTAAAAAGCTATTTGCCTAGTATATTTTAAAATTTATTAAATATAAGAATGTGTAGGAGTGAGACCACCTGGGCCATGGATCCTGAATAGACACAGACTGCAGGCCCGGCGTGTGAGTGAGACCACCCGGGGCCCACTGGATCCTCATTTGACCCAAAGTGCAGGCTCAGTGAGGAACCCTTCAGCAGAACTCCCTGAAAAGAGGCTAGAGGCAAGACTCACCCAGCTGATTCAGGAGCAGAACATCTTGCCAGAGTGACACAAGGGGTTCAACTCCATCGGCTGCAGCAGGAAGAAGTGGAGCACAGTGGCCAGACCCCAGCCAGATCCAAGCAACACCCACCTGGAGGAATCTGAACTTCATAGATCCGGACCTGGTGCTCAGGTAATAACTCTTTCTAAGCTCTATACCAAAGGTCAGAAGACAGTGGTATACAAAATGACAAAGAGAAGGAACAAATGCAGTCTCAGGCCCTGAGTCCACCCAGTACAAATGCAGAAGACACTATCATAGAGGAAACTGGAAATCACACACCTGATATCTCTGAAATAATAGTGTTGGAAGTAAAGAAACAACTGCAGAAAGGTATAGAAGAAATCAGATCAGAAATAATTTCTGAACTAAAGAATGTAGTGATAATTATAATCAAAGAGGTACTAAGTGCTTTTTTTTATGAGCAGAATATATTTATTGAGAGAAAGAAAGCTCCTGTCTGAGAGAGGGACAGGAAAGGGGGCCCAAGCAGGTAGTTCCTCCTGGGAAACTGTCTCTTGCAGGGACTTTTATAGAGGAAAACCCCTGTGGTGAGGCGGGTCTAAGGTGGTGGAGAAGACATGGGAACTTGTTTAGTTGGGCATGAAATGGGACAAAACTATGGTCAACCAATGAGATTACAAGCATCATTGCTCAGGTAAAATTGATTAAATCCAGTATCAAATGGGAAAGCAAGTCACGTAGCAAGCGGGTATGAATACAGGACAGGGTCTCTTCCTGTTGGGGGTTGGGCTAGTGACTCATTTGGGCTCTTTCAAGTTGATTGATACTATTTAGGATATCAATCCCTAATGCCCATCCCTAGGGAAGTATGTAGCTGTGCTTCCTCTTTTTGTCTTGGTCTTCAGGTGTGGCCCATATGGGAGTGTCTGTCTCTTCCAAGTTACAAAGTCACCTTGTCTTCCATC
This sequence comes from Octodon degus, assembly GCF_000260255.1. Classification (NCBI taxonomy): domain Eukaryota; kingdom Metazoa; phylum Chordata; class Mammalia; order Rodentia; family Octodontidae; genus Octodon; species Octodon degus. The sequence goes on along the minus strand of NW_004524577.1, from coordinate 26,870,514 downwards.
TTGTCTCCTTGAGGGCATGACCCTGTCTAACCGCCTATAATATTTCTATCTAACTCAGCTGCCTACAACATTCCCCCCTCTGAAGTAACCCAGGGGCTGGTGAGATGGCTCAGTGGTCTAAAGCACCTACTTAGAACAAGCTAAGCTAAGCAAAGCACAGGAACCATGGTTCAATCCCCCAGCACCACATGCCAGCCAGCCCCGCCCCCTGGTGGACTGAGCTGGCCACACACACACTAAATAAATAAATAAACAAAATATTAAAAAAAAAAAAAAAAAAAAAAGTAAGTAACCCAAACCGCCATGATGGAACTATGGGCAATGACCACTCTGGCTTCTTCAAGCTGAAATGGGTCGTAGTTGTTGACCGGCAGTCAGATATATTCTTCAGAGGTTCTATCTAAAGGCCCTCAATAGACACCAGGCATTTTCATTACAGCTTTGAATCTGAAGACAAAGGCAAAGAAACTATTAAACATACATTGGCCAAATAAAAACACTAATCAGAACATTTTGTAGGTCCACTAGCAGATATCTCTTAAATATGAGGTTTAATCCTTTTATCTTCCATGGCCATTGGGTACTGTCTCTAACAAACTGGCCTTTCTTATTATTACTGGGGAACATGAATTACTGGGCATAGGGAAAACAGTATTTTCCCATTTGCAAGTGGGCCACTGGCTAACTACTGACAAATCTGTATAAGCAATCTATTGAAAGTTTAACAGGATTTTTCCTTATATTGGCAGTTAACATGGGTTCCCTCAGACTGAGAGGGAAGACACATGACCACCTCAATCTGAAACTTCCTCTGACTCCATCATAAACACTTTCTTTTTCCTTCTTTAGCAGCTGTGGCCATTTCTGCTTGAAATGTCTCTTGTCTGTCTGGCTTTCCTATAGGCTGCTAGTATCCCCATTCTTATTTTCCATCTATAATTCCATTCTGTATCCTTTCTAGAAACACCTCAACTGAGACTAATTCATTCCTGAAAATTCTTCTTACTTCTACAGCTTGTGTGAGATATCAGAGGCCCACTGAGCAACATATAACCTTTTGGCTTTAGATTTTACCTGCATGATTACCTGGGTTTTGGTATCCTCTAGAAATAACAAATTATCTGAGAGATTAGAACATGTATAATCAAAGCGTGAACATTCAAGCTAACAGGTACATTTATAAACCTTTTTGAGATCTAGCAATCATAACTCACTAGCTCTTAGACCCCTTTATTCACAGAGTCTGACAGTTTGCTGTAAGTCCCTCTAGCTTTACTTGAGAGATCACAAATGTACTAACTATCAGCATGAAATGCTGGAGTTATATTAAAAATCAGCCAGGCTTACATACTCATCATGAAATACAAAGCATTTAGTCATATTAAACTAATGTCCCATTCAGTGTTTTGGATATGG
>NW_004524577.1:26862116-26863224 GCF_000260255.1 Octodon degus | reverse complement strand
CATTACCACTATAGAAAAGTTACATGAAAACAGAAGTGAAAAGATCTTCCCTTATCATCACAAAAATTTTTCAGAAAAAGAAGTTATCTTGAGTCAGTCTTTATTACATACGATAACAAATATTTGGCTACCAGAAACTACTAGAGAAACTTAGAAAGCAGGCATAGTGTATACTTCAAAACAAATCTGATATTTAGAGTAATTCTTCTGAAAATAATTGAAATGCTTCTTAAAAATGTATCCTTGAATTTACTCTGCATGAAAGATAGTTGTTTTCTATACTAAATGTTTCTCTTAATTTTTCCCATGTTGTTTACATTTTTAGTTTTTCTGAGAGTTAACCCTGTCCTTTCTGGAATTCAGCTTGGCTGGATGTGGTGGTACATGGTGCTAATCCTAGCTGAGGCCAGAGGATGGCCACATTTTGAAGGCCAGGCTGGAATACTAGTGAGACCCTGTCTCCCAGAAAGAGAAAATGCAGTTCCACTTGGTCTTCTTGAATGCTTGCACAAATCCCTTCTCTGACACATAAGGTGACCTGCAGTCTTTTATGGACTAATGGTAAGTGGTAAGTCTAGGGGGGAGGGCGGCTTTCCTGTTGGTCACTGGAGAGTTGTTATCCCTTGATTTCTACCCCGGATCCTGATTGCTGTTAAAAATTATAAACTAAAAGAAATGAAATTTTTTTTTCAATTTAACTGTGTTTCAGAAGAATGTATAGCAGCGTAAACACTGAACTGTGTTATTCTAGGAAGGAAGAAGTTAGGAACCTGTGTGTGCCCAGTTATGACATGGCGGTATTCCATCTCTGATGCTGCGGCTGGGAAGTATGCGTGATAGCCACACCGTCTCAGGCATCTGGAGTGTATGCAGTTTGTTTCCAAGCATTCTTTTAACAATATAGAAATGACAGAGATAGTGACCAGCACTTAGGGCATGATCCGTGCCTAACACATTGTTTGCATTTTCCTTACTTTAGATCACTCTGGTAGATATTTTACATGTAACATATTTTTTCTTAAAAAATATTTTAGGGGGCTGGTGAGATGGCTCAGTGGTCTAAAGCACCTACTTAGAACAAGCTTAGCAAAGCACAGGGACCGCGGTT
>NW_004524577.1:26858513-26861976 GCF_000260255.1 Octodon degus | reverse complement strand
ATAAATAAATAAATTTAAAAAATATATATTTTAGGGGCCAGGGAGATGGCTCAGTAGAATAAGCACTTCCCAGGCAAGCGCAAGGGTCTGAGTTCAATCCCCGGTTCTGCCAAAAAAAATATTTTAAAACAAGTTTACTGAATAAGTACCTTTCTTAAGGTTATCTGTGGCTCGCCAACACCCACCACGGCACCTGTCTAGTATGAAAGGTTTAACTAATACTGTTAAGTTGAACTGTGTCCGTGCGAGAAAATAGTCTGTTCATACGTGTGCTGGCATTGTGTGTACTAGCACCATCCACATTACTTACTGAAATGAGGGCCATGTTCTTGACCTATGATGGAACATACTGTTCCTAATAGCTACGTGTGGACTGAACATTAACATTAAAAGATGGCTAGCCAGGCATGGTGGTGCATGCCTGTAATCTCAGCACTTGGGAGGCTGAGGTAGGTGGATCACTGTGTGTTAGCATCTAGTTTGGGTCACACAGTGAGTTCAAGGCCAGCCAGACTACAGAGCCAGACCCTGTCTCTAAAACAAACAAATAAAACAAAACATTTTGAAATATGGGTAGTACAACTAATGACTAAAGTTTTAGTTAAATTTAGTGTTGATTAATTTGAATTGAAATACTCCCACGTGGCTTATAACAACTATGATGGACGGTACATGCAAAGATCCGTGTAACTTGTTGAGAAGCAGCAGTGTTCTCTCAAATGCTGACATAGATTAGGCAAGTTTTTTTCTTTCCTTTTTAGAAACAGAGGCTTAGGATGTAGCTTATTTCTCCCTATCTTTATATCATCCTATACCTAACTTATCCATCCAATATAATGCTGATTTATTATTAATCATGTGCTTCATACCTTTTTGAATGCTAAGGATATGAAACTGAGGAAGACAGGCTTCTTTCCCAAAAACCTCACGCTGTAGTAGGGGGAAGAAACATTGGTCTGTAAATGAGTGCATCAGAGGCAAAACATGTGGCCACAAAGGCAAATAATCACTGAGGATCACTGGAGGATGACAAAGGGTACCGTGAGCCATGAGAAATGATGGCTCATTTTAGATGAACAAATAAAGACCCTGGCTACAGAGCAACTCTGTATCCCCAAAATTCATATGTTGGAGTTCTAACCCCCATTACCTTAGGATAGGATCCTTCTTGGAAATAAAATTATTACATATGAAATTAGTGAAGTCAAAATCATAACAAGAGCCTGCCTGGCAAGTGCAAGGACCTGAGTTTGATCCCCAGAACCACATACAAGATGGTCCCAGAACGGCGCACCTTGCCAACCACTGAAACCAGGTGTGGTGGTGCTCGCCTATAATCTCAGTGCTGGGGAGGCTGAGACAGGAGGATCATTATGAGTCTAAGCTGCATAGCGAGACCCTGTACCAAATAAATAAATAAATAAATAATAGGGAATTTTTGTAGAAAAATACAAAAAAGAAGAGATTCAAATGATGGAGCTAAACAAAAAAGGGGATACAGATGAATGTCCATTTTGTATCTGTGTATTCAAAATGGTTAGGATAGATATATAGTTACATTCTCTTAATGAACAGAGGGATTTGTTCTAATAGTGTTTGCAACTAGGATATCATGTCTGCATCTTGTACAGCAAATAACCACTAGGCAGAGAGTATGCAATGTGTTAATTATTGAAACTGTCCTACCAGTTTGATTTGAAACTGTCTCATTGCTGTATGTCTCTCAATAAATTTATGGAAAAAAGAAAAAGAGAAAGTCACGCTAGAGTAAGGTTGACCCTATATCCCATATAGATTATGACTGGCATCCTTATAAAAAGGGACCACACACACAGACAGAACACCAAGTAAAAAGTGGAGGATATTATTAGTTATAGAAGCTAGGAGTGAGGCCTGGAACAGATCCTTCTTTGGTGTCCTCACAGGGAGCAGTGACTCTTCCAGCCTCTTCTTAGCAGAATTCTACCGCAGTACTTTGAGACTATTCACTTCTGTTGCTGAAGCTGCTTCACTTCCAGCACTTCGTTGTAGCAATAGCTGTAAACTAATATGTACTCCAGATCAAAGAAGGACTGTTAAAGCAAAGCAGAGCGCCCAGGATATTTATTAAAGTTCTGTTTTGTGATTACATAACAATTGTAGAAGGAAAACAGCATAAGCATGAGATGAATATTAGTTTCGTAAATATTTTTCTCATCTTAAAAACTAAAGATATAATAATGTGTAGCGTAAAATTATATTTCATTTCTTTCTTAAAAATACTTTTCTGATAAAAGAAATATCATGAGGGCTGGCCAAATAGCTCAGCGGATTAAAGTGCCTGCTTAAGCAGACGCAGAGGCTGAGGTTCAATCCCTGGCATTCAATCCCATGCCATTCCAGCCCTGCCCCTAGGGCGCACTGAGATGGTGATTAAGACTGGGCATGGTGGCATGTGCCTGTTACCCCTGCTCTTTGGGAGGCTGAACAGAGGTGGATCATTATGAGTCTGGTCTACTTAGTGAGACCCTGAGACCCTGTACACCCTGTAGACCCTTATTTAAAAAAAAAAAAGTATCATGAATTAAAAAAATAAATGCTTGTACTTATTTTAAATTAATTCGATGAAACCTTTTATTTATTAAACTGCCTCCCTAGAATAAAATATTGAAACTAATGAGTAATAACCATAGGAGGAAATACCCACTTGAAAAATGCATTACCAGTATCCTATGTGTAATTGGGGAAGAGGGCTCATGAGCAAGAGTTGAGTAGGAGCCCCACACTGGGATCATCCTGTTAGGGTGGCACCAGAAGGTCCAGACGCTGTCCTCCAGTTGTCACTGGAATGGAGGCACCAAGTCAGACTTCAGAAGGCATAAAAATGTCGTATGTCATGAAAGCCACTGCCTTTCTCACTTTTGCTGGAAGAAAATACCCAACACCCAAAGTTAAAGGAGGAAAGGTTTAACTTAGTTCACTGTTTGTAGCGGTTTCTGTTCATAGCTGGCTGGCTCCAGCTGTGAACAGGGTAGCTCAGCAGAGGGGCATCGCAGAGAAGGAACCATTTGTGGCAGGCAGAGGACAGGAAAAAACACCCTGACAAGCTATAGCAACATCCTTCTGTCCCTTTGGTATTCAGCTGAGGGCAGGAGCCAAACCAATCCAATAAATGGGCTAATTTAGTAATCACACATCCTTAATCTGAGCATCACACATTCTGCGTCCAGCCACCTCTGAAAAAGTCCCTTCTATGACTGCATGAGCCTTTGGGGAGACATCTAGACACAAGGCATAACAGCATCATGCCTTTCAAAGAAAGAGATTATTAATCCCAGATAGCATTCTAAGACTCAAGAGTGAGATAATGAGGGAGAAAGGCTGAGTGTTTGGTTCCATTAATCTTTTCCTTGTGTCTATGCACCAAGTACCAGACATTAACTTTCATACATGTTAAGAACAATGAACTATGGTATTAGTTTAC
>NW_004524577.1:26854820-26858398 GCF_000260255.1 Octodon degus | reverse complement strand
TAATAATAATAATAATTGTGCTAAATGTGAATAATTGCATAGTATTTTAGAAGAACTAGATACAATTTAGCAACACTACACTGTAGCATGCACAACGGGTAAGGATTTGAAAGGATATACACCTGGAAAGGTTGATATAGGCAATCAGATGCTTTGACATGGGAATTATGAATAATGATGTATCGCATTTGGGCATCTTTAATTTGATCACCTTATAGGACACCGAGGGGAGATGACCAAGAAACAGTTAGATATACAAACCTGTAGTTTAGGGGAGGGACCTGAGTTGAAGATTTTGATGGGGAGATATCAGTGTGCATGTCAAAATTAAAGACAGATAAAAGCAGTAAAATGAAAACAATACCAACATTTGATAACCAAAGAGAGATGAGAGGAGACTAGAAAAGAGAAAGAAAAAGAAAAAAGGGCTGGGCATGGTGATGCAGGCCTCTAATCCCAGAACTCAGGACGCTGAGGCAAAAGGATTGCTGTGAGGTTGAGGTCAACCTGGTAACAGTTCAAGGCCAGGCTGAATTACACAGGGAGAACCTATCTCAGAAAAATGTGAAAAGCAAAATAACAAAAGAAAAAGAATAAGGGGATGAGAAGGAGAAGAATGATGGGTAGAGGAGCAGAAATAGGAGAAGTGGAAAAAAGGAGGAGGAGGAGGAAAAGAGGAAGAAGAAAAGACTCATGCAACAGTGGTGTTTTTGCTCCATGACAGTCCGTGATAAACCATCTATCTAGACATTCATAAAGGTAGAGATGGAAAACCTAGGAATTATAAAGCAAAATCTGAAAAAATAACCAGTAGGATATGAGCAGGAAAAGAAAATGAGTTGGTTCTTCCAAAGAATAAACAAACTCTTCAATCCTTCACCAGTCTAACCAAGAAAAGATGAGAAAAGTCCCAAATCAGTGTAGCTAGAAATGGGAAAGGTGAATCACAATGGACACTGCTAAAATAAAAAAGTTTATTAAGTGCTACTTCATAAACCTGTAGGCCAATAAAATGGAGATAAAGAAATGAAGTTTCCTAGATACATATGAATAGCCAAAACTGAACCAGGATTTTAAATCCCTGAAACATTCAATAACAGGCAGTGGACTTGAAGCAGAAATAAAATCTAGCAACTTAGAAAGGCTCAGACCCATGTGGGTCCATGGCTGAATTCTACCAAAACCTCAGGGAAGATCATACCAGTATTCCTCAAGCTCTTTAAGGGAATTTAAAAGGAAAAAGTACTACCAGTCATTCCTGAAACCTACCATTGCCCTGATTCAAAACTAGACAGAGATCCAACCGAAAAAGAGTAGCATAGACCAATCTCTTCAGTGAATACAGATGCAAAAATTCTCCAGAGGGCAGCGAATCATCCAGAAGGTCATACCTCATGACTAAGTAAGGCTAATCACAGAAATGCGAAATGGTTCAGTATGTGCAAATCACTAAATGTAATACCTCCAGGGTGTGGTGGTGCACCCTTGTAATCCCAGCACAGGGGAGGCTGAGGCAGGAGGATCCTTGCCAGTTGTAGTGCAGCCAGCTCTCAATGGAGGTGAAGGAGCACGTGGGTGCAAATCCACAGGAACAAATGCTGCTTGGTCCCTCAGTTCACTAAAAGGAGAGGGGAGGTGACAGCGAGGGCAGCAGTTATTAGTAAATGAGGGAAAGTGCCAGTGCCCCACCCTGCTGCAACCTGTGGCTTAGAGCCCTAACCCTGATTCCTGTTTCTGCTGCCCTCTGGACCATTCTAGCGATGTGTGAATCTTACAGTTGTCTTCTACTGAGCTTTTAAACTATTGAGGCAGGGAATATGCTGCTTTGTGCTTTCCATTGTCTGCATGTGACCATGACTCTGATTTCTGATAGATATTAGTCTGCATTTTCTGGAATTTCATTTAATGGAAGTGTATAGCTCACCTTTGCCCCCTCCCTGATCTTCACTTCACATAGTTGGTTTGAGATTTTCCCATGTGCTTGAGTAGCCCAAAGTTGTTCCCTTTTCATTGTGACCTTCTGGTGCACAGATGCCACATAATGTTTCTCTATTCTTCTGTTCATAGATCTCTGGATCATGTGCACATTTCCAACCCATTTTACTGTATTTTATTTGTAAATAAAAATTTAAAAATGACTTCTTGCAGGGCTGCAGAGATAGCTCAGCAGTTAAGCAGCTGCCTAGGCAAGCACAAGGACCTGGGCTTAATTCCCAGCACTTTGGCCATGCCAGCACCATCCCAGGGCATGCGGAGCCAGCCACTCAGATGGTGTGGTGGTGCACACCTGTAATCCCAATGCTGGGAAGGCTGAAACAGGAAGATCACTACGAGTTTGAGCTGCATAGTGAGCCCCTGTACAAAATTTAAAAAAGAAAATGACTTCTCATAAACAGCAAAAATAACACAGAAGAAAACAATGACATAAGACTATGTAATGGTAAAAATAGCTAAAATTAAAGACAAGTGACCATCTTTTCTCTCCCATCCCCACCCCGACCCCCACCCCCTAGTGTGGATGAGGATGAGGAACAAGAAGACTCTCAGACATTGCTGAGGGAATGAAGCTTCCTTGAGCTGTTATAAGCAAATGATTAATGTCCATGGATAAGTCCTTAGAGACATGTACTTTCATCTCTCTTGATGAAATATCTGGAAGTGGAAAGGCCAGGTCAACTTCTGGGGGCATGTTTCACTTTTTAAGAAACCTCCAAATTGAAGGTAGTGGTTCCATCCCACCCCTCTTTGACCTCCATCCCCCCATCTTTTTTTTTTAAATTTATTTATGTATTTATGGGGGGGCAGCTCAGCCCACCAGGGGGCGGTGCTGGCTGGCATGTGGTGCCAGAGGATCGAACCGCGGTCCCCATGCTTTGCTAAGCTTGTTCTAAGTAGGTGCTCTAGACCACTGAGCCATCTCACCAACCCATCCCCCCATCTTTCCTTCCTCCTTTCACTTCTTCCCTTGTTCCTTCCCTCCCTGCTCCCTTCCTTCCAATAGTCTCCCACTTTGCTGCCCACACTGACCTCATCCTGGATCCTCTTGCCTCAGCCTCCCATAGAATGCATTTTTAAAGCACTAGTCTGTGACCCGATTTACTCACTGCTGCCATAGTCTTTGGCAGACTTGGACCTTCTGTGCAGGTAATTAAGTCAACTGCTGATAAGGTGTTTGCTTTCTTTATGTAAGTACTAAATGTTTTATTGAAAGGTCTTTAACATGAAAAGGAAGGCACAGAAATAGAGATGACATTACGATAGGCAAGGCAGTATTCCATATGACAAGAATCAAATAAAATAAATTTATACAGTAAATTGACCAGCACTGAACAAGGTATTTGAACTTAAAATTAGGCTGCATATACATGAGATGGTCTGACCACAGGCTTTGACAAAATAAATTGTTGCCTAGAGCAAAAGAATGCCAATGTTTCTGGATGTAAACTGGTTTATTCTGTTTGAGAGAATTTCTATAGTGCAAGAAAAGAATAGGCATGAGACTTAAAGGCTTTAGGGGACAGCTCAAAACATTTTGGTAGGGCAATTCTGCAGAGAATATACACAGTAAATCTTTTTTT
>NW_004524577.1:26838867-26853908 GCF_000260255.1 Octodon degus | reverse complement strand
AAAAAACAACAACAAAAAAAGAACCCCACATTTTCCTTTTGTATGTTCATCACTTTCAAACTTAACTATTAGAATAAATGACAATATGTGAACATAAGCTTTGGGAAAGTTGTATTTCCAACGAAATAAGGTTCCTAAGAAAGATAACATTTTTATTTAATGTCTATAAATTTTAAATCATTCTAAACGGAACACTAGATATCTTATCTAAACTTCAGTTGTTCTAAGATTGTACCATAGTAACTTACTCAGATGACAATGGTTATTTTAATGGCCTTTGCATAACAACTGGTACTAAAACAAGAATGCTATGTTTGACAACTCTTCCAGAAAATCAACCACTAATTTTAACAAACATATTTGAAGAACTCCATACTGAAAAGATTCCTATATGTATTTCAAGTGTTATCCAACCAAAGAAACTTAACTAAGGAGGTAGAACTGGGACCTATGGTGTTTTGCAGATGTTTAAAAGTGTTGTTATGGGGCTGGTGAAATGGCTCAGTGGTCTAAAGCACCTACTTAGAACAAGCTTAGCAAAGCACAGGGACCTCGGTTCAATCCCCAGCACCACATGCCAGCCAGACCCGCCCCCTGGTGGGCTGAGCTGGCCACACACACACACATAAATAAATAAATAAAATAAAAGTGTTGTTATATTTTGGATTTCCCTCAAGACTACATACACTGGGTGCCAAAAAAACAGGTAATGTGGTTTGGGGGGAAACAAAAATACTTAAGACATTCTACTTAAAAGGCAAATTAGTTCCCCATAACATAAAGAATGAGAAAAGTCATATACTTGCTGAAACCACTCAGCAAATGGAATGTGTTTACAAGTTAGGTAAACAAGCAATGCATCATCATTACTTAAGAGAAATTATAATGACAAGCCTAACGACATCAAGAAAAAATTAAGTACTATCATAGACTATGAAAATCAACTATTACACCTAAATGTAAGTACAGAAAAATAAATTAAAATTAGCTTCCAAAAGGTGTGAATGGTGCATTAAGTCTACTCTGGCCATGAGTTTTTCTGCCCGTGCCATGGCAACGAAAGCAGGATGTACGGATGGAAACTGAGGATCAGACCTGTTCCTCCTCAGGCATCAAAGGAGGACTGATGCACTAAAACCCGGAAAGTCATACTCCATCTTGCTCACACTGCCCTTGTCGTCCAGACTGAGCTGGACAGGTTCTTCAGTAAACTATGGATCAAAATTTTCCAACCGTTGGTTTAAAGGGAGGCACCACCCACTTTTGCTCCATCAGGTCCCAGTACACGTTCTGAAAGAATGGGCGGTACTGAATGTCCTCAAACCCTGTGTCACCATGACAACCCAGTCTCTCCTCTGGGTCCTTCTTCAGAAAGCCCTGCAGGACACTGTCAGCTTCTACGGACAAATAAAGCAGAACATGCATATCGCTTTCCACAGTAAGCCGCAGGACATAAGCAAATGTCTTTGCAACAGGGATATCAGGGCCCTCAGTGATAGGAAAGGGAGACTCTCCAGCCACCATCTCATAGAGGATCACTCCAAGACTCCACCCGTCCACACTGAAACTATAATCTCCGATTATTTCAGGAGCCAGGTAATTAGCTTCACCACAAGATGTGCTGGTCAGATCTCTGGGCCCGAGTCCTTCCTTACAGATACAGTAGTCAGTGAGCCTGATGTGCCCTTCGGAATCAAATAGTAAATCTTCCAATTTCAGGTTTCTGTAGAGGACCCCTCGCTGGTGGAGGTAGCTGAGGGCTAAGCTGATCTCTGCAGCGTAAAAGCTGGCCTGTGGCTCAGGAAGTATTCCATAGCGCTGCGTGTGCAACATTAGATCTCCTCCAGTCCCATATTCTAGAAGAAAAAAGTTGACTTTCTGTGTGAAAGCAACATTGCAGCCCAACAAGGAAAGGGCTGAGGGACTTTTTCCATTTAAGGGCCATTTTCACTGAAGATGCCATGCTGCGGATTTACAGAGCACTGATTTTTAGAATGCTTTTCTTTCCTGGATTGAGTCTATGCTCAGTACCATTGAATTAGGTAGGACTGAGGTTTTCTTGAAATGTTTGAAGTAACTGTCCTTTAAGGATATGAAGGGCTGGGGATATAGGTCAGTGGCACAGAACTGGGGTTGTGAGCATGAGACCCTGAATTTGATAATTTCACTCCTGGTGAGAGACAGACAGACAGACAGACAGACAGACAGACAGAGAGAAAGAGAGAGGGGGGAGAGGAGAGAGAAGGGAGAGGGGAGAGGAGAGAGAGAGGTGAGGGAGAGGAGAAAGAATGCATGAAAAATGTTTCTTTCAAAGTGCAAGTTCTGGAGCAGCAATGGTGGATCCTTAACAAGTGTGGCTTTGAGGGGCACACTGATGATTCATGACTCTTTAGCTGATGAAATTAATACCAAAATACAGTATTGAGTATCCTAAACACTGTGCTTGCCTGAAAAAATAACATCTACCTGGCATGGCCCAGTTCAACTAGCCCTAGCTGGTCATTACCCTGTTGAGGACCAGGGTCACAGAGAGGATGATACCTCACTAGTCTCCTCCTTGGTGGCTGTTCTGTAACGCCAGGTAGAGCAGGAATAAGGGCATCGGGACTATCACTCATTTCTTTTCTGTTTAGGGATGATTTTTTCAGGAAAATATAGTAGAGTCAGGCAAGTCAACATGTAGCGAACTGCATGGCTGAGTCTTTGTAATGACTTGAAACTGTCACCCCAGTGGTGATAAAGAACACACACACCCAGCAATTGTCCTGAGTGGACACACATACAGCATCTAAAACTTTCCTTGGGGCCACTTTGAGTCATTCTTATCCTTCTATCCCAATCAGTCCATGTACTTTGTGTCCCAAGGGGGTAGTTGGCAGTTTCTAAATTGAAGAAGCTATAATCATTCAGCACATTTTGAAAGCACTTATTCATCCAGTATAAACAAGTTGAAGAGAGAGAACAGGCACAATGCAGCACCTCCCCACCCTCCTCTTCCGTGAGAGGAGACCTGTAGTGGATCAACTAATGAGCAATTTGTAACACCCACCTGACCTGAATCCATGTGGTTCATGGTGTAGCAGGCCCATCTGAGGATTGTTGCCAACAGCATAAGAGGAAAGCTGGAGGGGAAGATGATGCACTGTTGCTTCTCAGGACAAGGGTGTCTTGCTGGCTTTTCTGATATGAACTCAGTCTTTGTCCTCATCAGAGGAGCTCAGATCCTCCTGTCACTTAGGGTTGCTGTAGTTGTTTAGGTGGGAGCATTGTTGGTACCTGGGCAGCACTTCCTGGCTCCAGAGCAGATCCTTCCACCTGCTGGCACAGATCCTCCTGCTGGTGCAGACTTTCTAGCTTCCATCACTGGCCTTGGGGCCTTCCCAGTGCAGGTGTGTGATATGGCTTGCATGAGGCATTGTCGTGGGCACTGGGCCTCCAGCTATATTTGTGGAGGATATTGCCATGGGCTCTAGGCCTTTAGCTGGATTCTTTGCATGTCTAACATGTGGACATATCTCTTCCATTCTGCATTGTCCTTTTTGGATGACTGATAAAATAATCCTATAAAGTATGTGTCATTAAATCTGTTTCCTTGGAAACCCTGACTATAATACATGCTTAACAAACTAACTATGATTCCTCCTAGCTTCACAACACACTTCCTAAATTTATTCTCCTTCAAGAAGACCAAAGCCTCTCCAGTCATGATTTCTCTTCTCCCCTCAATGCAGCTGGACAACAGTTATGCTAAGCAGAAGGAGGAGGAGAGAAGGAGGACAAGAGAGAGGAACAGGAGGCAGAGGAGGAACAAGAAGAGGAGCAACAATAACCCTTAAATAAACTAATTGTTCTTAGTCCAGCCTCAACGGTACACTGAGGCTACACAGAAGGAAACTGCTGGCTGTTAGTGACAAGTAACTACCTGTGGTTACAACAGAGGCATACAGTATTTTTGAAGAGCCCACAGAGAATGTGAAGAGACAGACCTCAATGCAGAAAAAGGAGGAGCCCTTAACACTTCCTCTCCAGCTCCTGGCTTGTGCATGAGAGAGGATGTCCGAGTTTACAGGGACACAGTGGAGTGGGTAAATCCAGAGGCCTCCAGGGAGAAATGCTCCAGCAGAAGGCAGCAGTGGATGGTGTGTGCTACAATAGCTGGTGAGTGACTCCAGTCTTGGCAACTGAAAGTCCCCTGGAGAAAGTGCTTGGACAGAGAGTGCTTTAGGGAAGGGCCAACTGAAACTGCAGCTCAGGGCATCCATGGCTTGGCTTCATCTCTGGGCTCCTAGCACTCAAATCCCATAGTGACTTGCCAAGATTGACCATGGCAAATGTCCAGGCTCAGGGAGCCATGGTCAGGCCACCAGGAGGCACCTAGATTGTTGCAGGATTAACAGCCCAGTCCTCTTCTCCCAACACAGGCCCTGAAACCAGAGTCAGCTGAACTGTTGTGAACTTGAAAGTAGCATACTTGGTACCCTGCATTAATTGTACTGCAAGCTTGCTGGGATTGTCCAGGACCTCGCCCCAATTCTATTGAGGCTTGCTGGGATTATCCAGTGTGAAGCTGGCCTGTAATTGCTTCCTTTGTCTACTAGCAAAAGCTGGGTCATGCCTTGAGTTAGACCTCAGAAGATAGCCACATATATGAGAGAGTTATCTAGCTGTAACTTCTGTGCCTGTACTGGTCATCAAGGTTGATGTGGCTGACCTGGGTGGCTAGGTGGGCTTCCCCTTCCTCCCTCGCCAGTCTATGTGCCTCTGTCCCAAACCTGCACACTTGGTGGAAGAGGATTGCCACCCTGATAGCAGAGGACTATTTCCTTATTCAAGGGTACACAAGTAGCTGCCTTAGTGCAGGGTCCCATGCAAGTCTATATCAGAGTCTACAATGGAAACTTAAAGACTATGTTGGCAGACTGAAAGATATGTGCTGAAAATGAAGTCTGTACTGGAATCCAGAGATGACATACAAGGTGAAGGTGAAGACTGGAGCTTCTTGAAAGAAGCAGAAGCAGATCTGTCCTGCTTCATTTCCCCTTTATATCTTCTAGGCAACAAGCTTCCCTAGGGTGGGCCTTTCCTTACTTACATTGACACAACCAATCAACACAGTTCAATTCACCAGTCAAAAAAACAAACAAACAAACAAACAAACAAACAAACAAAAAAAAAAAACAATTGGCAGAATGGTTCCAGAAACAAGTTGTAAGTGAGGCATGGTGGCGCACACGTATAAGCTCAGCCTACTCGAAGCTGAGGCAGGAGGATTGCTGTGAGTTTGAAGGCAGCTTTGTTTCCCTAGTGAGTTCAAGAGGCCAGTCTGAACTCACTGCCATGAGGTTCTGTGTCAAAACAGAGAGAAAGAGAGAGAAGAAACAAGATCCAAAAATATGCTGCGTATAGGAAACAAATTTAACTTAAAAAAAGAAACTCACTGAAAATCAATGGATGGAAAATAATACTTCATGCAACAGGAGCCCAGAAGAAAACAAGAGTAGCATTTCTATTTGTGGACAGTGTAGATTTCAAGACAGCATGATAGAAGAGACAAAGATGGGCACTAAATACTTGTTAAGAGAATAATCCAAGAGGAAGAATAGCAATCATAAACATATAGGCAGAAAATACTGGTATAACCAACTGAATAAAACAAACAATAATAGATATGAAAAATCAGATAAGCCTCCATACAGTTGTGATGGGAGACCTTAACAACCCATCACAAATACATCAGTCAGAAAATATATGCAAAGAAATATTAGGGCAGAGCCAAAGCTTTGAACAAATGGGACTTAGTAGATACCTTGAGAGTGTTCTACCCAACAACAGAATACACATTCTTCTTAGCAGCAACTTTCTCCAAAAGAGTTCACAGCCTAGCTTATCATCATGCTTTAGTCAATGCAACAGAACTGAAATTATCCCACACATATTATCAGATCGAAGTGTAACCAAATTGGAAATGGCAAAAGAAACCACAAAAACTACATAGCATGTTGAAATTAAATGACACCTTCCTGAATAACCAATGGCTCAAGGATGAAATTAAAGGAGAAACAACACAATTTCTACAATTAAACCACAATGCTAATACAACATGCTGGAATTTACGGGATATAATGAAAACAGTCTTACAAGGCAAATTTATAGCAGTGAATTCCCACATCAGAAAAACAGAATGAGCTCAAATAACATAATGTTGACCCTCAAGCTTCTAGAAAAAAAAACAAGGTAAACTGAAAACACCTATGAGAGAGGAAATTATAAAGATCAGAGCAGAAATTACTGCAATTGAGACTAAGACAACACAAAGGGTCAATAAATTGAAAGGGTTGTTCTTTGAAACAGTAAATAAAATAGACAACCCTGTTATGGTTTGTGTCTAGATGCCGCCCAAAGCCTCATGTACTTTTAGATCAGAGGTAGCTGGATCTAGAGTTTGTCACTGAGTCCTGGTTCCATGCTAGGTTTAAAGGTGCTGGGATTAAGTCTGGATGATTACTGAATCAGTGCACTGATTAGATTGTGCCCCTCCACCCCACCCCAGCCCCAGGAGTCTGGAGGAGATGAAAGGGGGAAAAAGAGGCTTACCTGTCCCTTTTTCTAGCTTCCTTGTTGTTCTGGTTGTCTTCCTTTGTCATAAACTGTTGCTGTCTGCCATCTGCCATCCCATCTGGCAGCCAGCCAATTATGAACTGAGACCTCTATAAGCTGTGAGCTAACTAAACATTTTGCCCTTTGATTTTGGGTGTTGGATATTTTGTCTCAGCAAAAGAAAAATAAGACAAACCCTTAACTAATCTTATGCAAAAAAGACAAAAAAGAACAGAAAAAGTAGAAGAAAAGACAAAAAACCCACTCTAATCCATATAGTTAGGAATGAAAAGGCCAAAATCACAACAGGTCCTGCCAAAATTCAGATCATCAGTACCTGCTTTAAGAACCTGTATGCTAATAAAGTGAAAACTTAGAAGAGACAGGGAATGCTAGCTCCATATGAATTACCAAAGCTGAATCTAGGAGATATAAAAATTCTATCTTTTTTTTTTTTGCAGAACCGGGGATTGAACTCAGGCCCTTGTGCTTGCCAGGGAAACGCTTATTCCACTGAGCCATCTCCCCAGCCCCATAAAAATTCTAAATAACCAGTATCAGTCAATGAAGTTGAAGATGTAATTTTCAGTCTACCAACAAAGAATAGTCTGGGTCCTTATGGATTCACTACCAAATTCTACAAGACAGAAGTTCTAATGGCAGTATTCCTCACTTTTTTTTTTTTTTTTTTTTTTTTTTGGCAGAACCAGGGATTGAACTCAGGCCCTTGTGCTTTCCAGGGAAGCTCTTATTCCACTGAGCCATCTCCCCGGCCCCAAAATAATTTTTTTTTTTTTTTTTTTTAGAACCAGGAATTGAACTCAGGCCCTTGTGCTTGCCAGGGTAGTGCTTATTCCACTGAGCCATCTCCCCGGCCCTTCCTCACATTTTTTAATGAAATGGAAAGGGAGGTATGAAGACAAAATATAGGAAATAAAGCCATGCTGTTAAGTTGAGCTGTGGGAGACTCAGGTCAATAATTTCTGACATTGCCAGTTAAACAGAAGACCCAATGCTATTATGGGCTACTGGACTCTTTTAGAATATTTTGCTGAGTTTACACACCTATAATATTCAATAACGGAACTTAGAAAAAATGGGGTATACCGATGAATGTCCGTTTTGTATCTGTGTATTCAAAGTGGTTGGGATAGATATAAAGTTGCATTCTCTTAATGAATAGAATGATTTGTTCTAATGGTGTTTGTAAATAGGACCTCAAGTCCGCATTTTGTACAGCAATTAACCACTAAGAAGAATATATGCAGTGTATTATTTGTTGAAACTGTACTTCCGATTTGATTTGAAACTGTCTCATTGCTATCTGTTTATCAATAAAACTTTGAAAAAAAAATAATAATAATAACAAAAAAAAAAGAAATGGAAAGGGAACAGTGCTCCCAAAGTCATTTGTGGCAGCAAACATTATCCCAATACCAAAACCAGATGATCAAGGAAAAAAAAAACCACGAGAGAGAGAGAGAGAGAGAGAGAGAGAGAGAGAGAGAGAGAGAGAGAGAGAGAACAACAGGCCAATCTCCTTAAAGAAGACAGATGCAATCTTCAATAAGGTACTGGCAAACAATGCAGCAAATTATCAAGAAGATTGTACACTATGACCAAGTAGGATTCATCCCAGGGCTATAGCGATGGTTCCACACATGCAAATCATTACCTGGGCATGGTAGTCCATGCCTGTAATGCCAGTACTTGCAAAGAGGCCAGAGGCAGAAGGATCACCATGTGACTGAGGCCAGCCTGGGCCACACATTGAGGGCAAAGCCAGCCTCAGTGACACAGTGAGACCCAGTCTCAAACAACAAAAAATAAAACCAAAACAAAAGTAAAACTGTGTAAATCAATAAATGTTGGGCTGGGGAGATAGCTCAGTAGAATTAGCTCTTGCCTGGCAAGCTCAAGGGCCTGAGTTCAATCCCCAGTTCTTCCCCCCAACCCCCCCAAAAAAATCAATAAATGTAATTGATAGGTTCTGGTCCAAGTATAAACTGCTAAATTGTCACAGCCCTGATGCTATATGGCTGAATCCCCAAAACAACAGCTTATCTTCCCAATGACCACTTCCTCCTCCTTCCTCACTCTAGCCCTGGATACAACTTCCTTTTACTTTTCCTGTGCACACAAGAGCCTCCAATTAGCTCCTTGTGTATCACTGAACCTGCCCCTCAAACTCTGCACCTAGCAAAAGTCTATACAATCTTATCCTTCCTGTCTCAGGTTAGAAGATCTCCCTATCTCTCTGACCTCAATCCTCTCTATATCTTCAAAATTAATAAAGTCTTCCCCTCCCCCTTATTTCTGCTTCTCTGCCATGCTTCCATCGATGTCACCACTGATAAAACCTAACATTTTGGTGGATGCTCTTGATATATTAAATGTATTCATGCCTTCCAAATGTACCATATTCTACAATATAAATTTTCTTTCAGATTTCAACATACACTTTTCTTTTATGCTCCAGATATTTGTAATAAGAAGTTCATGTCAAGACAACATGAGGTCATCAGTCAAATGATAATTTTCTAACAAAAACTTATCTGATAGGTATGCTGTGTACATTTAGAGATGCTTAGCTAAAGTGGAGATCTAATTATAACTGTTATACTACACTACTATGTATGACTATTGATGTCTAATGATCTCTGTAAAATTATATAACTGTTGTCTGATATAATTACTAGAACCTCCATGGTTGGTAGGAACTAACAGTTCTTTGGTTATACTTTATATTTCAAGGTGCTTAATATTCAGATAAAATTTTAATAGCTAAGTATATTGCTTCCAACTAAGTATACTAACGTGGACCCAGATTCTCCTGAAGGAACAATTGTTATTCATTCCTATTTTAGTGTATTTTCTTTTTTTTTGTGATACTAGGGATCAAACTCAAGACCTTGCGCTTGCCAGGCAGAAACTTATGCCACTGAGCTATCTCCCTGGCTCCCATTCCTATTTCCTATCCATATGCACTCCTGACACTTGTACCAGATCTTGACCCTCAAAACCCTCCAGAGAGACTTACTTAACCTGGCTTTTTGAAGACACAATAATATATATAATACTAGATATAATAATATATTGGGGGGCCGGGGAGATGGCTCAGTAGAATAAGCACTTCCCTGGCAAGTGCAAGAGCCTGTATTCAATCCCTGGTTCCTCCCCCCCCAAAAAAAAAGTTCCAATAATATATTGGGTTGGCAAGATAGCCCAGTGGTCTAAAGTGCCTGCTTAGGCAAGCTTAGGCAAAGTGTAGGGACTGCAGTTTGATCCCTGGTACCACGTGCTGCACTGCCCCATGGGGGCTCAGCCAACCACAAAAGAAAAAAAAAAAAAGACCAAAAGTAACTATACACAAGTGCCAGCCTTTGGCTGCAGCATCTAGGACTGCCATCAAAGCAGGACCTTGTCAAGGTAATCCTAAACCTAAACACAATAATGCCACCTGAGTGCCTCCTTGATGGTTTCAAGTGTGGCCAAGAAGGACACTGGGCATGAGCCTGCCCCAACCTGCAGCCACCACGGGAATCTGGTCCCATCTACAAGCTTGAAAGTCACTGGAAATGCACATGCCCTGGCCACCAGAGAACATCCTACAGGATTAGATCCTGTCCAGGCCCCCACCTGAACATCCTCTCAATAGCAACAGCAGTAAAAGTCAACATCCGCCATCCTGGCTCCACATCACCCAAGCCAAGCAGTACCCAGACAACTCAATTCCACCCAACAACTCTACTCTTCCTGATTCTGAGCCCTTGTTGCCTGAATGATTTTCACAACTCCTGTCGCCTATATGTCTTCACCTAACTAAGGGTTAAAAAACCTATGGTAACTCATGTATTGCTTTCCCATTTGGTTTCTGATCATCTTCCTTCTGCTAGTGTTTTTGTCCACTGCCAGACTCTGGACCATTTGCTCAGATGTCTTTCAGGAGCCACACAGGATTTCTTCAATCTCAGATGCAAGCCTTCACTAATGATATACTTGTCATCCTGACTGAAAAACATGGCACTATCTCCTATATGGGTGCAAACCATCATCCTGTCAACCTCCTCACCCCCAAGATGATGTCCCCATTCAGCAGGAATCAGTTTGAGAGATTCATTGCCCCTTAATAACAATTAAAAGATGGGAATGACAGGCTCTGGTTCAAGTATAAATTGCTAAGTTATTCTGGCCATGATACAACTTGGCTGAATCCCTAAAACAACAGTTTAACTTCCCAATGGCCACTTCCTCCTCCTTCCTCACTCTAGCCTTGGATACAACTTCTTCTTACCTTTCCTGCCCACACAAGGGAGCCTCCAATCAGCTCTTTATACGTCACTGAACCCGCCCCTCAAACTCCGCCCCTAGCAAAAGTCTATGAAGTCTCATCCTCCCTGTGTCAGGTCAGAGGTTCTTCCCATCTCTCTGCCCTTGATCCTCTCTGTGTTTTCAAAGTTAATAAAGCCTTTCCCTTGCCCTTGTTTTGGCTTCTCTGCCATGCCACCACTGTCTTGGATAAAACCTACCAGTAACATACTGCATTAATAGAACCAGAGAAAAACAAACAACAACAACAACAACAAAATGACCAACTCAATACACATAGAAAAAGCATTTAACAAAGTCCAAAAACCCTACAGATAATTGGAGTAGGAGGTCTTTATCTCAACTTGATAAAAGCCATCCATGACAACTCAACACCCAACATCATCCTAAATCTTACAAAATTGAAAGCTTTCACTCCAAAATCAGGAACAAGACAAAGATGTCCACTGTCACCTCTCTTATTCAATGTAGTTCTAGACACATTAGCTAGAGCTATTAGACAAGCAGGGGAAAAAGAAGAAACTTATGGACAAGAACAAAAGAAGTTAAATTATCATTATGTGCTGATGATATAATACTCTACATAGATGACCCCAAAAATTCCACCAAAAGACTTCTAGACTTAATAATCAAATTCAGCAGTATGGAAGGATACAAATTAACACTCATAAAAATCAATAGCACTCCTGTATACAAATAATAAACTCACTGAGAGGGAAATTAGGGAAACAGCACCTTTCATAATGGCACTGAGCACTGGGTATAGTGGTTGCATGCCTGTAATCCCTGCACTTGGGAGGCTGAGCCAGGAAGATGGTAGGGAGTTCAAGGATAGCCTGTGCTACAAAAGTGAGATCAAGGCCGGCCTGCACTGCATAGCAAGACCTGTCTCAAAATAAGCAAACAAACACAAAACAAAATAAAACAAAAAACCAGTTACGTGGACAAAAATGAAATACTTAGGAATCAATCTAAGAAAGAAAGTAAAAGACCTGTACACTTAAAACTGTAACACTCTGAAAAAGTAGATAGAAGAGGATATCAGAAAATAGAGATACAGCCCCCTATTCTTGGGTAGGTGTTATGGTTTGTGTGTTATTGTCCCCCCACAAAGCCTCATGCAGTCATTAAGGTACAGTTCTGCAGTTTGTGATTAATTCCTGATCCAAGGATGGGATTATGGGTCTGAGTACTGTTAGGATTATGGGTGTGAGTGCTATACCCAGCCTGGGGCAGATAGCCTGAATGTAACATGAGAGACAGATTTGCTCTCTGTAGCCATCGTTGCTGTTACTCCTCCCTTTTGCTCTTGCTCTATTGCTGCCTTTCACCATCATGAACTGCTGACCTTTGCCATGTGCCACTCAGTCTTGGAGCCAGCTGAGTATGAACTGAAACCTCCATTAACAATAAGCTAAATAAGCCTTTCCTTCCGTCGTTTTGGTTGTCAGGTATTTGTACCAGCAATGAGAGAAAAGTAACTGAGACAATAGGTGAAACCAATACAGTTGAAATGGCCATATTACCAAACTTATGCAGATTTCATGCAATCCCAGTCAAAAATACCAGAACATACATTACAAATCTAGATAAAATCCTAAAATTAACTTGGAACCAGAAGAGATCAAGAATAGCAAAAGCAATTTAGGTAACAAGGCCAAGGCAGAGATATCATAATTCCCAATTTGTTTTTACTTTTTGGGGTTTTGTCTTGGTTTTTACTTGTTGGGTTGTTTGGTTAGGTTTTTAGACAGGGTCTCTATCTGTTCAGTCTGGTATCAAACTCAAGTGCTAGCATTATAGGCGTGTGCCATCATGCCCAGTTTACAATCCCCAATTTGAAGATATATCACAAAGCTAGTGTGATAGAAACAAAAACAACAGCATAGTAAAGGCATAAGGAAATAGGGTCAAAATGATCGGGGAAATGGCTCAGTGGAATAAGCGCTTCTCTGGCAAGTGCAAGGTCCTGAGTTCAATCCCCGGTTCTGCCAAAAAAAAAAAAAAAAAAAAAAAAAAAAAAAAAAGAAATAGGGTCAAAGACCAATGCAACACAAAAGGGGGGCATAAACAACCCCAAGCACATTTAGTCAGCTACCTCATCTTTGAGGTCAAAAGACCAACTACCTTTATTATAAGAAAGATAGCCTCTTCAATAAATTCTTTTGGAAAAACTGGCTTTCCACATGCTGAAAATTAAACCTAGACCCCTATCTCTCACCATGCACTAGACTAAAATCAAAATGGGTCGAAGTCTAAGTGTAAAAACAGAAACAATCTACTGATAGTATAGGTAAAACTCTTGAAGACATACATACATGCAAGATTTTATGAACAAAGCCCAATCACACAGGAAATATTACAAAGGGGCTGGCCAGATAGCTCAGTGGACTTAAGCACCTGTTTAGCAGAGTGCAGCAGCTGGGGTTCGATCCCCAGCATGTCCTGCTGGCCCTGCCCCTCGGGCACGCTGAGACAGTGATTGTGACTGGTCATGGTGGCACACGCTGTGTAATTCCAGCACTTGAAAAGGCTGAAAACAAGAGAATCACTATGAGTCCCATCTATATAGCGAGACCCTGTACACCTTATCAAATACATAAAAAAAGAAATATCACAAAGAATCAACAACTAGTATCACATGAAATTAAAGGCTTTTGCACAGGCAACATAACCACCAACAGATTTAAGAGATAGCTTGGAGTGGAAAAAATTGTTTTACCAGATATGCCTCAAAGGACTAATACCTAGAATATAAAAAAGAACTAAAAAAAAAAAAAAAAAAAAAGCCCAAATTTAAAGACCTAATCAAAAAGGGGCATCTCAGATGAATAGACATTTCTCAGATAATGAAGTACAAATAACAAATAAATATATGAAAAAAATGGCCAGGCATGATTGCACATGCCTGTAACCCCAGCACTCTGGAAGCTGAAGCAGATTGTTGGGAGTTTGAGACCAGCCATGGCTACAAAGTGAGCTCAAGGCCAGCCTGAACTGTATAGTGAGCGCCTGTTTCAAAATGACAGAAAAAAAAATTAAAAAGCTGAACATCACCGGTCACTTATGAAATGCAAATTAAAACATTACTGAGATTCCATCACACTCCAGAAAGGCGACCATCAAGAACTCAACCAGTCGGGCTGGTGAGATGGCTCAGTGGTCTAAAGCACCTACTTAGAACAAGCTAAGCCAAGCAAAGTACAGGGACCGTGGTTCAATCCCCCAGCACAACATGCCAGCCAGCCCCGCCCCCTGGTGGGCTCAGCTGGCCACACACACACACAAATAAATAAATAAATAAATAAATAAAAGAACTCAACCAGTAACTAATGCTGGCAAGACTGTGGGGGAGAAAAGGAACCTGTCATGGATGGTGTCTAGTTGTCCCCCCAAAGCCTCATGCAATCATGGGGGGCTTTTGGAGTTTGTGATTATTGTGGATGTGGGTGCTGACCCACCCTAGGCAGATGTTCTGCATTACAAGGTAAGCAGGGGAGAGACGCTAGCTAGCTCCTGGAGCTGCTGCCTCTCCCTTTGCTCTTCGCCCTATGCAGCTGCCATGAACTGCTGCCCTCTGCCATGTGTTATCCTGCTTTGGAGCCAGCCGAGTATGGACTGAAATCTCCACTAACTATGAGCTAAATAAACCTTTCTTTCCTTAATTCTGGGTGTTGGGTATTTGTCCCCGCAAAGAGACAAGAGTAACTGAGACAGAAGCCTGTTTCATTGCTGCTGGGAGTGTATGCTAGTATGCCCACTATAAAAATCAGTACAGAGCTTCCTCTAAAACTTAAAACTAGAGGTTCTATTTGATCCTGCTGTTCCTCTTCTAGGTACCTTTCTGAAAAAGTTTAAAAGCATCATGCTGCAGTGATGTGTGCCTAACCATTTTTATAGTAGCACAATTTATAGTAGGTAAATCTTGGGAACAGCCCATTTTCCCATCCAAAATGAATAGATAAAGAAAATGTGATGTTTATATACAATGGAATACTACTACTTTCCATAAATAAGGATAAGCTTGAGTGATTTGTAGGACAAGGGATGGGCCTCAGGATCAGAATCTTAAGTGAAATCAATAGAATGCACAAGTATAACTCATATTGTTTCTT
>NW_004524577.1:26833508-26837872 GCF_000260255.1 Octodon degus | reverse complement strand
TTTTTTTTTTTTTTTAAGAAAATTTCTTCTTATGTTTGCACAGCTATCACTGAACCCATGGAGAAGCAGTCCTCCTGCCTCGGCCTCCTGAGAGCTGATTCTGCAGACTTGGCCTTGTAGTACAAT
Source organism: Octodon degus (assembly GCF_000260255.1). Lineage (NCBI taxonomy): Eukaryota > Metazoa > Chordata > Mammalia > Rodentia > Octodontidae > Octodon > Octodon degus. The sequence goes on along the minus strand of NW_004524577.1, from coordinate 26,837,746 downwards.
GCTAAATAGCAGTGCTGAGAAAGGTCATCTGGGCATTGTACTTGAATTTAGCAAGAACACATCTAATTTCTGCCAACTATATATGTGTTAGGGTTTTACTAGAGGAACAGATATAATCCAAGGAACTGATGTAACACAAGATGCACAAATGTACAAGAAATTACACGATGGGCTTGTGACAGTGAGCCACAGAATTGGACGAGGAAGCGTGCAGAGGGCGTCTGCACACCCGAGACTGAAGGATTCAGTCCCAAGGTCTGAAGCTCACTGTAGTGTTCCATGCAAGTCTCTATCAGTTGGTGTTGGCCTGCGATGGAAGGGATGGAAGGCTGATGAGTCTGCGACGGAAAGCTGAAGGATCCAAACCAGAGGCCAAAGAGTCTGTGCTGGAAGCCAGGAGATGATGTCTAAGCTTGCTGTGAAGACTAAAGTTCCTCCAAGGAAGGGGAACACCGAATCCTCTCTCAGCCCCTTTATATACCCTTTTGGGCTGAGCAGCTTTCCCCACCCCAACCTGCACTAGGGCCCAGGGTGTGACACAGCTGAGGTGATCCAGCCAAGTTGACACAATGTACTGAGCACTACAGTATGAAATTAGTTATAGGTCTTTTGTGGTTTTTGTTTTCAAAAAAGAAAAAAAAAATCTGTGTGTGTGTGTGCGCACGCGCATCATGCATGTGTGTGCTTGTGTGTGTGCATGCACACACATGCATGTGTGTGTCACTAGGCATCAAACCCAATAGTGCTCTCCCAACAGCTGAGGTGCGCTTCCAGCCCTTTCTATCTTTTATTTTGGGGTGAGTTCTCACTGTGTTGTCTAGGCTGGTGATTATGAGTGAAGCCATTACAAACATTGGCTTAGGGAATTTTGTGAATGGAAATTTTCGCTTCTTTTACATTAGTTGATTTTGAAAGGTTGAGCAGGTCTTGTGTTTCCAGGTTAAGGCCAACTCGGCCATAATTAGCGTCTACTTCATACACTGCTGGATTTTTTGCCCTTGAGAATTGGGGGCACTATCAGAGTCTCTGTATGTCAGGTAATTGGGATTATACAAGAGCATGTGGAATAACAGCGGGGAGCTGGAAGCCTCTAGTTCTGTTGCAACCCTTGGAGAAGGCATGTGTGTGCTGTGCTCAGTGTGGCCTGCAAGTTCCATTCCACTTGCTGTAAAGGTGGTTCTCTTAGCATCCACTCAGATCGACACGCTTACTGCTGACCAAATCAGAGCAGGGTATTTATTTTGGTGAAAAGGGGGAAAAGGATTTCTTCAAAGCTATCTCCAAAGAGACAGAGGGACCCATTTGCTGCACATTTTGATCCTGCTGCAATCAGGGCTTAGTCTTTGTGCTCTTTCTTGAGCCCCAGGGATCAGAGTCAGCCACTTGACTTGGGGCTCCAACTAAGGCAGCCGCTTTCTCTTGGTCTCCTTGTTTCCTTCCTTTGGCCTTTCCCAGTTTTGATTATAAAATGCTCAAGAGGCAAACTTGCTAGGACAATAAGTGACATGTCCAGGGCACAAAACATCTTTTGCAGTTTTCTCCTGATGCCTGAGGCTGAGCGCATGATACATTTATCTTCAGGAGTTGTCTGCCCTGGAGCTGTGAGTGGTGGCACATGCCTATAATCCCAGCACTTGGGAGGCTGAGGCAGGAGGCTCATCAGGAGTTGGAGGCTACCCCAGGCTACATAGTGAGCTCAAGGACAGCCTGAGTTATGAGAGGAGCCTGTTCCAACCACACACAAAAAAAATGCAAGAAGAGTTTGAGTGACACAAAAGAATCTACCTCAGAATGGGGCAAAGGATGAAAGGTGAGTCCCCCAGAACGTTGAAGAAAGCAAAACAAAACATCCAACGTGTAGGGTGTGCAGTGAAGACATTTTATCCTTTTGTTATGCAAACATAAAGCATCAACCTCGCAATGCATGGGAGTTGTCTTGAGCCCAGTGGAGCCTGCAATGCTCCACGACTAAGTTACCCTATCACAGGAGTCAGGAAGGGGCAGATAACCTAATGGTTTTCAACTATCCAGACAACGCTCATGCGAGTGCAACCAGACAGTTAAGATGTGACTACAGAGATGGGTCTTTCTTACCTCTCCTGGCTTGCCAAGAAAGGCCACAGATAGAAGTCTTGTGGAGCTTCTCTCCAGGTGTCCCAAAGCAAGAAAAAGGCCAGCAAAAAGTGTGCATTTATTGAGGACAAAAAAGCAGTACACCCTGCAGAGTGAGAATGGGCCAGAGAAAAGGCTCACAGCAGCTCTGAGGATAAGGGGTGGTAGGTTGTGTTTCTCAAATTCTAGGTTCTCTGTCCTGTATGTAAAGAATACTTTGAGAAGGTTGTCTCGTCAGCATCTGTCCTATCATAAACTTCATTGGCTTCCTGTTACATGTAAATGAAGAATCAAAACTGGTGTCTTTTGATTGGTTGTGCCCACATGCAAATGAAGGATTGAAAGTAGCATCCTCTGATTGGTCCTATGAACAGGAGCAGACTTGCATTTATAATTGAAAAGAGCAAGTTTCTGATTGGTCCAAAATAGCACTCTTCTATGGCCGTGTGCCCAGTGATGATGGTGTCACTGTATTAGGAGCACCCTTTCCCCAGGACCGTGACTCCCCTACTACCCTGTCTAAATTGGGTCATGGGAGTGCTGTACTCATCACGGGGTTAACCCACTGAGGAGTTTCTAGCTGAGTGGGCTGTTGGGGGTGGGGGCTCCTGGGTGGAAGAGACGGATCACTGGGCTGGGTGTACTCTTGTCCCCAGCTGCTCTCTTTGTCCACTTCATGCCTGCCGTGGGTTGAGCAGCTCTCCTCTGTCATTCCATTTCTACCTTGTAGCCAGTCAAGCAAGAACGGGCCTGTCCAAAGCATACCAATCACACCTCTCCTCCTCAGACTGTGGGTGTTGGGCATTTGGTCCCAGCACAGGAAAGGTGACCAACACAGGCCTCTTCCATTACTGATTTATAGGTGTACCAACCCAGCCCAATGCCTCTGGTACAGTTTCTGTAACAGGTCGTGTCCAGCGGCTGCACCTAGGCCCTCGGTGCCAGAGTCAAGATCCTCTTGGGCTCAGTTCCTTTCCTCATGTGGTCAGTGAGAACTATTTTTTTCCTCCTCGGTAGGATTCTGACTTAGAGGCACTTATAATTTCATAGATGGCAGCTTCCTTCCTTGGCTCCTTGGTCATGCACACAACACCAAATGTTTACACCTGCATTATTGAGTAGGAGTAACACACAACAACACGTGGCAGGACTATCTGGTTGGGGCCACGATTTAGCTCAGCGGTGTAGTGCCTGCCTGGCAAGTGAGAGGTCCTGAGTTCGAGTCCTTGTTCCCACAAAAAGTATCTAATGATGGCCTAAATTAACTGAAGGTCTCCACATGAATAATTTATCTCACCTCACCCTCTTCTTGGGCCTCAGTTGCCACTCGCTCCATTCCAGGAATAATGATGTTTTCATTGTGGCATTCAGTCTGCTTGCGGAATCACTGCCCTTCACATTCATGAAAGGAGCCGGGTAACGTTTTCTGTGCATCCGCAAAGCTCCACGCAGACCTTCTACAGTGGGACAGACCCATGAAGAAACAGGACTATTTACGTATCACACGACACAGTCACATTTGGCCCTAGTCTTGCATACATCCATGAACTGACTACAAAAATATCTGTACTAGAACTTTGAGAGAAAAGATGCTTTATTTCACTGTCATTTTGTAGTCAATTTTATCGGACAAAAAAAGACAACAACAAAAGTAAATGAAGGGGCCAGGGAGATGGCTCAGTTGAATAAGCGCTTCCCTAGCAAGCACAAGGCTCTAAGTTCAATCCCTGGTTCTGGGAAAAAAAAAAAAAAATTAAATGAATGTTTAAAATTCTAAGTTTTAAGCTTAAAGAATTTTGCAGATTGCATAGCTGTAAAGAATGAAATTTTCTGTGTGTGGTGGTGCCTGTCTGTAGTCTGAGCTTTTGTTGTTGTTGTTGTTATATTTTGAGCCAGAGTCTCACTACGTAGCCCAGGCTGGCCTCAAACTCTCGGTGATCCTCCTGCCTCACCCCCCCACCCCCAAGTGCTGGGATGAGAGTGGTGGCATTTCAGCATGCCCAGCTGAAGGTGTTAATAGATGTATTTTTTGAGATGCGGTCTCCAGGTGCTCCTGCAGCCACCTTTGCAGCAGCTGGGGTGACAGGTGTGTCCTGCCAGTGAAAGTATTTTAAAGGACGAGGTAG
>NW_004524577.1:26826677-26832323 GCF_000260255.1 Octodon degus | reverse complement strand
TTGAACCCTTTGAATCTTTTTCTTACTCTTACATTCAGGTTCCAGTCCTTTGTTAAATTATGGACTTGAGAGTATCATTAAGAGGGCCGGTGAGGGGCTGGTGAGATGGCTCAGTGGTCTAAAGCACCTACTTAGAACAAGCTTGGCAAAGCACAGGGACTGCGGTTCAATCCCCCAGCACCACATGCCAGCCAGCCCCCGCCTCCTGGTGGGCTGAGCTGGCCACACACACACACAAATAAATAAATAAATAAATAAATAAATTAAAAAAAAAAGAGGGCCGGTGAGATAGCTCAGCGGATTAAGCCTCTGCTTTGGCTAGTGCAGGGACTAGGGTTCAGTACTTGGTTCCCCATGCCACACTGGCCCTGCTCCCAGGGTGTGCTGAGCTGGCCGATAGAGTCCAGGGGTGGTGGTGCATGCCTATAAACAGGAGGATCACCAGGAGTCCAGTCTGCACAGGAGACACTGTACCAACTATACAAATGAAAAAAAAAAAAACTATATCATTAAGGGATTTGAAGAAGAATGATAAATATATACATAATATATAAATATATACGTATTTCCTGCTTTTTTTTTTTTTTTTGGTGGAACCGGAGATTGAACTCAGGCCCTTGAGCTTGTCAGGGAAGCCTTTCCTGCTCTTTATAGAAGGCAAATCCCCAGTTTGGTGAGGGGACACACATCTGTCATCCCAGCTTCTTAGGAGGAGGTAAGGCAGGGAGAGTCAACCACTTCAGGCTGGCCTTGAGCTCACTTTGTGGCCCAGGCTGGACTCAAACTAGCAATGATCCTCCTGCCTCAGCCTCCGAGTGCTGGGATTACAGGTATGCAGTTTATGTTTCCTGCTTTTGGTCTCTGGTTGGCACTTAGGGGAACTTTGAAACTTCATCCCTGTTTGTTTTATCTTTTTGCTTTAGAAGGTACTAAGGTACTCTATAGATACTACTGAAGCCCAGGGCTGAGGAAATATCTGCAGATTGGGACAGTGAGAACAATCTGATTAGAGTTTGACCAGAGAGGCAGGGTGAGGCCAGGCCCAGGTTTGGGAAATTTCGCTGAGATTCTTGAGATTCCCTTGCCTTTGTTCCTTTAACTCTTTTTTTAGTACTGGGAATTAGTACTGGATTTAACCTTTTTGTTTGCCGGGAGGGCCTGTGCTATTAAGCTAGGGCCTAGGACTTTGCTTCTTTAAATTAGTTTATGTAGCTTTTGGTTTTAATAGTCGCATTGTATCTAATAATGAACATAGTTTATGCTTGTGATCTCGGCAGAATATTTATGTCTATTTTTCCCTCCCTAATTCTTTTTCCTTCTTAAAACTTTTTGCTCTGGTAGACTTTGATGACTATCTTTCCTGGCTCTCCTCTTGGTTTGGTTTTCTGATGTTTATTTATTGTTCCTTTAATGTCACTTACTCTTCTTGCTGCAAGTGTTTCTGGCATAACAGCATGTACTTTCAATTTTAAATCACAGTTCTAGGAATTTTCTCTTAGTGTCAGAAACTTTTCCATAATGGATCTCAACATTTTGTTTTCCTTCTCCCAGAGCTGCTCTTCCTTTGTGTCTTGGGGCCTGATGTATGGCACTCTTTGCCGAATCCTCCAAAGGACAAACCCAACCCTCTCCTTCTGCTTTGCTATCAACAGTAGATCGAGGAGCCTGCTCGATCAAGTCATCAGTTTTGCAACTTTTTAAATCAGTAATTCTCAGGATTTTTTTTTTTTGGGTCTGGCTCAGAATGCCTTCAGGGCATGTTTGGCTGGCTGGAGTTGTGGGGATTGAACCACAACAGCCTGAGGCAGACTGCTTTGTTGAAGCAGCCACTTAAACGACTGAGCTAAGGGGCAGGCCCCCAGTAATTCTCAAAATTGAGATTGCAGCTGTCAGCAGTTGCCTGAGAACTTGTCAGAAGTTTACAATTTATGGCCCCACAGCAGACCAGCTGGCCCAGGAGCCATGGGAGTGGGGCCAGCAATCTATTCCAAGGTGCCCTCAGGGGGCTTTCTCACACAAGCCATAGTCTGAGTACCTCTGTTCTAGACCAGTTGTTGACCCAAGGGACCCAGCATTGGGCTTCTGGAGGACCCAAAACACCAGTCACTGTAGTGAAAACTAAAGCCATATCTGACAGGTTCTGGCCCTGGTATGAATTGCTGAATTATTATGGTGGTCATCCAATATGGCTGAAGCCCTTAAAACAACAGCTTATTTTCTCAGAGACCACCTCCCCTCTTCTTCAACTCAGCCCAGGGTGCAATTTCCTTTCCCCTTTCTCTCCACCTCAGGGAAGGCCCCAATCAGCTCCTAAGGTATATCTAAGCATCCCCCTCATACTCCACCCCTGGCAAAGACCATAAAAGCCTCAGTCTCCCTTTGTTCTAATCCAGAGAAATCCTTATCTTCCCAAATTCTCTCTGTGTCCTCCAAGATAATGAAGCCCCAATCCTTTTGTAATAAAGCCCCTTTCCCTTTTTCCTTCTGCCTGTTTCTCTGCTGTGACACCATCAAAACCTATCAATATCCATATATATTCTTCTCAGGAGGTAACTTTTTAAATATTTTCAGGTGGGTACAGTAATTCCCAGATTGGGGTCTATTAATTGTTTTCCATTGTGGCCACCATTTTCCTTCGTTCCTTTTAACTTAGTCACATACTACAACAATCTTCCTCACAGGTCCTTGGCTGCTGGTTGCTACTCTTTTCAATGTATTTCTGGGTTGCAATGATGGCCATCATTTAAACTACTGTTATGGCTGGTGTCCTCTAATCCCCCAAAGCCACAAGCAGTCACAGGAGGGGCTTTTGCAGCAGTGGCTGAATCTAGTGTGATTAATTCATGGTGCGATGCTAGCATTAAAGGTAGGTGATTAATAAATCAGTCCACTGATTAGTTTGTCACTGCCCTAATCCTGGTAGCCTCCATGTAAGGGCCAGAAAGAAGCTTATCTTCTCCCTTGTTGCTTTCTGTCTACCTCAGACTTTCTCCTACCTGCCATGCCACCCTGCCACAATCCTCCTGTTTCAGCTCCAGAGTGCTGGGATTATAGGCAAGGACCACCATACCCCATCAATTTCGTTTTTTATGTATTTAACTGTGTGAGGTTTTTTTTTTTTTTTTTTTTTTTTTTGGTGGAACCAGGGATTGAACTCAGGCCCTTGTGCTTGCCAGGCAAGTGCTTATTCCACTGAGCCCTCTCCCCGGCCCCTTTTTATGTATTTAGTTCAAGGTGTCCACTACACTTATCGGACTCATAGTGATTCTCCTGTTTTCAACCTCCCAAGCGCTGGGATTATAGGCGTACACCACCATGCCCCATCTCATTTGCCATCTCAGTACGCTCTGGGGTGGGGGGGCCAGTATGGCACACTGGGGATGGAACCCTGGTCCCTGTGCCTGCCTAAGCAGGTGCTTTAGTCTGATGAACTATCTGGCTGGCTCCAAATCCCCATCAATTTCTGAGTGGCATTCACTTATTTTTCATTTTAAAAAACCTCCTTAATGTTTGGCTTAATAGGAAATAACCAGTCATGGTATCTGGTAGTTTCTTAGAAAGTAGTTGCAATGTGGATTAAGTCTGAAACCAGGACAGTGAACTTTCTGAGTTCTTCTACATTGAAATCTACCAGACACATTTTTTTTGATACAAGGTTTCACTGGCCTTGAACTCACAGGAATCCTGTCTCATCGCTGAAGTGCTGGGTGTGGCTTACCACACCTAGTTTGTCAGTTTGTATCTTTTTTTTTTTTTTTTTTGGCAGAACCAGGGATTGAACTCAGGCCCTTGCTCTTGCCAGGGAAGCGCTTATTCTACTGAGCCATCTTCCCGGCCCCAAAAAAGTTTTTTTTGCGGAACCAGGGATTGAACTCAAGCCCTTGTGCTTACCAGGCAAGCGCTTATTCTACTGAGCCATCTCCCTGGCCCCATGTCAGTTGTATCTTGTATTGAAACCTTTGTGACTTTGCAATAGCATATATTGTTACTTGTAAAAGAACTGCTTATAGAGCTGTAGAAATGGTTATATATATATATATATATATTCCACATATATAACCATGGCTGAGCTAGATAGCATATATAAATGTATCTATAACATACACCATTAATATTACTGATGCTTTTAGCAGATAAGTCTACCTATTGGCAAGCTGTCAAACTGTCAAACTGAAGAAGCAGGAGGACTGCTCCAGCCCAGCCTGCGCAGTTCAGTGAGACCTGTTTCAAAAATATAAGAAGGGTTTGGGATGTAACTTGGGTGTGAAGGCCCTAGGTTTAATCTTAGGTATCGAAAGCAAACAAACAAGAAACAAAATAAAACAAAAAGCCAATATCTTTGGGTGAAGTTTCAAAACCACCACACAAGCGCTTTTACTGGGGATAACTATTCTACCTGGGTATGCAGCAGTAAATTCTATTCTTTTCCCCCACACTTATCACACGCATTTGATACAATTATTAAAAAATATCTTTACTTAGAAATCTTAAATTTTGTGTGAGTACACAGAGATGAACATACAACCATTGCTAGTTTGGCAATACCGCCGCGGTTCCTGCTAATAATGGATTAGCAGTTTATTGATCCTTAGCTCACAGATCCACAAAATGCAAAAGGCCTATCAAGTCGTAGAGCTGTACTATTAATCGTCTTGACCTTTCGCGCCCCCTCAAAGCCGCTGGCGACCCCAGGGCACCGCAGCTGGCCTTCGGGGGATCGCTGCTCCGGTGTCGCTGTTGCCTCTCATTCGCTTGCAAGTGGACCATGAGGTTACATGGCCCACCTGTGTCTTCCACGTGCATTTAGTGCCTGACAATAATTACTAATACCCTCCGAAGGAAGAATGCATTAGACGTTATAAGCAACGACTGCAGAGCCCTTAATTCACCGCGTCCTTCCTTAATACGACTCACATTCTGCGAAAAATTCCAAGGTTTTTGCAATTAAGACGGAGGGCAATTTTTAAACACAGGTGAGGCGCGGGAGCCGCCTCTCCCCAGACGCCACACTGCCCTTTGCTTCAAGTTTGCTCCGCGACACGCGAGCGCCAGGCGGCCGCCCGGCCCCAGCCCGCTGCCAGGAGTCCTGAACTTGACCGAGGCTGGGGGCTGAACTCCCGCCGCCGGCAAACACCGACAAAAATAAAGCCTCGGCGGCGGACCCCGGGAGCCGGCGAGCAGACGCCGACGCGCTAGACGCCGGCCGGTTGCCGGGGCGACGCTTCCGGCGGGCGCGCGCAGCCCGGAGCAGAAGAGTTGAGCTATGGGCGGCTAGACCTGCCCGGCGCCCGCATTCGCCGGCGGGAGCGCGCTCGCGGCCGCGCGTCCTCTGCTCTCCGGGCTCCGTCGTTGACGCGTCGTAGACGTTGGGGAGCGGGAAGGCGGCGGCGGCAGCGGCGAGCGGGCTCGGGATGAACAGCGCTGGCGGCTTCGGTTTGGGTTTAGGCTTCGGCCTTACCCCGACGGCGGTAATTCAGGTGACGAATCTATCGTCGGCGGTGACCAGTGAACAGATGCGAACGCTTTTTTCCTTCCTAGGAGAAATCGAGGAGCTGCGGCTCTACCCCCCCGAGTAAGTGCGGAGCTCCGCTGGGGGAGGGGCGCGGGCGCCGCGGGGACCCGGGAGCCGGGCGGGGGCGGGGGCGG
>NW_004524577.1:26825537-26826043 GCF_000260255.1 Octodon degus | reverse complement strand
TGTTCTCTATGCACTTCTAAAGTCCAGATCTTAACTGGTGCTCACAAGTCTTGTCTGTATTTTGAAGTGGTAAATTCACGATGTTATCTAATTAGAAAACTCCTAAGGGATTTACAGGTTCTTTACATTATTATTATTATTATTATTATTATTATTTTTTGTGGAACCCGGGATTGAACTCAGGCTCTTGCACTTGCCAGGGGAGTGCTTATTCTACTGAGCCATCTCCCTTGCCCCTAGGTTCTTTACATTATTGCATAAACTTTATTACTATTTTTTGAGGTAGGAGGTAGGTCTTAGGACATTAACTTCTATGTTGTTCCTTTATTGTATTAATTTTTTTTTTGAAGGAGGAGCAAGTAGTTGCCCATTATTTGTTTTTGTTTTTTGAGAAAGGGTCTTGTGTGGATCAGGCTGGCCTTGAACTCATTACATATTTATAGTCCATCCAGGCTGGCTTCGAACTCACTGCAGGTATGTTAAGTATCATCACTGGCCCACATTTT
>NW_004524577.1:26823442-26825082 GCF_000260255.1 Octodon degus | reverse complement strand
TCAACATAACACCATGGCTTTACTTCTTATACTTCGTTTTTATACTTTTCTGCTGGATGGTTAAGACCAAGGTAAAGCAGGACCTATGCAACATGAGTTGTAGCTTTTGGTAGACCCCACATTTTTGTTTCGCAGCAAAGCTGACATGCTTTGCTAACAAGTTTTCTACTGTATAATGTAATTATTTATATTAAAGATGTGCGGGTGGATTTGGGCTGAAAAGGATAAAAATGCAGTAGTAGGTGTATTGAAGATATAATTTGTTTTGCAGTATCATGTAAACAGTATTTTATGATTAATCTTTGGAAGCCAGAGAGAAATTCATGTGATTTAAAATGGGAAATACACTTCTTTAGTAGAATGTGAAAAGTTTCTTACTAAATTTTATGGTCCTCTGTGGCAGAGGACTTAGTGTATACTGTGACTCACAGTTCTCTCCCCAGTACTTCATGGAGAAGTCCTATTACAAATGAAAACTTAAACTTCTGAAACTTAATTATTTGGCATGAGACAGTGATTCAGTTTCATTTTGATTTTTGAACATTAAGAATTCTTACTTGGGGGCTGGCGAGATGGCTCAGTGGTCTAAAGCACCTACTTGGAACAAGCTTGGCAAAGCACAGGGACTGCGGTTCGATCCCCCAGAACCACATGCCAGCCAGCCGCGCCCCCTGGTGGGCTGAGCTGGCCACACACACACACACACACACAATAAATAAATAAATAAACTTTAAAAAAAAAAAAAAGAATTCTTACTTGGCTGGGTGTGATGGTTCATACTTGTAATCTCAGCACAGGGGAGGCTGAGATGGGAGGAGTGATGTGAGTTTGAGGCCAGCCTGGTACGTAGTGAAAGGCCAAAAGACAAAAAATCTTATTTGTATTTTCACATTTTTTTGGTGTCTCCAGGTGATTAAATACCCAGAATTGTGATTGTAGCTTTTTTTTGCACAGTGTATGAATCTCATAGCTTATGAAAACCTTTTCATAAAAATAAGATATCTTTGTTTTTTCAGTACTTTTCATGGAGGTATACTGTACATAGAGAAAAATGATCAGATCAAGAGTACAGTTCAGTGAGCTTTTACACAGCAAACATACTTGTGCAACCAGCTCCCAGACGTTCCCCTGTGCGTCCCGTTTAGTTGGCCAGCTCCGAAAGGGTAATTCTGTCCTAATTTCTCTCACACTGGAGACTATCGCTCTATCACATCTTTCACTTGTATGTATTTCTCTCTACTCCTTTTTCTGTCAGCAGTTCACAAAGTCTACCCGAGGAGGAATTGTACTAGCTATGGTGCCATTAGAGTCCTATAGAAAAAATCTTGTTATAAATGATGTGCCCATTAATATTTTCATACCTAAAACTATTTTGCCTATGTTTTGGATTCTTTCTTTTTTGTGTGCAGGGTCTCACTACGCAGCCCAGACTCGTAGTGATCCTCCTGTTTTCCAGCCTCCCCATTGGTGGGATCACAGGCCTGCGCCACCACGCCCCGACTCCATTGCTGGCTCAGTGTGCCCTGGTGGTGGTGGGGGCATGTGCTGAGCATGTCGTGCCAGGGATTGAGCCCTAGCCCCTGTGCTTGTCTAAGCAAGTGTTTAGTCCGCTGAGCTGTGTCACTGGCTCTTCTTTCTGA
>NW_004524577.1:26820570-26821584 GCF_000260255.1 Octodon degus | reverse complement strand
TGCTCTGTGTGGTGAGCAAAACAGAATGAAAGAATCACCCGCCCCCGGGAATAAATGGAAGAGTGAATGAATGAAACTAAAAAAAAACCAAAAAACTGAAACTTGAGAGTGAAAAAAATGAGGTCAAACTTAAAATTGAGATTTGGGTGCTGCTACTTTCTATAGACGTTTACATTTAGATGAGCTAGAATATACATGTAAAACTTTTAAAAATTAAAACTGTGGGTTAAGGTTACATTTTAACATGAGAATACTGTTTAATTCTAGGTGCTGCAAGAAGCTCAGAGGCCTTGGTTTGATAACTAGCACTTAAGTAAATAAAGTAGAAAAACAAATTTATTTTTTATGTATTTAGTGCAGGGTCTACAGGGTCTCACTACGTAGACTGGACTCGGACTTGCAGTGATCTTCCTGTTTATAACTTCCCAAGCCTCCCAAGCGCTGGGATTACAGGAGTGGCGCCACCACGCCAGGTCTGAATTGCTGGCTCAGTGTGCCCCAAGAGCAGGGCCGGCATGGCAGGCCAGGGATTGAACCCCAGCCTCTGCGCCTTGCCCAAGCAGGCACGTGAGTCCTCTGAGCTATCTGGCTGGCCCAAGAAATCAAATTTATTTGATAATTTATATATGCTAGAGAGAAAGTAAAATACAAGACTTGGAAACATGCTGATTTATAAGTAAGGTTTGTTTCCTAAGAAATATCCATTAAGGATTTTGTCACAGTTTAATCTGTCTTGTTCAACAGAAAATTTACCACCTTTCCTGAAAGTTCAAATAATTACAGTTTTATAAAATTAAGCTGAGCTGAGGCAGGGGGATTGTTGTAAATTTGATGCCATCCTGGGCTGCATAGACCCTGTCACAAGAAAACCCTAAATTGGGCTTTATTTTAAGAAAGATAATTGGACATAGGATTAAGAAAAGGACATAAATATTATGTAGGGACTTAAGGTTCAGCATATCAATACTTGATGAAAAATACCTGTTCCTTATTATGCCTAAGATGTTTGAAATG
>NW_004524577.1:26811182-26819219 GCF_000260255.1 Octodon degus | reverse complement strand
TTAAAAAAAAAATAGTATTGCTGTTGCAGTGGCTAGGGTTTTAGTAGGTCATTTTAATCATAAAATTCTTTTGTTTGCAAAGGGTAGAAACAGTGTTACTCACTGTAGCTTAAGAAGAGACATTGTTTTTAAGAAGAGAAGGATATGTTGAAGAATAAAGACAGTTAATAATTATGTAATAGCCAGGTCTCATCGGAACTGGGACTTCAGACCAGAAAGGTGTCAGCTGTGAAGGTGACTCTCGGCAAGTCTTACTGTCAGCTGTTTCTGTGGATCTGCTTTGTTTCTTTGCAGAACTGCTTTATATTTCATCATTTGGGCCAGGACACTTTTAAGCCTAGCAGAAAGAATCTGAATGACTTCATTTGGTCAAATCTGACTCTCCAAATTACAGCTTGCTGTTTAGCCAGCAGAGTGGACCCTTGGGACAATGGCTTATCAGTCTGGGCTGGAAAAGGTCATAGGCTCCATAGGGGGGTATCATGTAAGAAATTAAGATAAAATGTTTGCACTAAAGCTGTACAGAATGTGTAGCGTTAGATATCAGTGTAGTATGTTAAGGGAATTTATCAAAAGACTTTGAAGTGCAGTGGAATTGTTCAGAAGGGAGGTATAGAGTATGTCATAGCTAGGTGGAATAACACAGAGAGCCCCAGTGGACGTGGGATATATAGTCAGGATGTGTTTTGGCAGTCACAAGTATTTGTATGCCTGGAGTTGTTTTTTTTTTTTTTTTGTCAGAACCAGGTATTGAACTTGGGCCCATGCACTTGCTCTGCTGAGGGAAGCACTTACTTTACTGAGCCATCTCCCCAGCCCCTTGGAGTTTTGGATTGGGTATCATAGATGATGAAGCAGGTGCAGAGGGGGCCTTTGAAGAAAATCTGTGGAATGAATTGCAGTTCAGAAGTTAGAAGGATCTCTGTGGTAACCTTGTGCAAGATGTAATGGTTGAGATTGAACACAGAGCAATGGGTTGGAAGGTGTGGTCCTCATCCAGGGGAGGAATGCTGAGGGACTGAGTCAAGGCATTGATAATGAGAATGAAGAAAAAGATAGTATGACAATATTTGGGAGTTGTCTTAGTGGGCTTACTGACCAGTAGGATGAGTTTGTCAAGGATGATATGTCAGGACAGACAGGGTTTAAAAGACAACCTGAACTCTAGTTTAGCAGGGTATTTCTTAGAATAAGATTGTAGGGTTGGGTTCCCTACTCATTGGGGTGCTCTGGGATAAAGGTGACAGGTTATTGGCTGTATCTCTTGGAACTTGCTGGTTGTTGTGGCAGAGGAAAAGAGCCAAGCTCTGGCTTTGAAAATGTCCACATAAAAAAAAAAGAAAAGAAAAAGAAAAGTTCCACATAATGGATGTACTTTAGTTGTGCTCCCATTTAATTGATTAAAGTAAGTTAGTGGCCACACCTAAATTGAAGGAACAGAAATGTGCGATTTTTACCATATATCCAGGAGCAGCTTTGAAAATGTTTGGTTATCATCACTGGGAGCTGTCACACAAGTGACCCAAATTTCAGACTTGGGGAATGTGATGGTATTTGTAACTGTGATGTAAAGTACTTAGGGCAGTGTTGGCAGCAAAGGAAGATGTTAAGTGTATTTTGAAATTAATGAGTTAGGGGTATGTTCAGTTCCCAGTTCCACAAAATGAATCTGCCTAACAAATTAGGGGTACATAACAGTGTAATATTAATATGTGGCAGGTCATTGGTTCTGGGAATGTAGAGCTCAGGAGAGGCCTGATTAGAGATTTGGTAATATAAAGGTGCTGGTTCAAGTTGCTAAAAACAGGGTTGAGGAAATAAGTCAGGTAGAGCACTTGACATAGCAAACTTAGAAACCCTGCATTCATACCCAACAACTAAAAGCAGCAGCTGAAAGCACTAGTCACTGTAGTCTTAGAAACACTCAAATACGAAATTAAAATTAAGTTGTATAGTCATTTAAGACATTATTGACATCTGCTTGTAATCCCAGCACTCAGGAGGCTAAAGCAGGAGGGTCACCAGAAGTTTGAGGCCAGCATAGGCTACATAGTGAATTAATTCAAGGCCAGCCCGGACAACTTAGGGAGATCTGTTTCTGAAACAAACTGTTATGAAGTCTGGTCATCCAGTTCTAAATCTTACAGGGCCTTAATCTTTCAGGTAATCAAAAATGTAACTAGCTGTAGTGGTGCAGGCCTATAATCCTAGCACTTGAGAGGCAGAGATAGGATTATGGAGAGTCTGAGGCAAGCCAAGAGCTACATAGTGAGTTCAAGGCAAGGCTAAATTACATAGTGAGACCGTGTTTTGAAAAACAAACAAGATCAAGAATTTAGAAAAATGTTTCGGGTGCATCTCAGTAGTATAGTGAGCACCTCACACACGTAAAGGCACTGGGTTCAAATCCTCAGCACACATATAGAACTATTACGAATTATTTATGCAGTTGGCCAAACTATAGTAAAAATATTTGGATTCAAAATGTGAAGCGCACGCGCGCACACACACACACACACACATTAATAATAAGTAAACATAGTTAAGATTGCAGAAACAAAATAGCTCTTCTACCCTTTTTCCCTTTTTTCCCTCTATACCGGGGATCAAACTCAGGACCTTGTGCTTGCCAGGCAGGAACTTATGCTGCTGAGCTATCTCCCTAGCCCTCCTCCCCTTTTTCTTTCTTTCTTTCTTTTTCTTTTTCTTTTTCTTTTTCTTTTTCTTTTTCTTTTTCTTTTTCTTTTTCTTTTTTCTTTTCTTTTGTATCGGGAATCAAACTTAGCTGCTCTAAGGCTGTTGAATTCAGATTTCATAGCTGACCTACCAGAACTCTCCCTTGCCCATCTAAGTTAGAGCATTGCATGAATTATCACAGAGGTAAATGTGTCTCCATTCATACTTAAATGCTGGAAAATCAACATGTAGAGAGAATTGGAATGGTTACAGAATGTGAAGTTTGAAGGCAGAGAAGCTTTTCTACAAGGATTTTGTCTATTTATGGGATTTACAGTCTGAATGTCTTTGGGTTATATCAGATGTTTTCCCAGTTGGCTGAGATTAAGGATTGAGTTAATTTGTTTCAAATTTTACGTATAAAGCTATAGGCCTGCCTCTTGTCAGATTAATCTCCACTGAAGGACTTGATTTTTTTTTTTGGTGGTACCAGGGATCGAACTCAAGACCTTGCGCTTGCCAGGCAAGCACTTACTCCATTGAGCTCTCCCCAGCCCCTCCACTGAATGACTTGAATTCTGCCATTTTACATTTAAATAAACCCTAGTAACAAAAATTTTCAAGTCTTGATTTATATAAAGATACGAAAAAGAAATTTTAAATGAAAATGGGAAGATAAAGCAAACATTTAATGAATTGTTTTTCTTTTTATCTTGCAGCAATACACCTCTTGCTTTTTCCTCCAAAGTATGTTATGTTAAGTTTCGTGACCCATCAAGTGTTGGTGTGGCCCAGCATCTAACTAACACGGTTTTTATTGACAGAGCTCTGATAGTTGTTCCCTGTGCAGAAGGTTGGTATCTCATTTTTTTTCTATTGTTTTAATCTCTGTCCTGTCTATTACTATAGCCTTTTGTCCTAGAAATCAGGAAATAGGTGGTAATCTGGGGTGCGTGTGTGTTTGAACGCATGGGTTTATGTATGTATATATGTGTGAGAGTGTGCACAAGAGTGAAATGGGCAAGAATTTTTACTTAACAGTAAATTTTATTAAAGTGATTGTGTATATTTGAGATTTTATAATGTAGCATTTAAAAAATTCATATAATAATTGGCTTCTCTAATTTCTTTTGGCTTTCTATAGTCAATTTTCAGATTCTGAAGAGAGCTTTATGAAATTACAAAAATAGTTTTAAGTTGGTATCGGTAATTATTTTAAATAAGTAAATATTTACCCTATTAACAATATTAATATTACAAATAAAAACAATATATATGTTTTGCTGAATTTCTGGATTATTTATGTTTATAAGAAAAATATTCATAATTTATACTTTCAAGTACCCCTTTAAGGTAATTTACCTTGTTACCATGAGACTATTCTTCTGTGCTCAGTGTACTTGTTTGCAGTGCAACAGGAATTTTTTTCCATTGGCCTGTTTGGAAGGTAATTAAAAAATGGAAAACAATTTTTTAAATCTTTCATCAAAACAATAATGTTGAAGATAGGAACAGGGCATAGGCCTAACAATTATTTGCTAAATTTTGTGCTTTAAACTGCTTTAAGAGCTAATTATTACTAATTACTTTTTAGTAACTTCTTTTTACCCAGCTACTCACATAATAATTTTGACAGTTCTAGTGTGTAATTAATTTTCAGTTAGAGCACTATGGCATGTGTACATGAATTTTAGAATTGAGTTATGGCACATTGACGTGTCCTTACAAGTATTTTTCTGTGAATCATAGTAGTTAATTTTACAATATAAAAGTTCACCAGAAATAATTGGGGTTTTTATATATTATTTTTAACTAAGACCTTTTGTAGTGACCACTATAACATTAAAAAAAAAATGTATAATCAGCTTGCCCCACTTGCAGGGTTTTATGCTTATTTCAAAATGCCTTTTCTGAGATGTCACAAGACTAGAACCTTCGGGATTTTTTAAAATAAATTTGAAAGTATTTTTCCCATGTTTTGGGTTAGAATGGGTACAGAAAGTAAAAATGGGTTTAAGTTAATTATTTGTTAATATGTAACAAGTATTTATCTTTATCTGATGTTCTGTTAAGAGTACAGAGAGCCCAGTATTTGAGAATGAGCTGGGAAAGAAGCTGGTTAATGATTTAATTTTATATACTTTATCCTGAAATTTTAATAAAAATTCAGGAAAAAAAACCAAATAGAAGGTATTATCTCTGACTGGCATATTGCATCAGATAATCCACCAACAGCACAGGATCTTAATGTCAGATCGTTAGAATTGTAAGGAAAAATTTTTTGTCAGTATTGCTTTGTTGGAACCTTGCTGTGTTCCCATAAAATCTTTCGTACAGTAGAGAAGCCCTATTGTGTGTCATAAATGTTCACAGTTTTTGACATGTGGAGGTTCTTTTTATTGTTTACTTGATAGAGATGACAGATGCACAGTTAATAGGTTTTAAATATTTTTGATATTTTGATACAAAGTTTTAGTTTTGAACACAAATACTTAGGCATGCTTTTATTGCAGTAAAAGTAAGTATTTCAGAACACTGGCGTTAGAAGAACTTAATATTGGGCCGGGGAGATGGCTCAGTAGAATAATTGCTTCCCGGGTAAGTGCAAGGGCCTGAGTTCAATCCCAGGTTTTGCAAAAAAAAAAAAAAGAAGAAACATTGCTAATAAATAGCATTAGAAATAATTGGTCTTAGAAAATTTCTAGAAAAAATTCAGATGCTTTTTTAAATACAATAATGATGAATTTGTGGAAATGGAAGAATTTCATAGTGGAAGTCTGATTATGCAGTGCCAACGAGGAAATAAGGCATTCTTGTACTAAAAAAAATAGCAGAGCAGATTTGAAGTAAACCCAAGAAAAGTGTTCTGGTGGAGGAGTTCTGTAAGAGGAGATGTGCTGTGGTGTCACGGGCAGTCCGTAGTAGTCTTCACGGACTGCATTCTTTGCTTGATAGCTTAGAAACAGTGAAAGGACATAAATGAGAAAGACTATAGAAAAAATTGTCAGAAAAGCATTTTAGTGTTTTTCAGTTTGCTTTTTTAAGTTCAGACAGTGACAGGAGATCCTAAGCTGTGTAAGTAATGTTTGATGTGTAACAGATTTGTACATATTAAGCATTAACTATTGTTCATAAAACATGCCATTGCAAAATAAAATATACTTGCATTATACTTGTGTAAATATGACCTCTTTTGTTGTTGCGTGCATTTCAAATTTCTTTTTATAAATGTTAACACTTAGAAAGTTAAGGTCAAGCGTAACAAAAGGTGTCAGCCTAATCATCAGTCATAAATTTATGTCCACATTTTCTGGTAGATGGATTTTGACTATTAATTTGGTTTTGTATGTTTTCTCTATGTGATATTTGTGCATTATTAGATGACTAGACTGGCCAAGGCAGACCTGTTACACTTGCCTGAGTTAGGCATTGTTTGCCATGCCACTAAACCTGCCGTCAAGTGAAACCTTCATTGGGGAAATGAGATCGGATCTGAACCGCAGAAGATGGACGCCCTGTCTCTGTTTTTTATTGTTTTGCTTTGATTTCATTTCTTTTTCTTTATTTTGTCCCTTTGTTTTTGTTTTTGTTTTTGTTTTGTTAAATCTCTTTCAGTTTAACTTGTGAGCTGGTTTTCCAGTTCTTTGTAAATGGTATTCCATTAAGGTTCATAATGTGTTGCAAATTATATCAGGAGATCAACCTTAAGACAAATTTTCATGCAGTAAGTTAGAAGAATATGGTGCTTTGAAGCTTAGTGGGTCTTAATGAGTACTTACAGATTGATCAGGTACATTTTGTTCTTGAAACATTAAAACAGGAATCCTCAGAACACTTTCTAGTCTTAGTGCAATGTTTTTGTAGATTTTTTTTTTTCCAAGTTTACATCTCTCATGAAAACCAACTCCTGGCTTCTAATTTTTGTCCTTCCCCCTAGAATTCTAGGCATACAAGGTCAAGAAGGAAAATAAGTGAATTTCTTACAATTATCTGGAGGGTCTTTTATTTCTATGTAGTTATTATAGAACTTACTTGTTTTAAGACTTTGTTGCCTATGTTGGGATTGGATGTTTGAGATGCTGTGAAATATTTGCATATATATTTTTCTGTTTGAGTTTTTTAGGTTGAAAATTGTTCAGATACTACTAGCTTATAAATGGCCCGAGAGGTTATACTTTAATAACATGAGAGATGTTTTTCTTCTCAGTTTTTGAAGAGTACAGCTTGGGAAAAATGCTAAATGATTGTTTTATACTTTTATAAATCTGATAGTATTTAGATAATAAAACTGAATTTTTATTTTTTAATATTTTCTTCAATAGAATGAGACAAAAATATTAGTGTTACTGACAGAATTACAAATTTATAGTAGTAAACTATCATGAAAGACAGTGAGAATCTGACAACCTATTATTTGACCCAAAAGAAGACTTTCATAATACTGAGTAATCAACCTGTAGCCCATGTTAAAAACCCATTTCAGGGGCCGGGGAGATGGCTCAGTGGAATGAGTGCTTCCTTGGGAAGCGTAAGTGCTTGAGTTCAATCCCCAGTTCCGCCAAAAAACCCATTTTATTGTAGTCTTTCTACACTGTCTTTATGAATAGTTTTATTTATTATTGGCAAGTAATATTAAATTTGGCACATCTCTATTAGGTTAGCACTCATGTTTCTTTAGGTGTATAAATTAGTGTATTGAAGCATAGGGGTTTTACCTTAGGTCCCTGTTTGGTTTATGAAGTTCTACAGATCTCTTTGAAAAATAATACCTGTTTATAATAGATGAAATGAATGTGATAGCATTATAAATAATGTATATATTTGAGTATAAATACATGATGATACTAGTAACATACATATAAAATAGATTATTGTTATTCAGTGTTTTCAGTTAGGTCAACCTACTTTTTGTTTGTGCATGTTAAGAAATCTGTTCTCCAGAGTTTAGAGCAAAATAAATTTAGTTTTGAAAGTAGTTAAAATGATGGAAGCTTAGATGATGTAAAGTTAAAAAAATAGGCATTTGCCAAAACTAATGTAATGTTTATTGTTTCTATAGATAAGGCATAACCATTTAAAACAAGTTTTGAATTTTTATCCATGTTTAGAGATATTCAGATAATATTGTTTAGAGGTTTATCTCTGCACATCTGGTTGTTTTAAGTAGGACTTTTAACTACTGAAACCAGGCCTGGTGCTTTTGAAAATTTTAATACACATATTTTAGCTTAGTGTGATTTTGTACATTGTGTTAAAACACTTTTGACAGGTTTGTAATGGAAATGTGTAACCAACTAGTGAATGAGTATACCTGCAGCTTTTCAAGACAATTATTTTGGTAAAATAAGGAAAAATTCAGAA
>NW_004524577.1:26808925-26810977 GCF_000260255.1 Octodon degus | reverse complement strand
TTTTTTTTTTTTTTTTTTTTTTGCAGTTTCCCAAGGCATAGTCTTTAGGCATTACTGCTACTGGGAGATGCCTTGTTACCTGGGTGTAGATTTCCATTTCAATTGAAGATAAATAGACTGGGCCTGAGAGTAGCACAGGCCTGCAATCCCAGCACTTGGTGAGGCTGAGGCAGGTTTGCCACAAGTCAGGGCCAGCCTGGGCTCCATAGTGAGTTTGAGGCCAGCCTGGACTACATGATGAAACCCTGTCTCAAAAAACGAAAACCAAAAATAAATTAGAAAGTGATTATATGAAGTAGGTTTTGTTTTCTTTTTATCTGAACTTGAGTGAAATCTATTGAAGTGTTACGAAAATTGCATCGCAGGGAGTTTCGGCAGCAGGCTGGGGACACTCAGTAAAGAACAAATTTCAATTCGCACATATTTGTTTTTTCTTTTTCTTTTTTTTGACTAATTTGGTTATTTGCCATTTCTGGGGATTAAACTTTAAAAAATGTTCTTCTTTTCTGTATCTGATGTTCTGTGTGCTATTAGTGATGCAGCCAACACGAACGGTTGTCATGTGTAACACAACTTTCGATCACCGCGAAAACACCGTCCTGGGAATGCGTCCATGCTTGATATCGTTTGGTTCATGAACATTAAGTTTCCAGTACAGGTGACCCATAGCTCAAAGTGTTAAATAATTGTCTACATTATTCAATTTTTAAAATAATATTCCATTAATGAGATTGTTAGTCTTTGAAGTTTTGCTCACTTTTATTTTTCCTAGTAGAGCAGGCTAAAAGGAAAGACTTAAGTTCTTATTTATTTCTTTATGCAGATCTGATAGATTCATTTATTAATATTATTTTTTAAGTGCAAGGGTAATTGTAAAATCATAGTATAAAGTTGGTGTGGTGTTTTTGCTTTCTGTAATGTTTGGAACTTGCCTCTGCAGGTAAAATCCCAGAGGAGTCCAAAGCCCTCTCTTTATTGGCCCCTGCTCCAACCATGACAAGTCTGATGCCAGGTGCAGGACTGCTGCCCATACCGACCCCAAACCCCTTGACTACCGTAAGTACTGTTCGTAAGTGAGCAGCACTTATGAAAGAGCTGAACACTGAACTGTGTAGTCAGCTGAGCAAAGGGCTTATAAAACTTTCCACTTCAGATATGTGATTTTTTAAGTGGAGAGGTTTCAGAATCTCCACTTACAGTCTTTTCCTGTGTTATCACTGACTTAAGTTACCTTTTGTAATTATTGCTGAAATAAGTAGGGTTTCATTTAAATTTGTGAATTATAAAATTTATTGAAACTCAGTACTGTATTTTATTTTTTAATTTTTATTCTTTTGGTACAGGGTCTTGCTATACAGTTTGGACTCACAGTGATCCTCTTGTCTCAGCCTCCCCAGTGCTGCGATTACAGCATGCGCCACCACACCCAGCCATGGCTGCACTTCCTAACTGAATTTTTCTGTCCAAAAAACAATGGCTGTGCCATGCCAGCCCTGGAGCCTTGGGTGTGCCCTGCGGCCCTGAAACAGGGAGTGGTGGTAATCCCAATGCTGGGGAGGCTGAGACAGGAGGATTCCTATGAGTCAGAGCTGAGTAGCAAGACCCTGTACCAAATAAAAGATTTTTAAAAAATTAAAGCAGTGCTGGTCAGGTGGTTAAAATATAGGAAGTGAGGGAAAGATAGTAGCTATTTGAGATTAAAGGGAAAGTTACAACAGTGATTTTGTCGGGCTTTATTTATTTGGTATATAGGTCTCGTAGTGATCCTTCTGTCTTAGCCTCCCCAGTGCTGGGATTACAGACATGTGCCACATACCTGGTTTTCCAGGGAGGCATGGCATGCCGTACTGGGTATCGAACTCTGATCCTTGAGCTTGGAAGGCAGCCACTTAGACCACAGAGCTGTCTCCCCAGCTCTATGTAGGGCTTTTTGTTTTAGATTGTGTAAAGGAGTTTGAATATGAAACCACTGAAGAGTTTTAAGAAAGAGTGTAAGCATGACTTGGCATGTTTTCAAAAGAAGTGACATTGGTTTTATGACTTGTGTTACCA
>NW_004524577.1:26795414-26808390 GCF_000260255.1 Octodon degus | reverse complement strand
TTAAGTGGCTGCTTCAACAAAGCAGTCAGACTCAGGTTGCTGTGGTTCGATCCCTACAACTCAAGCCAGCCAAACCTGCCTTGAAGGCATTTGGAGCAAAAAAAAAAAATCTTAATTTTGAAAATTTTTCCCATTTTCACATTATGGATCTTCTGTTTCAATTTAAGTTGTATTAAAAATAACATTTTTGGGGGGGCTGGCAAAATAGCTCAGCGGTCTAAAGCGCCTGCTTAGGCAAACTTAGGCACAGGGGACCTCGGTTTGATCCCTGGCACCACATGCCATGCCAGGTCTGCCCTCAGAGTGGGCTCAGCCGCTGCCTCCTCCCCTCCAAAAAAAATACATTTTTGAGTGAGGTGTGGTGGCACGCGCATGTAATATCAGCATTCAGGAGGCTGAGACTGGAGGATCACTGAGAATTTGAGGCCAATCTGGGCTACAAAGTGAATTCAAGCCCAACCTGAACTGCATAGTGAGACCCTGTCTGAAAAACCAAAACAAAAGCTCATTTTGTTGCTATGCCTGGTGCTAGGAGGATTGTAAGTTCCATTTACAACTAAGTGACCTGGCTAGACTCTTGTCTTCAAATTTAAAAATAAACGAAGGGCTGGCTGGGAATGAATGTTAACTTAGTGTGAAGGCCTCAGTGTTTCCAAAAGCAACATGTTCTTACATGTGTGTACTAGCTAAATTTAATAATGTTTTGGAAACATCAAGGTTTTTTAAAAATTTTCCTTCTGTAGCATATGTAAGAACTTACTGTTTTAGATATTTCTTAGGTAAACTATTTTCAGATTTAATGATGATTAAGTTAATGACTTAGCAAAATGTGATATTGTGATAATTTAATGATTAGGAACTTACACAACTAAAGGTTTTGAATAGCCAAACTATTTGACTATTTATGAATTCTGTGTTTATGAATTCACTTAATAAGTAAAAATCTATTGAAATCTACACTGTGGCCATTTACAGAAATATACAGGGTAATAAAAATTTTGAGTTGCTAATTGTGCACACTTCCAGTGACGTCGTAGTGATGCTTGGCCTTTGTGTTTTGGAGTTTATAGTGTAAAACCAGCATACTTTAGTGGTCTGCTTAGTGCCACATTTTTTTGAGTTTTTGTGCTTGTTGTTTATTTTGCTGTGTAGACAAATGCTAAAGAAATTGGAGGCATTGTGTAATTGGCCTTAGGAGCACATTGTTTGTGTTTGATGAACAAGATTATTTTGAGTTTTAATATTGCAGACCCTGAGTTCAGTGTTAATCAACTGCCAGTACATATTAAGTAAGGTGCCTCCACACAGAGACACATGTATGAAAGAGTTTTGTCTTTAGTAGTTGATGAAAATATTGTGACCAGAGGCTCCTAGTAACATCGTCTATCTTCCTTGGGAACAGTGGTTTGGTATCCAGTAATACAATTTGTAGAAATGTTAAAGAACATAACTACTTGAATGAGAATTTCAAAACTAGTGTGACTTCACATATCAGAAGTATAAATGGCTTTAACTGTAGGAGTCCTTATTCATTCCTGTTGAGTTGATCTGTTTTTCAAGATTAGAGAATGGTAGTTTGGGATATTAATAGAAAATACATGCCGTGTGTGTGTGTGTGTGTGTGTTTTCCCCTTACAGCTTGGTGTTTCACTTAGCAGTTTGGGAGCTATCCCAGCAGCAGCACTGGATCCCAACATTGCAACACTTGGAGAGATACCTCAGCCGCCACTTATGGGAAATGTGGATCCTTCCAAAATTGATGAAATTAGGAGAACGGTCTATGTTGGAAATTTGAATTCCCAGGTAACTAAATTAAAGAAGAAACCAAGTTGCAGTGTCTTTTGTTCTTTTTTTCTTCTTAAAACTCTTATTGGTAAAGTACTGAATACTTAATCTTGAGAAAAGAATACACTATTAAAAGTATCAACTTGGTTTCCTCAGACGACGACAGCTGACCAACTACTTGAATTTTTTAAACAAGTTGGAGAAGTGAAGTTTGTGCGGATGGCAGGTGATGAGACTCAGCCAACTCGGTTTGCTTTTGTGGAATTTGCAGACCAAAATTCTGTACCAAGGGCCCTTGCTTTTAATGGAGTTATGTTTGGAGACAGGCCACTGAAGTAAGAAATCCTAAACAAAGACATTTTAATGATTTTGAAAAACTTAAAGTATGTTGGATGGAATTAAGGCTTTTTTCTTTTTTAATAGTAATTGGCAGTTTGTGGAAAGGAAGACTGTTAAGTATGTAAATGAAATACATGCCATTTTTTAACCTTTCAATTTCTTAAAGTTGGATTAGAGGGCATTTGTCTTTCTCATTTTCTATTTCCAGTGTCTGATATACTATTAATGTTATATAATGTACATAGTAGTGTTAGGTGTTTTCCTATAAGCTTTAATACGGGTTGGTTTTGTAAAACGATTCTAAATTTATGGGCAAGTTAATGTGTAGATTGAATCACAATACTTCCAGTAATAAAGAATTTTGCTAAATTTCAAATTCCATGAAGAAAATAAGTGCTTAGCCGGATATTTTGACTTTAAGATTTGTTCATATGCTTGTTTATAAAAAAAAAAACCAGGGCTGGGGAGATAGTTCAGCAGGATAAGTGCTTGCCTGGCAAGTGTAAGGTCCTGAGTTGGATCCCTGGTACCAAAAAAAAAAAAAAAAAAAAAAAAAAAAAAAAAAAAAATTGATGTTGATTTTCAGATATTCAAGACCAGAAATTCTGTTTCATGTAGGTTACTAAGTCAGGCAGTTTTTATTTATTTAGTAGGTGGTTGTTTTAATTACCCAGTTGAATTTGTGTTTTGCTGCTAAAGGGTGAATAACTGTTCTTAGTAGGTGCTTGTCTTCATTGTGTAATGGGTGAGGCAAGACACATCAGATTCAGAAGAAGCCTCAGAGAAGCTTCTCTTGCCTCGTAGTGGAAGCTTTGTCAGATTCCTTCTACGTTCGAAGTTGTCTCTAAACCATGGAACAGGGTTGCTTAAAATGATGCACATAATACGGAGCTTTCCATTCATCCTGCCAGGGTGTACAGATTAACAGTAAAATCTTACATTGAAGATAAAAAGGAGTCATTTTGATATTGGTATCAACATTATGATTTATTATAATTCTAAGCCTTGGAGACGCTTGCTCTGGTTTATTTGTGCTATTCAAAGAAGTCAGCAAGACCTTAGCTTTTTCTTCTTTTAGCAGCTGATGATGGAAGGTGTGAATGAGATTATTTAGCTATATTTTGCTTCTCAGTTGTCCTCAGATTTTAAGTATGTATCATATAAACGTGTTTCATGTTTTATAAAATATGGTGTGTGTTTGTGATATGCTAATATTTTTAATTTAGAATAAATCACTCCAACAATGCAATAGTAAAACCCCCTGAGATGACACCTCAGGCTGCAGCTAAAGAATTAGAAGAAGTAATGAAGCGAGTACGAGAGGCTCAGTCATTTATCTCAGCAGCCATTGAACCAGGTAAGGCCCACAGCATTGGTGCATAGGTCATAGCCTAAAGATCACAGAACCTTAGGACTTAAAGGAGTTTTAGAATTGTTCAGTCACTTTGTTCTACCAATAAGAAGATTGAAAGTCAAGAAATAGTAAGTGGCTTACTCAAAGAATGCCTTAGCACATATCTGTCCTTTCCTACAGTACCTACTTGAGGCACATTGGCTTGAGTTAATTAGCTCTTTATATTTTAATAACAAAATTGGTGTTTAGAGTGATTTGCTGAAATCAAAATACAAAAGTGTTATTATGAGGCTGAAAAGTGCAGATATGTTTAAACTGTTGGCAATCAAGCAGGTTGCTTTCCTTAAAGTTTTAATTTTAAAGCTAGAAAAGAACTGACTTAGAAAAAACTTCAGATACTCTTTTAGCAAGGTAAATGAACAAACTTCTGTATTGTTAAATAAACCTCTGGATTTTTGAAATTAACACTCAGAACTTAAGCATCAGTCCAAGCAGAATAAATAGAGGAAGAATGTGAAATCACTGTCATAGGAATTGCAGACATGTTTTAATCATACATTATGGCAGCAACAAAATATTACGAACAGCTGTTTATAATCATCTGGTTTGTATGTACTGCTGCAGGGTGGCTGCACTCAACGAGTTTATGCAATGACTTTCTTGGATGTTTCTGAAGGATAATTGCACAGGCGGAGGATGTGCAGAGAGTAGGCCCCTTGCACTATATGTGGTACATTCCACTTGTGCCTAATTATTAACTGGGATCTTTACTTGTTCTGAGCTTACACTGCAAAGTGGTTTTTTCCTCCCAGAGTCTGGAAAGAGCAATGAAAGAAAAGGCGGTCGATCTCGTTCCCACACTCGCTCAAAGTCCAGGTCTAGCTCAAAATCCCATTCTAGAAGGAAAAGATCACAGTCAAAACACAGGTGAGTTTCTCCTGTCATGTTTTTCAATTTTGTATTTAAAATTAGAATTTACGGATTTTAAGATACCAATTTAGCAATTTCATAGTGTTCACCTGAAGTATAGTTACGTTTAGAAACTGTTCTAATACAGTAGGGTGAAATTTTATCTGATAATTTTTAATATTTCAACTAATTTTCTGTTTTAGCCATTGGTTTTCTACTTAAAGATGCTCTGTTCTTGGGCTGCAGTTGTAGCTCAGTGGAAGTGCTTATCTGTTGTGTCAGACCACCATGGGATTGAATTCTAACATCTGAAAAAATAAAAAAGATGCTCTGTTTGATTTTTCTAATAGTAAGCTAGTCTTTACGTAGAGGTGGCAGGAACTTTTCGATCTTCATTTTAAGAAAAGGGCACATATTTAATGGCTATGTAAAAAATACTGTTTGGGTTGCAGCTTTTTTCTCTTCCCCCAGTCCACTGCAGGTCTGGGGGAATACCATCCCAGATGTGGTTCCAAGCAGTTTTCTTTCTCCTGGACCATGTGTTAAGTGGAGTTCTTCAAGTCCTTGGTACTTCTGGTGATAAAAAAGAGCCTTCTCTGCCCACTGCTGAAACCATGCAGTAACATGCAACCTCAGCAGTGGCATTGTACTGTGCTTAAACTCTGTTTCTGTCCTGTTTATCTCATTTTTGATCATAGCTATAGCTTTTTAATTTTGTTTTATTGCTTTGTGTTTGGTGCAGAGGAGACCTCAAAGTGGAAAGCATACCATCAATGAGAAGTACCTTATGAATCCTGTCTTCTGCTGTCTTTAAAAGGGTGGAGTGGGGGCTTTGAAAGGGTTGTAGTGGATTCTGACTGCACATGATGTGACTCTTAAAGAGGGATGGAAAAGTGGGCATGTGTGCTGAGGGTATTAGAAGAGAGGTGATTTATGGGGAAGGAAAGAATTGGAGTACTGTACATTGAGCCTCACAAGTAAGCTCAGTTTAAGTTGTTTTTTCTGTGATGATCAAGGAGATTTCAAGGAATGAAGCAAATTGCTATGATCTTTCTTTAAGTCTAGTTAACTATCTGCTGTTGTATACTTACCTATTCTTAGTTTGCAAAATCTCCTTTAGAGTATTGTTCTTTCTGAGATCCTATAAGGCAAGTTCAGAATCAAGTGAAGGTGATTATTGTATGTACAAAGACTATACAGCAGTCTAGAATCAGTTGGAGAAAGGCAGCAGAGCAGTGACCCTGGCCACCAGATGGGGTATTTCCCTATGTTCATAGGTTGTGGTCAGGGTAGAGAGATCAAGAAATATAAAATTTGGTTGAAGAATAATAAATTCTGTTAGGAAAAAAGAGACCAATGTCCTGAATCTTGTTTTGAGGGATTTATTTATAAGAGAAAGTGAAACTCCCAAGACTGGAAAAACTAAAACTTGACAATCTCGTTGTTTCCTTGATAATCTATGTGAAACATTATGTGGTTTTTGAAATTATAACACATACTTTGTCCACTATCCATTTAAAGTTTTTACTATATATGGCTATATTCTTTTCCACTTTTTTTTATTATTTGGTCTACATTGAAATTTATTATTCTTGATGATCATGTGTAGTTTTATGTTATCTGTGTAGCATTAGAAATTAGTAGGTCTTGGTGCCTGTGTTCCCAAGAATTTTGCTTCTTTTTGATTTTGGCCAGCACATTTTACTTTTATTATAAACACAGCTTTTACAAAGTTCATAAATATAAAATAGGATGATTTCTCTTTAAAGGAAGGGAAGAGACTATATCTTACTGGTAAATATTTGGCTCATGGCTCTTGATCTTGGAGAGACTTTTTTTCCTCTAGGAGTTGGGGAGGGGATGACAGGCTATTCTTGGCTTTCTCTCCGTGCCAGTGGTAACTGGTATTCTTGGGTCTTGGTCTAACTCATTAGAATTAGCAGGAGTCCTTGCTCTTGGGCCCAGACTCTTCTACTTTTACTTCATCTTCACAGTGATCTTCTTATATTATAAATGTGGTATAAAAACAAATATAAAAATTAACTTTAGCAAAACAAATTTTGGCTAACTGAAAAATGTATTTAAAAAAAAGATTTCAAGCTAAGCATGGTGGTGCGTACCTATAATTCTAATACTTGGGGAAACTGATTTAAGTTCAAGCACTGCATAGCCAATTTAGATCCTGCCTTAAAATAAATACATTAAAAAGACTGGGTTTACTGTGAAGATTCTGGGTTCAATCCCAGGAGTGTTAAGTATCACATATATATGTTTGAATATTATGAGTTTGTGGTTTTAGCATAAGTAATAAGTAGTGCCTGGCATGCTTCATTTTGAAAAAAAAAAAAAAAAAACCAGAACACCCAAACCCCACTTTTTCCATTAGGAAAAGTGTCCTGTTCACAATCGAAGTGACAGTTGTTTTTCTTAGAATTTTAGTAATAATGCATTCAATAGCTATGATTGTAGTTGAACCTGTAAAATAAAGGTGTTACAAATCTTACATTTGGTTATACCTCATTTGGTTTTACCTCATAGGTAATGATTTTTATTTTCCTGTTACATTAGAATTGTCCTAAGTTCTGTGTTTCTGTTTGTTGTGACAAACAGTACATGGCCATTTATAGAAATTACTTTGAATCATCTGGGTGTGGTAGCACATGCTTGTGATCAGTCCCAGCACTTGGAAAGCAGAGACACAAGGATTCTTGTGAGTTCTAGGACCCTGTCACAAGAAAATAAAGCAAAAAAGAAATTAAACTATGTAGCCATTACTACCCATCAAGGTGAGTGGAAATCAGCATACAAACTTGCCAAGAGTTAAAGACAATTTATGACATTGAAAACTTAGATTGTGGGAAATAACTATCTTCTATAATAATTTGAGGAATACATTTTTTTTTTTAGACAGGTTCTTCAGTTTGTTTGGTTTTTTTTTTACAGAACCAGGGATTGAATTCAGGCCCTTGTGCTTGCCAGGCAAGCGCTTATTCTACTGAGCTATCTCCCCAGCCCCTCTTCAGTTCTTCTTTTGTAGTTCAGGCTGACCTTGAACCCACTATATAGCCCAGGCTGGCCTTGAACTCATAGAAATCCTCCTGCCTCAGCACCTGAATGTTGGGATTACAAGTGTGCCTGGCCATTTTTCTTGTACTCTTGAAAATATCAGCCTAATTATGATTTAGGAAGTAGATAGCAAGTTCTTTAAAGACAGGCTCTTGCTATGCAGTTCACACTGAGTTTGAACTCAGTATGTAGCCCAGGCTGGCCTCAAACTTGCAGTGATCCTCCTGCCTCAGCCTTCCGACTGCTGGACTTAGAGGTGTACACCATCATACCTGGCTCAAATTCTTTGTTTTGTGCTCTAGAAAGAATATCTGGTGAATTTGCCAGTAAATACACTGAATTTCTAGTAATTTAATCAAATGTTATGGAAGGCAGAGTTTGAATGTTGGTAAGTGCTGTTAGGGTAGGCTTTTAAATTCTTTTAGAAGAGGTCTTAAGTTTTTTACAGTTGTAATTGTGAGAACAAATTTGGATTTTCTAACAGCTTTTTTTCCTTCAGGAGTAGATCCCATAACAGATCACGTTCGAGACAGAAGGACAGACGCAAATCCAAAAGCCCACATAAAAAACGCTCCAAATCAAGGGAGAGACGGAAATCAAGGAGTCGCTCGCGCTCACGGTGAGATTCAGAGAAATTATGAATAATTCTGTCACTAGTTTTGTGATTGATTTTTCTTTGGTGGTTTAAACTTTTAATGAGAAATACAGTTTCTTTCTGATCCTTTTTGTGATAAAGGATTACTGTTGAGTGCCAGTGATTTGAATCTGATGGTAAGTATGATTCATGAGTTCCAGACGCCTCAGCTCAGCTGGTAATTGCTTTGTTGAGCAGCTTCATGTGCCCTGGAGAGCACTGGACTTTCAAATGTATATGCCATGTCTACGGGCATTGTAAATGATTTGCTGTCACTAATTGTTAAAGAGGGAGGTTCTTGGGGGGAGAATTATTTTACTTATCAATTTATTTTTGTTTTTCAAGGGACAAGAGAAAAGATACTCGGGAAAAGATCAAGGAAAAGGAAAGAGCTAAAGAGAAAGATAGAGAAAAGGAAAGGGAAAAAGAGAGAGAGAAGGAAAAGGAACGGGAAAAAGAAAAGGAACGGGGAAAAAACAAAGACCGGGACAAAGAACGAGAAAAAGACCGTGACAAGGACAAGGAAAAGGACAGAGAGAGAGAGCGGGAAAAAGAGCATGAAAAGGAGCGAGACAAAGAGAAGGAAAAGGAACAGGATAAAGAAAAGGAACGAGAAAAGGACAGATCCAAAGAGACAGATGAGAAAAGAAAAAAGGATAAGAAGTCCAGAACACCGCCCAGGAGTTACAATGCATCAAGAAGGTCTCGTAGTTCCAGCAGGTTTGATAATGCTTTCACGTATTTTTGTTTTAACCAAGAGGTTTGATGATGACAAATGAAAATACAAATTTTTAACTATGGGAGAAATTATTTTACACACAGACCCACATGGTAATATTGGAACATTTCTGCACCTTAACTGTAAAATAAATACTTCTTTAGCTGAAGGACTGTTACAGTATTGAATGTGTGAGGAGGGAAAGAGATATTTGGAGAAAAGTATTTGACAAGTTTTAGCTGTCCTTTGTAATGCATAGCCGTGATTAATTTATTATTAGTATTGTTATAATAATTATTTTCTTGCAGGGTAGGTGTTGGAGAAGGAATTTTAGAATTTTGTATCTGTATAATTATGCATGATACATATACGTAATATATTGACCACCTCACATACACATACACATACGTATAGACATAAATATATCTATGTATATTTTGAAATTGACTTCTCGTGTCTATATTTCTTTGGACTAATGTGTTAAATTTCACAAACTGCAAAATAGTTTGTGAAGTTGCAGTGTCATTTCTGTCATCTGTGCTGCTTTAATTTACTTCTCTGTTGGATAGATGACTTAAATTTTGAACTGGGTATGGTAGTTTACACCTGTAACCCGAGCATTTGGGAGGCTGAGGCAGGAAGATTGCTATGAGTTTGAGGTCAGCCTGAAAAACATTGTATACATAGTGAGAACCTGTCTTCCCCCCAAAAAAATCCCCAAATCAGACATTTAAAGTTTGATTTTTACTTTGTCATCTGTTAGTTTCCCCCCGTTGATTGATTAGTAGGTATACTGCCACCAGGTGACAGCAAATTAGCATAGTAGCAGTTACAAATGACAGTCTTAAGATAAACTAAACCCACATACTATATTTTGTATATCATGACTATAAATAAAGGTTCTAATTTGCATCAAAGTGTATCTTAAAAAAATACATGGCTTTAGAAAAAATATTTTTTCATAGCAAACAATTTAAGATAAAGGAATATTTTTCCTGTTCTTAAAATTTGTAAGGCTGGGTGTAGTAGTGCTCGCCTATAATCCCAGCACTGGGGAGGCTGATGTAGGAGGGTTGCCATGAGTTTGAGACCAGCCTAGGCTCCTGAGTGAGATTAAGGCCAGCCTGAGCTGCATAGTGAGACCCTGTCTCAAAAAGACAAAAAAAACCACCCCCCCCAAAAAAAAATTATGAGTTTGAGCCAGGTGCTGTGATGCACACCTATAATCCCAGCTCTTGGGAGGCTGAGGTAGGAGTTTTGCAGCAAGTTTGAGGCCAGCCTGGGCTACATACATAAGTTCAAGGCCAGTCTGGACTATATAGTGAGACCTTGTCTCAAAAACCAGAAACAAAACAAAAAACTGGTGAGTTTGAGAATATATTCTTAATATTAGTCTGATGGATATTGAGAGAAAAAATAAATTGCAGATGCTTTCGTGGCTCACTTTAACCCTCACAAGTTTGTGAGAAGATTGTTATCGGTGTTTTAAAAGTACGAAGAAACTGAAGTTTAGAGAAAAAGTTGAAAGCAGTAGTTGATGTTACAGTGGGGTTTAAAATAGATTTGACTACTGTCAGTTTCTGCACATTGAATCAAACTTTCCCCCCTTGTGTTACGGCTACCAGTTTAGCCCATGGCTGCATTGTTACTCCAGAGTGACTTTAATGATTGTATCATACATGCTTTTGTGATCACATGATTAGATGCAGTCATTCATGGCACCAGATGCTTTGGTTCCCTTTTAATACCCTGAGTAGACTTTTTCTTTTCTCTCCTTTCTCTCTTCTCTCCTCCCTCCTCCCTCTTCTCTCTTTTCCTCTCCCTTCCTGTCTCTTCCCCTCCCCTCTCCTCTCCTTCCCTTTTCCTTTTTTTCTTTTCTTTGGGTATTGGTGATCAAACTTAAGACCTTGCCCTTGCCAGACAGGTGCTGGTGCTGTCGAATATACTTCTTCTGAAGACTTCAGAGTGTTTAATTTTGGGGGGTGGGAATGTGACTTGGTGCTCTTGCTTTGCATGTGCAAGACCTTGGGTTGGATCCCCAGTACCACAAAAACAAAAAGCAAACAAAAGGTTTAATTTTTTACTGACCATTTTTAGTCACTTGATCTCGTAAAAGTTCAGATGGTCACATTTAATCCTATTTAATAGGAGATGGTTAGCAGCTAGTGTTAATTCATAAAAGTTCACCAATTGGGAATGTTTTTCCTTCAGAAAAGTTCAACAAAGATAACTTCTCAATTATTTTGCATTTTGCAGTATCAAGATGGTTTTGAGTAGGAGATGTTCTAACTCTCAGAAACAGACTTCACATTTTCATTCCCAGCATCATCTCCCCGTATTGCAGTGTGTCTGGAATGCGGGGGTAGAACCCTGCTCTTTTCACATTCACCTGTCTCCCCAGCTACAGCACCTTTTTTTTTGTAAGAAGAGACGGTGTCTTGCTAATTTGCCCAAGCATTGACATGTTTTACAGTATAAAAGTGTTGCCCAATAGATATTTTTAAAGAACATTTTAATATTTGAAAAACAATTCAGTGCTTAAAAGCTATTACCAGTAAAAATGAGTCCATGAAACAGAAGAGTTCTAGGAGTATAGCCCAGGCTCTGGGCTTGGCTGTCAGCATTTGGGGGGGGGGGGGATGTTTATTGAATATCTACTTTGTGCCAGACTCTATGGTTGGTACTTAAGGTATGATCCTGTGGTCTTATAACAACAGGTAAGACTTATTCTATTTTACAGTTGAATAAACAGTCCTCAGGTTAAATAATGTCGGTGTTCTCAAAGGTCTTGAGTTTCTTTAGTCCTTTTGAACATCTACCGTATATACCTTTAATAATAGTAACTTTATTAAGTTTTTAATTTTAGAATGAAAAATAAGAGATGATAAGGAGCATTTTGAAATCAAACAGGTTGATTTGTTTCAGCTACTATGTGTGTGGTCACTGATTCTCTGAGCTTTTTATGAGAGATTATTGAATATGTTGATCATTTAATTTGTGTACCCTTATAGCGTGTCCCTTCAATTATGGACATGGTGAGGTTGTTTCTAAGTTGATCACTCTTAAAATGAAGTAATTCATACTATGCAACATTTGCTAATAGCACAAGATTTTAATACTGAACATTGTTAATTTAGCAACTCTTACTCTGCCATATTTAAATCCTAGATTTTTTTTTTTTTTTTTTTTCTTTTTTTGGTTTTTTTGAGACTGGGTTTGCTGTGCAGTTCAGGCTGGCCTCAGACTTGCAATAGTCCTTCTGCCTCAGCCGCCCAAGTGCTGAGATTGTAGGCATGTGCTACCATGCCTAGCTTTAAATCCTAGATTTTAATTAAGTTAACTTGTGCAATTTTAATTTAATAGGATAATAATAAAATCATAGGTTGGAGGAAAAGCAAATTTTCTATAATATATGATTTAAATGCATTTTTGTAGTGCTTGAGCTTAGATCACATTTTACAAGCTGACTTACTCAGTTCTTAAGAACGTGTTTGTTACAAAATAATCCACAGTGGGGCAGCAGGGAGCTAGGTACATGGCAGAGAGTCTTCTGAAAGGCAAAAGGTGTTACAGATGCTGCAGAAGAACAAATTTGAGACACTCTGAAACATCGTGTATAAACATTTATGTTTTTCTACTCAAGAAATTTTAGGGACTAGAGATGTAACTCGGGCATAAGGCCCACGGTTCATCATCAGCACTGCAAAAAACCCAATAGGAAACCTAAATAAGTACAACAAGCTAAATGAACAGGCCTCTGAGGAGGGCTACCTACTTGAGTGTATCATAAACTCTTTTTGTCTTACATATTTGACTTGCTTATTATTTCAGTTGTTCAATGACCCATTTTTGGCTTTCAGGGATAGGCGCAGGAGGAGAAGCAGGAGTTCTTCCAGGTCACCAAGGACATCAAAAACCATCAAAAGGAAATCTTCCAGGTCTCCGTCTCCTAGGAGGTTAGTTTTTGGAGGCATGCTCTAGAACTAAAGAAGCAGCAGGAAATTGAAAAAAAAGGTCTTTTTAAAATTTTGTATTTTAAATGAGTAATAGCCTTTATATCCTTCAGAAATTTATCTTAGGGGCTGGAGAGATGGCTCAGTGGTCTAAAGCACCTACTTAGAACAAGCTTAGCAAAGCATCAGGGACCGCGGTTCGATCCCCCAGCACCACA
>NW_004524577.1:26768918-26795223 GCF_000260255.1 Octodon degus | reverse complement strand
TAATGATACTACTTATTTTTCTGTGTATACAGATATAAGATGAGAATATATCTTGTTTTTTTCATATAAGAAGCACAAAATGTACACTGTTGCACACTATCGTTGCTTCCATATTGCTGAGATACAGGCTCTTCATTCTGTGTATAACTGCATGGACTTTGATTGTCTGGCAGAACTGTGGTTTATTTATCCTGTCTGTGGTACACTGGGCTTTCTCAGTTTTCCTATTATAAGTGATGTAATTTTGTAAAGAATAGCTTTAGATATAACCTTGGTTTATAGTTACACATGTGTGTAGAAAAATTTCCAGAAATGCTATTGCTGGATTAGAAGGTATGTTTGTAATAGCTACAATAGGATAAGGGCCAGCCAGATAGCTCAGCGGATTAAAGCACCTGTTCAGGCAGAGCACAGGGACTGGGGTTCAATCCCCGGTATCACAAGCTGTGCAGGCCCTGCCCCAGAGGCGCACTGGACAGCTATTAAGACTGGGCCTGGTGCTATGCGCCTGTTATCCCAGTGCTTGGGAGGCTGAAAACAGGAAGATCACTGCGAGTACGATCTACATAGTGACACCCCATACACTCGGTGCTAAATACATGAAAAAAAATAGCTAAGACAGGTTATCAATACAGATTTTTGCCCATTTTGTAGGTAAGAAGTGACATTATCAGCATTATTTTAGTTGCATTTCTCTTATATATGAAGTTGACCATCTGTGTATATTTCAAGACCATTTGTACTTTCTTTCCTGTGATAGTGTACTTTCTCTTTTTTACCTTGAGGGCTTTTAATCCTTTCCCTTTTCTATTTTCCACAGCTCTTTTTTATTTGAACCTAGGCCTTCACACTGAACTATACCCTCAGCCCTTTTTATTTATTTGTGTGTGGGGGTTGAGACAGGGTCTGGCTATGTAGTTCAGGCTGGCCTTGACCTCTGTGTAGCCCAGGTTGACCTTGAACTCATGATGAGCCTCCTGCCTCAGCCTCCTGAGTGCTGGGATTACAGGCATGTGCCACCAAAAGTTTTTGTTTTTTGTTTTTTTAGTTTTTCCTTTTTCTTTTTGAGACAGGATCTCACTGTTGAAATCACTGTATATCCAGGCTGTCCTTAAACACACAATGAACCTTCTCCCTCAGCCTCCAGAGTGCTGAGGTTTCAGCTGTGTGCTACCACATGTGTCTGTTCTTTTTCTTTTCAGACAAGGTCCTGCTGATTTTACCTAGGCTGGTCTTGAATTTGAGATCTTGCTGAGTTAGTTTCCCAGGGAGCTGGGATCTCAGGTGTGTGCTACCATACCTGGTTTTAATAGCTCCTTTTATATTAGGGAAATTATTTTTGCTGATTTGACTATAGTTGCAGTTTGTCCTTTCTTTTTGGAAATTTATGAATCTTGATTATAAGCTTTTTATTTTTACAAATTTGTAAATGTTTCATTTTGTGATTTGGATATTTTGAGTCATAAAATCACATTCCAAAGTTATGAGAAACTATTTCTATATGTGTGCTTTTTTTTTTTTTTATTTTGCATTTAAATGTTTGGTCTATTAGGTTTTATCTTCATATTTGGTATATGGACCCAGGTGCTTTTTGGGGGGTGGGTGGGTTTGAAGTTTATTTATACAATTCTTATTGCCTCTTTCCACTGTAGAATTATAGACCCATTTCTTTTCTCTTTTTTTGCAGAACCGGGGATTGAACTCAGGCCTTTGAGCTTGCCAGGCAAGCGCTTATTCTACTGAGCCATCTCCCTGGCCCCTACAATTCTTATTAATATAACTACCTTTAAAATATAGCAAAAAGGATCAATTACTTGTCTGTGAACTGGCACCTATATGGTAGAGAAAAAAATCTACAGTCAGTTATTAAAGCTAATTCTTGAAACTTGTTAAGTAGCAGTGTAACATTTGCAGTACTCCCTAAATAATATGAAATAAAAGCATATTCATAAGAACTTCATTATTTTTGTATTACTGACTATAAAGAAAACTAAAAGATACTATCAGACTCTGAAAAACAGTTTAGGGCCGGGGAGATAGCTCAGTAGAATAAGCACTTGCCTGGCAAGCATAAGGACCTGAGCAATCCCTGGTACCACAAAAAAAAAAAAAAAAGGAAAGAATATTTTACAAAGAAAATGTTGGATTTTCCATTTAATTATAAACCAGAATACAAAGTTGACCATAAACGTAGCTATGCTTTTCACCTCAGATTATCAAAGCTGATGGCATCTGTGTAAAGAGCATAAACAATGCTTACCACAGCTCTTCCCTGGTTCTGTTCTTTGAAGTAAAATTCAGTATGATACCCAACTAAGTTAAAATTTGCTACTGGCTAACTTCACCAGAACTGTGTCATTTGTTTAGTCTCATATCTTGCTTTTGTATTATATACAATGTTTTCTAAACTTTCTTTTCTCAATTTGGAAAAATATTTTGAATCAGTCCTCTTCATAATTATTAATAAAGGCAGATCTTTTTAAATCCACATTCAAGATCTTAAAACTATTTGAGAAGAAAATATCAAAAAGCAGTTAAGGGGGCTGGTGAGATGGCTCAGTGGTCTAAAGCACCTACTTAGAACAAGCTAAGCTAAGCAAAGCACAGGGACCACGGTTCAATCCCCCAGCACCACATGTCAGCCAGCCCCGCCCCCTGGTGGGCTGAGCTGGCCACACACACAAAAAAATAAATAAATAAATTAAAAAAAAAAAGCAATTAAGTACATCAAAAGATGCAGTGCCCTACTATTTAATCAGAAATATATGCAGATTTTTTTCTGATATTTGTTATATCATTTAATCTCTGAACAATTTGAGATATACAAATATGTACTTCTATAAATTCATTCATGAATACTACAGACTGACAGTAGTAATTGGCACCCACCAATACATGTTACAAAGCTAGTGGAATACAAGTAACTTAAATTTTGATCTTCAGAGGAGAGATATAAGCAAAGAGATAAATTATATCAAAATCAATATAATTTTTATACAAAATAATTTGAACAATGTAAGAGGTAAGCCTTAGTCTTTTAAGAAGAAAATCAAGTGGCATAGGTTAGTGTTTCCTGTCTTCTGCTTTCACCAAGTACTATTGCAAGAACCATTTTCGGTTTCTTATTTGGCTACAATTTTCTGTAATTTAAATGTTACATCAAATGAGTAGTCGTGTGGTCGGGGAGATGGCTCAGTGGAATAAGTGCTTCCCTGGCAAGCACAAGGGTCTGAGTTCAATCCCTGGTTCCGCAAAAAAAAAAAACAAAACAAAACAAAACAAACAAATGAGTAGTCTATCTACTTAAAGTATGACTTTGTCTTTCAAAGAAGGAAGGCTGACAAGGGAAGGAGTTGGGATACCTGCTAGTGATGACATGCCAGAAAGGTGACTGCGTGCTACTCACTGCATGCTTCTCGCTGCTCGGGGGGCTTCTTCCCTCCAGTGAGTTCTGGGATGGCATGACAGCCATCCATAAAGCTCGTTTCGGAGTTTTGGAAAAAGAGAATGTTGTTGTAACCTTTTTTGAAGTCTTTCTTACTGCTGTAGCTGCTCTACTCAGTGTACTATCCGTATCTTTTGTATTTGCTTCAAAGGATTCTGGGTCAGCAGTGTACATGAGACTTTCTGCATCTGCTTTACAAATGGTGTTGGCTACGTGTCGGCACAGCACCTTTAGCCAGCTTGGACCCAGGTTTATTTTTCTAAATATTTCTGTGTATTCTAGTACTACTTGTGAGAAACTCAAGTTTTTGAAACAATTTGATAATGTTGCTTTGTCATATTCTAAATTTTCTGTATATGTTTGGATCTGAGTCTTCTGTGCTGTTTTGTCAGCTTGACTGACCATTCTGTGCTATTGCCTGTTGAGATTTTGATGATTGAGATTATAAAGTATTTCAAATAACAGGGGTCTGAGTGTGGAACTTAGTGCTTGCTTAGCGTATGCTGGGCCTGAGCCTGGCCTCTGCTCCCCCCGAAAGGTAAGTCTTGTTGTCCTGTGTCCATGTTCTTCACTACCTCTCTCTCTCTCTTTTTTTTTTTTTTTTGCTCCTCGAATGCCTTCAGGGCACTCTTGGCTGGCTGGAGGGTTGTGGGGATCGAACTACAACAACCTGAGGCTGACAGCTTTGCGGAAGCAGCCACTTAAAGAACTGAGCTAGGGCCAGGCCCCCTCTCTTTTGTTTTTTGAGCTTTCTTAACCATGTGTAGATTTTTTCTCATTTGAACGTGAGTTGGTTGCTTAGGTTCAGAAATAAAAAGCTATTGATTTAT
The DNA here is from genome assembly GCF_000260255.1 of Octodon degus. Classification (NCBI taxonomy): domain Eukaryota; kingdom Metazoa; phylum Chordata; class Mammalia; order Rodentia; family Octodontidae; genus Octodon; species Octodon degus. The sequence continues at coordinate 26,790,948 of NW_004524577.1, read as the reverse complement.
GTTATAATTTCATTAAATTGCTAAATTAACTTAGGGAAATGATTATACAAATAGAATAATAAAGCTCTCTGATGCTCAGTCTTTCTGTTCAGGAATGTGGTATTTCTTTCTCCTGTATCAGTTGATTCTCGGTGTTTTTCAGGAATGTCTGGTCCTTTTGCACAGGTTATATAAATTCTCTAAATTTATTCTTAGGTATTCTTTCTTGTTCACATTGTAAATGAGGTCTTTTGTTCTGTCACCTAGTTAGGCATTGATTGGGTTTGTACATAAGGAAAGTTACTGATATCTGTTAGGTGTAGTTTTAATCCCACTGCTTTATGATTAGTTTTTTTAATTGATTTTTTGGTTTTTTTAATTATAAGGAATTTATTTTATATATTATTTATGATTTTTGTTTTTATTTTTTATGTATTTGGCTGGTGCTGGATCTCAAACTCATGATGCTCCTGCTTTTGACCTCCCCAGCACTGGGACTGTGGGTGTGTTCTGCCACATCCGGACTCTGTAGCTGGCTCAGCCCACCCTGGAGACAGGCCTGGTGTGGCACGTGGTGCCAGGGTGCACTTTGCCATCCCTGTGCTTTCCTAAGCAGGTGCTTTAGTCTGCTGAGCTTATCTCGCAGGCCCAGGAATTTATTTTAAAGAACTTTACCAAAGTATAAGCAGCATGTTTCCCATCCTGGGGTTATGATTACTTTCTTGCTTGTGTTTTGTTTTTTAAGTTTTTGATAAAAATGAAAGTTAGAGTTGAGGGGCTAGGTAGATGGCTCAGTAGAATAAGCATTTCTCTGGCAAGCGCAAGTGCCTGAGTTCAGTCCCTAGTTCTGCCAAATAAAAAAAAAAAAAAGAGCTTAAAACTAAATACTGTTGGCTTGTAACCTGTTCCTAATCCACAGATGAAACTAAACACAGTTGAAAAATATGTGGGAAAAAATGGAATCTGCGCTAAATATATATAAACTTGGAATTTTTTTGGTTTGGCTATAAGAACATGTGCTGTCGTGCTCTACTATTGAATTACCTTCCTGACCTCTATGAGACTTTTCCTGGGTATTTCCTGAACAACATAGTACTCTTTATATAGTATGGACACTGTATTACTGTCCTTAGTCCAGTAATCCATGAGTGGCTTCCAATTACTGTCCTTAGTCCAGTAATCCATGAGTGACTTCCACAAGTAATAAACTCAAGTTGTGTTTTGTGTGAACATATACAGTAATGGCTGCTGCAGAATGACTTGAATATCTTTAAAAAGCTAACTAGGCTAAGAGGTACTGTAGAAGAGTTATATGACTATTTTTTTTTTCAAACCAGTTTAGGATGCTTATTTAAAATGCATTACTTTAGATAGCAGGCATTAAATGAGGATATTTTGTTAAGATAGGTTTTTAATTTCTTATAAGTTGACATGCTATCAATATTCTTATAGCAGAAATAAGAAGGATAAAAAAAGAGAAAAAGAAAGGGACCACATCAATGAAAGAAGAGAAAAAGAGCGTTCAGCGTCCACGAAAAAGAGTTCTAATGATAGAGATGGGAAGGAGAAGCTGGAGAAGAACAGTGCTTCAGTTAAAGTAAGCAACAGTGCTTGATTACTGCGGTCACGAAGAATTGAGATTGTTCTGTATCACATAGAAGCAGTTTTTAAATTTTTTTTTATTTAGTACTAGGGATTGAACCCAGCCCTTTTATTTTTTTATTTGAGACATGGTCTTGCTAGGTCTCTGAAGTGCTGAGGCCAGGTTCAAACTTGTGGTCTTCCTGTCCCAGTTTGCCAGAGTACTACAAGGGGATTGTAGGTGTATACTACCATGCTCCAGTTTTGTTTTTTTTTTTTTTTTTTGGTGGAACCGGGGATTGAATGCATGCCCTTGTGCTTGCCAGGGAAGCGCTTATTCCACTGAGCCATCTCCCCGGCCCCTGGGTTTTTGTTTTGTACTGGAAATTGAACTCAGGATCTTGTGCTTGCCAGACAGGCGCTGTGTCACTGAGCCCTCCCCTCAGCCCCTGGAAAAGCAGTTTTAAACAGAAAGCTTCATCACAGCAAGAGAATCTTGTGCGTTGTTGGTATTTTAAAATACTTGGTAATTTTTAAAAATTAAGTTTGGAAGAGGTAAGAGCCAGTTAAAATTTAAAAAGTCACATTTCTTAGAGAATCAGGAAATAGCATACCAGTAAATTCTAAAAATTTACAGGAAATGAATATTTGATATATTTAAAGAAATGCTTTTTATCTGTTGCCATATTCCACAGAATGTTTTATTAACTTTGACAAGACTGTGGCTGGTTTTGTAATGAGTAGTTAAAATTTGATTTGTTTTATTATTATATTACAGAAAACTAAATTCTACCAAGTTTGCATTTCTTTCTTTTTTTTTTTTTTTTTTTTGCGTAACCGGGGATTGAACTCAGGCCCTTGCGCTTGCCAGGGAAGCGCTTATACCACTGAGCCATCTCCCTGGCCCCCATTTCTTTAGATAATGTAAGAGCTTCTAAGTTTCTTTACTGTTCTGCCAGAGTTCATTGATATTTGGAAATTAGGTGTTCTGAAACTTGCATTGATCATATAGAGGTTCATCATTGATGACATGGATAATGTTTATTGAATGTATATTGTGTGCCTGGTAGTCTTTGTTTTCATTTATTCTCCGTTAAGCTGGGGATGAAATTTAGACTTATTTTTCAATACTGGGGGTTGAACCTAAGGCCTCACGGTTTCTAGGAAAGCATTCTTCTACAAAGCCATATCCACTCATCTTTTTTAAATTTTTAATTTTGAGACAGAGTATTTTCTTTGAACTTCCTAGCATTGCCTCCGACTTTTGGTCATCCTGCCTTACCCTGTCAAGTAGTTAGGATTACAGATGTGTATCACCGTACCTAGCTGAGTTATTCTTTTTTTTTTTTTTTTTTGTGGAACCGGGGATTGAACTCAAGCCATTGAGCTTGCCAGGCAAGCGCTTATTCCACTGAGCCATCTCCCTGGCCCCTTAGCTGGGTTATTCTTGAATAGTCTTCCTAAAGTGAAATTGCATTAGTCACCTTTCCCATTTTTGGACACAGTGCTCAACAGCAACAACTTTTAATTTGCTCTTGATTTCAGCCCATGGTCGGTTGGCTCCAGGGTTGTGGTGGAGCAAAGCTGCTCAGTTGATGGCAGAGCAGAGCAGGGGAAGAGCAGCAGAGAGTAAGGGACATAGTACCAGGTATAGATCCCAAGGCCAGGCCTCCATGACCTACCTGGGTACACCTAAGGCCATCCAAGTTGAAAGACCACCCTAATGATCAGAGGAATAATGCCTTTGTTTTCTGTTTTCCCTTATTTTTGTTTTTCATGGCATTTTATCTCTTCCCCTTTTCCAAGTCTGTTGGCAATATTTATTGTATACTTCCTTAGGACTTCTGTTTCCTGATTTTTTAATTTAGTTTCCATGGATTTTCTATCCTTTATGTCAGGTATAAAGGATGAGTAATGAAAGAAAATTACCCAGTTTTGTTAATTCACAAAAGATAACGTTACCTTCATTTAGCTGTAAGAGTTCTTAAAGAAAACAGTAAATCTGTACCTTAATGTTCATTACAGGAGAAGGAGCACAATAAAGAACCAGAATCGAGTGTGGGCAAAGAAGTAGATGATAAAGATACACCAAGGACTGAAGAAAATAAAGTACAGCAAAATGGAAATTGTCAGCCAAATGAAGAAAACCTCTCTACCAAAACTGAAGCAGTATAGGACCAACTAATGCACCTCTACACTCAACGCTGGAATAAAATCCAAAGCTTTTAATTCTCTCAACAAGATGTAAAAAGGGAAGAGACCTAGCTGAGCATAAAGATAGGCACACCAGTTGTCAGGTGATGTTGTGGACATCTTGTTACTGAGTAAGGAGATAAAGCACGGATGTTGTGAAAATACCACAGGTTACCCAAACTCTTCATCTAAAATCTGTGCATTTCCATGGTGGCTGACACACTTTTCATGTGGTTTGTTAGTGTTTGCCAAGAACCATTGCAAATAAATTGAACATCAGTCATCCAAATTTGTACTATTCCTAGGAACTGGAGATAAGCATTGGTGGCTCTTCAGAAAATGCTAGTTAGTGAATTTTGTATTGTTTCACTTTTTTAAAAGAAAAATTTCATTATATACAATTTGATGATGTGCTTGAAATTGGTGCAAGTATATACACACCATTGTAAGTGCAAAAGTATGTAAGAAGTTTTAACATTTACTTCACAGGATTTAAAGTGATTGTGTTAAATTTTCACTATTGTGTTTTCTTTTTGCTCACTGTTTAGGACAGCAATTTTTCTTTAATTATACAGATTAAAATTGCTCAAATAAGTGTATAACAAACAACTGACAATGCATGCTACTGTTCTCTTTCAAAAGGAAGAGCAACTGTGTTGAATACTAATAATAATATATTAGTATTCATTGTTCAGAATCATTGGGTCTACCCATGAAGGAAGCAGTTTTTAAACTTTCTTGACATTTCCAACATTACTATGAATATCGCAGTGTGTTTTGTCAGCTGTAGGTGGCAAAGATGCCTTTATAAAAAAGAAACTGGGTTTCAAAATGGGCAATGGGAGCACAAGCTGAAGCTTTAGTGCCTTCTACAATGTGGTATACTGTTTTCTAGAATTTTATATGTGCTAGTCATTCTCAATTCATATGGAATCTAGATGGATATTCAAACCCATAGAGAAGTGTGTAAGTGGAGTGTCAGAAGAGCTTCTTACTTAGTTCAGGTATGAAAGGGAAGTACTGTTTTCAAGACTGCCTTCAGAGTTTAAAACAGTGCAGTGTTGGGACCATCAATTTTATACTGTGATAACTGAAAATAAACATGTTCTTTTTTCTTCAAATCAAAGGAAACCTTTTAGTTGACTACATTGGATGGCCTTATATTGCCTCTCAATCAGTTTCTCGTAAGCATTGTATACAACTCAAATTTTAAGGGAGGATTAAGAGTATATAGATTTTTTATGTTTTAAGGATATGTTTATTTGAGTTTGAGATACAGGTCATCTATCATCAAGCTTATGTTTTGGAGAAAGTATGCATAAGAGTAAAGTGACAACATTTTGCTAATATTTTCCCCCAAATTTTTACCTGTTATTTCTGAGCTTTTTTATTATTTACAAAAAGTAATACTTTTAATTATTAAAAATCATGTATAATTTTTTAATGCAATCTAATACAATCAAATTACTCAGTTGCCTTACCTCATGGGAAGAGTTACTTTTGTAGATTATAAAAACTGAGTAGCACATTAGTTACTTGGTTTCAACTTGAGTTTTCTTTTAATGTTAAAACAGTTGAAACTTAAGAGGGCCGGTGAGATGGCTTGGTAGACTAAGCCTCTGCTTAGGCAAGTGCAAAGACTGGAGTTCAGTACCTGGCAGCACATGCTGCGCCGGCCCTGCCCCGGGGCGCACTGAGCCAGCCACAGAAGCTGGGCGTGGTGGTACATGCCTGTAATCCCAGCACTGGGGAGGCTGAGAACAGGAGGATCACTATGGAGTCTGAACTGCATAGTGAGACCCTGTGCCAAATACATTCGAAAAGAAAGAAAGAAACTTAAGTACTTAGTGGAGAATGGGAAACATTACCCCTTTTGCAAATAATGAAGCCTGGTTTGATAATGAAGCTGCTTAATCATCTTCATGTGTTCAGAATTACTGTGTGTTTGGGTTTTTTTCCCTTTTTGTCACTGTGTATGTTAAAAGTTTCCAAAATGCTTTACTATGTAAAGTATAGAGGGTCATTTTAGTCATTCAGCCACATACGGTTGGCTGGTAAACAGCTTATTCTGATACAGTAATGCTTGGGTGCACACAGAAAGACTGTGAAAGAGTGTGTGTCTTGCATCAACAGCTGTCTTATTTATGATATGTAAGTAGAATAGGCCAAATGTTTGAATCTTTGTTATTTTTAGTACCATTTTCTCTAATAAAGCTAAGTATTTTAGAGGAAAGTATCTGTTTATGCATTTCAAAAAAAAAAATCTTAGTTTTCACTCTACCTTTGTTTTAGTTGGCACAGAGATTGGTTTGCCATGGGGAGTGGTGTCTAAAATAGTCATTTGAAATTTGTTTTCTTACAGTCTGGACCCTGAAAATTTTTAGTGTTAAAAATTACTTAATTTGATTCCTGCTGCTTACTTTTCTTCCTGCTCATCCTTTTTAATTTTTAAAATAATCACAATCTTGAAAAGATAATTTTAGGAAGCCTTGAGAGTAAGAAAAATACAAGGGATCTAGAGAAAGTGAAATTAGGTGACTGTGGGATTTGACACTTTCCTACAGGGAAGCAAGGCTTCTTTGGCTCCTTGGAGGGGCTCTTGAGAGAGAGAGCGGAAGCAGAAGTGGGAGAGCGAACACAGGTTTTGTTTGTTTACTTAGAGTTACTGTGGTTTTTAAAATTTTCTTTTAAGGTTTTTTTATTTTATTTTTTTATTCAAGACTTCTTTTTTCATCCAAGGTAGAGGATGTCAGGAAAACTGAGGTAAGGCCAAGGAGACAGCTCTTACACAATTGCTACATTCTGGTTGTCCTTTTAGCTTTATTTCACAGAGATTATATTCTGTTCCTTAAATTGTAGTTGCTGTTCACCATTTTAGACAAATTTTGTTGGTGTTCGTAACTGCTTTTCAGCAATGTACACTGACCTACTATCATAAAGTAGTCCTTCATAAGCTAGCCAGTTCTGTTTGTGAAAATGTAAATTCTTAATTTCAATGATTATTACTTGCTGTTTTCCAGCTAACCTAATTAGCTTATCAGTAAAAAGCAAGTCAGATTGTGACTTTTAAGTATCAAGAGGGTTAAAGTTTTGGGGTGCTCAATTAAAAATAAAACTAGTATTTATTACCAAAAGGTTTTTTTTTTTTTTTTTTTGGTCTAGAAATTTTTTTTTGTGATATTAATAATTTCCAGGATCCTTAGTTTTCCTATGTATATATTACTACCCTTATTTTAAAATAAAATAATTTGAACCAAACCTGCCCTCAAATGAAGATATTACTCAGATTTAAGGATTATAATATACTGTTGTAGGCTTTCAAGGTTTTTTTCTAACATTGTATTATAAGAATAGCACAGACTTATTTAATCATGCTTAGTAGTTAAATTAGCAATTAAATCCTTTTAGACAGATACATTAGGTCACTCACATTCAGTGAGTCATTTCTTACTACTTTCATTTTTTAAAAACATTTTCATTTTAAAAAACTGTGTTTGATTATAATTGGCCGGAGTTACACATTCTTAAACAGGTAAAGTACAATAACCATGTGTTCTGTAGGTGTTTAAATATTTTTAATTTCCTCTATTTTTAGTATTTGCTCATGTTATTTACTAATGTAATAATCACTTAAATTATTTTCAGATTTCAAAAGTGCTCCTTTCAAAAGGGTTGATTTTTATTTGTGGAAGAAGTGTAGTATAAATGTAATAAAGTAATCTTTTAAAATAAAACTGCCTTCCATATTTAATCTCAGTCTTATGAGAGTCTTTCTGAGGTTACTTTTATTTATAAATGTTATGCTGCCTGAAGAACGATACTTTTTTAAAAAATAAAAATGCATTTTTGGTCTCTTAGTCCATAGATGGGTTAGCTTTAGTAACCAATAGATCTCTTTCTATTTCAATCTAAGGTATTGTTAGTATTTCTTACAATTTATTGATTACAATTATCAGTTTATGTCTACTCTTTTCCCGTTTTAGAGGTGGTGGAGGTGCAAGAGATCAAATCTAGGACTTCATGCACAGTAGCCAAGCTCTCTGCCACTGAGCTATCCCAACCCCTTATACAACATAACATACCTTCCCCCCCATACAACATTGTTTACTAAATTTTTTGAAAAGAGCGTTTCAATCTGTTACCTGACTTTTAAATATGTAGCTAATGTAATTTGGAAAGTTACGTTTGTCATATATTTTACCTGTGTAGATTTTATTTGTATAAGATTGTATTTTCATTTCTCTTCCCCTTCCCCCCCTTTTCAGACAGGGTCTGGCTATGTAACTCAGATTGGCCTATTTACTATACAGCCCAGGCTGACCTCATCAAACTCAAGGTGACTTTCCTGCCTTTACCTCTTGAGTGCTGGGATTACAGGTGTGCAGTGTGCGCCACCATGCCTGGCCTTGAAATTTATAAAACTTACACTGAAAGAATCAGAAGAGATTAAGTTTTAGCAGTTGAAAGGTAATTGTTGGTAACAAGTAACATTGTGGGTAATAACTTAGAGAAACCTGATTTTCACTGAACATTAAATTTGGAAATACTGTATAGCTCTGTAATTCAATTTAATAGACAATTATCTTCAAAACTTGAATAATAGAGCAGTGTTGTAGATTATCAAGGGAAGAATTTAAAATGTAAATGTAAATACACTGCATAGGTGTTGTATATGTGAGTAGGACTTTTAATGGCACCAGTAAAAAATTTATCAACTCATGCTATTATGTTGCTGTGTTTTAATAAAATGAAAATAATGTCTTGCCCCTGTTGAGTAGTAATTTCACTTGTTTTGGTGGTATCTTATTTGCATAATCATAGATGTGAGCATTTTTGTTTTTTGTTCTTTTGAGATGGCCTGCTGTGTATCCCAGGCTGGACTGGGATTCATGTTCCTCATGCTTAGGAGTGTGCCACGGCTCACAGCTTGTTTTTATAGCTGCAAGGTGATAATTGGTCCTTCCAGTGTTCAAAGTTATTTTCAAAATTGAGATTTTGTATATTGTATAATCTTAACGTATATCAATAACTAGGCAAGGCTTTTTTTTTTTTTTTTTTTTCCTTTGTATTTTAGGGAATGGTCTACAGGGTGTTCAGGGTCTTACTACTAGATCAGACTTGTGATCCGCCTGTTTACAGTCTCCCAAGAGCTGGGATTACAGGCACACAAGGCTTTTGTATTAAACATTTTGTATATTAAAGTAAATGATAGTTGCTTTCTAAATTTCCCTTTTTGTTTATAGAAACAGCTTTTTGCTAGGATACTTATGCAATGAAAGTTATCCTCATGTCTTTTACCAGCAAGTAAAATGCCTTCTCTTATCAGAGATATAGCTCTTCATTTAGTGAATGAGCTGTGTATTTAGGGTGGTCTTTGAAGCAAGACAGCCTGTTAGTCCACATCTTCAGAATTGCCTCAGAGGTACATCAGTTTAGAATCTTGGGTGACCTCCCGGCTTAGTTGGCTAGAGATGATGAGCTGTGCGTGCTGATTTTTCCATGTAGACCGGCTCCTTAGTGTCTTGTTGGTTAAAGGTTAGTGGCCAGTTTGGTTTTCAAAATGTGTTATGTCTTATATACTGGAGTGGAGGAGGAGAGCCTTTGAAGTTTACCCTTTGACACTAGTGGGTTTAGACTTTTTTGACCTTTTTTCAGAAGACTTTGAAGGATCTCAGATTGTAGCAACAACTTTTGACAGAAGACATCGACCCAAAATCTTAAGTTGTGGGCTGGAGATACAGCTCAGTGACACAGCACCTGCTCGGTAAAAACAAGGTCCTGAATTCAATCCCTGGTACCAAAAATAAAATCTTAAGTTGCATTATCTTTGAAGGATTATTTGGTCATAATCAAGGTTTAATTTTAATACAGTTCATTTTTGTAACTAGCACTTCCTTACCTTGGGATAAACATCCTAAAGTTCACTAAAGCTAAGTCTTTTAAGTATTCTGAGCCAGGTGTGGTAGCTCACACCTGTAGTTCCAGCATTTGGGAGGCTGCAGCAGTAGGATTGCTGTGAGTTTGAGACCAGCATGGGCTACAAAATGAGCTCAAGGCCAGCCTGAATTCCTTAGTGAGACCCTGCATCAAAAAAACAACAAAATATCCCTTTTTTGGTGGAACCAGGGATTGAACTGAGGCCCTTGCGCTTGCCAGGCAAGCACTTATTCTACTGAGCTATCTCCCTGGCCCCCAACAAAATATTCTGCTGCTCCTCAATGTAGAATGACTTTAGTATAACAATGGAGTTGGTAAATGTAGTCCATTAGAGAGCCATGGCCTCTAAGTCTACATTTCCCTCTCTTGAACTCATCTTGTGTTTCCTATTATCAGACACAAAACTTACTAAACACTAGCTGTTATAATGCTGCATGTCTGGCCAGCACCATAAACTCATCCTGTTCCAGACAAAGCATTTGGTTTCTGTAGTTGATTCTTTACTTCAGATGCTGTGAGTTCAGAGAATTCTTTATTTCAGAAAAGAATTCCGCTCTGAGTTCCTCTGTAACTTTCTTCTGTTGCTTATTTACTTTCGACGCTATTAATTCATACGTTTGAGTTGAGCTAGTGTTCTCTGCACTTGTTCTGGGTGGGCATTGGGTTTCCTCCATATATTTCTGCATTTGATTCTTTACTGCAGATGCTATTAATTCAGGGATTTCTTTTTTCATTTCCAATCTGAATTCCTCTATACCTTTCTGCAGTTGTTTCTTTATTTCAGAAGCTATTGATTCATTGATTTCAGCTGTGTAATTCCCAGTCTGTTCTGTGTTAGTGTCCTCTGCACTTGTTATGGGTGGGCTTGGGTTCTGAGATTGCATTTTGCTCCTCTTCATTGTCATTTTGTGTAGCACTGTGTTCTGACCTTTGTTGTACGAGCTTTGGTGCAGTTATAACCTTAGCACTTACTGAAATTCAGGTGCAGATCTACAGAGTTTGGATTTATCCTGCTGTGCCTGGTTTGGGTCTGGCTGCTGTGCTCAACTCCTTCCTGCTGCTGCCCTTGGGAGTGATCCTGTTGTGCCCCTCTGGCAAGATGTTCTGCTCCTGGATTAGCTGGGTGGCTTTGTCCCCTACTCTGCAGGGATTGCAGCTGAAGGGTTTCACCCCAGGCCTGTAGTCCAGGCCTGAGCTGACAGCGTCTGGAGGGGATAAGGTGGAGTAGTGGGGAGAGGCAGCTCTCTCACACACTGGGCCTGGGTTAGGGCTGGATCTGGGGGTCCCCAGAATGTGGCAGAAATTCTCACTGGGAGGGTGGGGTGGGGGTGGTGGTGCGGATTGGTGGATGGTCCCAAGGGGGCGGGAGAGAGTCTCACCCTCGCTGCACCTGGGCTGGGACCAGTAGGTCCCACCAGCGCAGGGTAACTGGAAGCTTTCCCACACACTCACTGGGCCTGGGCTAGGACTGGATCTAGCATTTGGTTTACAGTTCTGAGTATACATCCCTATTTCTGGTTCTCACTAGCACTGTATATTTTTCTTTCCTCATTGCACCTGTTGATCTGACTTGACCTCACCTTTAGCACCTTTGTTAAGTCCTCCCAATTCTATACTTCCTCTGCTGTGGGTCAAAGGCACTCCTGTTCAGTTGTGATTGTAATTAGGTAGAACAGAATCACAGTCAGAAAAACAGCTGTAGTATTAAGAGTTCAGTCCTTTTCTTTTAGTCTGTTCTGTAGCTCAACCTTTTCACATTCATTTCAGATGTTGCTGCTTAAACTTCAGATCAATCTGTGGTTTTCCTCATTTTGATAGAAGGTAAAGCATTCCTATATCTTTATCTCGAGAGATTGTCACATTTTTAGGCCAAATTCTCCAAGAAAGTCCCTCCTAGTTTAGAATATGCTTTCTCTGGTAGCAAATTCAGTAGTAAGAGCAGATTCATGGTTGTTTCTTGTTTAGGGTTTTTGAGGTACTGGAAATAAACCCAGGCTTTGTACATGCTAGGCAAGTGCTGTGGCACTGAGCCACATTGCAACCTTCGCCGATTTACTAACATTTTGCTTGGTCTCAGTTATGCAAGCTGGCCTCAAACTTGTCTTCTTGCCTCAGCCTCCCGCATAATGGAATATAAGCATGTACTACTGAAGTGTGCAGCTTTAATTATTTTTACATATTTGGTACAGGGTATCACTATGTAGCTCAAACTTGTAGTGATCCTCCTGTTTTCATCCTCCCCAGCACTGGGATTACAGGACTGTGCCACCATGCCCAGTCTCTGCAGGTGTAGCTGGTGTGGCATGTGGTGCTGGGGTTTGAAACCCCGGTCCCTGTACTTGCCTAAACAGGCTTAGTCTGCTGAGCTATCTCACTAGCCTACTGTATTTTGAAGTGAGTTTGAATGTTGTGTTTTTGAAGGAGTTTGGCCATTTAATCTAAGTTATTGAGTTAATTGGTGTGAAGTTCATAATACTGCCGTATCAATATGTAAGAGCTATAGTGATTCCTCTCCATATTCACTTGTGTCTTTTTAAATCTGGATTGGTCTTTTTTTTTTTTGGTACTGGAGATTGACCTCAGGACCTTGTGCTTGCCAGGTGCCTGTTTAGACTGCTGAGCTATCTCCTCAACTCCTGTCTTTATATCTTTAATACTGTCAGTTAAAACTTTAATTTTGGGCTGGGGAGATAGCTCAGTAGATTAAGCACTTGCCTGGCAAGCTCAAGGTCCTGACTTCAATCCCCAGTACTGCACAAAAAGAACCAAAAAACAAAAAACAAAAAAACACAAACTTTAATTTTAATTTTTTAGCGTGTGTGTGTGTATTTATTCAAACTGGGCAGCATATACTTTGGTCTTGCTATTATTTTTTTCCAATTTTAGTATATGTGCTGCCGAAGCGAGCACTATTTTTTTTCCATTGTGAAACACTTTCTTTATTTTTTATTTTTTAAAGTGTTTGTTTTTTTATTTTATTTTGTGTGTATGTGTGTGTGTGTGGCCAGCTCAGCCCACCAGGGGGCAGGGCTGGCTGGCATGTGGTGCTGGGGGATTGAACCGCGGTCCCTGTGCTTTGCTAAGCTTGTTCTAAGTAGGTACTTTAGACCACTGAGCCATCTCACCAGCCCCTGTGAAACAGTTTCTACCTTTAGGTTGAAGTGTTTAGATCAATTACATTGAATGTCTCCCTCCACTTCCAGCAATAGATAATTGAACCCAAAAGTCTTTGTACTGAGCTAAACTACATCCTCAGCCCTAACAGCGTTTTTAGGTTTTCAGACAGTCCTGCTGTGCTGCCCAGTTGTCCTGAGTGGGCTTGAATTTGGCATCCTCATGCTTCACCCTCCCATAGTTCCTTTAGAGGCATGTGTCCCTGTGCTGGCTGCATGTTACTAATGTTACTACTGTCTTGCTGTCTGTCCTTCATTTTTTTGGGTTTTGTTCCCCCTTTCTCTGTATCTGTCTTCTTTTGAACAAGTGGAATACTTTATCACATATTTCATTTTATTTTCTTTGCTGCATCCTAGCTGTAATTCTGTTTCAATTTTTAAGTCATTTTAAAGTTGTATATATACTTTTATAAAGTTATCTTGTCGAATTTTAAGCAACGTAGCATAAGACCCTTACAATATTCTTTACCTAGTCGCAGATGTGTGCCACTTTTTGGTCACACATTTTATTTACTTACACTGTGTTAAAATGCCTACATTATGCTAGTTTTGCTTTACGTAGTTGTATTTTGCCTTTTCGGTTGAACCAAGCACCTTATGCATGCTGGTTAAGTGCTCCAGCACTGAACCACCCCTTTGGCCCTAGCATTTGTATTTTAGAGAAGATAAAAGTAGCTCATATATACCCACAAATTTGCGGTTCACAGTGGTGTTTCTTGTTTTGTGTAGATCCAGATTTCTACTCTATACTTTTTCTTAGAGGTTTGCTGGTTATGGGTTCCTTCACTACCATATACTGAATAAGTTTTTGTTTCAATTTTAATATTATAAAAATGTCTTATTGGGCTGGCCAAATAGCTCAGTGGATTAAAGTGCCTGCAAGCAGGTGCAGGGGTGGGTTTGACCCCGGGCCTGCCAAGCAGGCCTCACCCTGAGGGCGTGTTGAGACAGCAACAGACTGGGTGTGGTGGCATGCTCCTGTGATCCCAGCTCTTGGGAGTCTGTAAACAGGTGGATCATTATGAGTCCAATCTAGTAGTGAGACCCTGAACACCCTGTAGACTCGCCTCTAAAATAAAAAAAAGTCTTATTGACTGTAGAACTTTTCATTCATTATTATTTTTTTCTATACTTCTAAATGTATGATGCCATTGAGTTGTGGTTTTGTTTCCATAAAAATGACTGCTATCATTTTTCTAACACAAAATGTTGCTTTTTTCTTCTTCCATTTTTTTTTTTTTTAAATCCTATGGGTTTTGGTGTAGCTTTTTAGTGGTATTTCTTGATTCTTAAGCTTGTTTGTTCTGTGTTTGTATTAAATTTGGAAAATTTCCAACCATTATTTGGTTTTCTTTTTATGGTGTATGACTAGTTACTTGGAGTTGTAATGCAACTCACTCATGCTCTTTTTTCTTCTTTTTTTTTTTAAGCTGTTTTCTTCCATTTTTGAGAGTTATGTTGCTCTGTTTCTGAGTTTAGTAATATTCTGTTCAGTTATGTGTCATTTAATGATGAAGTTATATGTTGAAAAATGTGTCTGGTTATTTTTGTCATGTGGATGTGGTAGAGTATACTCACAACACTGTTGTGAGACTACCTCTGTGTGGTTCATCATTGATCAAAATATCAAATAGCATGTGATTAGTTTCTTGTCTGTTAATCTCATCAGCATATCTTTAAAAAATACTCTTACATTTTGCAGTTTAACTTAAATTGTTTATCTATTTGCCTTGTCTGTATGTTTACATGTAAGGTAACACATAAAATATAACTTACGAAATTTAACTTTCTGAGTGCCAAATATATTTTGTATTGTATGGTTTTTCGTGAGCTCTGCATTTACTTGGTAACTGTTTCTTGTTAGGTTTTCTCATGGAGGCTTGCTTCAGCTATTCCTCTAGGGCACATTTGCTCCCTCTGAAGTGACGGCTTTCTGAGCACTGGATGCCCTGGGAATTGTTTCTTAGTCCTCAAGCTCATGGAACACCAACAAGTGTTAGCTGTTTTTGAGTCCTAGAGCTTTAATTGTTCACAGAGTTTTTCCTGGACTTGGGCTAGTTACTTGCTGTGCATATGCTGATCATTCCTTAGCTGAAGACAAATGGTTCACACTGGTTTGCAGATTGTCAAAGCTTTTTCTCTGTGCAGCTCTCTCCTGTGTAGTGTTGCTCTGTGATCCTGGCTCTCAACCTCAGTAGGTACAAAGGCTGCTTTCAGACCACTGGGTTTGGCCTTGGTCTCCCTTCCTGTCCTTCAATCTGTGGCTTCTGGGCAGTAGGCTGGCACAGTCATACAGGGTTCACCTGTTTACTGACCTGAATGTATGACGTCTGATTTCTGAAAGTCATTGTGTGTATGTGTAGGTTTCTAGCTTTTTGTTGTGTTGGGTGGTTTGGACATAGTTTCTGTTAGTTGATAAAAGTGAAAATCTGCTGTTATAATGTTTAACTTACATGTATTTTTTGGCCAGTATTTTACTTCCTAGAAAATTGACAATACATACACATTGCTAAAGTCTTCCCAAAGCCTAGGAAAGGATCATGACAGGAGGATCTTATAGTTTAAAGTGTAAATCCTCTGGGTCTTAAGAAAAGAGGAAGAGTGGAAGTATTCTGATAGAATCCTCAGTCCAGCTTGAGTAGACTCCTCACCATGCAGCGTGGCCAGTGACAACCGATAAACAACTTGTGCTTGCAAGTCCTAATTTCTGGACAGTTCATCCTCAAGGGAGGCTGAGCTACCTAGCGGTGCTATTGTGCTTCCATAGTTAAGCGCCTTGGTGTCCAAGTAGCTTAGGACTAATGGAAGTGGGGCTATCCATCCAAGAGGCTGCTCACCAGCAAAGAAGAGGTCTTACTTTACCACTTGTGCTGAGTCTGTTCCCATGCCCATACTCTTCTATGCTAACTTCAGACTCCTATTAACTGAAAGGTATGAGAATAAGATAATATCAGAAACTTAAATAGAGGTTGAACTCTGACACACTAATCGGGATGATGTAATTTTTTTTTTTTTTTTTAACCAAAATGTTGCTGTGTAGGCTGGACCCTGAATTTGCTATGTATCTGAGGTAGCCTTGAATTTGTGGTGATTCTTCTGCATCAGCCTCCTGAGGGTTGGGGTTCACCTCTAGTGTGTGCTTCCACACTGAGCAGGATAATGTGATTATGCAGCAGATCATAAATTCATAATCTAAGCTTGTATCTAGATGTCCTCCCAAAACCTAATGCACTCATAGGTGGGGATTTTGAGATGTGGCTGGCTCTGATGCTGGATTAGGGTGTGTGTGTGCTGGGATTAAGGGGGTGTGATAGCTAAACTGGTTTAACTGAAATCTGGATGTGGATGGTAGAAGCCCCATGCTGGGTGTGGGTACATCACCCAAAAGACATAGTGCCTGGGTGGACTAGAATGTGATAGGCCTGGAGCTGCTTCACTGCTTGCTGCTTTCTGCCTGCCCTGCTGTGGATTATTTCTCTTCTGCAATGCTCCTCTGCAGTGCTTCCCTGCCTTGGAGCCAGCCAGCGGTGGACTGGAACCTCTGCAAACAGTGAGCCGAAATAAACCTTTTCTCCTGTAACTTGTAGGTATCAGGACAAAATACTAATAAATACGAAGGATACAAAGTTGTAATGAAGACGTAAACTAAACGCTTTATAACTGACAGTTTGTTGAAAAGGGTATAATGTCTCGAATTTTGAAATTGTATGGCTAATCTTTAGTTCGAGAGTTTATTTAGTTGCACATGTAGGTAAACTTTTAAAATGTTCCTAAGAGTTGCAGTGATAATTAAAACAGTGACTAACAGCAGTAATAACAAGAAAGTATATTCTTTAACTGTCTTCCCAGAAACAAAAAGGGAATCTGGCAACTTGTCAGTGAGACTGAAACTGAGGGCAAAAGAAGCAAGAGACCCCTCCACTCCAGCTGTCTCATGCCTTGTGTGGGTAGGACAGAGTGCCACTGGGTGGTGTAGCCTTGTGGTAGAGGGCTTGGCAGTTGGAACTCAGTTTGTAGTGCAAGCTCTCTGTCTGCTTCCCTGGGCATCCCTGTGGTAAATAGACCTCATAATTGAAGGTGGAGCCAGTGGCAGGAGGCTGCCTCAACAAGCCCTCCTGCAGCCTGTGTGGCAAATCCAAGACATTGTGAAATAAGAGATTTTTTGGCTTAAGAAAACCTTAGCTATGAAATCTTGAGCCCATTTAACTAGCTATAGAGGAATAATGGGCGTTGCTCATTTTTATATCACAACTCTGAATGAATTGTTCACAAGTAACAGCATTTCCAAACTTGGAAGAATCTTAGAAATCTAGTTCATCCCTTGGTGCTCTTTGTTTACAGGTGAAGCATCCAAAGCTCAAGGAATAAATGAGGAATCCCAGGCTTCGTGAGTAGGTAAGCAGCAGATTAGGACTGAGGTGTGATTGATTCTTGGCTCTTTCACTCCTGACACAGTGTTCAGCCATTCAGAATTTTTTTTTCTAGTATTTATCCTTTCATTATTAACCATTTAGAGCTGGGCATGATGGCACATGTAATGGATAACTGGCTATATCAAAATGAGTAAGAGAAGCTTAACTAAATCAGCTCAGCGTTTCCATACTCGGGTGTGGAAGCTCATCCTAGGTGGCTTGTTACCTGGATGGTGTAAAGGGGAAATAAAGAAGGACGAATCTGCTTCTGTTTCTAAAGAGGAACACCAGTCTTGGCCTTCATCAAACATTATCTTGTGGCTTCTAGCATAGATCCTTCAGCCTTCCAGCATAGACTCTTCAATTTCTGTTGTAGATCCATCTGCCTCCTGAGATGGACTTGCATGGGATACTAGTTAGCTTCAGACCTTTGAGTCCTTCGGTCTCCAGTGTGCAGACGCCCTCTGCATGCTTACTCTTCTGACTCTGGGTGGTCACTGTAAGCCAGTGTGAAAATTCATATGTATTGGATGTCTTTTGGTATCTGTTTCTCTAGTAAACACTGATACAGCACACAGCTGTAGTACTAGCAGTCTGGGAGGCTGAGGCAGGAGGATTGCAAGTTCAAACTCAGCGTGGGCAACTTAGCAGTTAATGAGAGTCTGTCTATAGCTTCCCCCGCACCCCCCAAGTGCTACTTACATTACAGTGCATCTCAAGAGAACAGATAAAACTATACCTTTTCTGAATGACCACAGGGCTTGGAAACATCATTATGTGTAATACTTTGAGAAAAAGTCTTCATTTCAAAGGGAGTCGTGGCTCCTGGCAGTAATAATTCCATTATTCGTGAAGAACTGCTGAGATATCTGAGTTAATGCAATTTATGTCAAAGATGTCCTAAAAGGCTGATATAACTTCATTATCAGTGCATGACTTTTTAAAATACAGATTTGAAAATAAATAATGACAACATCTCAAACCACATCTAATGTGATTTAACTTTTCTTCCAGGCCAAATGGCAAAAGTTTAATGAACAGTTTAATTGAATTGAGTCAAATAAGTCTCATTTTTTGTTTGAAGGATTAGGGTGACATTGGTTCAGATGAAATACGAAAGTTATAGCTCAGTGTTGTGATACAAGTCCAAGGTGCATGAAAGAATAAGGCAGAAATATCACAGGTTCAAGGTCAAGCTAGTGAGGCCCTGACTTACAACTGTGTCACTTGGATAGAGGGCCTAGCGTGGGTGAGGCCCCTGGGGTGCACCCTCAGCAACCATGACCCCCCAAAGACTTTTAATAAGATACCTTTTTTGTTGTCACTTTTTTTATTTTTAGCTACTTAAAGCATCTTAGGCAATAAAACAACTTGTATATGGGGTCTTACGATTTCTGAAAACATTTTAAAAACAAACTTCTCCATTATACAGAGTTGTGATATAAAAGAAGATTTGTAGGCTATATTGTTTTCAGAAAGCAGATAGTTTACACTGCAAACCTGCTCAACCAACCTTCCTAGTTAAGCCAATGTTGCAGAATGAAAAACTGGTTCAGAAGTCTTCTGTGAAGAATACTTGAGAGCTTCAAAGGAACGTTTAGTTTCCTCCACAAAGAGCCACCAGAATATTTTCATAATCTCCACTGGTTTTGTCCACAATGGCTTGGCACAGAGAGATCCCATACATCTTCCGATAGTACACTTTGATATCATTCATGCTGATTTCTGAGCGAGAGACCATGATCCCGATCAGTGCCTTATGACGAGTTCCAACGCCCTTCATTGCCTCATGAAGCTTCTCAGCAAAGAAGGCAGGTGTGCTTGTGGCACATTTCACGATGGCCACATCATAAAGTGAGGCTCCTGTCAACGTCACCTTTCAGCCCCAGGTCCAGAGCCTCATTCATGTCGTGCTTGCTGTACTTGGTGTACCTCTGAAACACTCCGTGAAGATGGGGGTAGCTGCGGGTGGTCAGAATGATGTTGAACACATTCACGTCTGTCCCTTTCTCCTTTCTCTAGCTTCATACAGGGCCCTGGCATCTGTGTCCACCAAGTCTTCATTCACAGCAAGATCCTCACATCGGTCACCCTTAGAGAAAGCAAAGTCCTCTGGAAATCTCCAGATGTGTCTGTGATGTCTTTGGCCAGCTCTCTTTTCATTTTGTCTCTGTAGACTCTTATTAATTTCTCTGATTTTTCTATTTTTTCTTGATGCCAAAGAGCTTCATGCAGTGGCTTCCCTTTTTCCTGGAGGTAGGCTGCTTTGATCTGTTGACGCTGGGCATTGTTTCTCTTTGGCAAAATGTCAATGATGGTTGCTTCACCCACACCTTTTACTGTTATGGCTTTGTGCAAAGCCTCAACATCAGAGGAGGGGCCCACGGCTGACCCGGGACCACCTTTGGATGCTTTCACAGTTGGAACATATTCCTGTTCTTGACTGTCAATAATGTAGGCCTGCTTGAGGAATTCTGATACCATTGCCATTTTAAAGAAATGTCCTTTTTTTCTACCTTCTTCCAAAGAACTCAAGAGAGGCTCTTCCTGGCACTTTCCTTGATAAGGTATTTTACTTTTATGAAATAAAACCTCCGTTTTATGTTCCTAGGCCCCCCAAGTCCTCTATTGTGTTTAATTTTACTCTCCTAGTAATTACTGTTCATAAAAATCTACAAATCTTAGAGTTACATTTTATCATTTTGTGCAGTTGGCAGAAATTAGGGCTGCTGGAACAAAGTACCACACAGGAGGGAAGCTTGCAACAACAGAAGTTGGCTCTCCTGGAGTTGTAGGCAGAAGTCTGAACACCAGGAGCTGGCAGGGCTGTGCTCATTCCAGGCTTTTTCCTTAGCGATTGGCGTTGCCGGCAGTCACATTGGTTCACAGATGCAGTAGCTGAGCTCTGCCTCCGTTGTCACATTACATTCTGTGTGTGTCCTGAAGTCTGTTCTTTCAAGAACACCAGTCACACTGGATTAAGAGCCTGTGCTACTGCAGTATGACCTCATCTTAGCTAACTATACTGCAGTGACCCTGTTTTTCTTTTTTTTAATTTTCTTATTTTTTGTGGTTACCGGGGATTGAATTCAGGACCCTGTGCTTGCCCGGCAGACACTTATTCTCCTGAGCTATCTCCCTGGCCCGACCCTGTTTTCAAATAAGGTCATATTCACGGGTAACATGTTAGGACTTGAGACCCCTGTTTTTGGAGGATACAATTCTACTGACTATAGCATGAAGCATTACTACTTCTCTGAATATAAAAAATGCCTCAGATACTTATTAGTTACCATAATTCTTTAGGGGGCTTTGAGTTTGTTTTGACTTTGGTGGTACTATGGTCTGAACCTAGGACCTTGACATTGAGCTACCTTCCCACCTATTTTTAAATTTTTCTTTTGAGAGAGGGTATTGCTAAGTTGCCTAGGCTGGGCTTGCACTTGCAACCTTCCTGCCTCTGTGTCCCAGGGTGCTGGGATTACAAGTGTGCACTGTCATGCCCATTGTCTTCAGGATTCTTTAAGTTAGGCCTAAATAGGATGGATGCAGGTGGCCATCCTACACACAGACTGTTCCTGTCCTTGGAAAGCCTAGGTTCTTGGCAGGAGATGGAGCTCAGTGAAATTGACTACCCTAGTGTTGTCAAGCACCAAAAAACAAAATACACATATTTTAAAATTGAAATACAAATTCTAATTAGAAGTTTAATATGATCCTTAATTTTTTTAGGATAATAGAACTTTATTGAATTAAATTTAAATGTTTTAAAATTAGATAATCCAAAGACTGGCCAGATAACACACTGAAGTGCCTGCTTAGGCAGAATGCAGGGACTGGGGTTCAAACCCCGGCACCACAAGCTGTGCCTGCCCTGCCCCTGGAGTGTGCTGAGATGGCAGTTGAGGCTGGGCGTGATGGTGCGTGCCTGTAGTCCTAGTGCTTGGGAGGCTGAAAACAGGGAGGATCACTTATGTCTAATCTACATAGTGAGACCCTGTAGACCCTGTACTAAATACATTTTAAAAATAAAATTAGATAATCCTCTGTCATTGCTTTATTTCTTTTATTTTGAAAAATCATTTTGACAGTGCCTGGGACTGAACTCAGGACCTTTCATATGCCAGGCAGAGCACCTTGCCGCCTTGTGTTTTCACCAAGGCTAAGTCACTGTTTTAGTTCTAGTTTCTAGTAGTTCTTGCTTGAGTGGGGAACACAGCTCCACTGACTCACTGGTCATTTGCTGAGTACTGATCTGTGGGTGTGGCCTTCTAAGGTGTGGGTGTGGCACTGGTTGGGAGATGGTGGGAGGTTGAAGTAGGGGGGCTAGCCGGAGCAGGTGCACTTACTGTGACTGTGTGCTGGAAGGGGACTCTGGCCTCGTCTTGCCTTCCTGGTGCTATATTTCCCCTGCTGTGATGTTTTGTCTCACCAAGGGACCAAAAGCAGCAGAACCAGCTAGCTAGACTCCAAAACCACCGCCAGAATAAACCTTCCTTCCTTGTAAGTTGTTTCTTAGGTGTCTATCACTGTGGCAGTTGACTAACAGTGGTCTGCGCGGCCTTCAGCCTTGCCTCCTCCCTAAGGGGAGTGGATGATCACTCAAGTAAACTGAAGCAAATTTGTTTCTTTCATGCTAACCAGCCTTGAGCCCGGCCTTGCTGTCTGTGTGTGAGGTGCATGCGCACACTTAGGCTGTGCTGAAGGGCTTTTCCTTTCCTTTTTTCTGGCACTGAGTATTTAAATCCTCAAGGC
>NW_004524577.1:26761106-26768418 GCF_000260255.1 Octodon degus | reverse complement strand
GGGCCTCTCTGCTCTGTCTGAGTTAGGTGATGGAACCAGGAGGAAGCAGAGGGAGTCAATGGCACTGGCAGATCCTGACAAACAGCAGTTGAATGGAAAGTATTGCTTTGGTACTGAGGATTGAACCCATAGATTTCTCTTTTTCTTCTTTCTTTGGGGGGGGGTGGTACTGGGGATTGAACTTGGGACCTTGCGCTTGCCAGGCAAGTGCTTATTCTACTGAGCTATCTCCCTGGCCCCGGTACTGAGGATTGAGCCTAGTGCCTCATGCTAAACAAGCTGTCTACCTCTTGAGCCACAGCCTCAGGCTTTACTAAAATGTAAAATTTTTTACAGTCTCACCAAGTTGTCCAGGCTGATCTCAAACTCAGGATCCTTCTGTCTCAGCTCCTCAAGCAGCTGGGATTATAGACATGCATCCTTAAGCAGTCTGAAGATCATAGTGACTTGTCAGTGGCTGAGCAAATGCCTTTTGGTACTAGATACCTCTCTGCTTTCGTTTATGTTTTCTTGGACCATGGGGTATGTCAGCGAACCTGCCACACACTTAAGAGACATGACCTCACAAGATGGCATTTGTTCTTTTCAAGATGTGCCCCCTCCAGGATTTGCCTCTGGGCCCAAACCAGCATGGCCCAGTACACAGGTGGAGTGGTGCACCCAGTGAAAAGGCTAAGGGCTAGATAACGTGTCAGCAAGACTTAGGGGCATGAGTGTGGAAGTGGATCTTGAGGGTTTGAAGTTGGGTTGGTGCAGAATAAGATCGGAGGGTAAGAAATACTGATAGAGGAGCCTCTTGGCAAAGACACCCAGGTTCATCCTGGCAGGCTTCTGGGTCACCCTCTGAGACCTGGATGCAGTGTTAGCCTCAGTGATGGGGAGCTCTCTGAGCACTGAGGAGGAGGGAGCTGGGGAAGTTTGGATGTATTGGGTCAGGCTGGAGCGCCTACTATGAGGAGGCTGATCACTTAACCCAAGAGAAACAAAGGATGCACTGGCGAGAAGACACATTTCCGGAAAACCCAGCAGTGGCTGGAGTGGGGCTGACGGGACATGCTGCCCCTGAACTGGCCTCCTAGTTCAGTGAGTACAATAGCTTTACTCAGTGGTAGACAACCAAGTGCATATCCTTAGCCTAACAGGTAGAGGCAGAGCCAACATTGGCTTATAGCATGCAGCAAAGACCTAGAGCAGAGAGGGTGAACCTTTTAGAGACAAATGGCCAAAGTGCAGCCTAAAACCCACTTCCTGCAAAGTGTCCAAACTGCAATCAAACCTGAGTATTGAGGTTTTAGTTCAGAAAAAACAACTCGTATGTTAACATATTTTTTCTTTTTTCTTTTTTTTTTTTTTTCAGAACCGGGGAATTGAACTCAGACCCTTGTGCTTGCCAGGGAAGCACTTATTCTACTGAGTCATCTCACCGGCCCTCAACATACTTTGTCTTAAAGGACAAGCACATATGCCATACTTCCCTACCATTGATAGTGCTTTAGACTGGACTTTGAGAAAGTACTGTTTTTTCATATGGTGCTAGGGATTGAACCTAGGGCCTTGTGTGTGCTCTACCATGGAGCTACCCCTCAGCCCTTAGGCTGAGCCTTGAGAAAGGCCTCCTTCTACAGCCCTTCCTCAATGAACAGTATCGCCAGCCAATGGCCTCTAAGAGCAGGAAGCCCACGAATGCTGCTAGTGTTTGTAACCAGGGGAGGCTTCTCCCATCAGCCCCCCAGTATGCAGACCTTTCTTTCTGGGCTTTCCCGGCAGTTCCTTCCCGTGTCCTATTGGGCACAGTGGGCATTCTGAAGTCAAGGCTGTTCATACCACTGCCCTGAGCCAGATCTTCCCAGTGGCTTCTGTCAAGCCTTAGTGCTCATTGCAGCATGCGGGTTGGGGGTGCCTGGGTTCAAGGGATTCCTGTCTTCCATTCACCCAGATCTCTTGGGTTACCTGGAGTAAGTTGTCTTGCAGAAGGAGAGAGAGGACAACATCCACCGCGAAGCACAGTTGAAGCGGGGAGAGAAATCGAGGGCTTTTTAAACACTTGTTAAAATGCCTGAGGCCTGCTGCATCCCTGAACATCCAAAGTAGGACAAGGAATGAAAGGTAGAGAAATCATAACTAAAAAGGAAGTCATAACTGAAAGTTGTACTTTTAAGAAGACTGCAGCTTCCAGGGGCCACCTGAGTTACCCAAGGTGATCTGTGTGTGTATTCTTTGGATAGCGCCAGAGTGCTCCTTCACTGCCAGACCCGTCACACAGTTCCACAGGAATACCAGCAGTCCACAAGTGGGCTTGAGGAAGTAAGCAGGAACCTGATCCTAAGATGGGAGTGAGAGAATCCAAAGAATGTTTACCTTTTCAAAACAAAACCGGAAGCTTGGCCTGTACCTGTCAAGTGGCGCACCTTGCAGGGAACCCCATTTTCCAGAGCTTCCACCTCTTCAAGAGAAGCATAAATGTTTCCTGTTTCAGAAGTAAATGACTGCTTCTTCATGTGTGTACCTTTTAAGTCTTGTGTAATAGTGTTTGCTTCTGGAGCACGTACATTAAACCTTGTCTAATAAGCCCTTCCCATGCTTCTTACTGCGGTGTCTGAAAATTCTTTTACCATGACAACAATCAATGAACTTGCACACTCATTCTTGCTTCAGGGACCCTCTGAGACCCAGCCTGGTGACAGTCCCACTTAGAATGATTCCCTACCTTTGAGTCACCTAATTTGAATTAAGTTTTAGCCCTTCTAGTGAGAGTGTTGCCTCATATGTCATCAGTCTTTCCCATTCAGTTTCCTCTTTCATCTGTGGATTATGTGCTCTGTGCTGTAGTCAAACTTATCATCTGGGATCATTTTTCTTCTTTGTCATCTTGACTTGGGGTGTCGTCTGCACCCTGTCCTATCCATTTCTACAAGTCCACATTCCACTTCTCCAAGGCCCAGTGCAGCGGGCCTCAATGACGAGAGCCTCCGACATTAGGGTGGAGTGGTTAGATACGGCTTCTTTCCCTGTGCACTGTGGCTCAGCATTACACCTTCTAGGGAGGGTGACAAGCACTCAGCAGGCACAGGGAGGTGTGCTTTTTAGGAATGGATCCACCGTGTTTAGACGGGGCTGCTAACACTGCCCCAACACAAGACAGGAATCACACCATTTATCATAGAAATTGATTTTTCCCCAGCGTGCATTACTAAGCTATATCCATCTTATTTTGAACTTGGGATGTGCTGCAGCAGAGAAATCACAATAAGTATTCAGCAGCAAGGTCAGTCGAAGGAAACTGGATGCTCAGAAACAAATGGTTTCATTCTGATCGCAGTGAGAATCAAGAGTGGCTCTGTGGTTTGCATGAAATACCTTCCAACTGTCTCAGCCACTGTTCTGCCTGTGTTTGAAATTCAAGGCACGGCTTCTGAAGTGTAGCCGAGACCTGCTAGTTTCCAAGCACTTTGGGAAGTCTACTTCTCTCAGGTTTATGGACTGAAATCAATTTCCTTTCCTTTCCCTCCATCTTCCCATTCTTTCTCTTCCTTTTCCTCTTCTCTCCCTTTGTAGTAACCATAGATTAAAGATAGGGCTTCACCATGTATGGTAGGCAAGCACTCTACCAGCGACCTGTGTGCCCAGCCCGATACCTACCATCACTTGGTGGGGAATTTTCCAAATCGCTGCTTTAAGATCTTTGTCAGATAATTCCCTCATCTGTGTCCTCTTTGTGCATGTATCTGTTGCTTATCCTCCATGGAAATTCAGGTTTTCTTGGTTCTTCATATCCCAGGTATTTTTGGACTTAATATCAGGCATTTTTCTGATTCTGTTCTGAGGCTTTGCTGTTTAGACTCTGGAGTGTGTTAATATTTTTCCCGTTAGAAGGGAGGTGATCCACTTGGGTTTATGCTGCAAGACTAAAAGCTTATGTGGCTGTGGCTTCTGTGTTGAGGGCTCTTTTGAGCCTTTGCAAATGCTGTTTGGATCTGTCTTATGTGTGACCCACAGCTGTAGTCCGTGTGCTCCATCATTACTGTCCTGGTTAGGGTCAACAGCTTTCTGGAGTTGGTTTTCTTCAGTGCTTTTCAGTTCCGTGGGGAATTTCCTTTTTGGTGCTTCTACCAGGAGGCTGGGGTATTATCAACACTGCTGGACCTGCACTCCCATGGTGTCGTTTCCTGGGAAGACGGAGAACAAGGCAATGGGCATCTGTTCCTCTCCTAGGGACACACAGGTCCTTGGATGGGTTGTTTTCCCTCCCCCAGAATTTTAAGGTGTGTGGCCTTTTTGCCACCACTGTAATGCCCAGGAGGCCCTGGGGCACTTTGTGGTACACTCCCTTCCAGTCCTGTCCACATCCCTACCACCCTAGAGTCCAACCCAGGCAGGCAGGCTGGAATTTAGAAAAAAAAGACAAACTCCTTTGGTTTGGTGGAACATCAAATGCTGATTATCTCCCCCAACTTTCCTGCTATTCTTTATTTGTCAATCTTTAAATTGCTGCTTTCTTTTTGCATTCTGTTCTGCTTTTATAATTGTTGAGAGGGTGTCACTGTATGACCATGGTGGTGCAGGGCATGAAAAGATTACTCAGAGATAAGACTTGATCCAAGGGCGGGCGAGATAGCTCAGCAGACTAAGTTCTTACTTAGGCAAGTGCAGGAACTGAGGTTCAATTCCTGGTACCACATGCTGATACGGCCCCGGAGTCCAGGCATGGTGGTGCATGCCTGTAATCCCAGCTGCTGGGGAGGCTGAAAACAGGAAGATCACTATGAGTGTGAACTGCGTAGTGAAAAAAAAAAAAAAAAAAAAAAAAAAAAAAAAAAAAAAAAAAAAAAAAAAAAAAACATGGAAAAGCCCAGAGGGACAGTGCCAATGACTGTACACATTATGGGGGTATCTCAAGGGAGCAGTTTGCAGGTGTTGGAGTCCATTTTAGGCACTGATAAAACAGGTGCACAAGACAATTCCACTTACATTGGAGTGCATCTATGGACATACTGGTCACGGTGTCCTTGGGACATTTTCCTGATAAATCTGTCTCAGAAATAGACCATTGAAGATAATTTACCGGGGGGAAAAAAAAGAGAGTAATTTACTGTCTTTTGCTGTTTTTAGCCTGTTTTGCTGTTGTAAAACAGGTCCAATTGGTACATGGCTTTGAAATTTACAACCCCATCCCCTTTCCCGAAGGCAAGCCTTTTAGAGCTTTTAATGATACAAACAACCCTCTGTGGCACAGGTTTGCCTCCGCTGCCTTCGGGGGACAGAACTGGAAGGGGGCTTCCAGAGGGAGCCAGAAGAGGGAGGTTTATAGGAGTACCTCCTTTTTGGAATAGACTGGATAGTGACTGCAGAGATGCAGCGTAGAAAGGTGTGCAACATTTTTGGAACCCAGTGAGGGCCTTAGTTTTTGGCCCACAAGTTCCCGTTCTTTCACCTCCAGACTACCACCAGCCGGAACCAAGGGCATTATTGATGGATAACAATTAGGAGTTCAAGTTAAGGTTTAGAAACTTTATATTCAGATGTTTTTAAGAGATACTGTAAATGTTGCTTAAATTGTTTTTCCTCTTTGGACAAGGTTTGATCCATCTAGTAGGCGGAGCAGAAGAAAGTAAAACAGCAGAAAAGAAGCAAGCCTGCTGACCCTGCTCACTTAGCAGTCGAACTGTTCAAAGACTACTGAACTAATAAACCTAAGCTTCAGCCTTGCTTAGATGCCAGGGTGGTCCGTGGCTGCCCATGTTCCTTTACCAGGATGAGAAATCGGATGCCCTTGTCCCTTTTCCAGGCTTCGGAAGATTGGTCCTCCACACTGATCCGCAGCGGCAGGTTGGCTTGCAGTTTGGTGTCTCCTGCGTGCTGCTGCAGCTTGGATCTTAAGTGCCCTGCTAAGGACAGCTCATCAGCAGGGCGAGTGAAGAAGTGCAAGCCCTTTGAGGTGAGGCCTGGGCCCTGGGGGGTGTGGGTGGGGGGGTGGAGCCTTCTTTGACTTTGGGGGAGTGGGACGCTGGTCTGTTTCCTAACGGCCATGAGGTTAATGCTCCTGCCATGATGTGTCGATGTTGATCTCAGGCCGAGAGGAGTGGGGTAGTCATAGCTGGAACCTTTGAAAAATGGGAGCCAAACTAAGCCTTTTATAGTAATTGGATTTATTTCATGTATTTGTAACCATTATAGAAAGCTGACACAGTTTGATGTGAGAAATTGCTTACTTCATTTACCTTAGAATTGGGGCTCTACTGTGCAGAGATCAGCATTGCTCACACGGGGGTACCTCAGTTCATGAACTTATTCATTCCATGACTTTGGAAAAATGTCCCCATTCATGTTCATGTGGGAGGAGGGGTTTTTTTTTGGGGGGGGGCTGCTCAGGGTGCCTTCAGGGCGGGTCTGGTTTGGCATGAGGATGAGGGGATCAACCACAGCATCCTGAGCCTGACTGCTTTGTTTCAGCAGGCACTTAAACACCTGAGCTAATGGGCAGACCCCAAAACATTTCTTTTTCTTTATTTTTTTCTTTGTGGTACCAGGGATTGAACTCGGGACCCTGCGCTTGCCAGGCAAATGCTTATTCTACTGAGCTATCTCCCCAGCACCCTCATGTTCATGTGGGAACTATGTCCATGGTTGTGTTTGTCACCTGATGCAGTGTTAGCTTATAAACCAAATTTTTTTAAATGCTTGTTTGTGAACCAAATTATTTGCAAACAAAAGTGTTCTTGAGCTGAGGTACCACTATATTTTGATGACATTTCTTTCAATAAGTTTATTTTTTATTTTTTATGAACAGATATACATGATGGGAATGTATATGTATGTGTGTGTGTGTGTGTGTGTGTGTGTGTGTGTGTGTAGTTGATAGCTTTTTTCAGTACCACTGTTGGAAATTCTGAAATATTAAAATCAGAAGTAAAACATTTTGAATTTGATTGCAACTTGTTACATTTTATTATTGAAATGTTAAGAAAAGAGAAAATCAGAGTATGCAGCTGCACCATTTTTTGTTAGAAATAACATTTTTGCATATATTGTTCCTGACTTATAACATTTTATGTATTTAAGTTACTACGTATACTATATTGAAATTTTTTAAAGTTTGATACATTGTCATTTTGATATTCAGTTATTTTCTATAGCACATTTCCAAAGGGTACATTCTTTTACACGTATCAGCATATGTTTAAATAATCAGAATTATAGACAACTACAAAAACTAGTCCTGGGGCTGGAGAGATGGCTCAGTGGTCTAAAGCACCTACTTAGAACAAGCTTAGCAAAGCATCAGGGACCGCGGTTCGATCCCCCAGCACCACAT
>NW_004524577.1:26734997-26760536 GCF_000260255.1 Octodon degus | reverse complement strand
AAAAAAAAAAACCTCAAAACTTAAAATAGACCATTTAAAAATTCCATCTAATTACTGTTTTGTAGATATTATGGAAAATAGTGTTTCATGATTAAATAATACTTCTTTTTGAATTTTAGAGAAATATTTCTGAAATGAATACATAGCATGGGATTAATAGATTGCACATTGTAAATAAATTATTTACAAACTTAAATGAATATGACAATAAAAGTTATCCAAAATAAAAATGAAGAATTTACAGATCAGTCATATAATAGTTCACTTTGTGCCAAAATCAAGAAACTTACATTCATACAATTAGAATTCTCAAAGTAAGAAGGGATAGGCAATAAATATTTAAATATTTAAATTTCTGAATTTAGTTAAAATGATAACACCACATTTTCAATAAAAATTAACCTTTTTCAGAAGAAATATGAATAAAATCATACCGAGATGCACAAAAATGAAATTGTGCAAAACTTATTGTAAAGAAAAAAATCATTAAGGCATGTACATAAAAAATATTAGCTATGGAAGAACAAAATTAAATAGCATTTTATTCCACACTTTAAAAAAAAGCAAGTGTGTAAGAAACTAGATTAATTAATTCAAAGGACTGAAAGAAAAAAAAAGATCTGTTCTCATTGAATTTTATGTTTATCAAACATACCTTTGAAAACTAAAAGTGAAATATTTTACAATTATAAAAACTCAAAATATTCTAATACCTCCAGACATAGCACATAGAAAATAACAAAGAGCATAATCCGGAAGGCAAGAGAAGTTGCTGTATGGTCCTGGATAAAGAATAAAGAGCTCTCAAACTGGTAGTTATGCAGGACTATGTAAAATATATTAGACAAACCCATTTAAAAGGTCATTGAAGATTTCTACAGAACAGTATCTTACGTTGGGTTATATACATATTTTTTCATCTCTGTGTGTGTGTGTGTGTGTGTAAAAGACAAGGAAGAAGTAATATAAAGTCAATGGAAAATGGAAATATACTTTTTAAAGTTTCTAATACTAGGAGAAAATATCATACCATGTCTTATAAGTACATTGAAGTCAAAGATACAGTATAAATCTTAAAACAAAGATTAAGATTAAATAATATTCAGAAAATTAATTGAATATTAATTAAAAATTAGATATTTCAGAATAGTTGAACTAAGAAAAAGTTTTCGTGATAGTAAAGAATTACTAAGAATAAAACATAACAAATACTGGAATGGCAAATATATGACCAGCACTTCTAACAGTTTAGAAATAGGATATCGCACAAAGTTCTAGTATGTCATGGACCTGGACAGTGTCATTGATGCTTGATGCTTACCGGTGGCCAGGTGTCACTTGTGGGACTGAGCTACTGCTATTTCCTTGGTACCCACCCTGTAGACCCGGACAGAATCATGACCTATAGGGTGCAGGACAAGTCCATTTGTAGAGTATGCTGATAGAAATATTTTGCTGCTGTATACAAAAGAATAATTGAAAAACTGCTTTTGTGTACCTCTTGTTCTCTTGTGCTTAATTGTTTGCCCTATTTGGTGGGTTCTTTCCATTCTCATTTATGGAGTTGTGGTCATTTTGATCCCGCTCTAGAACGTCTTTTAGTAGTCTGTGTGGGCTTGGCTTTGTCATCATGAAATTCTTTAGTTGTTCTTTGTCATGGAAGTATTTCACTTCTCCGTTATACTTGAAAGAGAGTTTTGCAGGGTATATTAGTCTGCGTTGGAATTTGTTTTCTTGAAAAACTTGTAGTACTTTGCTCCATGCTCTTCTTGATGGTTTGTGAGGAGAAATCTGCTGTTATTCCAATGGGTTTTCCTTTAAATGTGATCTGTTTCTTTTCTCCAGTGGCTTTTAGTATACTGTTCCTTGCTGAATTTCTGGGATCTTGAATATTATATGTCTGGGTGCGCTTTTAATTGGGTTGATGTTATCTATTTATTTATTTTTTGGCAGAACCGGGGATTGAACTCAGGCCTTTGTGCTTGTCAGGGAAGTGCTTATTCTGCTGAGCCATCTCCCTGGCTCTAAAAATTGGATTGATGTTATTTGGAGTTCTATATGCTTTGGTTTCCGACTGTCAGATTGTTTTCCCAAATTTGGGAAGTTTTCTGCTTTTCTGTCCATATTCTTTTTATATCATTTGTATTGACTCCTTCTTTGTCATTGATGAAAAAATGAATGTTGTTCATCGTTTTTTTTTTTTTTATGGAACCCGGGATTGAACTCAGGACTTTGTACTTGCCAGGCAAGTGCTTATTCTACTAAGCCATCTCCCCGGCCCACTCTGTTCATCTTTGCATCGTTTTGCAGATGTTGAAATATTTTTTCCTACATCCTAGTTGTCTTTACATGATCTTTTCTTACCCTTTCACTAGCTGCAACAGTGTCTTCTGAAAGTCTATTTTCACTTTCATTTAAATGGTTTTGCCAGTTTGTGATTGAAGTTTTAATTTCCTATATAGTACTTTGAATCTGCTTCGTGCATTCTGCTTCTTTTCTGTATTGCTCATTCAAGGATTCATCAGTTTTCTATTCACCTCTATTTATTTTTATCAGTGTCCTCTTTAGAAGCACTGAGTACTACTTTCATTATAGTTATCATTTCTTTTTTTTCAGAAATTATTTCTGATCAGATTTCCTGTATACCTTTCTGCAGTTGTTTCTTTACTTCAGATGCTATTATTTCAGAAATTTCAGGTGTGTGATTTCCAATTTCTTCTATGCTGGTGTCTCCTTTATTTGTTCTGGTTAGGCTCACAGCCTGAGAATGCGTTTTGCTTTCTCTTTGTCATTTTGTATAGCACTGTCTTCTAACCTTTGGTGTAGAGCTTTGTGCAGTTATTACCTTAGCACCAGGTCTGGATCTACCAAGTTCAGACTTGTCCTGGTGGGTGTGACTTGGGTCTGTCTGCTGTGCTCTACTTCTTCCTGATGCAGCCCTTGGAGGTGAACCTGCTGTGCCACTCTGGCAAGATGTTCTGCTCCTGGATCGGCTGGGTGGGTCTTACCTCTAGCCATTCTGCAGGGAGTTCTGCTGCAGGGTTCTGCACTGGGCCTGTCTGATGAAGGAAGTTCCACTCACCCACTGGGCCTGGGCTCTGGGTCTAATGAAGACCCAGCAGGCCCCAGGCAGTCCCACTCATTCAGGGTCTGGGCTCTGAGTCGAATGAGAATCTGGGGGGCCCCATATGATTGAATAATACTTAACACAGAACTTCTATTATTTGAATTTTGTGTTCTTTTATACAGTCCTGCTCAAGGTATATATATATATATATATATATATATATATATGCGGCACCTGTCTGTGCATCATGCAGCTATCATAAATTCTCCCACACTCTGATTCTTTCCTTAAATAATCAGGTTACTGGATCAAAGATTATTAACATTTCTCCTGTTTTCTTTTCTCTTTTTTAAAATTAATTTTATTGAGCAACAAATAGCAGAGATGGATATTCCATTGCCATTTCAATATTGTAGGTGGGTGAATTCAGCAAAATAATCTAATATAGTCCAGTAGTCCATATTAGTAGTGGGTTATCTGAAGGACTGGCAACGTCAGGAGTTATTGACTTGAGCCTTTCACAGCTCAGCATATTAATATGGCTTTACTTTTTATATCTCGTTTTTATACTTTTCTGTTGGATGGTTAAGACCAAGATAAAACAAGACCTATATAAGAAGAAATGTAACTTTTGTATCTGATAAGGTCAGTCAAATCCCCTCAGCATTTACCCTGAAAACCTGTACCACAGTTTGTAGATCCTTTGTCATTGTCAGCCATGTGGATGAGTCACGGCCATTGCTTGACCAATTTGCTCTCTGTGAAAGCCTCAAATGTTTTCTCTCCATGTGACTCTCCTTAGGCACACTCTGACAAAACTAAACAAAAGGGATACAAATGAAGGACCATTTTGTATCTGTATATACAAAATAGGGTAGATATACAGCTACTTTCTTTTCTCCTTTTTCATGTTAAAGTATACTTTTTCACTAAAAAACATTTATAAAATGAAGATAAGTACAGTTAAGAGAAAAATATTCCTATGGATAGGGAAGGCTTGCTGTTGACCAAAATTCTAATTGTCTTTTTCATAATTAGTCTGGAAATTTTCTGGCCCACACCTGCATCTGGGTGTCACCAGTGGTATGCGAACTATTCTATTTTAAACCAGGACTTTGAAGCTCGGGTATACCAGACTTCCTTTGTGTCTCTTCTCCCTTCTGATGGAAGAGTACAAGTGATAACGAGGTCCGAGGGAATGTGGGAACCACAACGTGGAGTCCATCCCACCATCCCTGCATGGGAAGAGCTCCCTGCTGACTAAGAGCACTGCTACATTTTTACAGGAAAGAGATATACTGTTGCACCAACCTGTATTGGGTTAAAAGAATCATTATTAACATTTTGGTATATTTTTCCTCAGTTTTCTTCCCCATTCTTATTTTTTTCCTTAATTTAGGTCGGGGAGTGAATTTTTAAAAAGGTTTTTGGTATGTATTGACAAAATGATTTTTCAGAAACATTGCTTTAATGTGAGCAAGCTATAGATTTCTATGAGAAATGGAATGGATCCAGTACTGGAATGAATTTTTCAGTATTGTTTGTATATAGTTGCTTTTTGTGAATATTCTTTTTTTTTTTTTTTTTTGGCTTTATGAGACAGGGTCTCATCATGCAGTTCCAGCTGGTCTTGGGCTCACTTTGTAGCCCAGGCTTGTCTCAAATTCACAATGATCCTCTGCCTCAGCCTCCCCAGTGCTGAAATTACAGGTGTGAGCCACCACACCCAACTTACAAATATTCTTATAATAGCTCACTCCAAAAAATGTCTGGGTTATGACAGTCTTTTAGATAGCTTATTTTTCTTATTACATAATAGTCTTTTCAATTTAATGTTTGAATTTTTGTTTGCTTGTTTGTCTGAAAGAGGGTCTCACTCTGAAGCTGGACTGGCCCTTACCATATAGCCCAGCATGGCTTGGAACTCATGGACATCCTCCTGCCTCAGCTGCCCAAGTGCTGGGATTATCAGCTGTGTCACCATGCCTGGCATATCTTAATGCTCTTGACCATCCTAACAGTTTAGAAAATATTTGTTTAATGACTGGGCACAATGTTTAGAATACTTATCAAAGGCTATTTGAACTCTTACACAATGTGGTCCTAAAAATCCTTCATGCGTTAGTCCACACTCAATACCAATTTTCTTTTTTCCATCCTTTTAGCTGCTCAAAGGATCCTACATTGTGAGTCAGGTGTGTTGTGCACTTCTGTCCCTGAGTTGCCTTGGCCTTCTGGTTTCCTCCTTCATTTATGTACGGTCATTCCTCAGATATTTACAGTGCCTACTCTGCACTGGATGTTTGAGTTATGACAATGAAGAAAATGAAGGATGTTTTTCTCCTTTGGAGCTTCTGTTTCAAAGGAGGAGATGGGCAGTAAGCAGTTGTAGTAAGTGAATTATAGATGCCTTAGGGCAGTAGTTGTAAACCTATTGCATGCTTTCTGTCACCACTTAGGCCAAGGTTTGACAGATTATCAGCATGTACATGCAGCAAAGATCATAGTAATTGTGCAAAAGCACACCAAATGCAAATTTTACCTTTCCATAGAAAGTTGTTTGTAAAATTGGAAGTCTGTTACTGTGTTGTTGTTTTTTGTTTTTTTTTTTTGGTGGAACCAGGGATTGAACTCAGGCCCTTCTATTGCCAGGGAAGCACTTATTCCACTAAGCCATCCCCCTGGCTGTTACTGTGTTTTTAAGACAAAAGATATTAATGTCTTAAGTTGTTTTCTCTAAAACTTTAGTATTCAGGATTTTTTTTTGTTTGCGTTTTACTGTGCTAGGGATGAAACCCAGGCCTTTGTGCATGTGAGACAGGAACCCTACCACCAAGCCATATCCCCTGCCCACAGGATTCAGGTCTAACTGCATCTGTGATAAATAAGTGGGTTTTGGGTTGTAGTCTGGGTACTCAGTCTCTGAAAGGTTCAGCATCATTATGTTGGGGATATTGAAAAAAGAAGCACAGTGTAAGAGGAGGGGGAGTATCTTAGGAGGTGCTACAGTTTGAAATGTGATATGTTGGAGGGACCTCACTGAAATGGTGACATTTAAGCAAAGACTTCAAGGAGGTAAAGGATCCTTGGGTAGTACAGGGACAGCCTGTGAGAAGCCCTAGTGCAGGATGTGTTGGGGTTTGCCAGGTGTAGCAGCAAGTGGATGCTGCACCCACCATAGGGGAGCCAGGCTTACTGGGCATAAGTAGGAAGGAACGGAGCGACTTGGTCTGATTCACTTTACGAGGGTCGTGCTGACTGCTGTGTTGGTTGTAGGCTGCAAACAGGAAGAAGAAAAGCAGAGGAGCATGGGGTTTTGATTAAAATCTAGAAGAGATGGATCAGTATGGTGGCAGTGGCTGTTGAGAAAGAAGTGTATGTGGAATATGGCACCCTTAGCACTTCCTGATAGATTGGGTGTGTGTGTGGCAGTGGTGACGAGGGAAATTTTGCACTTTGCACAGAAATTTGTAAAATGTTAACTCCAGACTTCAGTGGCCTCACACGATACAGTGGTGCCGATTCACCACCAGGGTAAATAAACATCAAACAAAGCAAAACTAACATACTGGGCTTCTGGAAGTTTGACCTGCAACCAATTCCCCTTTCACCTTCACCCTCTTGGACTTTATACACCAGCAGTAATCCGCTAGGGCTCCTCCCCTGTCATCATCACCTCTTCTACAGTTCACGCATTTCCCCCTGGAAAATCTTTCCCACCTTGTGGGGTAGTGGTTTCCTGTGGTTGCTGTGATCAAATGTGATTACAAGCATGGAGGTTTTAGGCAACGCAACCTTCTAGTTTCTGAAGATGGAGTAGGCAGGGTTGCATTTCCACAGGAGGTCCAGGAGGTAAGCAGGCCCCTGACCACACAGCTCTTTGTGGCTACCTCCCTGCCGTCTCTGCTGTGTCTCCTGTTACTCCGTCACATAAGGAACCTTGTGATTGGAATCAGGATCTAACAAGATAATTCAAAATAATCTCCCGTGTCAAGATCCTTAATCACATTTTCAAAGACCCGTTTTTCTCTAAGGTAGCATAGCTTCTAGGGTTTGGTACCTGGTATCTGTGGGTGGCCACACATCAGCCTACCAGGATTGTCAGTGGTCTTTTCTCCCCAGCCATAGTATTCACACTCTTAGTGGTGGTGACCTGGTTTTGAGCATGTGTGTGCACACTATGAGTACGATCTGAATAGTGAGACCCTGTAGACCCTGTACTACATACATTAAAAAAAAAACCCAAAAAACCTGCTGGATCCCATGCCAGAAGATTGGTATCAGGTACAGGGCTCAGCCTGATCTTAAGAACACCCAGTGTCAGACAATCTGAAGACATTGTTCTTTTTATTAATAGGGCTCCACAACTGACAGGACCTGCCAAATTGCCAGTGCTCACTGGGACTTATCCATACAAAGAGACTTGGTCCTGGTGGCTGTCAGTGTTGGTTCTGTCTCTACAGAATAGGTACATTTCTGATTTTCTACTTTAAAAATTAGTTTCTTATCATTTTCTAAAGCTCCATGTTCCTTTAATGATTGTGAGCTATGTTTGTGGGCTGCAGTCATCCACTTAGCTATGTTTTAGTGAATCATATTTATTTTCAACCTTGACGTGGGTGAACATTATGCTGGTTAAAGTCGCATGTGTCCTAAAACCTCTAGGGGAAAACTGTGGTACATTTAAAAAGTTCTTAGGCAACGTCTGGATGAATGAAATGATAAATTGCCCCTGCTGCTATGGAAATGCAATGACATATTAACAATCTGCCTGGTGGCAGCATTCTCCTGAATGAGTTTCATCTTTTTATTTATATCCTTCCTTGTGTGTAGAGATTGCCTCAAATATCCATTAGCTAATCCCAAGCCAAGGGACTGTGAATTTTATTTTTAATCAGTGAGAAAATCTGAAGTGTGCTAACGATGAGGAACTAAATGGACAAAACAGGAGAAAGGAAAGAGGGAAGCCAGCTAGGAGTAAGAAACAGCTCTTTCAGCTGGGTACATCTGAGCCCTATCAATTGCTGTCATTTTTCACTATTTGTGTGTAGTGCCTCCCACGAGAGACTGATGTGAGGGGCTCTGCACTGCTGTATGCAGGTGATTTAAGGGGCCAGGAAGAACGTGAAAGCAGGGAGCTGAGCGGAAGGTGCTGGGTGACAGCCTTGCTGGCTGGCTAGGCCAATGGTTCTCTGAGACCTCCTGTTTTTTTTTTTTTTTTTTTTTTTTTTTTGTGGAACTGGGGATTTTTTTTTTTTAATTTCATCAAGTATATTCTTTTTAAAAAATAATTTTATTGAGAAACAAATAGCAATGAGACAGTTTCAAAAACCAATTAGTAGGACAATTTCTATAATTAGTACATTGCATATTGTTGTCTTCTTAGTGGTTATTCATAGTACAAGATGCAGACAGGATATCCTGTCCAAACACTATTAGTACTAATCTTTCTTCTCATTGAATTAAGAGAAAGTAGCTGTATATCTATCCTAACTATTTTGTATATACAGATACAAAATGGTCATTCATTTGTATCCCCTTTTTTGGTTTAGTTTTGTCAGAGATGTGTATTCCATTGTCATTTAAATATTGTAGGTGTGTGAATTTGGCAAAATATTCCAATATAGTCCAGTAGTCCATAATGATGGGTTTTCTGTAGGACTGGCAATGTCAGAAATTGTTGACTTGAGCCTTTTACAGCTCAGCCAATTAATATGGCTTTACTTTTTATATCTCGTTTTTATACTTTTCTGCTAGGTGGTTAAGACCAAGATAAAGCAAGACCCATATAACAAGAAATGTAACTTTTGTATCTGTCAAGGTCAGTCAGATTCCCTCAGGATTTACCCTGAAACCCTGTACTGCAGTTTGTAGATCCTTTGTCAGGGTCAGCCACGTAGATGAGTCATAATCAAGGACATTCTTGTATCAATCTTTTTCCTGTCTTCTTTGCAAATGTGTGGTGATGAAGAATATAGTAACTATGAACCACCTTGGTGCCACTGCTTTGACTTGGGTTCAGGCACCAAGAGTTTTACTTCCCACTGCTTTGGCACCACCAGTGCAAAGAAAACCAGTAAGGTGTTAGGATCCTAGTGGGACTAATTTTGAGTTGCTGAACCTCTGAAATAGTTATAGGAGGCACTCAGGGGGTCACAGACAACAGAATGAAGACTACTAAGGCAGATCTACATGTTTATAATCTTTTTAAAATATTCATGGGATATATTCCTGGTCAGTAGAAGGGTGGGAGGAACCAAAATGCTGCCCACAGGCTGAGGCCTTAGACTTCTGGACAATCCCTACTTCTTCCCAACAGTCATTTTTACCAGCTTGGGAGAAGGTAGGAACTGGGGATTGAACTCAGGCCCTTGTGCTTGCAAGGCAAGTACTTATTCTACTGAGCTATCTCCCCAGCCCCAAGGCCTCCTGTTTTTGCGCCAACTATGCCACCATGCTTTGTGCTTCCTGCAGGTGGCTTGAGTGACTTCGAAGCAGCTTCTTTTCCCCCCACAGAGGCTGGTCTCTCCCATGGGGGAATGTTGCAAGCTCTTACCTGCTCTCAGCCCTGCACCAATCCCTTTTCAGGAGGATCCAGTGGTGGGTTAAAGTGAGAGCTCTCCCGGGGAGTCATTTGCATTTTAATGGTGGATATTTAAAAACAAATCTAATTCTTACTCTTATTGTATATCAACTACTAAGTATGTTATTACACAGTGAAGAGCCCATATACTAAGCATATAGCTTGCATTTTCATAATGTAAAACTACAACCCAGAACAAGACTAATTAAAGTTAGCAATGCTCTAGAATCTTCCTTCCCTATGCCATGTCTGCTTCACTCTGTCTGATGCCCAAAGCAACTGCCATTCTCGGTTCTGTAACTGCAGATTAGTGTGGCCTCTGTTTGAATTATTTATCGATAGAATCCTAAGTACATACTTTTTCTTCTGTTCTTTTTCCCCCTCAGCATTGTCTATTAGCATTATAAGTGTTGCTATTAGTAGTGGTATTTGTTCTTTTCATTGTTGCAGTGTTCCATCTTGTGACAAAACATACCGTTGCCATTTACCTCTCCATCCTGTGGTGGATGAACATTGAGATTGATTTGGGCATTATGAATATACTTATGTCACTGTCCTTAAACATGTAGTTTGATACACATTTGTGCCTTTCTGTTGGGTATATACGTGGGAGTGGAGTTCATTGAAATAGAGAAATTCTAAAGTGGTTGTACCAGTGTGTGTTCCTGGCATTAGTGTATGAATCCAAGTATCTCCATACTTTGCCAACATGTGACATTGTCAACTTTGTTAGGTTTTTAAATTTTAGTCATTCTGGTGGATAGGTAGTGTGTTTGGTTACTAGTTGTACCTGAACATCATTTTCATTTGGATATTCGCTTCTGAGTAGTACTTGTTCATCTTGTCAATATATGATAGTCTAGGTGTCCACACACACACACACACACACACACACACACACCACACACACGCACACACACACGCACACTCTACATATGTGCATGTGTTAGTGTGCAGGTGTACCTATAATATATAGCTATATCGGAATCAGTGTCAATGTATAATAGTTTAGGTGTCTATACACATGCACACACTATATATACATGTATGTGTGAGTGTGCAGGTGTACCTGTAATATATAGCTATATTACCAGAAAAGTAAGATATATATGTGACACTATACTTGACTAATGTTAAAATTTTGAGTCATTTACAAGATGATTCTACCTGTGCAGAAGTTGAATCTCTCCAACATGTTTCAAATTCTCCTTTGGTTTAATGATAAAAACCAATTTCCTTTCTCAGAATTACTGTAGGGCTGGAGATACAGCTTAGGGAGTGAGCTCCTGCCTTGCACGCAAAAGGCCTGGGTTTGACTCCCAGCACCATGACAAAAACAAAAACAAACAAACAAAAAAAACTAATAAAATCTGATTAGAAGAAAAAAAATAAATTTGGGGGTCTGAATTTAAAATAAAAAAGAATTGCTATATACTGTATATGTAAGCAGAGTTCTCCTTTATACTGCCTCATGCTTCCGAAGTGAAGCTGGGTCCTTTAGAGGCATCACCTGTGCACATGCACATGTGCCATGTTTTCCACCAGTGTGACACAAGGCAATCTGTCATTCTGGCAATGAAGAATGAGTCTCATAGAAAGCAAGATTGAGAAGCAGAAAGTCTCCTTGTGCTGCCATTCTGGGCTGATGACCTGAGGCCTCCTCACACATCCAAGCAATCCCCACTGACTCTTGGGTCATAACCAAATGAAGTGTTTCTGAAGCTGGCAGCCTCGATGAGCTGGTCTGGAGTTGAGGCGTAGCTTTGTTTTCCCATATACTGGTGGAAGTCACTGCCTGTCCACTGGCCAAAATGATACATGAGCCATCTGGGCTTTCCTAAAGTACTCCCAAGGATACCTCAGCAGAGGTGGGCATGGTGATTGCTACCATTATACAAATTCTATCCCTTCAGTTTTCAGAGGCATTTGGATCTCCTTCCTCTCAGTTTTCTGTGTCTTCCTGAAGGCCATATCCCATTGGGCCATGAGATTGGCAGACAGTACATAGACTAATGATTAAGCCAAAAGGCTTAAATCAGCCTACCCAGATGACGATGACTAGCTTCTGTGAGTTCACTAGCATCTTTGAACTTTAGTTTTCCCCTTAGTCTAAAAAAAGAGAAAAATATCCACCATAGAGGGTTGTTGTGAAGATGTCCTATATGATGTATATAAATATTCAACAAGGAAATTATGAAATTTACGTTTCTAGTAAATTGTCAGAAGCTGCTGCTGAGTGTTAGAAAGGTTAGGTGGATGGGTGGATGGATGGACGGATGGGTATATTTACTGGTTTGTACTAGAGATTGAGCACAGAACCTCACACATGCTAGGCAAGTGCTTTACTACTGAATTACATTTCTAGCCTTTTATTTAGTTTTTTAAATCAGATTTTATCGGTACATTTTAGATAGACATAATGATTGCATTCATCATAGAGAATTTGTACCTGTGTATGTTATAACTTGATTCTTTTTTCTCCCTTTCCTTTACCCTCCCTTCAACCCCTCCTCCCTTCCCCTTTTACAAAAGTTCTGTTTCCATTTTTTTGGCAGTATCAGGGATTGAACTTAGGACCTTGCACTTGCTAGACAGGTGCTTATGCCACTGAGCTATATCCCTGGCCCCCACTTGTTTCCATTTCTTTTTTCCCTTTCTGTCTCTCTTTGTTTTAATTTTCTTTCCTTTCCCTTCCTTCTCCCTTATTCATCTCCCCATTTGAACATTTTGTTACTATTTCAAAGTACCTTTTGTATTGTGAAATAAACATTTGGGTCCTTATTTACACTTTTGGTTTCTCATACCAGAGAGATATGATGTTGATGCATGTATGTCCAGTTTATTTCACTTAAGTGTATGGTCTCAAGGTGCATCCATTTATATTCCTAGTCTTTTAGAATCATTTATTGTGATGCAGGATTTCACTGTGTTACCCAGGCTGGCCTCCAACTTTTGACCTCCATCCCCACTCTCCACCCCCATTCCAGCTTCCCAAATAACTGAAAACCCAACATGCATTTTTCAAAACGACAGTAGGAGAAATTTGTGGAAGGAAATTATACCTGTTTATTCACTTGAGAATTGCTGTTTTATTTCATTTTTCTCAATTTTAAAGTTGTTCTTTATCACAGCATTTAGCAAGCTATTTCTGGATATGGTTTAAGGAACTGGTCAATACCAGTTATTTGTGATTTCTGTTTTTTTCTCCTGGCTTATCTAGGGAAAGGGCTCACATTTTGCTGTTATATCCTGCGGATCCTTTGGGCTCCTTTGTGCTGGGTGGTCCCTGTGACAGGAGAGAGTTTAGGGAAAAGTCTGAGAGGGAGTGGGATGGGGATACGCGTCTTAGCATCTCATTGGACCAAAGTGTGCTCATAAGAACCCTGGGTGAGCTGAAGAAATGGTGTTCAAGCTTAGACATAGCCAGATTGACCACCATGATGCAGTGAAACTGGGATGGTCTGTGGCCACAGGAGAGATCTCATCCTGTGGGCTCTGGGGAAACATTACTTGGTAGGAATCATGATTTCCTCTTGAAATATTTGGAAAGCTTCAGACTGGCTGGGTTTCATTTGGTGGCTGAAGTGGTTCCTGGT
This sequence comes from Octodon degus, assembly GCF_000260255.1. NCBI lineage: Eukaryota > Metazoa > Chordata > Mammalia > Rodentia > Octodontidae > Octodon > Octodon degus. The sequence goes on along the minus strand of NW_004524577.1, from coordinate 26,747,290 downwards.
GTTGGTGGGGGCTCTATCCAGAAAGGGGTTTGTCTCTCTTTGTTTCTGTGGTCAGGAAGAAAGCGCAACAACATTGTTGGAGACACTGCTCTGCATGGGCCAGGGGAATGTGTACAGAGGGAGGAAGTGTTTCCCTGTTACAAGGCACCCGGAGACTCTAGGCCTTCCTTGTGGTGAGGTTGTATCCCTTCCTTCACCCCTAACCTCAAGACCCAAGCATGGGGAGTGCCCTGCCTTCCTTAGCATTGTGAGCACTGCTGTGTACTTGAGCAGGATTCACGGATGGTTCTGTGTTTGGGGAATCACCCCACAGTGCATGGCTAAAGGCTCTGGGCATCTACAGCAGTGTTCTCTGACTGCTGTGGGCCAGTGGGTCCCTAGGAGCTTACTAGGAGGCAGGATCTGCCCCAGCAGTCTTGCAACAGGACTGGGACTGTATTTCTAACAAGCTACCTGGTGATGCTGATAGAGCAGTCCTGGGACAGCAGGGCGAATAAGAGGGTTTGGAGCAGAGGTCCCCAAGATCTTGCCGGAAATGTACGTTTTTCAGCCAAATCTCAGTTGTGACTTAATAGGAACTGCGAAAGTGAGCCTAGTGATCTACCCAATAATCTCCCCAGGGACTCTTTAACATTTGCTTAGGTTTAAGAACACCTAGTCACAGGTCCACTTACCACTCAGAGGTCACTGGGGTACTTTTTGTCAGAAAGGGCAGAGGGAATGTGTAGAATATTCATGTATTTGTGTGTGAACACAGTAGAAAGTTCCTGGAGCAGTGTGACACATTTTTTTTCAGAACCAGGGATTGAACTCAGGCCCTTGTGCTTGCCAGGAAAGCACTTATTCCACTGAGCCATCTCCCTGGCCCCAATGTGGCACATCTTGACATCAGCTTTTCACACCTGGCAGTTTTCACTTGGATAACAGCTATGAAAGGCGAGGAGGCCCCCCAAAAATTTAATTACAAAAGCCTTTTAAAAATTCACACAGTTTTGAATGTTAGAAAGTAAGAAAAAGTGATGGTTTCTCCTTTCTTTCTTCCTTCCTTGTGTCCTTTGAAAGTAATCACTGATCATAGTTTGACCTTTACATCAGAAGTATTTTTTTGAACAATTAAGTTTGTACAAAAATGCACTATATTTTTAAATATAAAAATTATATTTCCTTACATGTTTGCAGAGTAATTAGCAGCGTGTCTCTTAATATCGATGTCGATCTTCAGTTTCTGGTGTGCACGGTTCACAGAAGTCCCTGTAGTCTCCTGAGTGATAGAGGTACAAGGATTGCCGTAGGCCTTTAGTATTGGCCTCTGACTCTGGATCCTGACACAGAGCCTTTAATTCCGTGCAGTTTCCTGGCTGCTAGGAGCTTCTTACTCCAAGGAAGTGCCGCTTGGTGAGCTTCTGGGTGGGGGCTGCTGACCAGAAAGACCAAGTTGTGATGAGAAGCTTGCAGGCCTGTCCTCCTTCCTCAGGAAAGGGGAGAGGAGCTTGAGGCTCAGTTAATAATTGATCATGTTCACCAACAAAGCTGCCATCAAAATCCCTAAGGTGCAGGATTCAGAAAGCTCTCTGGTTTGTGAGCAAAACCCTGTGCCAGGAAGGTGGAGCAACCTCTACCCCGCAGGGATAGCAGGTCCTGTGCTAGGGACCTTTCCTTAATTTGCCCCATGTACCTCTGCACTTGCACGCTGAATCACGTCCTTTATAATGAACTGGTAAATGTGTTTGCTTGAGTTCTATGAGTTATTATGGAACATGAGGGGTGGGCAGGGAAATTCCTAAATTTTGGCTCAGATGGACAAAAGTGCGGGTCATCTGGGGAGCCACTATTCTTGTTTGGTGTATAAAGTTGAAGGTCAAGCCAGGTGTTCACCTGTAATCCCAGGAGGCTGAGAGAGGCAGATCACTGAATTCAAGGGTGGTTTAAACTACATAGTGAGATCCTGTTTCAAAAAAAATAAAAAAATTGGGGAGCCATCTAATGGGATAGACGCTTCACCTGTGGAACCTGCAGAAACTCCAGGTACCTAGTTTGATTAAATTATGGCGTGCCTTGGTGGTGGCTAGAGAGATGGGCAGCTGTTTGGTGTGGAAAAATCTCACATTTGGCGTTATAAGGAAAGTGTAAGACTGAGGAAAAATGAGCATTATTTTTTGTAGTATTTTTGTGGTATTATTCTCCCATTTGTTACTCCAATTTGTTAACCTTCACAGGTTTAAGGACATTTCTGAAAACCTCCCTGTTAGGACAGCTGATCAGTGACCAACTCCTGCTCCTCCAAGAGCACCAGGCAGTGCTGCTATCCATTCAGTGAGCCTCTCTCCCTGGTTGTTGACTCAGAGGCAATGCTTAGGGAGTGTGGGCTTCAAGCCTGCTGCTTTTTAAGACTGTTTCCTCCGCTGTCTTGTTGCTCCGCTGCACTTCGTTCAAAAGGGAGAATTTTCTCTCATCTTCTTGTTTGATGGAACCCATCAGGAGTCATATGATGAGTCTGTTCTAGACCACAAAAGAAACTTGATGCCTGAGCTGTTCAGTGAGGTGAGGTGCCTAGTAAAAGAGTGATGTCGTTCTGGGTTCAGGTCTAGGCCACAGCGATGGCCCTGGCTTTTTTTTTTTTTTTTCGCACATATGGCTTACATGGGTAAGTTTGTTGGGCAAGGCAGGAGGGCTTGTAGTTCCTCAAAATAGTGCTGCAGAGTTAGCCCGCTGAGAGGTTGTGGCCTCACTGGCGACTTAGGAAACCATTGTCCCAGCTGCAGGACTACAGGACCTCGGCAGTGTCCAAGTCTGCGGTGTGTTCTGTGCTGGGCCAGCAGAGAAGCCACCTCACCAGGGCTGTGCTGGATGGAAGCTAGGTCACAGGTGAAGCATGAATTCTGGTAGGGGCCACAGAGACAGGCTTGCTGCACCTCCAGTGTGCAGTGGGGCTCAGGGGGCTGAGGTAGAAATCTCCAACCAAAGTGATGGAGACTAAGAATGGGATTCTGTTAGCTAAACAGACCCTTGTGTCTTTAGCATGGCGATTCCACAGCCGCAGTGTGCTTACTCTTCTTGTGTTTAAATGCTTCTAGAACTCTGTTACTTCTTGAGTTTGGAGGTTTATTGGGCTTTTATGGAAATGATGTGTCCTTTCCCTGATCCTTCACAAAGTGATTAGTAGGTCAGAACTAGATGGTCAGGAGATCTCAGAGTGAAAAGAGAGCCTTTGACTCTATGGGGTGTAGGTCTAGTGGTAGTCATAGGAGGCCCCTAATAATAATAACCATCACTACTGAGCAGCTGTTCTCATAATTTTCCTGGGGTCTCTGCACTAGCATCTCCCTTATGCCTCCTAGCAGCCCTGCAAGGCAAGGATTATTTATTTCTTTTAACCCAAGAGTGACTGGAACTTCCAAGAGGTTGGGTCTTTTGTCTTGTGTCACAGCTACTGTGGGCCAGGCCTAGAATTTAAACCTAGACCTGGGCCAACTCAGAGGTGGTATTCTTCACCTTATATGATTGCTTCCTTAATTACCTGAGATTTGGAACGAAATTATGCATCAGTCCAGCCATATTTGTGAAATGGCAAAATCATTTCTATATCAGACCGAAAATTGGGAAAAGCAGTTTATTAATGACCCTTCCAGGGTTACAGATCTTAAGTGTATGGCTGGCGTCCGATCGCTCTTCCCCGATCTTTAGATCAGAAGCATGTCCAGCCTCGTTCTTAGTTTCCTCCCTGCTTAAATACTTTCTTGCTTTCCATGTCAATGGGATTCTTTTTTGTGATTAGTTCTGCTTTCCTCTTAAGTTTACAACATCTTAACAAGGATTAAGGAAAGGAGTGAAGGAGTTAGAACATCTTAACACGGGTGGATTAAAGGCTAAACTAGAGCTTCTTTTGCTAGGATAAAATGAACCCATTGAGAGAGCTGCCATTGCCTGCCTTTGTGCAGTTTTGAATTAGGAGCGAGAAGATTCTAGCCTGTGGCTTGTATCCAGCCCTTCATCTGTGTTTTTGTAAATACAGTTTTGTGGAGCACAGACAGCCACCCGGTTTTTGTATCAGCTGTGACTGCTCTTGTGCTATAGCAACAAGTTTGAGAAGTTGAGATCAAATGGCCTGTGAAGCATGGAATGTTTACCATTCAGCTTTTTGCAAAGTCTTCTCTGATGTAAATAATTCCAAGTTGACTTTTTACAAACCACCCTTTATCTTTCCATAAGAGCAGGGAGACCCATCATTAGAAGATTGACCGTTTCTGATGGTGTCTGTTCGCAGGCTACCCTGGGGTGCAGCTGTGAGGGCAGGGAAGTCCAGCCGTGCAGCTTCTGCTCAGGGAAGTGTGAAAATTTCCCTGCTGACGAGCTGTGTGGCTTTGGAGAAATGGCTTAATCTCGATTATAGTTGTTCTCATGTTTGCACTCATCAATTTAAAAATATTAATGGAGAACCTATCATGTGGCAGATGCTGTTCTCCATGTTGGGCACAGCAGTAAACGGGACAGACAAGAGTCCGCCCCTCGTGGAATTGTGGCTGGTGAGGCAGACACAGAAGTAACAGTTCTCAGAAGGAAGATGACAGTACGTGTCACAGGGAGAAATACAGTGCGAACATTTCAGGGCAGGGAGAGGGGGTGTGTAGGGGGCTATAAAGCCATAGAAGCCTCAGAAGAAGGTGATGTTTGAGTAAAGATTAGCAGGGAAAAGAGGAAGGTGATGAAAATCTGGAAGAAAGAATATTCCAGTTGAAAGAAAAACAAGACCCAGAGGCAAGGTCAAGTCCAGCCTGCTGGAGCAGTAGCAGAACAAAGAAAGAGGGTGTAATGGGAGGGATGCTCAGGAGTGTGTGTGTGTGTGTGTGTGTGTGTGTGTATGTGTGTGTTGCCTAGGAAGGCCACAGGGTCTGGCTAGGTCCCCAGCAGTACTCCCAGCAATGAGCGCTGACATTTCAGTGTGGCTTTGTTGTTCTGTCTGAAAAGGACACTTGATATTTCTATTTATGTTTTATTGCTTTTTACTGGGGAATTCTCCTATAGAAACTTGCTTGAATACTGGGACCCCTGATGGTCTGGGACTCATTCTTAGCTAAGGCTAAGGGTTCATTTGGTGTCCTCTGGCACTGTCTGTTGTGGCAGCCCTTCTGCCTCTCTGACATTTACCGTTGGCCTCTGTTTGCTTACTTTTATCTGTTTTTTCCACTTAATTTCTAATAGGACAGATTTTAACTGTGAGTAGCCGTGTATTTACCTTGTGGACAAAAATTTTAGTTAGCACTTACATTTATTTTTTGCTTATGTATCTATCTGAGCACTTGTGGATAAATGTGGGCACAGTGTGTAATTGTGCCCTCTATTGTGTTCTTTATAGGGGTCATAAATGTATTGATGGAAGCTATATGATAAGAAAAATGAGATTTGTGCCGGAATAAGCTTAGTTCTCACTGAGAAGCCCTGAGGACGCTTAAATGTATTGAGTCTGTAATGTATTATTGAAGAGGAGACTATTCTAATTCAGATCACAGTGATTTGTAGCCACTGCAAGGTCCCAGAGACCCTTTCAGCGATCACCTCTGGATTGTCCCAGATAGCTGAAAATATATTAAGCTATTGATAGCCAATGCAGATTTTTCTGACTTCCTGCTTTATTGCTGTGGACCTTGCCGTAAAACATGGGCACAATTTTGGGGAAATAAACTGCTAGAGAATTGAAGAGCAAAAGCCCCAAGGCATTTTTGACATGAGTAATAAATAAAACGCAGTTGTAATTCAGAAAATATATGACCATAGAAATTCCTTGAGCATGTTACTGATGATATTATTTGATCAGTATCCTCCAATTTATCCTATCAGATGTCTAGAAAAGTAGACAGGTGACCCATGGCAGGTGTTTTAAAATAGATGATTTTTAAAATATTGACATTTTTATACCGATCCTCTGATAACACAATAAGTTTTCGAAGCTAAGGGAGTTTTCCGCATGCTTATGTATGACAGATGACAGCCAACAACAGCCTCTTACCAATATTCATGAGCAGTCACTATTGCTGGTGAAGGAGGCAGGAGGATGCTGCTCAGTTGCCTTTCCTGCATGGTGTTTTGCTCCTTCATTCTCTCTGGTTTAAAGGATTTCATGCAAAATGTGTTCTTTATTACTGTGAGTGGGTTTTAAAGACACTGTACACTGGAACATCGCATGGTTATTATAAAGTATCTTCATTCAATTTGCCTGAATCTTAGAACAGGAAAATTGACTTAAACTTAAAAGCTATTTTAAATTATTGCTTTGGCTTGAAAGAGACATGTTTTATGATGTAAAACAATTCATTAGGGTAAAGAGTATGTAAGTACTTGACCTTATTAGAGGGAAAATATTTTACTTGGCACCGACCATAAATATGGCACCTGTAACACACAAGGAATTTAACCCTAGACTGAAAAGCAATGGGCGAGTCTACTTTCTTGCTGTTTCTTGGCTGTTGTTAGATCTGGCTTCTCTGACCTGATGGAGCATCTGTGCTAGCTCATGGGAATTCATAGAGCGCTTGCAACTCAAAAAGCACCTTCTTACAAGCCACCAAAGGGAATCGATAGTGGTTCTACATATGTGATTCAAGTCTGGAGTCTGGATGGCCTGTCAAGAATGGGCCAGGCCAATTTTGATGTATTCTGTATGCAGACTAGGACTGATGTAGCCTCATGAAGGCAGCAACCATGAGGCCACCACAAAGATCTAGGTCACCTCTGAGAAGGCAGCGTGGATTCCAAGTTTATGTTAGAGCACCTGCCTCAAGGAAATGTACCTATTATTTCTGTGACATTTTCCATCCTCTCTCTAAAGCCAGGCTGTTATAACCCCAGTGGGTAATGTAGTATCAACACAGAGAGCTTCAAGACAGTTGCTTTCATTTTTCTCAGTTTGACCTCCATGCTTTTGCACAGACCCTTCCCTCTGCCATTTCTCCATGCCTTTGTTGTAGCTTGTTATCCAGATGTCCTCCCAAAGCCTCATGTGCTTTTTGGAGCTGGCTGGTTCTCGAATGTGTGATATTGTGATTAAGGGTGTGTGGTACTAAATTAGTCCACTGGTTGGATTTAGCATAGTTCTAGGTGGCATCGCCCAAAAGGCTGGGATAAATGGAACAGGAAGGCTCGCTGTGGGCTGCTACTGCTCCTTGCCTTCTGCCTGCCGCACCATAGACTATTTCTCCATTGTGATGCACCTTTATTATGTCACCTTGCCTTGGAGCCAGCTGACTGTGGACTAAAACTGCTACAAATTGTGAGCTGAAATAAATCTTTTCCTTTTTAATGTGGGGGCTTCGGGTATTTTGTCCCACTAATGAGAAAGTGATTAAGACACCTTTCTTTGGGCTTCTTTCTACTTGCCTGTCTTTCGGAATATAGCCTGGAGGTTCCTCTGTGTACCCTCTGCCTCACTTAGGCACTGTTCTAACTTGCATCTGCTGGGAGAGTTCTTCCTGCTTGCTCCACTGTGGAACTGTGGTTTGTAACTATCTTACACTGGGTTAAATATAACCTATTTTCTGTATTCTTTAAAAATTTGCTTCTATTTTGCATTTAAATCATTAACATCATCATTAAAATAATTTAAATTTGCCTTTATTTGGTATGGCATCCCAGCTAGCTACAGAAGAATCTTTGCCTTAAGCATTTCCGTAGTCATAAGGAGAAGATCACGATGCACTCAATCAACATTTGTTGAGGGGGCCACAGTTCTTGATGCTGGGATACAGAAATGAATAAAATATTGTTCCTGACCTCAAGAAACCTACATGCTGTTTAAAAAGAGAAGAGCACAAGCAATCACCAGTGAGGTAAATGAACATCTTTGTAAGTAAAAACGGTCAACATTGGCAATTGCCCTTGGTTTAACTCAATATAAATGCAAAAAACCTGTGGCAGTGTCTGAGGTTGCATTTTCCTGAATGGAGTGTTTATTTGGAAATGGTGCAGTTTGGAGATGAATCCATGAAGTTATATGGGAGCGGTCAGGCCTGTGAATCAGGAAGATGGTGGAAAAACCTAAACATAAGAATAGGTCAGGAGTTGGCCACTGCTCAAGTGAAGGGTTCAGTGTACAGAAAGTGCTGGGGACCTTGATGAAGTGTGGCTGAGGGGAACTTTTCCCATGTGCGGCCTCCCAGGGCTTACTTTCTTTTTGGTTCTTCCAGGTGGCCCATGTGTACGTCCCCTGTGGTTTTTTGGGGGCTCCCGTCTTGGTGTCAGAGAAGCTAGGAGCAGAGAGAAAGAGAGAGATGGCTGCATCAGGGGTGGAGGAGGAGCAGGTGGAGGATGCCTGTGTGTAGCTGGTTCAGGTGGGCTTGGCTCTTGGTGCTGTAGTAGATGCTGAGAGATGCAGGCTATGATGACAGCTGTAGTGTGTCCAAGGGGGAGAGGATGGTAAACTCGGTGGAAATTTGGCTCGGAGGGAGGAAGGACAGGTAACTCAGGGAAACAAGGGTAGATCGGGTTGACGCTTTGAGGATTTGTTGTCGCCTCCAGGTGGGTACTACAAGTAGAAGGGGTGGCATGAATGGTAGCACTTTGGGGAACTTGAAGCTGGAGAGCAGAGTTGGGGAGCAAGGTGGGTGGTGGCTCGAGACTCTGAGTTCAGGTCTGTCAGGTGCCTTGGAGGGGGCGTCCTCCCCTAGGAATGCTAATGCAACCCCAAGCTGGTGGTTCCAACAGCAGAGATGTACCGTCTGATAGTCCTGCAGTCCAGTACAAGGTGTGCGCAGGATTGGTTCTAACTGGGTGCTGTTAAGACTGGCCTGCTTCCAGCCTCTCCCCTCTTTTGGTGGTGCTGTCTGTCTCTGGCTCTTCCCGGCGTCTGGTGGCAACAGCCTAGTCTCTGCCTCCTCCTTCATACACTTCCCTGTGTCTGTGTCTCTGTCCAACCTGCCCCTGGTCCAAATACTGCCAGTGGATTTGTGGCCTGCTCTAGTAGCCCTCACTTTAACAATTGACTCTTTAATGGTTTTGTGTCCAGAATAAATTATATGCTGACGTCCTGGAGGTAGAACTTGAACAGGGACTTTTACAAAATAGAATCAACCCCAATTAAGGAGGAAATAGGAAGACATAGGTAGTCCAAAGCTGTCCTGAGCTGCCTCTGCTGGCCCTGCAGAGCTGACATTTCTCTACATTTCCAGTAGGACTCGGATGTCGAGGGCTGCTTCTTATATGTTGAAGTTTTGTAAGGGCTAATTAGGCTAATCGCCCTTACAAAACTCGTACATACATTCATCAAGGCAAGGCAGTTGTGTGTGTATTTTGTTTTTTGAACAGAGTTTTTAGAAAATGTCAAACATTTGAATTTGTAACAACTTTCCATAGCTGAATCACTTTGGCTTACATTTTACCACTTAAATTTGTCATTATTCTCTTTAATTGCTAGAAACTTTTAAATTAAATCCTTAATTTGGTACATGGTCTTACTGTGCTGCTCAGGCTTGTAGTGATCCTCCTGTTTCAGCATCCCAAAGTGCTGGGATTACAGGCGTGCACCACTATGCCCAGTTTCAGTGGCCAGCTCTGCGTGCTCAGGTTTGGGGCTGGAGGAGACACAGAATGTAGTACTGGAGATCGAACCCAGGTCATTGTGCTTGCCAAGCAGGCACTGAGACCACTGAGCTGTCTCCCCAGTAGATTTATTAGAATTTTTTTTGAAAAGTATGCATGGTTAAAGAAGTCTAGCTAGTGTTGGTAACTGTGGGCTGCATTTCACAGAGAACAAGCTACTAAAGGGTTGTATGGCGAGAGTGGTGAGGTAAGATTAGGGTTTTCTGAAGATCAGTCTGAAAGCAGGGTGAAAGAGGAATTGAAGCAAGCAAACTAGAGTCAGGGGACCAGGCAGAGTATTTGTGTGTGACTCGGTTGATCAATAGCGAAAACAGCAACAAAGTTGGGTCTGCAGGTTAGCACCCTTGGGAGCTTTAGCAGTGTCCCAGTGTGGGAGCTCAAGCTCAGACCAGTCACAGCCTCTTGAGGCAGGAGGTAGATGCTGACATAGTTGACTGTAAAGCTTCCCAGGTGATTCTAGTGTAGGGCTAAGATTGTAAACCCAGATTGCAGTCAAGGCAGTGGGAAGGTCAGTAGCAGATAGGGCCAAGACACATTAAGGAGGTCTTGGCAGCATATTCAGTGAACGCATGATGGGTAGAACAACTTCAGAGATGAGTCTAGTGTCCTGCTTAGCTGACTATTACTGTAGTTACCAGTTATAATATTATAAACTTCTAAGGAATTATAATATTTGGAGTGTGACTATTAATCTTGATGTGTCCATTTTATTGAATTAAGAAATGAGATTGTGTAGGTCAGGTAGGTAAGCCTTGAACTCATGACAATCCTCCTGCCTCAGACTCCTGGGTGCTGGGATCACAAGTGTGTGCCACCACACCTGGCCTGACCAGCAGATCATAGTATGACCCTATGTGTGTGTGCGAGAGTCACAGAGCCTTGGAGATTATGTGGTTCCTTGCCCATTTCTCTCTTGTTCTCTTCTCCTGCCACCATGGGCTAAGTAGTTTTGTTCCGCCATGTCATTCCTCCCTGATCTTTCTGTCTTGTGGCTGCAACAGATCCTGGATCTCCTGAACCTATGAGCAGAATGAAACATTTCCACTATGAAGTTGTGTGTGTCTCAGCCAGGAAAACCCTGGCCACTGCGCTCTGACTGTGGGTGTGTTTTATTTTACTTATGAGTATGGTCTCTTGTTGCATCCATTGACCTAATAAAAGTCTGGAGTTTATCCTTTATAGCTGAGTAATACTCCATTGTATAACAATGCCATGTCATTTTTATCCATTCCTCTGTTGATAGGTTTTTGGGTTGTTTCCAAGATTTAGCTATGACAGATTGCATTATGGTTAACTGACATTTTACTTACATGAATCAATACACCTGAAGTTGAACTTGACTATTTGTAAGCTAGGGACAGATGTGTTGAATCAGGTAATTTTCAAGTGGTAGGAGAAAAATTTCTAGTGTACAAGACAACAGATCAGTTGAGGGCAGTATGAATCTTAGATTTGTAGTATTAGATTTATCTTGTGTAAATGCTCCTACCATGACGTCATAAGATACGCATGAGCCTAGGTATATAGTACTTTCTCCATGGAGCCCACAGACACAAGCAGTCTTGGGAGACAGGTAATCACAGAATGTATTACTGATTAGGAAGTGAGTTTGTTGCTTTGCTCTTTTGTACTATTGACATTGAATCTAGGACCTTGCACAGGCCATACAAGAAACATGGCAAGCCCTAACTTGTAAAATATATTTTTTTTATTTTTAAACATTTAATTTAATTTTTTAGCATTTATTTTTATACATTAGATTTTATTGGTACATTTCACATATACATAATGACTGCATTCATCATAGAGAATTTGTACCTGTACATGATGTAACTTGTTTTCCCCGTTCCCCACCCTCCTTTGAACCCCTCCTTACATCTGCTTTTACAATGCTTTGTTTCATGTTTTCCTTCATTTTCTTTTTTTTTTTTTTTTTTTTTTTTTTTTTTTTTTTTTTTTAGCTCTTTCTTTTCTTTCCCCCTTTCCTTTCTCTTGTTCTCCTCCTCATTTGAAAAATGTCCTCCCATTTCAAAATACATTTTGGGTCTTATTTACCCTTTGGGTTTCTCACACCACAGAAACAACGTAGTGTTCACATATGTATGCCTGATTTGTTTCATTTAAGAGTATGGGCTCAAGGTGCATCCATTTTCCTAGAAATGCCTTGAGCACATCCTTTGTGGCAGAGTAGTACTCCCTTGTAGAAAAAACCCCACTTGTTCTTTATCTATTCATCAGGTGATGGACACTTGGGCTGTTTCCAAGAATTGGCTGTTACAAACTGTGCTCTGTCAACTTGGGTGTGCACATGTCATTGTGATTTGTTGTTTTAATTCTTTTGGAAGATACCCATCAGGGGAATGGCTGGGTCTAGCAGAAGTGCAACTCTTCATTTTGTGAAAAATCTCTACACTGCTTTCCATAGTTGTTGCACCAGTCTCTCACCAACATGGAGAATGGTTCATTTTTACCACCAGCATTTATTATTGGTGAATTTCATGATAATAGCCACTATTTCTGGGGTGGGATGGAATCTCAGCATTATTTTAATGTGCATCTTTCAAAGAACCAGTGATGGTGAACATTTTTTCACACATTTTCCATTTCTGTTTCTTCATCTGTGAAGTGTGTATTCATCTCAGATGCCCATGTTTGGACTGGGTCTTTGAGTTTGGGTGATCTGTTATTTTTGTGTTCTTTGTATA
>NW_004524577.1:26729749-26734483 GCF_000260255.1 Octodon degus | reverse complement strand
GCCCGGGTAGCAGGGCCAGTATGGCAGACCCGGGGATCGAACCCAGGGCCCCTGAACCTGCTTGCAGGCACTTTAATCCAGTGAGCTATTTGGTTGGCCCTTCTATGTTCATGTTTAGATGTTTGATCCATTTCAAATTTAGGGCATGGTGAAAGATATGGGTGTAATTTTTATCTTTGACATAAGAAGACCCAGTTTTTGAAGTACTGTTTACTAAAGAGACTTTCATGCAGTGAATGTGTGTGGGCCCTTTGTCAAAGATAAGGTGGCTGAGTATGTCTGGAGTTGTCTGTGCGTCTTCTAATCTGTTCCATTCATTTTTGAATCTTTTTTTTTTTAATCCAGTACCATGCTGTTTTATGACAATTGTCCAGAATTGACTTTGCTATTCTAGGTCTCTTCTGCTTCCAAATGATTTTTAGGATTGTTTTCTCTAATTCTATGAGGCATGCTATTGGAATTTTGATCTGAATTGTGTTGAATCTGTGTAAAAGTCTTGGAAGTATGGCCATTTTCACTATGTTGTTTCTTTCTATGGAAGAGCAAGGAAAATCTTTCCATTTTCTTTCTTTTTTTTTTTTGGTGGAACCGGGGATTGAATGCAGGCCTTTATTCCACTGAGCCATCTCCCCAGCCCCATCTTTCCATTTTCTGATACCCACTTTAATCTCCTTTTTCAGAGTACTGTAATTTTCATTGAATTGAACTTTTACTTCTTTAGTTAGATTAATTCCTAAGTATTTTATTTTTCACGGTGGTATTGTAAAGGGTATTGTTTCTCTAATCTCTCTTTCTCAATGTGTTTGTTATTTGTGTAAAGGAATGCTGTTGCCTTTTTTGTATTGACTTTGTAACCTGCTATGCTACTGAATTTGTTTATTAATTCTAGGAGCTTATTGGTGGACGTTTTTGGGTCTTCCAAGTAAGAGTATCATGTCATCTGCAATTAATGATAGTTTAACTTCTTTCTTCTTCTTTACCTGTTCTTATTTCTTTCATTTCTCTCTCATTCAATCATCCTAACAGATGATTCCAGAACTATATAATTATGTTTCTTGTATACAACATATTGTTCAACCTGGTTTTTTTTTTTGGACAGGGTTTCATCTGTGTTTGTGTGCTAGACTCTTGAACTGTGTAGTCTAGAATGTCCTCGAACTCACAGCAATCTTCCTCTATCAGTTCCTCAGTTGCTTTACACTCATTGCTGGGACAAAATACCAGATACCCAAAATAAAGGAAGGAAAGATTTATTTAGCTTACAGTTAGTGGAGGTCTCAGTCTATACTCGGCAGGCTCCAAGGACAGTAGTGTATGTCAAGGCAGAGTAGCACATGGCAGAGGGCAGACCCTCCTGCTTGTGGAAGATGTCCAAGAGCATAGGGAGGAGCAGCATCTACCTGTCTAGCAAGCCTCTTTCCTTTGCTTACAGGCTTACTGCAAATACCAGATTTCCTCCAAGGAAGTGGAACATTCCAGCCTCCTTCAGTTCCCTTTTGTATCATTTTATGATGAGTCACGCTAGGGTGGGGCCTCCAGGCCTTAGGGTAGGGCCCTGCACTATAGGCTGTGGAATTGCTGAGCCAATTTAATTAAGCTTTTACCATCTCAAATTGATACAATGTATCAACCACTCAACCTCAAGAATGCTGAAGTTAAGGCATGGGCCGTCATGCCCTGCTGACATCTTATTTCTTGATGTGTTCTGCCAATCTCTCTATTTGTTTAGACTATAACGATTGATTGTGTCAATTTGAGTGGGAAAAGTTTAACTAAATTGCTCAGTAATTTCCCACTGTAAGATGTAGATGATCCATCTTAGGGTGGACTGTTGCATGAAAAGGTATAATGGGAAAGGAAAGAAGGGCAGATCCACCTCTGTTTCTCTGGAGGGGCTCCTGTCTCCACCTTCTCTTTGGATGTCATCTCCTGCATTACAGCACAGACTCTTCAGCACGTAGCTTTCAGTCTTCTAGCATTCACTTTTAGACTTTCCATGCAAGCCCATCTGCTTCCTGATACAGACTTGCACTAGACCGTGCAATAGCACAATACTTGTATATGATTGAGAGAGGTAATGGTCCTCTTCATTTGGGGACAATCATCCTCTTCCATCAAGTGTGTACTTTCAGGACAGATGTACATGGGCTAGTTATGGAGGAAGGGAGCACCTGCCTAGGCAGCCAAGTCAGCCACATCAACACTGTGGGGCGTGATATGGCAGCTAGATCACTCTCAAATGTATGTGGTTATCTTCCGAGGTCTACAGTTGTGTGGTAGTGTCCAACTGAAGAAATGACTCAGGTGTCACTACTAGACAAAGGAAGCAGTCATAGGCCAGGGCCATGCAGGATATTCACAGCATGTTTGAGTAGATGCTGGACAAACACCAGAAGCTTGCAGCATCATTAATGCAGGCTATCAATTTGTTACTTTCAAGTGCACAGGAGTTCAGCTGACCGGTTTCATGGCCTGTGTGTGGAGAAGGGGGCTTGAGCTGTTCATCCTGCAACACTCTGGGTATCTCTTACCACCCTAAACCATGGCTCCCTGAGCCTGGACATTTCCCATAGTCACCTCTTGGCCAGTGACTACGGGATTTGAGTGCTAAGAGCCCAGAGACGAAGCCAAGCCATGGATATCCAAGCCCCAGGATCAGTAGGCCCTTCCTTAAAGTGTTCTCTGGCCAGGCACTTTCTACAGGAGATTTGCAGTTACCAGGACTGAAGCCACTCACTCGCTGTTGTAGCACACACCGTCCACTGCAGCATTTCTCCCTGGAGGCCTCTGGATTTACCCACCCTACTGTGTTTCTTTAGACTTGGGCATCATCTCTCATGCCACAAGCCAGGAGCTGGAAAGGAAGTTCTGGGGGCTCCTCCCTTTTCTGCATGAGGTCTATCTTTTTACATTCTCTGTGGGCTCTTCAAAAGCACTGTATGTATCTGGTGTAAGCATAGGCAGTCACTTGTCACTGACAGCCAACAGTTTCCTTCTGTGCAGCCTCAGTTTTCTGTTGGGGCCAGACTAAGAGCAATTAGCTTATTTCGGATTCCTTCTACTCCTGTTTTTCTTTCTCCTCTGCCTCCTGTTCCTCTCTCTTGTCCTCCTTCTCCCCCTCCTCCTTCTGCTTAGCATAATGGTTGTCCAACTGCATTGAGGGGACATGAGAAATCATGACTGGAGAGGCTTTGGTCTTCTTGAAGGACAATAAATTCAGGAAATGTGTTGTGAAGCCAGGAGGAATCTAGGTTAATTTGTTAAGCATGTATTATAGTCAAGGTTTCTAAGGAAATAGATTTAATATAGTACTCATAATTTATAGGATTATTTTAAAAGTCAACCAAAGAGGCAGAAGAATGTAAGACATCTGTCCACATGCTAGAGGTACAAATAATCCAGCTAAAGGCCTATAGCCCCTGGCAATATCCTCCACAAATACATCTGGAGGCCCAGTGCCCACGACAATGCCTCATGCAAGTCGTATCACGCACCTGCACTGGGAAGGCCCCAAGGCCAGTGATGGAAGCTAGAAAGTCTGCACCAGCAGGAGGATCTGTGCCAGCAGGTGGAAGGATCTGCACTGGAGCCAGGAAGTGCTGCCCAGGTACCAACAATGCTCCCACCTAAACAACTACAGCAATCCTAAGTGACAGGAGGATCTGAGCTCCTCTGATGAGGACAAAGACTGAGTTCATATCAGAAAAGCCAGCAAGACACCCTTGTCCTGAGAAGCAACAGTGCATCATCTTCCCCTCCAGCTTTCCTCTTATGCTGTTGGCAACAATCCTCAGATGGGCCTGCTACACCGTGAACCACATGGATTCAGGTCAGGTGGGTGTTACAAATTGCTCATTAGTTGATCCACTACAGGTCTCCTCTCACAGAAGAGGAGGGCGGGGAAGTGCTGCATTGTGTCTGTTCTCTCTCTTCGGCAGTTATACTGGATGAATAAGTGCTTTCAAAATGTGCTACATGATTATAGCTTCTTCATATTTAGAAACTGCCAACTACCCCCTTGGGACACAAAGTACATGGACTGAACTAGAAGGACAGGAATGATTGCAAGTGGCCATAAGGAAAGTTTCAGATGGTGGATGTGTGTCCACTCAGGACAATTGCTGGGTGTGTGTGTTCTTTATCACCACTGGGGTGACAGTTTTAAGTCATTATAAAGACTCAGCCATGTAGTCTCTGCACGCTGACTTGCCTGACTCTACTATATTTTCCTGAAAAATCATCCCTGAGTAGAAAAGAAATGAATGATAGCCCCAATCCCCTTATTCCTGCTCTACCTGGCATTACAGAACAGCCACGAAGCAGGAGACTAATGCGGTATCAACTTCTGCATGACCTTGGTCCTCACCATGGTAATGATCAGCTAGGGCTAGTTGTATTGAGCCATGCTGGGTAAATGTTATTTTTCAGGCAATCACAGTGGATCGTATACTCAATACTGTATTTTGGTATTAATTTCATTAGCTAAAAAGTCATGAATCATCTATATGGCCCTCAAAGCCACACATGGTATGGATCCATCATTGCTACTCTAGAAGTTATACTTTAAAAGGAACATTTCTCATGAGATTCTGTGCCTTTGAACTATATCCTTGGCTGTGTTTTGCTTGTCTGTGTCTGTCTATTATCTGTCTATCTCTGTCTTCCTCTGTCTCTGTCTCTCTGTCTCTGTTTCTGTCTGTCTCTTTCTGTCTCTGTGTCTGTCTGTCTCTGTCT
>NW_004524577.1:26719342-26729649 GCF_000260255.1 Octodon degus | reverse complement strand
TCTCTCTCTCTCTCTCTCTCTCTCTCTCTCTCTCTCTCTTCCCCCCCTTCTTCTTTGTTTCTTGTACCAGGAATCAAACTGAACACAACCCTGGTTGTATGCCCTCCCTTCCAAGCACCTCCAGAACCCACAGCTTGACCATAGAGGCCATGACCATGGGCACAGACATCACCACAGCACATTCAGGAACGACCATGTCACTTGCAAGCCTTGGCGTTGAAGTTTGAGATGTGTGCTGTTTGGACAGTAAAGAGCTTTTCACCAAAATGTGGGTCAAGGAGGAAGGAGACCCACACATTCAGTCTCCTAAGTGGGAAATAGAAGAACCTTTTCCACTGTCTGAGCGAGAAGGGGTGAACAAACTCTCATTCCATGCATTGCCTCGTGTATCAGAACAGCCGGAGGTGCCTTGTCTAGAAGAGGCAACTGCCCACTTCAGAGCTGCAGGCCTCTGAAGAAAGTTTTATTGTGCCAGTGGCCACACGTTTCAGGCTAAACATTTCTGCCGGCATGCTCACTGTGCTGTCTGCAGTTTCTGTAGCGGGATTGGGACCCCTGGTGTACAAGTGCATCAACTGTAAGATCTTGGTGCACAGGAGGTGCCACACACTGGTCACAACTGAATGTGGGCAGCATTCCTCGCCACCAGAACCCATGATGCCAATGAATCAACCACCCATGGCTTCAGACTCCTCACGGACCCTAAGCTCGTCTCATCCTTCATGTCACTACAGTTTGGAACAACTTGCTTAAAGACCAGGAGGTAAAGAACATGAGGGCACATGGCCAAGCTCCATCTAGGCTGGGTCCCCAGGACTTTAATATCTTCCATGTGATAGGGAGAGAGAGGAAGTTATGCAAAAGTGTTCTTGGTTCCACTGAAAAACAGATCGAATGTTGGTAATGAACATGGTGAAAAAAGACTGCCAACTGTCGTCGGGTAAAGACAGAGCAGCATGTATTGAACTGGATATCTAGTTATCCTTTCCTTGTTGGGATGCATTCTTTCCTTCACATGAAAATCAGAGTGTTCTTTATCTTAGACTATGGAAGTGGAGGAAATCTGTTGCACATGCAGCACTATGGAGTACTTCTTGAGCCATAGGCCACATTTTATGCTGCCAAGATCAGCTTAGCACTGAACTACCTTCACCAGTGAGGGGTTCTCTACAGAAACCTGAAATTGGACAATTTATTACTCTATTCTGAAGGGCACATCAAGCAAACTGACTACTGTGTGTGTAAGAAAAGATTCAAATCGCAAAATGTGACTGTACATTTTGTGGTACAGCTAATTACATGGCTCCTGAAATGATCAGAGACAATGATTATGGTTTTGATGTGGGTTGGTCGTCTTGGAGTGATCCTGTATGAGATGATGGACAGAGTCTCCTTTCCTATCACTGAGAACCCTGATAAAAAGGCAATCCCTCATGTCCTGCTAAATTGGGAAGCACTATTCTCATACCGCTTTATCTGTCTACATAAGCTGCAAGTGTCCTTCAGGGTTTTCTGAAGAAGGACCCAGAAGAGAGACTGGGTTGTTGTGGTATCATGGGGTTTGAGGACATTCAACATCACTGATTCTTTCAGAATGTGGACTGAGACCTGATGGAGCAAAAGCTAGTGGTGCCTCCATTTAAGCCAAAGTTTTCTGGAGCATTCGGGTTGGAAAACTTTGATCTGGAGTTTACTAAAGAACCTGTCTGGCTCACCCTAGAAGACAATGCCAGTGTGATAGTGATTGAAGCCCATGAATTCGCAGGTTTTGAGTACATTAATCCTCTCTCAAGTTGTGAAGAACAGGTCTGATCCTCAATTTTCCATCCGCGCATTCTGCTTACATTGCCATTGCCTGGGCAGAAAAAGTAGTTACGAGCCTGGACTCAGTCGAACACTTCAGAATTGCTTAGAAGGTAATTTTAATCTGTTTCTTTTTTTGTACTTTTATTTAGGTGTCATACATGATTCTTATAGTCTATGATAGAGAGTACTGAATTTCTTGATGTTGATAGACTTGCTGTTTATGATTTAAGTATGAAGCAACAGCTTGTTACGCTAACTTTGTAAACACATTCCATTTGTTCAGTGGTTTCAGGATGTGTATGATTTCTCTTGTTATTTTTATTATCATAAAATAATTTGCCCTTTAAGTAAATATCTTAACTATGCTTGTTTCTCTCAAACCATATTATCTGTTCTTTTGGCACCCAGTTTATGTAGTCTTTAGGGAAATCCAAAACTTCACAATTTTGAATACATCTACAGACCACACATTGGCCCTAATTCAACCCCTTAGTTAAGTTTTTTTAATTGAATAACACATGAAATGCATAGAGAAATCTTTTGCGTACAGAGTTCTTCACATGTGTTTATTTAAATTAGCGGCTAGCAGTTTCTCAATGAATTGTCAGATATAGTGTTCTTGATTTAGTACTGGCTTTTATGCAAAGGCCATTAAGATAACCATCATCATCTAAGTAAGTTACTATGGTACAATCTTAGTACAATTAAGTGTAGGTAAGATATTTAGAGGTTGGTGAGATGGCTCAGTGGTCTAAAGCACCTACCTAGAACAAGCTAAGCAAAGCACAGGGACCACGGTTCAATCCCCCACCACCACATGCCAGCCAGCTGCACCCCCCTGGTGGGCTGAGCTGGCCACACACACACACACACACACACACATAAATAAATAAAATTTATTTTTAAAAAAGATATCTAGTGTTCAGTTTAGAATGATTTAAAATTTGTTAGCATTTAAGAAAATATGCTTTTACTTTCTTAGTGTCCTATTTCGTGAGAAATACAGCTTTCCCAAAGTTCGTATTCATATATTATCATTTATTCTAATAGGTAAATTTGAAAGTAATGAACATATGAAAGGAAAATGTGTGTTTTTTAAAGTTTGATTGTGTTCCATTATACAACTTTACATAGTACCATTATTATTTTAAACAATATTAAACAAATTGAATTAGCATTTTCTAACTCTACTTTTCAACATATAGATTTACCTAGAAAAGTACAAACCAAGCACAGTGGTGTAATTTT
Source organism: Octodon degus (assembly GCF_000260255.1). NCBI lineage: Eukaryota > Metazoa > Chordata > Mammalia > Rodentia > Octodontidae > Octodon > Octodon degus. The sequence goes on along the minus strand of NW_004524577.1, from coordinate 26,726,595 downwards.
CCAGGCACTTTCAAGTTCCTTAAATATTTACAAATATGTAAGCACCCTGTTTGAAAGAATGAAGATTTTCGTGTTGGAAGAAAACACTCTATGAGTATCACATCTTAAATTTTAACATTTGCACATCTTTGAATATGCCTAAGAATGATCAGTCTCATTGTCCTTTACAGCCACATTTCCTCATACTTCAGCGTATCTCGGGGAACCATAACCTCTGTCACTTGGTGTACTGCTAATTGCACAAAATACATGGAATGTGTTGCTCATCCAGGGAGAATGCATTGTATCTTCTTGTAATATCTGCTCATGGATGATGACAGACAGTTCTTTCACCATGTCACTGAAGCTTGACCTCATGGTACACCACCTGATCCTCTTTAATTAGCTGCTCATTTAGTTCAAGTGCAATGCTGCATGCTTGGATGAATTTCCTAAACATGTCTTTCAGCTCATTCACTTTCTTAGGTGTATACTTGCTGGCTTGAGTGTCATTTAAGAAATCCCTTGCATATATGCTCATGGACCAGCATTGACCTGCACAGAAACACGGCTTTGCAACTTCAGTTGGAGCTGCGTCATGTCTGTATCTGCAGAGGAGCACAGCTTTTGCAGTTCTGTAGTTTTGTCTTTTATTTCATCAGTAGCAACATCAATTGGTTTTAAATTAATCCGTTGTTCACAATTTATAGGAATCCTCTTCTTTACATAGGGAAATGACTTTGAAGTCATCAAGATTGTACAGTGTTTATACTGTTCTTCCATACAGCCTCGCTTCTTGCCTGATAAGGTATAAGGTGCCTCGAAAACAGATGTGTTGATATTGTGATTTCTTTCCAACTCAGTCTTTCTTTCCGTGAGTTCTTTAGTTCTTCGTCATCAAAGAAGGGCTTCCCATAAGTGACTTGGGTATGAGCGTATTTTGGATCAAGTTGTTTGGCATTTACTTTGTCTGAATCCTGAATGATCTTGACATTTCAGTACCAAATTTTTCACCATACAGTTTAACAAGTCTCAAGGAAATCTCTGAGAGGCCAGTGAGCTTTGGTTCTTTATAGATATATTCCTGTATATCCTCTTCTTCATAAAAGGTTTGTCCAGGGGCCGGGGAGATAGCTCAGTAAATAAGTGCTTGCCTGGTAGGTGCAGGGTCCTGAGTTCAATCCCTGGTACTGAAAAAAAAAAAAAAAAAAAAGAGGTTTGGCCATAAAAGGCAACTCATGGGCTCGCAACAATGCTATCAGAAGCAACAACTGCATCTGAGCTTATACAATAGCTAACAAGACCAGCACCGACTGGCAATAAAACAAAAAATCAAAACAAAGTCCAGCAATTGAGTTCAAAGTCTGTTCAAAGCTAGCAGGTCCTATTCACCAATGGCATTTATTAGAAGCATTAGGTTTTTTTTTGTTTGTTTGTTTTAGAACATGATTATAAATTTGAGAATGTGGTTCCCGAGGCCAGGAGCTGTTGGCATTGTCTCCCTCTCTGAATAACACTAGCAATGGAGTCCGTTCTCCTTCTGCTGGAAACTGTTCTTTGCTCCTTCTTCCTCTGCTTCCCACTTGCCTTGTTTCAGTCAGCTTTCAAGGCCTCCCAACAGCTGGCCTCACTGTGGGTGGCAGAAATTCTCTCTCACCCTGTGAGCCCTTCTGCCCTGACTGGTCCAGAAACGCTTCGCTACTGCTGTGCCCCTTCCCTGGACCCCTCTGCTCCTCACGAGAGCACATTTCTGCCCTCCCCTCTGCACACGAGTGATTGTCCTCCAGCCAGCCAGCCTCTGTGAGCTCAGCCTCCGTCCTCAGACAAAGTAGCTTCTCATTCCCTAAGGACAGTCTTTTCCAGAGATACTCCACCAAGGGCCTGCCACATGCTAGGCAAGTGCTATCCCACTGAGCTATATCCCCAACCCTTTATATTTATTTTTTGTTTAATTTTGTTTGGTAATAGGGTCTCACTTAGTCGCTCAAGCTAGCCTGAAACTTGGCGGTCCTCCTGCTGTAGCCTCCTGAGTAGCTGTGCATGGAGGCGTGCACCACCTCACCAAACTTACTTTATTGTCCTTGTTTGAGATAGTCTTTCCCGAACCTTCAAAGCCCTGATGTCCCTACACCCCTATGCCATACTACCCTTCCCCTGCACCCCCAAGAGCACTATTGTGAACTATGTGAGAGAAGTCTCTAGAACGTATGCTCAGGCCTGGAATTGTGTGTGCATGGTGAGGGATATGTATCTTCAGCTTCACTAGGAAACTTCAGCCTGTTCTCTTAAATGCTCTTGTCAACTTGCACTCCCATAACTGTGACTGTCTTTCCGGAAGTGTTTCCCCAAATGGTTGGCTCAAGATACAAATGAGGGACAGAAGCTTCATTAGGGAATAGTCCAAATGTCAGCACAACATAAATAGACATTAATAAAATATGAAAACACTCTTCTTACTGCCATAAAAATTTAATAGCAAAATAATTAGGAAATAACAAAGGTTAGTGTACTGTGTGTCATGATCTTAAAAGAATGACCAGTATGTTACTCAGAGTAGGAAACAATCCTTGAATCAAAGCAGTGTTGGTCTGGGTGTGGTGGCACACGCCTGTAATCCCAGCGCTCAGGAGGCTGAGGCAGGAGGATTGCCATGAGTTTGAGGCCAGTGTGGTGAGGGATGAGATGCAGCAAGATTGGACAGAGTGAAGCAGTTACAAGAAAAACCAGCTCTTTTCCCAGGGAGCCCTAAAGCCAAAGCAGCTCTGCTGATTGTCCCTTTTTGGGGCAATGAAGTTGGGACTTTTTGCTGTGTATGGTGCTGCAGGCCTGTAACCTTGGGTAGAACAACTCTTTTTACCTGATTTGTAGCATTTTATCACAAACCAAGTTTCTCAGTGTGGTTTCCATTTATTTGTTTCAATTATTTTTGTTATAGTCAATTTAAGACACACTTAAATGTAGGGACAATAGGACTGTGAACTCTATACATCTATCCCTTAGCCTTTACACTGATTGGCTGGTTGGGGGCAAACTTCACTCATATCTCTGTCTCATCTCCATGCAGTTCCAGTTACTTCAATGAAAATCCAAGACATCACATCTACATTCATTTTGGAGAGCTGTTATGACTGACTACCAGGGCCGGGCAGCCGAACACCTCACAATGCTAGAGGCTGGTGTCTGAAATCAAGACACCAAAAGGGTTCGTTCCTTCTTGGTGGACTGAGGGGGGATCTGTCTGTATTTCTGTCTGGGCTAATTCTGATGATGCCAGTCATTAATGGGCTGTGGTTTACAAAAGCATCACAACCTCCGCCTTCTCGCTGCATTTTCTCCTTGTTTATTTTCTTCATATAGGACACTAGTGTCTTGGGTTATATTTTCCTGAATGGGGTATTTATTCGGAAATGATACAGTTTAGAGATGAATCCGTGGAGTTGTGATAAGGGCGCGGTCAGTGCTGTGCATCAGGAAGGTGGTGGACAAACCTAGACATAAGATTTTTCCTTATGTTCTAAAAACCTCAGGCGGCCTCCAGCTGCTGCTCCTCAAAGCCTGCTGCAGTCAAGGAGCAAAGAACAGTTTCTAGCAGAGGAGAATGGAGTTGATTGCTTGTGTTTTTCAGGTGGGGAGACAATGGCAGCAGCTCCTGGCCTTGGGAACCACATTCTCATATTTACAAGCATGTTCTTAAGAAACAAAACAAAACGCCTTACGATTAGGTTTCAAAAACCTTATGTTCTAGAGACTTCTCTCACATAGTTCACAATAGTGCTCTTGGGGGTGCAGGGGAAGGGTAGTGTAGCATAGGGGCGTAGTGACATATGTCAGGTGTTGGCCACTGGTTTGAGGACGATGTGCAGTTGGTCCAGGTGAGCTTGGCTCTTGTTGCTGCAGTAGAGGCTAATAGATGCGGGGTCTGAATGACAGGTGTAGTGTGTTCAAGAGGGAGAGGTTGATAAACTCAGTGGAAATTTGGCTCTGGGTGAGTAGGGACAGGTAATAAGGGACACAAAGGTAGATCGGGTTGATGCTTTGAGGATTTGTTGTCGCCTCCGGGTGGGTACTACAAGTAGAAGGGGTGGCATGAATGGTAGCGCCTTGGGGAACTTGAAGCTGGAGAGCAGAGTTTGGGAGCAAGGTGGGTGGTGGCTCGAGACTCTGAGTTCAGGTCTGTCAGGTGCCTTGGAGGGGGTTCCCTCCCCTAGGAATGCTAAGGCAACCCCAAGCTGGTGGCTCCAACAGCAGAGATGTGTTATGGTCCTTCATGGTGGAGTCTAGTGGAAGGTGTGGGCAGGAGTGGTCCTGACTGAGTGCTGTTAACACTGGCCTCCTTCTAGCCTCTCCAAAGTTTTCAGTGGTGCTGTCTGTCTCTGGCTCCTCCAGGCCTCTGGTGACATCAACTTAGCCTCTGCCTCGGCCTTTACACCTCTCCCTGTGTGTGTCTCAGTCCCAAGTACCCCTAGTCCAAAAAACGCCAGTAGATTTCTGGCCTACTATAATGGCCTCACTTTAACGATTGCCTCTTTAAGGGCTCTGTGTCCCAAATAAGCTTACATGCCGAGGTTCTGGGACTATAACTTGAACAGGGACTTTTATGCAATAGAATCAACCCAAATCAAGGAGGAAATAGGAACACGTGCGTAGTCTAAAGCCATCCTGAGCTGCCTCTGCTGGCCCTGCAGAGCTGACATTTCTTTTCAGCTTCTGCATTTCAACTAGGACGTGCGTGTTTGTTATAACTTTATGTTTTGTAAGAGCTAATTCCCCTTATAAGACTTTGACATATATTCGGCAAGGCAAGGCAGTTTTGTGTGTGTGCGTGTGTGCATGTGTGTTTTGTTTTTTGAAGAGTTTTTAGAATATGTCATACATTTGAATTTCTGACAACTTTCCACAGCTGAATCACTTTGGCTCATATTTTACCTCTTGACTTTGTCATTATCTTCTTTAATTACTAGAAATTTTTAAATTCATTAATTATTTTGTTACAGGGTCTTGCTATGCAGTTCAGGCTTGTGATCCTCCTGTCTCAGCCTCTCCAAGCCCCGGGATTACAGACATGTGCCTCCTTGCCCAATGTCAGTGGCCAGCTCAGCCTGCCCAGGTTTCAGGGATGGGGGAGACGCAGTATGTTGTCTTTAGATCGAACCCAGGTCATTATGCTTGCCAAGCAGGGACTTAGACCACTGAGCTGTCTCCCTAGCCAATTACTAGAATATTTTTAAAAAGTGTGCATGGTCAGCAAGTCTAGTTAGTGTTGATAACTGCGGGTTGTATGAGACAGAGAACAAGTTACTAAAGGGTTGTAAGGCAAGAGTGGTGAGGTAAGCTTAGTGTTTTCTGAAGTTCAGTCTGAAAGCAGGGTAAAGGAGAAATTGAAGAAAGCAAGCTGGAGTCAGGGGACCAGGCAAAGGATTCGTGTGTGATTTGGGTGAACAACAGCGTGAACACCAAGTGAGGTGGGTGCTGTGGTTTGTATCTAGTTCTCCCTTCAAAGCCTCAGGTACATCATGGGGCAGTAGCTGCCTGAGGGGCAGCACATGGTGCAAGGGGCGGGCCACAGACAGGAGCAGTTAAACTGACAGCATGCAGCTCCCCCAAGTCCCTCCTTCCCCCCACCCCACCCCCTCTTGGTGGCCTCTCTCTTAGTGTGATTCAGATCATCCTGGACATGGTCGCACCCCAGCCTCTCTTCCAGACCCTGTAGTGTGAGACGGCAGTGTCTCGAGGTTTTGCTTTGTGACTCAGGGTGCTTTAAACTATGAACTCTCCGGTAACTGTGAGCTATATAAACCTTGCTTCCCTAAGCTTGAGAGTTGGGTATTTGTCCCAGCATCGAGAGAAGAGTAACTAAGAAAGTGGGTCTGCAGTTTAGCACCCTTGGGAGCTTTAGCAGTGTCCCAGTGTGGGAGCTCGAGCTCAGACCAGTCACAGCCTCTTGAGGCAGGAGGTAGATGCTGACATAGTTGACTGTAAAGCTTCCCAGGTGATTCTAGTGTAGGGCTAAGGTGGTAAACCCAGATTGCAGTCAAGGCAGTGGGAAGGTCAGTAGCAGATAGGGCCAAGACACATTAAGGAGGTCTTGGCAGCATATTCAGTGAACGCATGATGGGTAGAACAACTTCAGAGATGAGTCTAGTGTCCTGCTTAGTTGAATATTACTATAGGTTGCAGTTATAAATTTCTTTTTTATAAGTTTCTAAAGAATTGTAATATTCTGAGTGTGACCTTTAATCCTGATACACCCATTTTATTGGATTAAGAAATGGCTAGTAAGTTAGTTAATTTTGTTTTGTTTTGAGACGGAGTCTCATTATGTAGTTCAGGCTGGCCTCGAACTCATGACCATACTCCTGCCTCAGCCTCCTGAGTGCTGGGATCACAAGCGTGTGCCACCACACCTGGCCTGACTAGCAGATTAATGAAGTATGACCCTCGGTTTTTGTGTGAGAGTCACAGAGCCTTGGAGACCATGTGGTTCCTTGCCCATTTCTCTCCAGTTGTCTTCTGCCACCATGAGCTAAGCAGTTTTGCTCCACCATGTCCTTCATCCCTGATTTTTCTGTCTTGTCACTGCAACAGATCCTGGATCTCCTGAACCCGCGAGCGGAATGGAATGTTCTCACCATGAAGCTGTGTGTGTCTCAGCCACGAGAAAGCTGACTCCATGCTTAGGCAGAGTTAGCATGAAACGCTGCTCTCACTTGAACTAAACTGGGGATTTGGAAGACGTTAGGGGATCCACCACAGGAGGTTTGTTGTGAGTACTACGCTAGATGGCTGCATGCACCAGACTGTTTGCGGCACACACAGCTGCCACCCCCAGGTCTCTAGGGCACCCTGTCACCCACATAGTGTCCTGATTTGAAGCCCTGAATGGCCCACTGATGTTTACATGATGAATTCCACAGTCTGTGCGTGGAATGCAAGACAGATGCCTGCACTGAAGGCACATGCTGCTGTGCGCTTTCATGTTCAGTAGCATCCCAATAGAGTTCGCTTTATTACCTCTTCATGTAGGCTCCATAATGTTCTGTCACTTGCTCAAGTTCTCCCAGCCAGCCCGTAGCAGAATGTAGAGCTGGAATTTGAGCCCATGACAGAGTCCATGTCTCTGAGCATCTGCCATTGAGCACATATGTCTGTAGGATGTGGCCTTCCTTTAGCGGTGGACTGGTAAATGCTGAATAGCTGACTCACATGGACATTAGCTGATTTTCTTTACTTTGAAGAGAATGAAGAATAAAATGGAAAATGATTCAGAATTTCAA
>NW_004524577.1:26704004-26705332 GCF_000260255.1 Octodon degus | reverse complement strand
TCAGGGTGATGCTTTTAGGAATGAATTTGGAAGTATGGCTTCCCTTTTCATTTCATTAAAGAGTTTGAGGAGTAGTGACAGTAGATCTTCACCAAATTTCTTGTTGAATTCAGCAGTGAATCCATCAGGACCAGGTCTATGATTTGTTGATAGTTTTAAAAATTACCTCTTTAATTCCATGAATTGATATTGGATTCTTCAGAATTTTTATATCTTCTTGATTCAGCTTTGGTAGTTCATTTGTATCTAGAAATCTGTTTCTTCTGAGTTTCACCTAATTAGAGTACAGGTTCTCAGAATACGTATTGATGTGGCTTTGTTCAGGATCTGTTGTGATTTTGAATTTTTATTCCTAATTCCATGAATTTGAGTATTTTTTTGATAAGGTGAATTAAGGGTTTGTCTTAGTTACTTTTCTTGTGGCTGAGACAAAATTCCTGACACCCAAAGTTAAAGGGGAAAATCTTTATCTCACAGTTTATAGAGGTTTCAGTGCATAATCAGCTGGCACTGAGCCAGAGCGGCACATGGCAGAGAAGCAGCAGCTTATGGCAGTGGGAGACAGCAAGAGCAGCAAGGAAGTGAGCAAAAGGGGAAGCTAAGTCTCCTCTGGCCCTTTATCTTATCCAGCCTCCTGGGGTGGGGGCAATCCAGGCAGTGCACTGATCCAGCAGTCATCTACCCCTAATCTCAGCACCCTTAACTGTACCATGGAACCAGGAATCAATCACAAACTCTAGATTCAGGTACCACCACTCTACAGTGCATGAGGCTTTGGGGGGCATCTAGACACAAACCATTCCAGGGGTGTCTTTTTACTCTTCCAATGAGCCATCTCTTCAATTTATTGACTTTTTCTCTGGTTGTCTTAGTCTCAAATGCTGTAATTTTTGGTCTGATCCTTATAATCTCCTCCCTCATATGTGCTTTGGGTTTACCTTGCTTTTTTTCTAGAAGCTGGAGATGGAACAGTAGGTCATTTATTTGAGGTTGCTTTATTTTTTTTCCTGATGTGGAAGTTCACTTACATAAATTTTCTTCATAGGACTACTTGTATGACATCCCATCTATTCCAGTATATTGTATTAGCACTATGGTTTAATTTTTTAAACTATCTAGTTTATCTTTTAATTCCCTTTGTGATCCATTGGTTATTCAGGAGAGTGATATTTCATTTCCATGTGCTTGTGTAGTTTTGTGGTGTCTTTGGCGATTTCCAATTTGGTTGCTCTGTGATCTTATAATACGCATGGCATCATTTCGATTCTAGTGCATTTAGTTAAGCATGTTTCATGAGCTAATAAGGGAACTATTTTTGAGAAGGTGAC
>NW_004524577.1:26701471-26702509 GCF_000260255.1 Octodon degus | reverse complement strand
AAGGAAAGGAAGTTATGCTAAAGTGTTCTTGGTTCAACTGAAAAACACATATTGAATGTTGGCAATGAAAGTGGTAAAAAAAAAAAAAAAAAGACCATTCCCCCTATCATCGGGCAAAGACAGAGCAGTGTGTATTGAAGCAGGTAGAGAGTTATCCTTTCTTTGTTGGTATGCATTCTTTCTTTGACATGAAAACCCCATTCTTTGTCTTAGACTATGCAAGTGGAGGAGATCTGATGTTGCACGTGCAGCGCTATGGACTGCTTCTGAGCCACATGCCAGGCTTTATGCTGCAGAGATCAGCTTAGCCCTCAACTACCGTCCCCAGCGAGGGGTCCTCTACAGAAACCTGAAATTGGGCAATGTATTACTTGATTCCAAAGGCCACATCATGTTCACTGACTCCTGCATGTATAAGAAAGGACTCAGGCAGGGAGATGTGACTGGTACGTTTTGTGGTACAGCTAATTGCCTGGCTCCTGAAATGATCAGAGACGAAGATTATGGTTTCAACGTGGATTGGTCATCTTGGAGTGATCCTGTGTGAGATGACGACCAGAGAGTCTCCTTTTCCTATCGCTGAGAACCCAGATATCCCTGATAAAAAGACAATCACTCATCTCCTTCTGCTTATCTTGGAAAGTGCTATTCTCGTGCCACCTTATCTGTAGAAGTGCTACCTTGTACCACCTTATCTCGTACCCCCCCATCTGTAGAAGCTGCAAGTGTCCTGCATGTTTTTCTGACAAAGGATCCAGAGGAGAAACTGGGTTGTTGTGGTGTCATGGGGTTTGAGGACATTCAGCACCACCCGTTCTTTCAGAATGTAGACTGAGACCTGATGGAGCAAAAATGCGTGGTGCCTCCCTTTAAGCCATGTATTTCTGGAGAATTCGGATTGGAAAACTTTGACCTAGAGTTTAGTGAAGAACTTGTCTGGCTCACTCCAGAAGACAAGGGCAGCGTGACAGTGATTGAAGCCCATGAATTTGCAGGGTTTTGGTACATTAATCCTAAACTTAAAGTTTAGGTAAGATA
>NW_004524577.1:26690884-26700546 GCF_000260255.1 Octodon degus | reverse complement strand
CATGCTCTACAGAAGTTCTGTAAAAAATGAATAAGGCAGTTTACAAACAGAAGTGCTGGCATTTTGGTGTTCTAGGCAGTAATTTATTTTGCAAAGATAATGATTAGGTCATTTTATGTGTATGCAGCCTAGATTCAATTTCAGTTACCTTGTTCTAGCTTTCAGGTTAGGATGATTTAAAATTTGTAGGCAATTAAGAAAATGTTTTTTTCTTGTGTTTCTGCTTTTCTTTCCCTGTCGTTTGCTCTTTCCTACTTCCAAATCACTATATTTATTGGATGATCTCCTTAAGAAGTTTAGTGATACTGTAAAAGACAGTTTGTTTCTGACTTAGGCAGCTAGCTAGTAAAAGAGCATGAGTGAATGTTGAGTGGTCAACCACACTGAAAACAATTAAAATAGGAATAGACAGTGAAGGAGGACTTTGCCAGGTAGCACGGATTACACTTGTGCTCTCTTAGGTCCTGAGTTAGAAGGGCCTCAACTGCAGAAACTGGTTTTCTTTAAAATCTTGGTTTCCTCTCAATTCTATATGCTGAGTAACTGGCTTAGCAGAACTGAGTTACAAGTGGTCTTTTTAAAACCACAGTCACCTGTAATAGGAGGCCATTTAAGCAATTAAATAATGTCCATCTCTGCTTATCTATACAAAAAATATAGACTTAGGGGCACCACATGCAGACCCACTACAGGCTCTTCCCTTTGGAAGCTTTTTCTAATAAACTTTCTAATAAAAAGTTAGTTTAACTTCTGTTCTATGAAAAAAAAAACAAAAAAAATTTTTTTTTATCTTTTTAAGAGCCCAATTTGATTAGAAATACAGCTTTCTCATAACTTATATTGGGGACTTGCGGCTTACCTCAGTTGTTTAAACGCCTGCTTGGGCAAACTCACTTGGGCCCAGGGGACCATAGTTTGATCCCCAGCTCCACATGCCATACCAGACCCACCCTTACAGCAGCCTGGGCCCGGAAAAAAAAATCCATACCTTATATTCATATATTATCATTTATTCTAATAGTTAAGTTTGTAAGAAATGAACATATGAAAGGAAAATGTGCTTGTCTTTTTCTGTTGCCATTTTTTAGGCAAATGTTTAGATACAATCACATGTTCATTTGCCAGGTATGCCTTTACTGTACTTTACTGTATAAATTTGCTTTCTTTTGATTTTTTGTCATCTAGAATATTGCCTTGGTCATCATAATGTAGTTTCTATTTCTGTATCTTTTTCACATTTAAAGTCTTTCAATAAAACATTTACTTACTTTTGACTACAACAGGCATTTATTTAAGGTACGGTAATATAATTATTGAGCTACATGTTTCAGGGTTAACCAAGTTCATAAAAATATATTTTTTTTAAATTTTATTTTTATTTTTTATTTTATTTGTGTGTGTGTGTGTGTGTGTGTGTGTGTGTGTGGCCAGCTCAGCCCACCTGGGGGCCAGGCTGGCTGGCATGTGGTGCTGGGGGATTGAACCGCGGTCAATGTGCTTTGCTAAGCTTGTTCTAAGTAGGTGTTTTAGACCACTGAGCCATCTCACCAGCCCCATAAAAATATTTTGAAGAGAGTTGCATCCACAGACTTCACTAAGTGATGACTTCTTTGCCCATTCTTCTCTTTCTTTTCTTTCCCGAATAACCTCTTTGAGATATGGCTCAAGGTAGAGTTTATCCTCCTCATATTTTGTCCGCTGCTCTTTAGGCAAGATCTGATGCTTCACGCTCAGGTCCAGGGCTCTCTTAATGGGAAGCATCCTGTCATTATAAAGGTTTTCTGGAAGCCTTCTTATGGCTTCTTTTACATTTTCATCTTCATATACTATATCATCTCGCATTAAGCCCGACTTACTGAACCCTGCAGTATTGTAATACCACTTCTGAATACCTTCCAGCCACTGGCTTGGTGCTGCAACAGCCAGGCGGCCCGCCAAAACCCAAAAGCAAAGAGAGGCCTTCTCTCAATAAAACATTTAATACATATACAAAACAATGAAAACTGTCTTTATCAGCTGTTGACGTAATTACCTGCCCATTAGGTCCAAGTGAGCTACAGCACTAGTGAGGAAAGCGGGTCACAGGCTACATTATGAGGGTTTTTTTAAATGCATTGTATGGGAGGCTGAAGCAAGAGGATCCATGTGAGGTCAGCCTGGGTGACAGAGTAGGAGCCTGTAGGAGGGAAGGAAGCAGGGAGTGGAGGGAGGGAAGAAAGGAAAGAAGGAAGGAACATGGGGAGAGAAGGAAAGAGGGAGGGAGGTAAGGAGGAAGGAAGGGCAGGAGAAAGGGAAGGAGAGAGGGAGGGCACAAGGGGTGGGATATAAATACTACCTTCAATTTGGAGGTTTCTTCGAAAGTGAAAGACCTACCCAGAGGTTGACTCGGCCTTTCCACGTCTAGATATTTCATCAAGAGATGAACATGGGTCTCTCTACAGACTTATACATGGACGTTGATCCTTTCTTTGTAACAGCACAAGTAAGCAATGATAGTATTCTAATTCCCTTTAGCAGTGTCTGAGAGTTTCAGGTATTCCATATGCTCATCCACACTTGGGATGGTCACTCATCTTTAATTTTATCCATCTTTTTTTTGTACTAGTGATCAAATGTAGCACCTTTTGCTTGTCAGATTGGCAGTTATACTGTTGAGCTATACCCCCAGCCCTTCATTTTATCCATCTTAGGTATTGCAGTGTAAAGAACACAGCCAGGGACTTTGGGGTTCTGGGTGGGACTTCCTGGAGTAACTCCTAAGACAGCCCAAGTCCAGTTTGTGGATAGGGTAGGGGATCAGTGGAACCGGCTCAGTTGGGGTGACACAAAGGTGGGCGCTGAGATGGGGGAGTGGGCATGGATGAGTATGTTTCTATAGCAATGGGTGCCATGACCCAGTAGGCAGGGTGGGCATGTCATGTCCTAGCATAGTAGACATTGTCAGGACTCAGGTCATGGGGAGGGGTGCAGGCTCTAGGAAAGGGCTGTTATTATTCTCAGAGCCCAGGAATTTGGGTAGCAGGGTGGGGTTGGGACTTGAGACACGAGTGTCAAACTTAAAATATGTCCCTCACAGGATCCAAGTTGACCCTACTCAAGATGTTTAGAATCTTACAGAGGAATAAACCCATTGTCAAAAGTGTGGGTGTGGGTTAGAGAATCCCCTGAGGCCTCTTCAGGCCAGTGGGCATCCAGGTGGTTCATACCCGCACCCAGGACCCTCCAGGAATTGTGGGAGGCAACAGTCAAGGCCACAGAGGCTCAACAAGAAAGTTTAAAATTTCCTGGCGGAGGTAGTTTCACAAAGAGTTGGAGAAATAGTGGTGGTAGGTCTTCTCTCAGTTTCTTGTAGAATTCAGCAGGGAATCCATCATGATGTGGGTTTTTCTTGGTTGGTAGCTTTTTAAATTACATCTTCAATTTCATTGATACCAGTTTAGGAGTTTTAGTTCTATTTGATTCAGCTTTGGCAGTTTATATGGATCTAGGAATCTGTCCATGTCTTTTGAATTTTCCAACCTTTTTTTTTTTTTTTTTGGTGAAACTGGGGATTGAACTCAGGCCCTTGTGCTTGCCAGGGAAGCACTTATTCCACTGAGCTATCTCCCCGGCCCCTATCTTATTAAAATATAAGTCTTCAAAGTGGGTAGAGATGATCTTCTCAAAATACCAGTTCCATAAGGGCTGAGTGTATCTCAGTGTGGTGGAGCACTTCTGGGTTAAAGCTCCAGTATTGCAGGGGAAGTGGGATGAACAAGGAGGAAGGGAAAAGAAGGAAGGCAGAAGCTGTGGTCAGAACAGTTGTTTACCATGTGCAAGGCCCTGGAGGTGGTACTCGGCTCCAGAAAAAAAGAAAATATAATTCACACTAAGTCAATGTGTTTCTCTTTCTTCCACTAGGGATATTTCATCTAACTATTAGGACCTGCTTTTTGAAAATAATTCTGATTTGTTTTGAGCTATCTCCTTTCTTTTTTCCTTGGTCAGAAGTGAGAGTAGGGCACAGTTTATGAAATAACAGGATCTATAGTGAAATTTACAGAAGTTCATATATTTGGGGGGATCCATACTTGAGGAATGCAGCAAGCAGAGATGCCAAGAGACATATAAAACAGGGTCAGGAAAGGTAAAATGAAAAGCTTGCCTGATATCTGGGTGTCTACTACAATACTCTGACGAAGTCACCTTGAAGGTTTTATCCTAAGGCCAATTAGATCCTAAAATCCTTAGGTCTTCCAGCTGGACTGCAATGTAGAGCTGCAGAGATCAACAGTCTTCTGACCTAAGACTTGTCCTGCAAGCATGTCCTCTCTCTCTGGCCAGACACCACATCTTGACTTCACCACTGCAAGGATGAGATGGGCTAAGGAGATAAAACCTCAAAGGAAATCAATCAGTTATAGGACCATAGACTAACAGCATGGATAAATCTCATGCCCATGCCAATGAGCAAGAGAAGAGAAACACCAAAAGCTCATACTGCAGTATTCCATCTCCACCTGGAATACTGGCCAGGCATGGTGGCATGTGCTGGGATCAGAGCTCTCAGGAGGCTGAGGTGGGAGGACTGCTGTGAGTTCAAGGCCCGCCTGTTCTATGTACACTGCGAGCTGAGGTCAGCCTAAACTGCGCAGTGGGACTCTGTCCCCTCCCCCCCAAAAAAGGAAAGAAAGCAATAAAATCCCAGCAAAAGTAATGTATGGTGATAAAAAGTCTTGGCCAACTGGTGGTGGTGCTGTCTGGAGAGGGACTCACATACTGGGTGTAGGGTACAGGAAGTGTTGGGGGTCTCTGGCTTTGTTCAATATGTAAGAAATTAAGTTATATAGTGAATTTTTATATGCTACCCCTCAAAATGAAGTAGGGAAAATGAACATTAATGCACTTATTTTTAAACCCATTTCATCTGTCTGTCTCCCCCCCACCCCCCCGTCCTCTCATGATCTGTGAGAAGGACTTGGGACAGAAGCTGTCCAAGTATACCAGGGCAGAGGTCCCATTTACCCAGGAGCACACAGCATCCCAGACAAGGGGTTTGGGCACAAGGGACGAACTGTATTTTCTGAAACTTGCCAGAAGACCAGGCAGTTCTAGAGCCTAAAAGGAGAGTAATGTACAGGGATAAGACAAGGATGTTCACAGGGACTCAACAGACTTCACCACAAAAGCCAGGCCAGTCCCTTTGTGCTGATAAGTGCGAGAGAGGGGAGGGCCAGAGGCAGCAGCGCCTTTGCTGTACACCGTGCATCTCTGACTCCCAGGTCTAAGATCACGGGCAGTGCCGGGGTCCACCGGGGGAAGGAGCTCCAGGTAGCGACTGCTGTGCGCCCTCCTGTTCTTGAGAAAGGAACCAGAGCAATTGTTGGAAGTATGCTGAGCAGCCTTGGAAAGGGAAAAGCTGCTCTCTTCAAGGGCTCAGCCTGCAGCCTTGCACTCGTTCGTGTGGTCTTTTAATCTCATATCCTGCAGAAGAGGCAGACAGACACAAGAAACGAAAGCAACACTGAACCTTCTCAGGATATTTTTGTTACCTGAGTAGCTTTTCCCCTAAAGATAAATAGCAGACCCTGACTAGGACCTTTATAGATGGGCGGGATGGGATCTCCGGTTGCAATCCATAGATCCATGAACACAGGCGTGGCTTGTCTGAGATCAGACGTAGGTGCTGTGGTTATCAGAAGGACAGAGTGGCTCTCCATGCAGTCATTTAAGGATACTACTGGCCAGTTTAGTGTGAATCACAACAACACTATCAGAAACAACAGCTGCATCTGAGAATATATAATAGTTATCAGAGATCAGTGGTGAACGTTAGTCAAACCAAGCCAAAGTCCAGGGCTGGCCAAATAGCTCAGCAGATTAAAGCCCTTGCAAGCAGGCACAGGGGCCGGGGTTCGATCTCCTGGTCTGCCATGCTGGCCCCACCCCTGTTCCACGCTGAGAGGGCAATTGAGACTGGACATGGTGGTACATGCCTGGAATCCCACCTCTTGGGAGGCTGTAAACAGGCGGATCACTAGGAGTCCGTGCTAGTATTGAGACCCTGAACACCCTGTAGACCCTTCCCTACAATACAAAAGCAAAAACAAAATCCCCTAAAGTCCAGCAATTAAGTTCAGAGTCCATTTTAAGCTAGCTGGTCCACCAATGGCATTTATTAGAAGCATTGTTTTAAGAGAATGTTTGTAAAAGTGAGAACATGGATCCAAGGACAGGAGCTGCTGTGTAGTCTTTTGCTGAATCACACTAGCCATGGAGTCCCTTCTCCCTCTACCGGAAACTGCTCCTCGCTCCTTCTTTCTCTGCATCCCACTTGCCTTGTTTCAGTCCGTTTTCAAGGCCTCCTAACAGCTGGCCTCATGGTGGGTGGCAGAAATTCTCTCTCACCCTGTGAGCCCTTCTGACCTGGCCAGTCCAGGAACACTTCGCTACTGCTGTGCCCCTTCCCTGGACCCCTCTGCTCCTCATGAGAGCACATTTCTGCCCTCCTCTTTGCACACGAGTGACTGTCCTCCAGCCAGCCAGCCTCTGTGAGCTCAGCCTCCGTCCTCAAAGTAGCTTCTCATTCCACATGGCAGTCTTTTCTTTCTTTTTTTCTTTCCTGTGGCTACTCCACCAAGGGCCTGCCACATGCTAGGCATGTGCTATACCACCGAGCTATATCCCCAACCCTTTTTATTTATTGATCTAATTTTGTTTGGTAATAGGGTCTCACTTAGTCGCTCAAGCTAGCCTGAAACTTGGCGGTCCTCCTGCTGTAGCCTCCTGAGTAGCTGTGCATGGAGGCGTGCACCACCTCCCAAACTTATTTTGTTGTCCTTGAGATAGTCTTTCCCGAACCTTCAAAGCCCTGATGTCCCTACACCCCTATGCCATACTACCCTTCCCCTGCACCCCCAAGAGCACTATTGTGAACTATGTGAGAGAAGTCTCTAGAACGTATGCTCAGGCCTGGAATTGCATGTGCATGGTGAGGGATATGTATCTTCAGCTTCACTAGGAAACTTCAGCCTGTTCTCTTAAATGCTCTTGTCAACTTGTACTCCCATAACTGTGGCTGTCTTTCCAGAAGTGTTTCCCCAAATGTTTGGCTCAAGATACAGATGAGGGACAGAAGCTTCATTAGGGAATAATCTAGTTTTAACAATGTCAGCACAACATAAATAGACATTAATAAAATATGAAAACACTCTTCTTACTGCCATAAAAAATTTAATAGCAAAATAATTAGGAAATAACAAAGGTTAGTGTACTGTGTGTCATGATCTTAAAAGAATGACTAGTATGTTACTCTGAGTAGGGAAGAGTCTTTGAATCAAAGCTGTGTTGGTCTGGGTGTGGTGGCATAGGCCTGTAATCACAGGACTTGGGAGGCTGAGGCAGGAGGATTGCCATGAGTTTGAGGCCAGTGTGGTGAGGGATAGAATGAAGCAAGATTGAACAGAGCAAAGCAGTTACAAGAAAAATCAGCTCTCTTTCCAGGGAGCCCTAAAGCCAAAGCAGCTCTGCTGATTGTCCCTTTTCAGGGCAGCAAGATTACGACTTTGTGCTGTATGTGGTGGTGCATGCCTGTAACTTTGTGCAGAACAAATCTTTTCAACTGACTTGTAACATTTTATCAGAAATCAAATTTCTGTGTGGTTTCAGATTATTTGTTATTTCAATTACTTTTGTTGTAGTCAATTTGAAACACACTTAAATGTAGGGACAATAGGAGTGTAAACTCTCCACATCTATCACTCAGCTTTTATGATGATCGGCTCAGGGTGTAACTAACTTCACTCATACCTATGTCTCATCTCCATCCACTTCCAATTACTTTGAGGCAGATCCAAGACATCATGTCTACATTCGCTTTGGAGAGCTGCCATGACTGGCTACCATAGCCGGGCTGAACACCTCACAGTGCTAAAGCCTGGAGCCTGAAATCAAGACACCAGAAGGGTTGGCTCCTTCTTGGTGGACTGAGGGGGAATCTGCTTTGTATGTCTGTCTGGGCTAATTCTGTGCTGCCAATCATTGATGGACTGAGGTTTATGAAACATCACAACCTCCACATTCGTGTGGCATTTTCTCTGTGTTTATTGTCTTCATAGAGGACACCAGTGTCTGAGGTTACCATTTTCCTGAATGGCGTGTTTATTTGGAAATGATGCAGTTTGGAGATGAATCCATGAACTTATAATATGGGAGTGGTCAGAGCTGTGAATCAGGAAGGTGGTGAAAAAACTTAAACATAGGAATAGGTCAGGAGTTGGCCACTGCTCAAACCAAGTGTTTACCCTGCGGAAAGTGCTGGGGACCTTGATGAAATGTGGCTCAGGGGGACTTTTCCCATGTGTGGCCTCTCAGGACTTACTTTCCCTTTGGTTCTTTCAGGTAGCCCATGTGTACGTCCCCTGTGGTTTTTCTGGGGGCTCCTGTCTTGGTGTCAGAGGAGGTAAGAGCA
The DNA here is from genome assembly GCF_000260255.1 of Octodon degus. Classification (NCBI taxonomy): domain Eukaryota; kingdom Metazoa; phylum Chordata; class Mammalia; order Rodentia; family Octodontidae; genus Octodon; species Octodon degus. Next base: position 26,692,097 of record NW_004524577.1, on the reverse strand, counting down.
GACAGGGATGGCAGCAGCAGGGCTGGCAGAACAGTAGCTGTTGGACACCTGTGTGCAGCTTGCCAGGGTGGACTTGGCTCTTGTTCCTTCAGTACAGGCTGAGAGAACCGGGCTCTGAAGGATAGCTGTAGTGTGTCCAAGGGGGAGAGGATGGTAAACATGGTGGGAATTTGGCTGGGAGTGAGGAGGGAAATGTAACCAGGGATACAAAGATAGACTGGGTTGAGGCTTTGAGGATTTGTTGTCTTCTCCAGGTGGGTACTACAAGTAGAGGGGTGGCATGAATGGTAGCACTTTGGGGAACTTGAAGCTGGAGAGCAGAGTTGGGGAGCAAGGTGGTGGCGGCTTGAGAGACCAAGTTCAGGTCTGTCAGGTGACTTGGAGGGGGCTCCCTCCCCTAGGAATGCTGAGGCAGGATCAAACCGGTCTTTCCAACAGTCTTATGGTCTTGCAGTCTGGAGTCCAGGGTGAGGTGTGGGCAGGACTGGTCCTGGCTGGGAGCTGTGAAGACTGGCCTGCTTCCAGCCTCTCCCCAGCTTCCGGTGGTGCTGTCAGTCTCTGGCTCTCCTGGGTTTCTGATGGCATCAGCTTAGTCTCTGCCTCTGCCTTCACAACCCTCCCTGTGTGTTTCTGTCTAAACTTTCCCTTGTCCAAAAACCGCCAGTGGATTGGTGGCCCGCTGTAATGGCCTTACTTTAACGATTGCCTCTTTAGGGGCTCTGTGTCCAGAATAAGTTACATGCTGAGGTCCTGGGGGTAGAACTTGAACAAGGACTTTTACGAAATAGAATCAACCCAAATGAAGGAGGAAATCGAAACATATAGATAGTCCGAAGCTGTCCTGAGCTGCCTCTTCTGGCCCTGCAGAGCTGACATTTCTCTTCAGCTTCTACATTTCCAGTAGGACTCGGGGGTTGAGGGCTGTTTCTTATGCCTTTAAGTTTTGTAAGAGCTAATTGCCCTTACAAACTCTGACTGACATTCAGCAAGGTAAGGCAGTTGTTTGTGTGTGTGTGTATGTGTGTGTGTGTGTGTGTGTGTGTGTGTCTGTCTGTCTGTCTGTCTATCTGTGTGTGTTTTATTTTTTGAACAGAGTATTTAGAAAATGTCAAACATTTAAATATGTGACAACTTTCCACAGCTGAATCACTTTGGCTTACATTTTACCCCTTGAATTTGTCGTTATCCTCTTTAATTGCTAGAAATTTTTAAA
>NW_004524577.1:26677670-26678699 GCF_000260255.1 Octodon degus | reverse complement strand
GTCTGCCATAGGGTGGGAACAACCTCAAGGGTGACCCTCCTGGCCCCTCTGTGGCAGCGTGAGTGTGAGGTCTGTGAACGACTCAAGGTGCATCCTGCCCGGGCACCAACCCCAGCTCTCTGTCTCTGTCTCTGTCTCCCATCTCACTCTCTGTCTCTGTTTCTGTCTCTCTCTCTCTCTCCCACTCTGTCTCTTTGTCTCTGCCTCTCTGTGTGTCTGTCTCTCTCTGTTACTATAGGTATCAGCAGATAGTATTTTTTCTCTCAGCTTTACTTCTCTGGCTTATGAGTCAGGGCTCCTCAAAGGTCTGGTTCAGCGTCAGGGTAACATCTCAGCCTACCTTACGATCCTCCATTTGGACTTGGCTTGCTTTCTCCCCAGAGTTCCTGTAGAGGATTATTTCTGGCAGGGGCACCTCTGTGAGTTCAAGGCTAGGGCTATATTTTGAGTTTCTTCTGTTTTGTTTTGTTTTGAGAAAGGGATTCTGTTATGGTTTGTGTCTAGCTTCATGCAGTCTTGGGGTAGCTTTTGGAGTTTGTGGTTGATTACTGTGGGTGTGGATGCTGCACCTGCACTGGTGCAGGTAATTTGCATTACAATATAAGGAGGGGTGAGAAGCCAGCTCCTTGAGCTGCTGCTGCCCCTCCCTTGTGCTCTTGCTCTTTGCCACCATCATGAAAGGTTGCTCTCTGCCATGTGCTGCTCTGCCTGGACCCAGCTGAATATGGACAGAAACCTCCAGTAACTATGAGCTAAATAAACCTTTCCTTCCTTCAATTTGAGTGTCAGTATTTGTCCCAGCAATGAGAGAAGAGTAACTAAGACAGATTCACTATGCAGTTCAGCTGACTTTGAATGCACTTTATAGCCCTTACTGGCCTGGAACGCAAAGCAGTCATCCTGCCTCGGTCCTCTCAGTGCCGGGGTTACAAGTGTTCACCACCATGCCCAGGCTCAAACTCTGTTCTTTCCAACACCCCAACCCCAAGCACACACTAAATTTCTCTGCTGTCCTCCTGGATGTCAGAT
>NW_004524577.1:26665294-26676220 GCF_000260255.1 Octodon degus | reverse complement strand
TCTGCAAACTTAGGTTGTTAACCATCCAGAAGACATATGCTTCACTTTTGTAGTTGCCCAGGTAGTAGTTCCTGTTCCAGATACAGTTGCTTCTAGTCTCTTAGAAACAGCTGGTCATTGAGGCCAGAAGATGTCTCAGTAGGATAAGTGCTTCCCTGGCAAATGCAAGGGTCTGAGTTCAATCCCCGGTTCTGCAAAAAAAAAAAAAAGAAAAGAAAAGAAAGAAAGAAACAGCTGGTTACTGTGATGCATAACTGGTCACTATGATGCACATCAGTTAAACTGATCCTCAATTGACAATCCATTCTGCCTCTGTACTTCCTGCTTGCTTATCCAGTATAAGCCTAAGAACACCAGAAATCAGGGCCAGCTATTTTGGTAATTACCCCTATCAGTGCCTTTTGACATAAAATCAATCTGTTTGCGAATCCTGGGTGTCATTTTGGTGTTTCTGCTTGCCTTTTCATCTGGTGCACTGGCCAGGAGGACTGGCCGTGCTGATCTCTTTGCTCGTTGGTCATGGTCCTCCCAGATGGAGCACAGATCTCTGCTGGTCCCAATGGAAAGGCATGGCCTCGAGATTTCTTGAGGGACCTCAGGTTCTGTAGGAAGATTCCTGGTCCTCTGCTCAAGTGGCTCACATTGAATCCCAAAGGGAGCAGAATGTAATTTTTCTGTCAGCCTGCCTGCCTGATTCTGGTAAGACCCCCATGAACACCTGAGTTATTTAGTCTGTCAGTCCTGCTCAGTTTGAGCAGAAGAGCTGTATCATCTCTTGGTAGTTAAGGCTGCCCTCAAAGGAAGGGGCATTGGAATATTTAACCTCTAAGGGCCTAATGAATGAATGTGTGAGTGAGTGGAACAGATGGTTTAATCAATAGGCTTCTCTGTCTGTGCACCAAGACTGGGAAGCACTGGGGGTGGTAGCTGATTGGGCTCTTACCTATGCTTTTGTGGCGATCAACATGTGGTAAAACTGAGACCTCGCACCCTCCTTAGCTAAGTAGAGCCTACGTCCCATGCCAGGCAGGCATCTGAATGGTTTCTCTTTAAAGAGCACCCGCCTTTTGTCTGTTGCACCATTGTTCATGGGTGCACGGCATGTATCATAGGGAGATACAGTGGGAACTATTTAGTTGAAACCCACAGGTCCTGATTGCAGCAAAAGGGGCTTCTACATGTTTAAAAATGAAACCAAACTGCTTCTTTCGTGTCAAAGAAAATAAAAAGACAAAAAAGGCTCAATCATTCTGGGAATTTTGCCTTGGCATCATCGTCAGCTGCCAAAGTTTCCACTGCACCTACAGCTTCGCTCTTCACTATGGACTTGTCTACTTCCTGTCAATCGAGCTGCTTCCGGCTAGGCATTGCTGGCATTCAGCCACAGAGACCTTCCCTTAAGAGCCTGACTGGATGATGTCACCTAATGCCCACCAAAGATAACTGTCAGTACTTCCTTCTGCACATTTTGATTGAAGAAAAATTGGACTGTGAGCCCTGACAAGTGAGTGCTGCCCTTTTAGACCTAGAATAGATAGGACATACTGAAATCCATTAAATTGGGCCCTGAGAGCCCACTGTCATTGCAAAAATTGGCAGCAAACCTGTGACTTTCCTGATAAACAAAGGAAAGGAACACTCTGCCTTCTAAACTACCCTCTGTCAAAAAATTACCATCATGGGCAAATGGGACTCTTGTCTCTCACCCCTTCTTCCAGGTACAAATTCAATGCCTGGGACATTGGCACATAGAGTATGCTTAAGTAAATATGAAGGAATTGAGATTATCTCATACATATTATCTGACCATAGTGCAGTGAAACTGGAAATTATTGACAAAAGAGATCATAAAAACTCCATAAACACATGGAAATTAAGTGATACATTCCCAAACAATGAGGGGCTCACACATGAAATTAAAGAAGAAATTAAACAATATTTACAATCAAACAAAAAAGTAGATACAACTTACGAGAACATGTGGGATGCAATGAAAGCAGTCCTAAGAAGGAAATTTATAGCAGTGAATTCTCACATCAGAAAAATAAAACAAGCCCAAATAACCTCATGCTGTGCCTCAGACTTCTAGAAAAAGAAGAGCAAATCAAGTTCAAAGCCCAAAGAAGGCAGGAAATTATAAAAATCAGAGCAGAAATTAATGCAACTGAGACTAAAAACCAATACAAAGAAGTAATGAATCAAAGAGTTGGTTCTTTGAAGGAAGAAATAAAATCAAACCCTTAGGCAACCTTATCAAAAAAAGGAAAGAAAAAATTGTTTGTACAATAAAGAATAAAAAGGGTGAAAACACTACAGAGCCTATAGAAATTAAGAAGATCATTGATACCTACTTCAAAAGTCTTTGCTGTCACAGGATGTAAAACACAGAAGAAAAGGTCAGATTGCTAGATACACATGAATTACCAATGTTGCATGAAGAAGAGAAAAATATTCTGAATAATCCAATATCAGTCAATAAAATTGAAAATGTTCTTAAAAACTCACCAACAAAGAAAAGCCAAGGTCTGGATGGATATATAGCTGAATTCTATAGAAATTCAGAAAAAATTTAATCCACATTCTTCTGAAACTCTTCAATGAAGGGGAAGCAATTCTCCCATACTCATTCCTGGAAGTAAGTATTACCCTGATATCAAAATCAGAGAAGGACCCAACCAAAAAAAGAAAAAAAAAAAAAGGAAAAGTACTACCGGTCAATCTCCCTAAAGAACATAGATGCAAACATCCTCAATAAAATACTAGCAAACAGAATGTAACAAATCATCTAGAAGATTCTACATCATGACCAAGTGGGATTCATCGTAGGAATACAGGAATGGTTCAGTATACACAAATTCATAAATGTAATACACCACATCAAAAGAACCAGAGACAAAAATCACATGATCGTCTCAATAGACACAGAAAAACCTTTTGACAAACTCCAACGTTCATTCATGATAATGCTACAGAAAAACTCACTCTGAAAACGGGCATTTGAGATGAGTATATACTTCAGAGGAAGAAATACTGATGGCAAGTAAGTATATGAAAGTGTCATTGGTCATTTGAGAAATGCAAATGAAAACAACAGTGATACTCAATCTCACCCCAGAAAGAATGGCTATCTTCAATAAGTTAACCAAAAATAAAAGGGGCTTTGGAAAAAGGAACCTTTCTCCACTGTTGGTGAGAGTGCAGACTGGTACAACACTGTGGAAATCGGTGAGGAGATCCCTCAAAAAACTAGGATTGGAGGTCTCATTCAACCCAGCTAATCCCCTCCTGGGTATTTTTCTAGAAGAACTGAAAACATCATACCACAGTGATATATAATATATATCTGCACAATTTGTCACAGCTAAATCTTGGAAACAAACCAAATTCCCATCACCTGAGGAATGGATATGAAAGATACGCTATTTTTATACAATGGAGTATTACTCAGCTATAAAGAAAAATAATTTGAGGCTTCTATAGGTAAATGGATGCATCTAGTGACCATACTCATAAATGATATAAATCAGACTTGCATGTATAAACATCATATTGTCTCTCTAGTGTAAGAACCTGAAAGAGTAAATAGAATCTAAAAGGTACAGTAGACACTGAGACAGTAAAAGGAACTGTTCAAAGGGGAGGAACAAAGGAGAAAAGAAAGAAGGAAGGGAAAAAAATATACATGTATATACTCAGGAGAGCTTAGATAGTTTTACTGTTCTTTTCAGCTGGTATATTGGAAGGAGCACTTAATGCTTAAATGTTTTACTCTCCTTTTTAATTTTTTATAATTTTTTGACCAATTTTACATACTTGTATCTGGTAATCTGAACAACTAATTTGAAGACAATAAGGTGCAATAGAACAACCATTGTTGAATTCCTGTCATTTTGTTTAATGAAATTCTGTATCACTTTTTTTTTTTTTTTTTTTTTTTTTAATGTGGAACCAGGGATTGAACTCAGACTCTTGCACTTGCCAGGGAAGTGCTTATTCTACTGAGCCATCTCCCTGGCCCCTCTGTTCATTTCTAATTTTTCAAAAACTTTTTTTGGTATTCTCTTTAAAAATAAAATAAATAAATAAACAAGTGCTGAGTGTATTTCAGTGTGGTAGAGCATTTCCTGGTTAAAGCTCCAGTATTGCAGGGGAAGTGGGAAGAACAGGGAGGAAGCGGGAGGGAAAGATGGTGGGGGGTCAGGGCAGCACACTTGTTTACCAGTGCAAGGCCCTGGGTCTGGTACTCAGCACCAGAAAAAAGAATTCACGTAAATTAAGGTGTGTCTTTTGGTCCTTCTCTTATGTGGGAGCTCTGCCTACCTGTGGAATTTTATATGGAAACCCAGTGGATGGGAGCTCTGCCCTGAATTCTGTGTTTGGTTCCTTGCTGAGGCTCCATGAATATTAATCACCAACACAAAGAGGAGAGACAGGTAGAGAGCCACACTATCCACATTTAATGGAAAGGGAGTTGCAATTCATAGGCAGGAAAAGCAAGTTAGAAGAAGGTCAAGGCCAATAACTTGTCCATAAACTGAGCCCTCTAGCTGGCTTCTGGTTAAAAAAAAAAAAAAAAAAAGGAATCAGTGTCTTAGAGAACATTTAGGATGGATGCTTCAAAGAAGTCCTATTACTTTCTTTTTTTTTTTTGAAGTCCTATTACTTTAATGACAAACCCTTTAATGGGATTAAATAGCAATAGGTAATCAGAACATTTCTCTCATCTGTAGTGGAGTACAGAAGTAGAGATGGAACTACGTCTTCCTCCATAAACTGAGCACTCTGGCAGGCACAACACCCTTTTCCCTCAGTTCTCTCTCCTCCAGGGTAGACACCACAATGTCTCTAACTCTAACCTCTACTAGTAAGCTGAGGCAGGGTGGTCTGGAGCCCAGAAGCCGGTGGTCTTACCTGTCCTGGTTGGCTTTGATGCCTGCTGAGGAAGCTCCTCCAGTGGCAACATGACTAGTGGCTTTAGTCACAGGACCTGTAGCTCTGAATAAACTACCCTTTTGGGGTTTCCAGCATTCTTCCCATGTCTCCAGCTTTCTCCAGCAGATGCCAGGTTTTTCTATAGCTGTATAATCATCAACAGTCTTTTAGCACCAAATACACAAATATAGATATTCTTATAATAACCACATCAACAAATAAAACATGCTCCGATTCCTATTTAGCCGTATGCCTTTTAGAAGCAGATAGAGAAACATCAAAGAATATCACAATCTACCTGGGCTTGGTGGCACATACCAGTAATCCCAGCATTCAGAAGGCTGAGGCAGGAAGATTGCTCTGTGTTTGCAGCCAGCTTGAAATATAGAGCAAGACCCTCTCTCCCTTCCCCTCCTGAAGAATATCACGACCCAGAAAGTTCTAGCAGTTCTCAGCCTACATTGGGTGGCCTTCAATGTTGCATTCTTGCTTTTGCTGCCATCGCTCACTCATCCAGGTAGCTGGGACATTCCTGTACCCTCCCCCTCCACATTCCGGGACATTCGCTGTGTATCTGGCACCACGAGCCTGTCCTCCCGTTCAGCATGTTGCAGCCTCATAATAAAAATAGCTGGATGGTAACGGCCTCCTGAATGTTAGCATGCACGTGAAGGCAGTACGCTCACTCTGCCTGTTGTATACATGAGAAGAGCGAGGCACAGACAGGTGGCGTTTGCCACACGCAAGCCGGTCAGTGGACAATTCCTGTCTCATGTTTTAGCCTGGATTCAGGGAAGCTGCGCATGCAGGGAGTGTACTCAAGTGTGAGGTGCAGCGTGCATATGCAGCCTGGTCTTTCGCTCGCCCCCAGGCGCTCACTCTAGGATTTTCCAGCGGTAATTAAATTTTAAAAAGAATGATTACTTCTTTCAAACAGAAATTTACAGGCAGGCACTCACCATAAAAGTGAAATGCTCATTTCAAATGGAAAAGGGTTCAGTTTTAGGATTAACATGACCTTTAATTTACACGTGTCTCTCAGTGCTTCTGGCAAAATTCAGCCCTAATCCTGGAGAAATAGTATTACTGTGGTTAATTAGAAAGGGTCATAAAGATTTGCACTGCTGGGTTCTCTTGGGAAACTTTTTTTAGAGCAGTGGAGACCAGAGCTTAGAGTACTCCGGCTCCTTCATGTGGAAGAAGTTCTGAGACCAGAGGGTGCCTGGAAGGGCCGCTCCATGTGGGCCTGCTGTGCCACGCCTCCCTATGCTGTGTCCTGGGAGCCTTTCTAACCCAAATGGATCCAGATCTTTAACAGTTTTGAGAGCTGAGGGGGCATTTGAACCTAAATGATATGCCCACAGGTTAGGGCGCTTAATAAATCCACATTTTGACTATAGCAAGACGTCCTCACATTTCTCATCAGCTCTTTCAGAGAAGAAAAGAAATCAATGCATTGCAAAGCCCATCTATTCTTTAGGGGATTGAAGTCCTTACACTGATAAATTGAGCCATTCACTCTGCTGTTGTGCGGCAGCAGCCCGTGGTTTGGAGTCTGTCTTTCTATTGCTAGTCTGCTTTGGTGATCAGCTGAGAATACTTGGTTCAAGGAGAGCTGAATCCTCTTGCTGGCATTTGTCATACAGGGACGGGCAAGGACAGAAGTCAGCAAGAGCAGGATGGGGGGCTCTAAGGGAGCAGGCAGCCTGTGGGCTATTGGCAGCGACATGCACTCGTCACTAGAAGCAGCAGCTTAGAATATGGTGTGTTTTTACAGAGTGGTGTTCATCGTTGACTTCTTCCTAATCATATTTTCACCTGTGTAGTGACAGTTATTCTCTTAAAGTAATGGAAGTCATTTGATAAAAATGGTATTTTGTTTGACACTACGAGATTTTTTGGGGGGACTTTCTCAATCAGTCTGAACTCAAGTGTGAACAACTGTCCAATTTTGATTTTGATAACATTTCTGCAATTCTTTATTTTTTTTCTTTAAATTAATTAATTAATTTGGTACAGGATCTTACTCCACAGCTCTGACTCATAGTGATCCTCCTGTCTCCCCAGCACTGGGATTACAGGTGTGTGCCACCATGCCCAGTTTCAGTGGCTGGCATGGGGTGCCTGAGTTCCAAGGCTGGCACAGCATGTGGTACCAGGAATTGAATTCAGGTCCTTACACTTGCCAGGCAGGCACTTAGACCACTGAACTATCTCCCCAGACCTTATTTGTGTTTCTGAGACAGGGTCTTACTACATCGCCCAGGCTGGCCTACAAATTCCTGCCTCTATCTCCCAAGTGCAGATTACAGGCATGCACCATGACACCCACCTCAGTTCATCACTTTCATAGGCTATTCCAGATTATGAAGCATGTTCGCCTATGTTATGCAATTTTGATTTGGAGACATCTCAATGAAATGATTAGGGCAAGCATATTCTTAGTGCAAAGATAAGCAGCTGATTAGCTCAGGGGATCAACAAGAGCTGGAGTATAACAGTTAAAGCACACTGCGGGATTGCAATGTTTCTTGAATATGCAACTCATTAGGTAGATAGTTCTAATAAGTGGAAACTCATTGAGTACATATAAGGGATTGTAATTTCAATTATTTTTATTATAGTTTATTTATTTATTTATTTATTTATTTATTTATTTATTTATTTATTTATGTGGTACCAGGGAATGAACTCAGGCCCTTGTGCTTACCAGGCAGGTGCTTATTCTACTGAGCCATCTTCCCCGGCCCTGTAGGGACCATAGGATTGTGAACTCTCCACATCTATCACTTCGCTTTTATAATGATCGCCTTAGGGTGTAACTAACTGCACTCATATCTCTGTCTCATCTCCATCCACTTCTGATTACTTTGATGCAAATCCAAGACACCACATCTACATTCATTTTGGAGAGCTGCCATGATTGACTGCCTTGACCAGGTAGCTGAACACCTCACAGTGGTAAAGGCTGGAGTCTGAAATCAAGACACCAGAAGGGTGGGTTCCTTCCTGGCGGACTGAGGGGGAATCTGTTCTGTATGTCTGTCTGGGCTAACTCTGCTGCTGCCAATCATTGGTGGACTGTGGTTTATGAAAGCATGACAGTCTCCACCTTCACATGGCGTTTTCTCCGTGTTTGTTCTTAAAGGACACACATATGTAAATATCATATAGTTTCCCTAGTATAAGAACTCAAAGTTTATACACGTATAATATTCAAATAACAGAACTTATCAAAAAAATGGAGCAGGAGGTACTTTTCCATGTTCTGATGTCTTCTTTACTCTTCTTTTCAGAGGACAGCAAGTTATAATTTTCATTGTAAAGATCTTTCAGTTTTTTGGTTTGCTTAATTCCCAAGTATTTAATTTTTCTTAATGCTATTGTGAATGATATTCTTTTTTTTTTTTTTTTTGCCTGTTCTCATAAGTTTTTATTTCATTTCATTTCATTTTAGTGCTGGGGAACTCAGGGCCTCTGAGGCAAGTGCTCTAATGCTGAGCTGCACCCTCAGCCCCAGTCCTACCAGGGAGAGAGAGGGCCTTTTGACAAAGAGGTCTTCCCAACCCCATTAGATTACCTTTGCAATAACTGACCAGTCTTCTGCCTGTGAAGCCATCAACCCATAGCTGAGCTTCCTCACCTGTGAGTAAGTCTCACCACACCTGGGCCCCAAGACCTCTTTAGGTGGAGGCTGAATCTCCCCAGGTGAAATCCCTCTCCCTGGTCGTTTACCCCAAGTCCCAACAAATGGCAGCGGATCCCGGAAGCCTGGACCCTGCCCTCCTCTCTGGGGCCTAAGATCAAAGCAGCCCAGACCTGGGCCTGCAGGTGAAGAGACACCCTGTTCTGACCTGCAGGAGCACCTCGTGAGATAGGGCAAACCACAGACTGCACAACCTGCACTTTAAAAAAATCACCCTGGGGCACCGTGGGCTCTGAAGGTGGCGACTGATCATGGGAACCTACCTGGGCTGGGGCACTGAGATCACTTGGAGAGCCCATGTGGGCTTTGGTGCTGGGCCGAAACTGTTGGGGGAAGGGCCCCAGAGCTTACAGAGTGAGGGCCTGAGGAAAGCTGGACCCACGCTCCCTTCAAGCCTCTCCTGGATCGACCAGGGACGTCCTGTGAAATGCCTGTGTAGGGGGGTGGGGACAGGGAGCCAACTTTCAGCTGGAGGAGGAAGGAACATCTCGGTTGGGACTCTGAAGCAGCAGGGGATTGAAGGAGCTGAGGCCCGTGAGGTGGTCTGCGCTGGGACCCAAGTGAATGATATTCTTTTCTTAATCCTTCTGAGTGGGTTCATTACTGATATACAGGAATGCTATTGCTTTTTGTGTGTTGATTTTTATATCATACTATATTGCTGCATTTGGTGAAATTTTTTGGGTCTTCTATTTATAGGATCATAGGACCCACACATAATAATTTAACTTCTTCCCCTCTGAAAAGTATCTTTTCTTTCTCTTGCCTGATTATGCTGGCTAATATTTTGAGTATTACATTGAAAGGAGTGATGATAATGGAAATCCTTGTCTTGTGTCTGATCTTAGAGTGAAAATTTCAACTTTTCCCCATTTAAAATGATATTGGCCATTGGTTTGTTATAAATGCCTTTTATCAGAATAATATGAGGTCCTTGCCTATAATCCCAGTACTTGGGAGGTTGAGACAGGAAGATCGCTGAGAGTTTGAGATCATCCTGGGGACTTCAGAAGTGATCACAAGGCCAGCTAGAACTTCATAGAGAGACCCTGTCTAAAAAAAAAAAAAAAAAGAGGTCCTTGTATGACTGTTTTCTTTAGGGCCTCTATCATGAATGGATGTTGGATTTTCTCAAATAGTCTACTTGATTTCTAATTGCATTATGTGGATCTTATATTTTTTATTTTGGCAAATTGGCTGAGGATTTGTCCATTTTGTTTATCCTTTTAAAGAACCAGCTTTTTGATTCATTGATTCTGTGTGTGTGTGTGTGTGTGTGTGTGGTTTTAATTTCATCAGTTTCCCCTCTGATCTTTATGATTTAATTCTTTGTAGGTTTAGGATCCAGTTATTTTTTTTTAAAATGTATTTAGTACAGGGTCTAAAGGGTCTAACTATGTAGATCAGACTCCTAGTGATCCTCCTGTTTTCAGCTTCCTAAGTGCTTGGATTACAGGTGTGCACCACCACATCTAGTCTTAATTGCCATCTCAGCGTGTCCTGGGGGCGGGGCCAGCACAGCATGCCAGGGATCAAACGCTGGTTCAAGAGCCTGCCTAAGCAGGCACTTCAATCCGCTGAGCTATCTGGCCGGCCCTTGCTCTGTTTTTCTAACGGGGCTATTCAGGACAATAGATTTCTCTCTTAGGACTGCTATCATTGTAGCCCATAGATTATGGTTGGTTGCACTGTCTTTGGATGTTGAACATTTAAATCAGGTTTGTAATATTTTACTGTGGATTTTGTATCTGTCTTCATAAGTGATACTGGACAGTAACTTTCTTTGTTGATTGTTTCTTTGCTTGCCTTTGTTTGCTACTCTTATATAACCAGTAATTTTAACCTCATAGAATGAATTAGGCAGTGTTCTACATTCTTCTATTTTTTGGGAAGAGTTTGAGAAAGATTGGTATTAATTCTTTAAACATTTGGTTGAATTAATCAGTGAAGCCATCTGGTCCTGTGCTTGTTGGGTGGGCTTTGATTACCAATTATATCTCTTTACTTGTTACAAATCTACTTAGATTTTTAATTTCTTCTTGAGTGAGTTTTGGTAGTATGCACATGACCAGGAATTTGAAAGTCTTATTCAATTTTTCTAATTTGTTCATACACGATTGTTCGTAATCTTTTATAATATGTCTTATTTCTATTAGACTAGTCATTATATCCTTACTCTTTTTTCATTTTTAGTTACCTGAGTTGATTTTGTTTTGTCTTCCAAGCAAAAGGTTTTCAATTTGTTGATCTTTTTAAAAAATCAACTTTTTTTTTTTTTTTTTTTTTTT
>NW_004524577.1:26653954-26664489 GCF_000260255.1 Octodon degus | reverse complement strand
GTGGAAGAGTCACAGCCATTGCTTGACCAATTTGCTCTCTGTGAAAGCCTGAGAGAATGTTTTCTCTCCATGTGACTCTCCACAGGCACACTATACATCATCAATCACAGTCCTCTGTGGCTCCATAATCTCCTTGATTAGAAAAGTTGGGGCACAACTGAGTTACATGATGCTACAGTACAGCTCTCCTATGTCCTCAGTCTTCACTGACCTTGAAAGGCTAGAGCCAGAATGTTGGCTGACCTTGCAGCCCTTCCTTTTCTCCAATTTTTGATAAGCAAACTTAGGTTGTTAACCCTCCAGAAGAGAAGCTTATTATTACCCTGCAACATATGCAGTTCAGTTTACTCTGTCTAAATATCAAATATCTTAGGCATAACATGGAACAGGTATTTTCCATCAAGTATTAATGTGTTGAACTTTAAGTCCTTACAGAATATGAAGAAAAAAAATAATTAAAAAAGAATAAAAACATATTTTTACACAGAAATTTAGAAATCTAACCACATACAGCATTGTAGCAGGACAGTCCTGTCACATTTTTTTTTCTTTTTCTTGTGTCTTTTTTTTTTCATTTATTACCCATTTAAAAAAAAAACAAAAAACTTACTTGTGAGACAGTATAGTAATAATTGGTATGTCATGACAAGAAGTATGTATTTAGAAGACCAGAATGACTGCTTTGTTATTTCTGAGTAGAATATTTTATAGCAGTCAGTTAAATCTACTTGTTTGACAGTATTATTATAGTTATTTCCTTTTGAGCTTCTGTTATTGATTGTGGGGTAATAAGTCCTTAACTATCACTGTTGAATTATCTATTTCCCCCTTTAATTTTGTCAATTTAAAATAGATGACTTTTAGGAATAGAAATTCAAAATTATGCATACTAATGGGATATCATGTGACATTAGAATATATGTAGGGTGGTACATCAACTTTATTGGCTTTGGGATTGGCTGAAAGATTGGTGGAGCAAACTTCTTGCTATTTCTGGGTGGTTTATGGAGCTGTGAGTTTGGGTACTGCACATGGTCTCTGACCTATTTTCTGGCTGGTACTGTTTCCTGCTCCATTTCTCAGCAGGTATGAACTAAACATCTCTGTTCTGTCATGTCTTGCTGCCTTGCCTTAGAGCCAGCTGACCATGGACTAAATTAATTTGGCTAAAACATGAACCAAATTAAATCTTCCTTCTACACCGTGGGCTTCTGGTATTATGTCAAACAATGGGAAAGCTGACTAATGCAAAAGATTGGTACTAGAGAAGTGGACTCATTGGTGTGGCTGTACCTGACCATGTGGCTCAGAAGCATTTGGAAGTGACTTACAAGAGGAGTTGGGAAAGGTTTGGAGATGCAAGCTAGAGAAGCCCTCAGATGCTGTGTATGGAGCTTGATGGATGATTTTGTCAGAGCTCAGAATACCATAATGTTAACTGGAATTCAGGCAGTAAAAGTCAAGCTCCATAAGTTTCAGTTGGGAACAAGGATTCCATTGGCAATTAGACTTGAGGTCACATGTATTGCAGTTGGGCAGAAAATTTGTACATTTTCTTCATATCTTGAGACTGCCGCAGACTAAGGATTGTGTATTAATTAATCTGGCAGAAGAAACTTCAAGACAGCTTAATATTCAGGCTATCTCAGTGGGTAGTGCTGATATTAGATGATATATAATATTTCAATTTCTCTGTCTCTGTCTCTGTCTCTCTCTCTCTCTCTCTCTCTCTCTCTCTCTCTCTCTCTCTCTCTCTCTCTCTCTCTCTCTCCCTCCCTCCCTCCCTCCCTCCCTCCCCCTCAGGTTTATTTGTACAAAGAGCACAGGAGAACATCAGCCCCCCACAGATGGCACCCCAGGGGTCACACCAGTCCTTCTGTTTTCACATCAGCAGATAAGAGGCTTTTACTCTGGTGCCTTCTTGGGGACCTGAGCACATTTGGGAGCCTGGACTGGAGCAGAAGCTGAAGCGTGGGCCTTGGCTGGATCCTGGGCCTTTGGCTAGCAAGGCCTGTGACCCTTGGCAGTGCAGGCACGGATACGCTTCCCAAGCTTGGTGTGGGCAATATAGGCAAGTCGAGCGAGCCTGCGGTTTGCTCCCTTTGGGATGATCTTGGGCTTGACCTCCTTGGGCTTGCCGAGGGCCTTGATAGCCTCGGCACGTGCATTTGTGGCCTTGGCATTGGCTTGCATCTTCTTGAAGCCCTTCTTGTTGTGCTTCTTGGCAAAATGTACATTCCTAAGGAACTTAGGATCTACCCCCTTCAGAGATTTGTGTCTTTGTGACTGAGGTTTCTTGATGCCATTTCTGTGCCATTTTTGGGACTTGGACTTGGCCATAACTTCACTTTAATCCATGGCTGCCAAACACCTGGAACCGGAAGAAGAAAAGCCTGCTTTCAATTTCTATGAAATCTACTTTTTAAAATTTGACTTATGAATATGATCATGTAGTATACACTTATGTTTTTGTCCCTGGTATAGTTCACCTATCATAATGCCCTTCAGTCCATCCATGCCGTCTCATACAACAGGATTTATTTATGTGACTAAAGAGCCTCACATTATGTTTGTGCACTATGGTTTTGTATCCATTTGTTAGTTGACAGGCCCTTGAAAATATTTCCACTTCTTGGCTATTGTGCATAGTGGTGCAGTGACTGTGGAAAGGCAGCTAGCTACTGAGATACTGGTTTTACTTCCTCCGGGTATAAACCCAGTAGTGAAATTGCTGGATTATATAATATCTCAATCTTTAATTTTGGGGGAACTTTTATGCTGTTTTCATATGTTATGGTTTGCATCTGGGTGTCCCCCTACAGCCTAATGGGATCATAAGTGGGAGCTTTAGAAGGTGACTGGATTATAAAGTATCATAGCTGACTAGCTATAAGGTGGTGGGGTGTAGTTGGAAGGGCCGAGTCACTGTGGACCTGACTCAGAAGTTTATATCTCCCTTCCTGGTTCCTCCCTTGACTCTCTCTGCTTTCCCACCATCATGCTATGAGCAGCTTCTCCTCCAGGGTGCCGCTGTGCCATGTCTCCTTGTCTTCACACCAGCCAACAAAGGACTGACGTCTCTGCATTGTGAACCCAAGAGAGACCTCCCCTCCTTTAAGTTATGGGTGTTGGATATTGTGTTTTAGCAACTAAAAAGTAACTAAGATGATATAAAGGTTGTGCTAATTTATATTCCCACTAATTACATGCAGAAGTTTCCTTGTCGCAGTACCCTTGCCAACACTTCTTATCTTTAGTTTTCCTTTTGATAACAGCCATTTTTAAGGGAATAAAGTGAAAATAGATTTGGTTTGCATTTCTCTGATGTTGAACATTTCCATATACTTGTTGATCATACAATTTTTTTGTGAAATGGCTATTTATATGTATATATTCTAGCTGTTACTCCTTTGTCAGATATGTATTTTCTCTAATTCAGGCAAATATTTGCTCTAATTCTATATGTGATCATTTTATTTTCATGACTCCTTTGCAGTGTACAGGTTTTCTGTTTTAGGGAATTCCATCCATATGTTTTTGCTTTTGTTTCCCATGCTTTTAGAGTCTTGCCCAGAACATCAATGCTTATTTCAATATCCTGAATAATTTCTTTTTTTTCCTAGTAGTTTCATATCTTACATTTAAGTCTTCAATCCATTTTTACTTGTTTTTTTGTAATTGGTAAAATGTAAAGATTTAGTTTCACCCTGTATGCGGATTCTCAAATTTTTGAGTAAATTTGTTGAAAGGACTATCTTTTTTCTATTCTTAGCATTTTTGTTGGATATCAGTTGGCTATAGATGTGTAGATTGACTTCTTGCCTCTCTGTTCTTCTTCATTGTCCTGTAGATCTGTTTTTATGCCAATACAATGTTGTTTTGATTATCATAGCTTTGTAGTTTTTAAAAATATTTTTATTGAGAACCAAATAGCAATGAGACAGTTTCACAATGGATTACTAGCACATTTTCAATAATTAATACATTGCATATTATTGTCTTAGTGGTTATTCATTGTACAAGATGCAGACCTGATATCCTGTTTCTGTTTTTCTTTCTCTTTTCTTTTCTTTTCTTTTCTTTTCTTTTCTTTTCTTTTCTTTTCTTTTCTTTTCTTTTCTTTCTTTCTTTTTTTTTTTTTGGTGGACCAGAGATCGAACTCAGAACCTTGTGCTTTGCAGGGCAAGCACTTATTTCACTGAGCTATCTCCCCAGCCCTGTAGTATTTTTTGAAAGTAGGTTATGCAATGAGTCCTGCTTTGGTCTATTTATTTTTTACTAGGACTCAAACTCAGGACCTTGTACTTGCTAGGCAGGCACTGTACTACTCAGCTATATCCCTGGCCCCTACTTTGGTCCTTTTTGCTCAAGATTATTTTGCCTATTGTGTGGGTGCATGTGTGGTATATGTGTGTGTGTAGCATGTGTGCGTGTGTATTTGTACACATTTTAGAACTGGGGGTTACGTTGTGCCTATACATTGCTTTTGATAATATAGATAAGTTAATATTGTTCCTTCCAATTCATGAGGATTTTTTAATGCCTTTTAAAATTTCTTTCATCTATGTTTTATAGTTTCCATTTTTTACCTTTTTGGGTAACTTTATTCTTAGGCGTTTCCTCTGGCTAGGACTTCCAGTAGTGTATTGAAAAAGTGATGAAAATGAGCATCTTTTTCTTCTTTCTGATCTCAGAACAGTGGCACTGCAGAAATGCAAAGGATTATTTAGAGATTATTGCAAGTAACCATATACCAGAAAATTTGATTAACCAGAAGAAATGGACTAATTCCTGAATGTAGTGGTTGATACATTGGGTCAACTTGGGAAGTTGAAGGCTTGGCTGGATGGGGCTTGACAGTTCCACGCCTGAAGGAGGGCAAGCGCTCCCTTGGTCCAGGGCGGGCCCCCTCCCTAGGGCACAGAAGCCCCTCCCTTGGGCAGGGAGGGCCTGCCCTACAATGACTCAGCACAAAAAGGATCTAAAAGGGAGTTGAGGAAGGATTTAGCCAGCGTCACTTCCACCTGTAGTCTGCAGTCGGTGTAGAAAGAAGTGCGCCGCTTCATGGGGCGCCACTTCCTCAGAGGATCTCCGATCTAAATAGTCTTTTCCTTCTGTTTAGAAGGAGGAGAGTGTGGAAGGAAGGGAGAGAGGCTTGATAGATGCCACGGGTGCTGCTCCTTCTGCTGCTCTTCTCTGCCACCATAAGCCGATGCCTTGTTTCTTGTGCTAGTTTGCCTTGGGGCCAGCGGAGTATGGACTGAAACCTCCACTAACTGTAAGCTAAATAAACCTTTCCTTTCTTAATTCTGGGTGTTGGGCATTTTGTCCCAGCAATGAGTAAAAAGTGAGACACTGAACATTTACTCCTTACCAAGACTGAACCAGAGAAAATAGAAAACCTGAACAGGCCAATAACAAGTAATAAGATTAAATCAACAACAAAAAGACTCTCACAAAAGAAATATACAGTACCAGACAGATCACTACTGAGTTCTACCAAACATTTAAAAGAGGAAGTAATACCAGTTCTTCTTCAGTTATTCCAAAAAATTAGAGAGAAGGGAAATCTTTCGGACACATTTTGTGAAGTCAGAATCACTTTGCCAGTTTTTGTATGTTTTAGGGTACCATTTTTAGGCTCATATATAGTTCTAATTTTGACATACCATTTTATCATTATATAATGTCCTTTGTGTCTTGTGATACTTTTGGTCTTAAAGTCTGTTTTGTCTGATACTAGTATATCCATGTGAGCTGCTTGGTTACTTTTCACGGGGGTCACGACTTAGCTCTCGGTGTCCCCCTAAAGCCTCACATACTTAAAAGTGATCTTTGGGAGGTGACTGGACATAGGGGCGTGATACTTACCAGTGGATTAACTCACTGGGATGATTGTAGCTAAACGAGGTGTTGGGAGGAGGAATGCGATCAGATGAGGCAGTGTCTGTGGCGTGGTGTGGGAGGCCTCATCCCCTTCCTGGCCCCTCTCTTCACTCTCTGCTTCCCGTTGGCCATGAGGTGAACATTTCTCACCCTCTGTGCTCCCCTACCTTCTATCTCTGTGGATGGGCACTGAAATAGGAGCCAAAAGAAACCTTTCCCACTTTCTGGGTGTTGAGTACTGTGTCTCAGGAGTGAGGAAAGTAACCCAGACAGCAGGCAATCTGTTTTTTTTTTTTTAAAGAATTTAAGATCTTTTTTTTTTTTTAAATATAACTTTATTTATTTAGTGTGTGTGTGGCCAGTTCAGCCCGCCAGGGGGCGGGGCTGGCTGGCATGTGGTGCTGGGGATTGAACCGCGGTTCCTGTGCTTTTGCTTAGCTTAGCTTGTTCTAAGTAGGTGCTTTAGACCACTGAGCCATCTCACCAGCCCCAGGCAATCTGTTTTTCTATTGAAATGTTCCACCTATCTGTGCCTTTCAAATGAAGGTGAATGCCATACATGCAACAAGTATATAGGTTATTCTTTTTATTATTTATTTTTAATAATTTGTCTTGAAGTATTTAATCTGTACACTTAATGTAAGTGCTGATAAGGAAGGATTTCATACTGATATCTTCTCACTTGCATACTTTCTGTTTGATCATCTATTTTTTTTTAATTGCTTAATTCCTCTACTACTGTTTTTGTTGTCAGAGGTATTTTTTTTTTGAGTATCATTTAAATTCTCTTTTTTTATTCTACTTACAGACATATGAGTTAGTTTATTAGTGGTTGCTCTGAGGTTACAATTACATTTTAATTGATGCAACCTATTTTAAATGAATACCAGTTTAGTTTCAATCAGGACTTTGTTCCTGTAGAGCTCGTACTTCCTTATGCTTTGGTTTTTATAAATTATGTCTTGATATACTGTGTTCCTATCAGTGTAGAATTCCAGGGTAATTATCTTTATTTCATACAGCAAAAAAGAAAAAAAGATGAGGTAGAAACAAAAACCAATTAATACTGCCTTTCATATATATATATATATATATATATATATATATATATATATATATGAGAACTCTGATTTCATTGGTGGAAGTCAGTAAGTAGATACATCCTTTGATGGTATTGTTGGGAGGTGATGGGAACTTTAGAAGGTGAGGCCTAGTTGGAGGAAGTAGATCCCTGAGGGTGGGTCCTGATTGGCCTGTTGTCTGTCTTTCTCCCTCTCTCCTCCCTGCCTGTCATGAGGTCAGTGGGTTGGCGTGGCACATGCTCTCTGCCATGACATTATGCTTCACTATGAGCCCAGAAGAAGCAAAGCCAAATGACTATGGGCTAAAATCTCTGAAACTATGGGCCAAAAGAAACCTCTTCCCTTCAAGTTACATTTTCTGAAGGTTTTTTGCCCCAATAACTTCACCTAGTTCATCATTTGTTGTTTAGTTTTACTCATATTGCTTTGCCTTATATGAAAATATGCTATAAAATTTGTTTGATATTATGCTATTATCAAATATACTAATCTTTTCTCTTACTTGCTTCTGAATTTTTCAAGCAGTGAGAAAAATTTCCACCCTCTAATTGTAGAGCAATTTACCTGTGTTTTCTTATAGTATTTATATAGCTTTATGATTTACATTTAAATCCCCAATCCACTTGAGTTTTAGAATGTATGATACAAGAAATGCTTGAGGAGCCTTCTTTATTGTGCACTAAATTTCCATGTGCAGTTAAGGTCTAGGTCTCAATTTTCTGTTTTGTTTTGTTGGTTTTCCTAGTCATGCACCAGTACCATACTGTTTTTTAACGATAGAAATTTATTATATATCAGCTAGTCTTCTACACTATTCATATATTTTAAAGTTTTTTTTTTTCTTTCCTGGCTATTTTTGGTTTGTTCTTTCAAATGACCCTTATAATAACTTACTTTCTGTCAGAAATAAATTATGGTGGCATTTTATACAGCAGTTTTGTTATATAAGTGACACTCATAATTACTGATGTGTCAGAACATGGTGTGTCATTATATTTCTTCAGGTGGGCTTCGGGGTCTCCAAGGAGCGCCTTTTGTTCTCTCCATACGGCTCTTGGACATTTCTTATTAAGTTTGCACCTAGATATTTTATTTCCCATTTTGATGTCTGGACATTTTCTTCCATCCCAACTACTCTTTGGCTGGTACATATGAGACCTCTCAATTTCGTAATATGCTATTTTGCTGTTATTTTTGTCATTTTTTTCCATTGATTTTCTTCTTGGTTTTTTCAATTTAAAATAATATCTTCTGAGACACAGTACTATATTTTGGTGACTTTGGAAAGGATTGTGTAAGCACTGAGATAAAAACATAGTTCTGGAAATTAGTATTTAATAATAAGTCCATTCACCAAGTAATGAGATGTGATGGAAAATGAAGGGTAATGTTTAGATTTTAAAAATTATTATAAAGGCCAGCCGGATAGCTCAGTGGATTAAAGTGCCTGCTTAGGCACACACAGGGGCTGGTGGTTTGATCCCTAGCCTGCTGTGCTGGCCCTGCCCTTGCGACACACTGAGACAGGGATTGAGACTGGGTGTGGTGGCGTGCACCTGTAATCCCAGCTCTTGGGAAGCTGAAAACAGGAGAATCACTACAAGTCTGATCTGTGTAGTGAGACCCTGCAGTCCCTGCAGACCTTATCCTAAAACACACACAAAATTATTACAGTAAAAAACACCTTGTCCTTAATCCTCAAAATATTCTTTTTCACTTTGAACACACATCTCATTGTTCTTGCTGCTATTTATTTATAGTTAATTTTTAATTTTTTTTTAATGTATCAATATGAAGGGTCTCACACACCTCAGACTTACAATGATCTTCCTGTTTTCAGCCTCCCAGCGCTGGGATTTCAGGTGTGTACCACCATGACTGGTCTCAGTGGTGGACTCAGCATACCCTGGGGGCACAACAGGTGATGCTTCGGATTGAACCACCATCCCTGCGCTTACCAGGCAGGTGCTTAGTCTGCTGAGCTATTGGCTGGCCCTTCTTGTCGTTTTCTAAAATGGTTTGGAATTCCTTTCTCATGAGTGTCTTACTTGTGCTTTTGTAGCTGTCTCAGTGTCCTCACTCAATTCAAATTGTTTATAGTTATGGTCATGCTGGCATTGGGCAAAAGCAGAATCTGCACGATACTCTAGGGGGTAAATCACGCGGCTGATTGCACTCCACGGTATTTTTGTGAGTCTGTTTTTCTGCGGGATGGCATCCAGCAGCAGCATTCGTTGTATGTGTGGTCGTGGTTTGTAAAAGAGGCCTTCCAGAAGGCCTTCGGGGCAAGCAAGAGCGATTGATGGGGTATGGGTGTTGAGCTGAGCGGGTGTAGGTGAAGGACGATGAATTGACAAGATGTCTTTTTACTGGAATAGATTTGAAAGTTTAAACCCCAGGGTCTTGGGGTGTCTCACCATTTAGTACAGGATCTGCAGGGTCTCACTATGCAGATCGGACGCTCCTCTTTTCAGACTCCCAGCACTGGGATTACAGGCGTGTGCCCCCACGCCCCGTCTCAGTTGCTGGCTCACTGTGCCCTGGGCGCGGGGCTGGCTGGCGCGGCAGGGATTGAATCCCGGCCGCTGCGCTCTGTCTAAGCAGGCTCTTTAGTCCGCTGAGCTATCTGGCCAGCCCTTAAACAACATCTTTTTGGATCAGCCCTTATCTTCTCTCATATGCGTTAGCATTTTCTATAATGTTACTTTGTTTCAGCCCTAAACCAGCCTTTTAAAAATGAAATGAGGGAGGCAGGGAAAAGAAAAGAATGAGGCAAAGAATGAAGAGGTGCTATGCGCATTGACCTACTCCCCGCAGGGAGTGTAGTCCTTGTGCACTGTATCCATGTGACAATAAAAATAAAAACTTAGGCCTGGGGAGCTGGCTCGGTAGTCTAAGCGCCTGCTTGACGAGCACCAATCGCCTGGATTTGATCCCCGTGACACATGTGGTGCCAGCCACTGAAACCCGGCGTGCTGGTCGCAGCACTGAGACAGGAGGCTCACTCTGAGTCTAAGCTGCGTAATGAGACCCTGTACCAAATAAATAAATAAACAAAAGATTAAAAAAAATTTTTTTTAAAGAAAAAAACCCTTTAAAAACTACCTGGTTCTCCTCAGCGAGGTACAGCGTCGCCCAGTACCCGTCTGGCTCTCACGTGCCCCGGTGCTGGCTCTGTGGCGCTCAAGGTGCTTATTGGAGTCATGTTTGTCATCTTGGCAGTTTAAGGAAAAATGTGGCCCATTTGTGGGTTTTGAGATTATCACTCTCAAAGTGCCAGTGTGTTGAAATCGGGTTCTTGTGATTTTACACGCTTTTGTGATGTAGTGCTGTTCTGTTATATATAATTTTTACTTGGATTCTTTTCATTTGCATTTGTTGAAGTAATTTCAGGGGGAATACTGAACACCTGAGTCCTGGCTGATACTAATAAACTAATTGCAGAGCTTTTATTTTTTATTTTTTCCCCCATAATTTTACTGATAAACAAATAGCAATGAGACAGCTTCAAATCAAATTGGTTAGGACAGTTTCAATAAAATTGCAGAGGTTTTAAATATATATATA
>NW_004524577.1:26651460-26652929 GCF_000260255.1 Octodon degus | reverse complement strand
GCTACATCCCCAGTCCCTCTTTATTTTTTAAATGGAAGTTTGCACCTGTAACTTTTTCCCACACCAGTCTTGTGGCACTAGGTGGGTGTCTGCTGCCATTCTAATTGCCACGGAAATCGAGGCACAGAGGCTAGTGGGATGGTCCAGGAGGGGCAGGGGTTAGAACTCACATTTTCTGAGTCTTCACGCTCACTCTTTGTGAGCTACTCAGATGGCTGCAAGCCCTTCTGCTACTATTAGGGACGATTTCTTCCCTGTCCTCAGAGGAATTGGGAGGCAGCTGCCTAGTACCCTACATTATAATCCCCCTTGAAATACATGAATCCTGCAATTTTGTTGCTTTCCAGCCTCCCCTTCAGCAGGTTAAATAGCCCTGGTTCTGCTCCTCCTAGAGTTTGTCTTCCAACTCTTTTGTTGCTTTTAACGAAGAAGTTATGACTCTTGGGTTTCTGCTCAACAGAGCTCTGCCTCATTATTTTGTAACCTTTATCCCTTCTTCCAGGGAGAGTTAAATAAAGCCTGTGGATTTTTGATATGAATTTCTGGCAGGCTGGTGCTGCAGAGAAAGGCTTCCAGTGGGGCTTGCTGCTGAAAGCCTCGGTCCAACCACCGAATCTTATTCATGGCAGATGAAAGGTGCTGGCCCCTTTGCTCATTCCCAGACCCACAGATGGGCATGGCGCCCGCGTGGAGGTCTGGACTCTGGAGCCTTTTGGCAGGCGGAGATATGTTGTAATGAGAATGTGGACAAAGAAACACCAGCTAATTACTTCAGGTGAACAATTCTTTTCTGAAAAGACACCATTCATGTGTGGAAATTACCCCAACCCAGAATTGCATTATTGTACCTGAGCCAGCCTGAAAATTGGAGAAATTAAATGCTGTAAACTAGAAGCAATAAAAAGGAAAATAAACCTTGAGCGTTAACAGTCAGGCAGTGTTCTGGATGTTAAAGCGTGAAGCATGTCGGGCATGCCTCAAGGCATTTCCAAAATGACACTGGATGCCCCTTCCCTTTCATCACCCCAGAATTATCTTGTGAGCCCCCTTTTCTCTGTACCCATTGTGTGTGTGTGTGTGTGTGTGTGTTTTCCCCTGGGGGTGAGGGGACCAGGGATCGAACTCAGGACCTTGCGCATGGCCAGCAGGTGAGTGCTTATGCTGCTGAGTTATCTCCCCAGCCCCCTTGGTACCATTAAAAGAGGACAGACTTAGAGGATAAGGGGTGCTCTGGTCAGCAGCTGAGCAACTTGATTTTAGGCTTTTCAGAGGTGCTGTGCAGCTCTGCCATTACACTGTCCTTCAGAGAACATCTACCCCTAGGCTGGAGAAATGGGTTCGCGCCACTCTCTGAAGTGACACCTTGCGTGTGTCTGCAGGAACGACTTCTCCCTGTGTAGGGACAGAGTCCTTCTGCAGCTGAGCCGGATCCCTCTTTGTGTTCCCTGGTTATTCTGACTCTGAGCCCT
>NW_004524577.1:26648808-26650120 GCF_000260255.1 Octodon degus | reverse complement strand
GGGCCAATGGATCATGGCCCAGAACCCCCAAAACCCTAAGCCAAACAAACCTCCTCTCTCTGTAAGTTGATTATCTCAGATAGTTTGTTTCCACAAAGCTGATAATATAGAAAGCATGTTGGAGAATTATCATGTCAGTTTATTTTGCTTATACGTTTCCTGCTCTAATTTGGACCTCTTATATACTTAGGGCCACAAATGTGCTAATATTCTTGTTTAGAAGGACAGCGGTTCTGGCCCCTGCTGTTAATTTCTGGGAGTGCTTTGGACACAGTGAGGAAGGGAGACTGTTGTAACAGCAGAGCAGAAGAGCATTCCTGTCATAGTCAGGCTTGCCTTTATTTCCAGAGGGACAACTGAGACTCAGTGCAAGCTTCCTGCTTAGGTTCTGCATCTGGGACCCGATGCAGGACCCTCTTTTAGCCAGCTCACGGCTGCTCTCATGCAGCTACTCCCAGGAGGCAGTGTCAGCTTGAAACTCAGCTCAAGGCATTTGTCTAAAGCAAATTAAATCTTTTAGATTGAATATACTGAGTTGCTAAAATTACAATGAAAAAAATTAGGGTGGTGACATGTTCATGTAGAACTAGAAATCTCTAGACTGAGTTTTATGTTTTCCTCCAAAAGATTTAAGAGGTGAATCATAGAGCCCAGATTATTAAAAACCAGATAGATTAATTCAATTATGACAGAATTCTAAATATTTAATCACCTTTTGAGATAATCATTTAGTTACGCTAAATGCTTCCATTTTACTCTGGTTTATTTAGTATAGATTATTTTTCTCAAGAGGCTATAACTTTAAAATGAAGTAAAAACTTACATGGCATTTTCTTTTAGAATGTGAAATTCAATTGTATTGTATTTTATTCAGGTAGGCGTTCATTTAAAGTGGGATTGGGGATCAAACCCAGGGCCTAGTATGTGCTAGGCAACCACTCCCCTACCGAGCTAATCTCCCAGCCCTAAACACTAAGGTATGCTGGTGCTTTTCATGTTACTAAAAATAGAAATTTTTGTTTTCTTCCCTATTATCTTTTCCTTTTTCCTCTTTTTCTTCCTCCCTGCTCCTCTAAACTGAATCCTGCAACATGCTTTCCTGCTTCAGGTTCACAAAATTATGGCATCTTACAGCTGAAGAGGCCATGGAGATGGTTTTTTTTTTTTTTTTTTTTTTTTTTTAATTTTTTTTTTTTTTTTTTTTTTTTTTTTTTTTTTGTGTGTGTGTGTGTGTGTGTGTGTGTGGCCAGCTCAGCCCACCAGGGGGCGGGGGCTGGCTGGCATGTGGTGCTGGGGGATTGAACCGCGGTCC
>NW_004524577.1:26644385-26648288 GCF_000260255.1 Octodon degus | reverse complement strand
TAATTTTATATTATGTACAGCTGTTATTTCTTAAAGTCATATTCTCAAGGGTTAGAAAAAAAAAATCACTCATAAAATCAGACTGGTTAGGGCCAGAGATGTAGCTCAGTGGCACAGTGCCAGCTTGGCAAGTGTGAGGTCGTGACTTTGATTCCTGGTACCAAAAAACAAAACAAAACAAAACAAAACAAACAAACAACAAAAAACCCCCAGATTGATGAAAAAATTAACCGAAACAAAGCAAAATGCTTTCTCAATTCCTAAGTGCTCCAATTTTGTGTAAAATTTCATAGTCTAATGCCTGAACACACATTGTACAGGAGAAAGAACAAGAGAGGAGAATGGCAGAGAAGAGGTGTAGAGAATGTGTGTTGGGATGAATGGGTGGGCAGCAAAATCTTGTGGATTAACCAGTCTTTTCTCCTCTCCACCTCATGAAGGGCTCCCCCTCAGGAAACCTGGAATGTCTGGAGATTCCCATAGCATCAGTTATGCTACTTTCTCCAGTCAAGAAAGTATATCAGGTTGCAAGGGAGGATGACACATCAACGATGGCAAGACCTTCTACGCAGGTTGAATGTGATCATTACGTGCTGCTAGCAGGTACTAATACAAATAGAAATTAAAAAAACAAACCAGTCACAATACCTCCAGTGACTGACTGTCAAGCCATGATATCAAAGCCAAGCTCATACTGTGGAATATTCCTTCATAAAGCCAAGAATCCCAGTGCCGGGGCACATCAATCCGCTGACCTAGAGAAAGCCAGGCAGTAGTGTTTTTCCATAACACCCTTCTTGGGTTTTTTACCCTGAGTGTTCTGAGGTTGTCCTGGGGGCTGTGTGACCAGGAGGGATCCTTTGTCTCGATGCTTCATGTTAGCAGTTTCATCAGGTAGTAGAAATGTCTAGCCTCATTGTTCACATTAATGTAAATTGTCTTCTTTTCAGTCAGGAATATGAATGCCTCCCCAAATGCTATGAGCACGGCCAGCTCATTGATTGGTAACAACTGTGAGTGGATTATAAATCTCCAAGCCCAGGCTCAGATCTCAATGTGCATGGAGGGGCTTGACTTTTCTCCGGTGGTGATAAAAATGATGACTTAATCTTTCTTCCTTTTTTTCCCCTCATGTTCTAATAGGATGGACACGAATTATGCCCAGGCAGCTTAATCATACCTGTTGTCTGCAGGCTGTAATTCTCTGAATTCTATTTTATTAGCAATATTTAAACATCTGCAGCAACTCAGATTGCTTGGTTGATAAAGCAATTTGACATTTAAAAACAAAAAAATTAACAGCAATAAGGAAAAGTGTTAAGTGTTACGGTTTATATGTAAAATGTCCTAAAAAACCTCAACTGTTTGGACAGGGGGCTTTGGAAAGGTGATTGTGTCACAGGACACCAAACTCACTAGTGTATTAACCCATGAATAAGTTAAGAGCTGTATGTTCTAGCAGGAGACGAGGGCCTGATCCCGAGAAGGTGGGTCCCTGGGCTATGACCTGGCAGGGTTCTTGTCCCCAGCTTTGCCCTTGGCTCTCTGCTTTCGGGCTGCCATGGGGTGAGCATATTTCTTCTGTGAGCCCTTTCTGCTGTGCTGTTTCTGTCTTGAAGGCAGCCGACTATGGACTGAATAGCCCTAAATCATGAGCCAGATTTAATGTCTCCTTTAAGGTGTTAGGTATTTTGTCCATGCAAGCAGAAATTTAGTTAACACAAGAAGGAAGAGAGGGAAGAAGGATTGATCAAGTCTGGCAGAAGTAGCTGGAAGCTCAAGGGTAGGCTGTTCTAGTGCTTATTGCTTGAGAGGAAGGCAGGAGCCGAGGGGCACAGAGAAGAGCAGCAGGAGGCCATTGCTGAGCTGGCCACTGCCCACACATCCTTGAGAGATGGGCTCCTAAGAGGCTTGGGCAGGTCCCAGGGGCCACATTAAGCTTCGGTTTGCTTTGTGAATCAATGTGGAGGTTTTCTGCTTTGGGTTGCCACTAGGCCCATATAGGTCTTAAGGTTTCTTGGACTTCCATGACTGATGTCTTGGGTCTCGATTCTGATGAGCTCTTCAGATCTGTCCCTTCTCGCTGCTACCAGAAGGCCAGGTGATGTTGCTGCTGTACTCTAATCTATCACTAGATTTGCCATCCTTCTCTGGGCTTTCTGGGGCAGGTAGTGATTTTTGGCACTTGGCTGAAAAAGCATTCATCTCTTTCATCTTTCTGTTTTTTTTAATTTAATTTATTTTTGGGCTTTTAACAATGTTCATTAAGCCTCTTTGGGTGGCACCTGTGTGGCATCCTATTCTGGAGCAGACAGCATTTGGTGGCAGCCTACTTCTGTCAAGGAGGAAGTAGCGATGGGGTTTTAATATATCAACATCATTATTTAGAACTAGGGATGTGGCTCAGTTGGTAGAGACCTTGCCTACTGTGTGTGAAGGCCTGGCCTTGATGCCCAGTGCTAGAAAAAGGAGACTATTTTGTGGCCTGTAGAAAAGAACATCTGCCAAGATGGCTTTCGTAGGTAGAGGGAGGGAGCCGGATAGCACATGGCAGGGAAGCCTAGCAGGTGTGTGCCTTTGGCTTATGGATTTAAGGGTCTGAGATCAATTGCCCGTGAATTTCCCAGTATATGTAAAACCACTGTAACATCTGGATAAATCTAACCACCTCATGGAAGAATCTTCTTTAACTGACTGAGATTTTGTTTGGCAGGAACCTGTTTTAGGATGAATTTCCTAAGACTTTTTTTTAATTTTTGAAATCAAATTAGATAAAAAGGAATCTTAAATACCTAGAAGCAATGGTGTGTGTGTGTGTGTGTGTGTGTGTGTGTGTGTGAAATCTTGGATCTTGATAGAGGAGAACAACCCTACACCCTTCCAGGAACAGTATCTGGGAGTAGGTCTATAAATAGTTGAAAAGTGTTTCTCTTTGTAAAGATCCAGAACAGTGTGAACATGTTTCTATCATCACTCCAAAGTAGACCATTTGTTTTAGCTCATTCAGGCAGCTGTAACAAAATATCATAGATTTGTCTATCCTCATTGTTGCATATGTCAGAATTTCCTTACTTTTTAAGGCTGAATAGCTCATTGTATACGCAGACCAAGATTTGTATATCCACCCTGATTTTCTGGGCCAGATTCTTGGGTTGAATTGCTTGAACTGCTTCCTCTTCTGGGTTGCTGTGATAATCCTGCTGTGAGCCCAAGTGTGCAAGAACCTGCTCACACCTGCCCTCGGTTCTGCTGGTTGTGTACACAGAGGCTTAGGAATAAGAAAAGTTTATTTTTCACAGTTCTGGTGGTAGGAGAAATCAAGATCAAAGTGCTAGCAGACTCATGGTCTGAGTAGGGGTGGTTTCCTGGTTCCTAGAGTGTAACTTTTCATGGGATTTTTTTGCATGATGGAAGATATAGGGGCTTCTCTTAGGACTCAAAAAAGAAAATCAGATTATTAGTTCCAGTAATGAGGGCTCCATGTTTGTTATCTAATCAGTTTCCAAAGTTTCTAAGTCATAATCCATCATTTTGGGGATTAGATTAGAATTTCAACATATGAATGGGGTGGGAGGGAGCTAGCCATTTAGTCTATTATACAATGATAGAATCAGGGAGAGATGAACTATATTAGTAAGGCAGATAGAATTCCAGTGGGAAAAATCTACTCAAGCTTTAAGTTTGTTTCCAAAGCAGATTTCAGTTTTTTCTGAAAAAAAAAAGTCACAGGAGATTGCATATCTCCCCACCATCTGTCCTCTCACTAAGAGAATTTAGGTTCCGTGTAACATGAAAATGATCAGTAAACCTCTTGGGAATGCTTTTTTGAGGTTGGAAGAGTATATTTATTTATTTAAGTAGGAAGAATTCATTGAGAGTAAGACGGCTTCTGCCTGAGAGAGA
>NW_004524577.1:26639622-26641095 GCF_000260255.1 Octodon degus | reverse complement strand
AAATAAAATAAAATAAAATAGAAGAAATAATTAAATTCTGGACCTGACAAATACAATAATTAAGTTGAAAAAATCATTAGGGAGAATTGAACATACAGAGGAAACAATGCACGAGGTGAACTTAAACAGGTAACACTTGAAATTATTGCCATTTTGGAGCAAAAAAGAAAAAAAATAAAGGTGAAATGTCTAAGGAACTTCAGGGATCATCGAGGAGAATAGAGTATGCATCACTTTCTAAACTGCCCCAGGACTGACCATGTGTTAGGCCACAAAACAAGTTTTAATAAGAATAAACGATTAAAATTCACAAAAATACCTTTTCAGATTAAAACTGAACCAAATTGGCAATCAACAGTAGATGGAGGGCTGGCCAAATAGCTCAGCAGATTAAAGCACCTGCAAGCAGGTGCAGGGTTAGATCCCCAGGCCTGTCGTGCCAGCCCCGCCCTTGGGGCGTGCTAAGATGGCAACAGAAGCTGGGCGTGGTGACACACACCTGTCATCCCAGCTCTTGGGAGGCTGTAAACAGGCAGATCACTATGAGTCTGATCTAGTAGTGAGACCCTGAACACTGTGTAGACCCTTCCCTAAAATACAAAAGAAGAAAAAGAAAAGAAAAAACTAGATGGAAACTGAAAAATTCACATAGACATGAATATGACGCAGTGTACTACTGTCTCAAGTCTTGGGTCAAAGGAGAAATAATAAGAGAATTTTCAAAATATCTTGTGACATATGAAAATGAAAACACACCAAGACTTGAAAGGATTTAGCAAAAGGAAGTATAAGAAGAAATATTTATCTATAAATGCTTAAGAGAAAGATCTCAAACAATATAACTTTATACATTAAGGAACTAAAAGGGACAAACTAAACTCAGAGCCAGCAGAATGAAGAAGAGAAAATTATAGGAGAGATCACTGAAATAGAAAAATAGAAGCACAGAAAATCATTAAAATCAGTATTTACCTATGGGGGAGGGAGTGCTTGCATTTAAGTAACCCCTATTTTAGGTAGTAATAATCCCCAACTGTAAGAGTAGCAACACTGGCTATTGAGAATGTCAAAGAGAAGCCATAAGGTATTTCCTTTAAAGGAAAAGACGAATGACTCATAGTTATGTATGTAGAGCAAAGGACACAGCAGACTGTCCCTGGTTTTCGGCATCTACTATGGGTTTTGGAACATACCACCAGCATGGCTAAGTGAGGACTACAGTTTAAGTAAAAATCAACCAAATAAACATAAAATGTAAAAAAAAAAAAGTCCCAGTAGAGAAACCAAAATTAAATTAGCATTAAGGAAGCATAGAACATGCAATATGAATCTTAAAATAAATTGGGTTTTACAGTAAGTCAAAAAACAGAATCCAATGGCTGACACTGACAAAGGTTCTACAATCTGAGGTACAGGATCTCAGGATAAATCCTGAGGGGATTTCACTGACCTTCTCAGACCAAAAAGCTACAA
>NW_004524577.1:26636428-26638117 GCF_000260255.1 Octodon degus | reverse complement strand
TGTAATCCCAGCGCTGGGGAGGCTAAAAACAGGAGGATGACTATGAGTCTGATCTGTGTAGTGAGACCCTGTACTAAATACATTAAAAAATTAAAAAAAACTAATTGTGCAGTAAATATGTGTATACATTTGAAATTAGGTTTCTGAAAATAAAACCTTTTCCACCCTGCATGAAACCATTAAGTTGCTTCAAATAATCTAAAAGAAAAGAAAATAATTTTTCAAAAAAGTAAAACTTAATAAAGCAGAAAACCCAAGCACTTACAGCAATTATAAAAAACTTCCTCAAATAGCTTTTGAGTCCAAATGGAATAAAAACGGCAGGTTCAGATGGAGGAAATAGCGAAGTCCCAGAGCCTCACTTTACCCTTAATTAGCATGTTCAGTTAAGGAAAGTAGGCATCTTTTCTTTGACTACCACTAAGAAAATACTAGAACAACCATCCCTAGAATGGTCTCTGCGAGATTTCTTGTTTAAGAAGAAAAGGTGCTCAGGGGTTTCTAAATGTATCTCTGTTAACTCTTGAGGATACAAACCTGCCTTTCTTCCAATTAATTAGAAGGAAATTACTTGTTTCAACATGTAATGAAATAAAACAACGTTCAAAGCACAAGCAGAGAAAATTGCGATAAACAAAATACTCGAACCAATCACACAACCAGAAGCCAGACCCTCATCCCACCCTTGCGATCTGGAGCAGGGCAGGGCAGGACCCTCGGTGGGCACAGCCTCTCCGGTCTCTACGTTGCATTGGCCCTGCTGGTTCCTGAAGGTCTTGCTCCTTTATGTGACTTCCTGCTGTGTGCACCTGAGCGTGCAGTCCTTGTACATTGCTGAGGTGAGGAAGTTGCCAAGATTCTTATTTTCTTTTTGGTTAAAAGCTGTTAAGGGCCAGCCTGACAGCTCAGTGGACTAAAGCACCTGCTTAGGCAGAGTGCAGTGCCCGGGGTTCGATCCCTGGCTTGCAGTGCCAGCCCCACCCCCAGCGTGTGCTGAGATGGCAATTGAGACTGGGTGTGGTGGCGCAAGCCTGTAATCCCAGCATTTGGGAGACTGAAAACAGGAGAATCACTATGAGTCTGATCTACGTAGTGAGACCCTGTAGACCCTGTACTAAGTACAGGAAAAAAAAAATTAAAAGCCGTTATGCAGTGGTCTGCACACCCTGAGTTGCTGGGACAGGGTTGTGAAATCTGCCCCAGGGTGGAGTAAATTCAGATGAAGGCTTCCCTGCACAGGTGGCAACAGAGCTCTGCCAAAATTCTTCCCAAGAGTGACTGTTCAGTCTCAATTGAGGTAATGGTTACATCTTTCTAAAGCCAAAGAGATGGAACAAAGATGAAGCAATGTTTGATAACAGTTGTAGACTTATTGGAATGGTTTCAATATGATTTCCTGTGGGCAGTGGTATTCTGAGGCTCCTCCCTCCGTTTGCGAGGTATGTGTGATTTTCAGGTCTATTGGCATCCACTTATTTATACCTGCCTCATTCTAAAAAGGAGATGAGGCAGCCATGTTGGCTGTGGCATGCCAGTGACCTGGGGACAGTCCTCCCTAGCGACAAGCAAAGGAGAATTTTAAGATTAATAATAAAACTGACTAAATGTCAGTCTGTGTTTTATTACCACCAGGATGGGAAGTTCTAAAGAGCGTCAGTGATAAAATATCCCTCCTTGCCTAGATGGCTC
>NW_004524577.1:26632401-26635703 GCF_000260255.1 Octodon degus | reverse complement strand
TGTTGACTTGAGCCTTTTACAGCTCAGCATATTAATATGGCTTTACTTTTTATACTTCATTTTTATACTTTTCTGCTGGATGGCTAAGACCAAGATAAAGCAAGATCTAGATAATAAGAAATGTAGTCAGCTTAAGTCACCTGAAAAAATAAAAATTTTTGGCATATGATAGTATGGGCTTGGAAACCCATCTAACAGAAAATAGCGTCTTTGTCTTATAAAAAATTATCACATACAGCTAGGGATTAACAGAACTGATACTGTGCCATATTTAGGCTCTCAGTAAATATTTGTTGGAGGAGTCTTTTCTTAAGGTGGTGCCTACATGTATCCATATGCCTTTGGTCTACTTTAAGTTAGACTTTAGGTCAACTGCATGTAGTTTCCCTGCTGGTTTTCCTTCACTGGTCTGATTGGGATGTTCACCTTCCCTTACTGTAAGGCAATGGAGCCCTCCGTTGCTCCAGATACACTCACTCTCTTGTCATTTTTCAGCAGATAAGCCAGCTTCAAGGAGCCACTTCACTTCAAGTCTCTTGGTGTGGAAGTGGAGTTGGCCCTTGAGTAGCATTGGCTTAGGCTACACAGGTCCACTGACACACAGATTTTTTTTTTTTTAAGATTTATGACAGTTTGATATCTCGCTTATCAGGAAACTTTCAGTCCATTACTCAGCTTTCAGGGACAGGATGATCCACTCTGTTTAGATAGAGGATCTTCTGTTTTTTTCTGCCCCTGGCGCACGCATGATGTGATGGGACGGTGGAAAGGGATACCTGTACTACAAAGGAGAGAAAAGGTCTTGACATGGGACTAAAAATGTGGCTCCCATGGAAGCTGAAGAGAGGTTTAGTCCTTTGATTTTATTGCAGTATCCTTCCCATGAGCTGGTCTGTCACCATCAGGCTCCTGATGAAAGGGAGCCAGGATAAAACAGAAACCAGGTGGGAGCACCCGAGGGCCTCATGTGTGTCTAATTCAAAGCCAGGGTTACAGTGGGAAGTGACATTGTTTGCCATTGCCCAGAGTTGGACGGTAAGGGCAGGTGTAGCTCAGCCTCAATCCTGCACCCCAGAATGCAGGAGGAGTGTGGGCTGTGCCCCTTCGCTGTCTACACTGCCTGTCGGGCTTATCACATGTGTCACAGCAAAGGGGCTCTGACAGCTGAGCCCAGTTGTTAAAGCACAACCTGTACAAATTGTTCAGATGGCTTTGCAAATCTTCAAACGGAAGTGCTACAAGAACAACACGTCTGAGAACACAGGTAGACAGGGCCACAATCTCCTCTACTGCAGACTTTCCTGTTTCCTTCTTTATCTTTTGAGAGAAAAAGAGGCATAAAACAGCCGTTTGCTACCTAGCAAATGACTGACTTTGACAGACTTTCAAAGGACTGGCAGTGTATACAGAAATTGCCAGTTGGCCGAAGGAGAAACTGCTCTAAAGGCTTTCAAACAGCTTCCTTTGGGGGAGATCATGAATACAACTTGGTATATCTAATATATTCTTGCAGATATGTTCAAATCCACAATGGATTTCCCTTGGTTATCTCTTTTCTTACACTCGTATCTGAGCCCTTGAAAGATTGGGTCCCTAGTGTTAGCACACAGCCAAATAGCCAAGCAAATGGCACAGTAGAGGTTCTGTGCAAACCATTTAACAACTGGCTGGGCCTGCACCAACCAGTGAAATGGGGTCCCAGTGAATCAGTGCAGATGTACCCGCCGGCACAGCTGTATCAGTACGTGCTGGCTGATTGTTAGCCTCGAGCATAACAAGGCATGGGCTGACCTTGGAAACCTGAGAATGTCTTCGTTAGCTACCCGGCCCTACTGGGACACAGGGATGTCCTTTCTGGCTCTGGGCCTGGCTCTGTGTGTCTCTACATATCTATCTCTCTTTTACTCTACTCTCACAGGGAAAAAAGTGAGTTTTATGAAAACCAGATTAAATGCCATTCACACCAAGGCCGACAATCTATAAAAGGCACTAAAACACAAATAGAGTAAAATGGGCAATATTATACCAATATTTAGGGCTTTTTACATGACTAGTGAATGATAAATCTATTTCTCTATTACTGCATTAAGCAGTTTCCCCAAGTGCAAGTACAGTATAGGGGAGCTGTTTCTTTTGTAGTTCTCTGTGTGTTTTGGCATGGGGCGAGATTCACAGTACAAATGTGGATTATATCCCCAGTGTTGACACTGACAACTGATGACCACATGGGGTCTAGACGGGTTCAACTGGGAAGCCAGAAGTGAAAGAGTCAGAGAAGTCAGGAATTCCCAATAGTTTGTTTGTGGCTCACTTAAAAACCACAGATGGGTACGTTGTGCTGCAGGACGTTGTTTCTTTCATCCTTTCCAGCGGTTGGGCAGTGCCCGAGGAGGTGGAGCTCCTGAGCAGCCTTACTTGGAGTTCCTGAGCAAGGCCCAAGTGGAGTAGAGTGTCCTAGCCTCCCTGCGGGTCCCTCAGGTGGCAAACCTGATGAGTCACATCCGTCACTCCTGGCTCCAGGGTGGCGTGCTGTGTGAGCTCAGGGGGCTGTGCCATAGGGAGACATCTTTCAGCAGCCACTGGCGGCGCTACCTTGCTGCTGCCCCGTGTGAAAAAGTGGCCCGTGGAGCTGTTGAGGGATGTGGCTCTTGTGCCTAATGAGTGGACGGTTAGATGTGGCAGAGGAACAGATGCTGTCTTTGGTTCCTTAGGGCCCTGGCTCCAGATTCTGTCCCAGCATTAGACTACACACACACACGCACACAAACACACACACACACACACACACACACACACATACACACAGTCCATATTTACATGTATTCATTTTCTATTGCTGTGGTAACAAACTACCACAAATTTAGTGTCTGAAAATAACACAAGTTTCTCTCTCTGTCTCTGTCCCTGTTTCTGTCTCTCTCTCTTTCTCTCTGTCTCCCTGTCTCTGTCTCTGTCTCTGTCTCTGTCTCTGTCTCTGTCTCTCTGTGTCTGTCTGTCTATCTGTCTGTCTGTCTTTCTCTCTCTCCGCTGGTGCACCACGTGTACTGGGGACCTAACTGAGGTCCCTGCACTTCCCTAAGCTTGCCTATCCAGGAGCTTTAGAATTCTGAGCTATCTTGCCTGCCCCTCTTTCTTTCTTTTTCTTTATTTCTTCTTTCTTTCTCCTTCTCTCCTCCTTCTCTCCCTCCCTCCTCCCCCTCCTCCTCTTCCTCCTCCTCTTCCTCTTCTTCCTCTTCCTCCTCCTCCTCCTCCTCCTCTTCTTCTTCTTCTTCTTCTTCTTCTTCTTCTTCTTCTTCTTCTTC
>NW_004524577.1:26629554-26630809 GCF_000260255.1 Octodon degus | reverse complement strand
TCCAGTAACTGTGAGCTAAATAAACCTTTCCTTCCTTCATTTTGAGTGTCGGGTATTTGTCTCAGCAATGAGAGAACAGTAACTAAGACATAGCTATTTCAGCTTTAAAATATTATATAAGAAAGTTGTTGTTTTTATGGAAGCAAACTCAAGATTCTCAAAAAAGTGTAAAAAAGTTTTACACTTTTTATTCAAATTCAGTATTTAATGTCTTCTCTAATGTTTACTATTTTAAAATCATATTTATGCATAAAGTAACATTGCAAAAGTCATAAAGTTTCTCTTACGCCGAGTTCCAAAGAGATGCACTCACATGTTCCCCAGGTTACCTTATTGCTACGTCAGACTTATCATCTTCTATGGTGTTATTCTTTGTAGTTGGGGCCAATTCAAAGCAGTTCCAAAGAAAAAAGAAGCTATATTGGTCATAATTCCAACATAAGATTGATTTTTATGTTTAGAACCCACAATATAGTAAAATGCTTATTTTCATCCTAAAAAAGAAGCCTCTAGCTTTATTCAGAGTATCAGACTTTTGGGCTGGCAAGATAGCTCAGTGGATGAAGTGCCTGCTAGGGTAAGCACAGGGACCCGTGTTCAATCCTGGTACCACATGGTCCATGGGCCCTGCCCCCGGACGCACTGAGCCAGCCACTGAGACTGGGCGTGGTAGTGCACACCTGTAATCCCAGTGCTGGGGAGGCTGAAAACAGGAGGATCGCTGAGTTGGAGCTGCATAGTGAGACCCTGTGTCAAATACATAAAACAAAGAGAAAACAATATCAGCCTTTCCTCATCACTACTAGATGTTCAACAAATTCTTATCATATACATGGTACCCAATTGTTAGTCTTTGTGTCTCATGTTTCTGTCTTTCCAAATCAATTTTGAAAGTTTTTTTAGATTCATCTTTGACTATAAAATAATTCTGTAGGTTCCAAAAAGATTTTTAAAGAAGTAATACTTTAGTAAGGACTAAGTGGACCTGTACTTTTAATTCATAAAGCCATCAGCCATTGACTCTTGAGCTCATGGCCTGTTGTGGTACCTCCATTCACTGGCTCATGGGCAGGGAAATAGGAAAAGGAGACAAGGAAAGGCAATCTTGGCTGGATAAGAATGGAGCTTAGATCTGGAGCACTTCTGTACTGTTGTGGTTTGGACATAGTTGAGTGTGTTTTCAAAGTGTTCATGTGTTGGGCTGCGGAGATAGCTCAGCAGTCTAAGTGCCTGCCTGCCAAGCACAAGGACCAGG
>NW_004524577.1:26617707-26625456 GCF_000260255.1 Octodon degus | reverse complement strand
AAATTACCATTATTTTGATAGTTGTGTCAAAGTGTCTCACTACCAAGCCCCCAGACTTTGTGTAAATTCCTGCTGCCACCCTAGGCTGGCTGGCAGGCAGTCAGGATGGCTGTGGTGAGGCGGCTCGCCGCACCTGGTATCTTTCTCTCCTACAGGTGCACAGGCAATCAGCTCAGGCATATCATCTGCCAATGTGAAGACAGCAGACAATAATTGCTAACCAGCATGGGCTGCTGCCCTTGGCCTGCCTTGGCTGTTCTCCTTGTATCAGATGCTGGGAGCCCCGCTGGGGCAGGGGAGCTCAGCAGTGGAACAACAGCGAGCTCTCCCTGAGGCCCACCAGTGTGTAATTATTCTAGCCGTCTCGTAGGTATTAAGATTGAAGCCGTCATCATCCATGACAAATATTTATTAAGCTCCACTTTGTGTTTGGTTTCTCAGTATAATGAATGAGGTGGCAGGAGGTTTTAGGTTAACAGGCCCCGAATCCATTTAACGGCTGGATGGACATCAGAATTAGGTGAGAGATGAGTCATGTGGAAGTCAAGGCAAGAAGTGTTTCCTGAAGTCAGTATAAACATTGAGATGATGATCTCCACATCAGTTCTTGTACTTTGCATTCCCCATAGTCCTAAGGATCCTGTGGCCCTATTTGGTGAGTGCTTGCTACTTCACTGTCTTTTGTAGGTTAACATTATGTAAACATGCAAAACAAGGTATCATTGTTGGTAGTGTAAAGATGCCTGCATTTGCATTTCAGACTGGGAAGGAATTTAGAGAATTAAAAACAGATATATATGAGCAGCCCCTTGGATGAGCAGGGGTGGCTGCCCAGGTGTTCCTTGTGCGTGAAGCACTTCATCCTCAGGTTCACATGCCTCTGCCACCACATCTGGGGGAGAGCCAGAGGTGGCAGAACCTGTGTTTGGATGTGAAATAATTCAAGCAAAATGGCCTAGGTTTTGCCTAATTTTGCCAGTGGACCAGTGCCTATTATAAACTGTATTTCTAGACTCTTGTCTTCTGGGAGGAGAATGGGGAGGTGGTGGTGGTGGGACAACAGTCACAATGTTGCCTCCTTTAAATGCTCTCATCTGCAAAATGTGTGGGTTGATGTTACCACTTGGGCGGGGGTTCCAAGAGAAATTTTCACTGGCAAGGTCCCAAAGCTAAAGGATGCATATATGCAAGACATCAACAACAATAGCAGGCAGCATGGAGCAGAGCCAAGCACAAGAGCCATCTGTATCTTTATTGTACATTTCTTTATACAGGTTGTTATCACCTATTTACATTCTTACATGCCGACCTCACTGGTGCATGTGTAGTTGTCCCCTGCTACACTGTGCTTCTATAGTTATGTCCTGATGTGTGCCTTGCTGACAATGAGGTCACGTCCTCAGGGCTGTCTGGAGACATCCTTACATGCCCCAAGCTTTGGCTTTCAGTCCGAGCAGTTCCCCACAGTTGGGTTGTCCAGCTTGGCTCAATGGCTCTTTGTTTTCTATAGCTGCTTTCTCCCATGACTGTTTTCCATTTCTTCATTAGCAAGCATGTAGCTGGTGCTGGGCACTGAGTAAAGCACTAGGTGGGGCAATAGAGGCTTGCCTCCTCCCATACTGAGCCACAGAACAGTACAGATGAAACCCAAAGGACTTATGCTGAGTGGGAGACTCAGACTAACTAGAATCCCTACTGTAAACCATGTATGGCTATGGTCCCAGGAAGAGATGGTAAATGCTTGCAGTCCAGGGTCTGGGTAGGAAGATCTGAGAAGGGTGGAGAGAGCACAGTTGCAACAGAAGCTTGGAAGTGGGGGAGCAAACATGGCATGGTCTATCAGGGACTCCAGGTCCTTCTAGTCTGTCTTTGGGGGTCCCCAGAAAACAGGAAGGGTGTAGGGGCAGCAGAGAAAAGATGCCAGCAACTGGGAGGAAATTGTGTTTCTTATTTGTCCTTTGATGTCTCTCAGCTGTGTGATGTCCTCTAGTGCAGGGCTATGCATAGAAGTATGGGGACTCAGGAGGGACAAGTAGGTTCCCTCCTGCCCCAGCATGCTCAGGCACCCATGTTGGCTGGAGGACAGTGGTGGTTTGCTTCACTGTGTAACAGACCCAGGACTCGCACACATCAGAATCATCCGGGAAGCTTGCTGGGCTTATCTCAGCTCATTTCAGTACATCTGGGGCCAGGCCCAAGAATGTGCATTTCTAGCTAGTTCCCAGGGGCTGTCACTGCTGAGGGGTGACCACACCTTGAGCTTCCCTGCTCCAGACCCTCTTACTCAGCTTGCAGTCCCCAAGCAGCTGTGTTAGTATCACTCAGGAGCTTGGTAGAACTGCAATCTCAGTCTTTCTCTAAATTCCTGAAACAGATCTTGCCTCTTAACAAGCATGCAGCAGTCGGAGAATGCTGCGGCAGATGCCCAGAGCCTCTAGCCATGGCACCGTGAATTGTTTTGCAAAGTCTTCCACGGCCCTTGCTCAAGTCCTGGCCCTGCATTGCTGAGGCCTTAGGGTCTGGGGAAGGAACCAGGTGACTGACTGTGACAAGTGTTTTCTTCCAGTTTGCATATTCCCACAGTGTGTGTGGATCTTTCTTCCAGCAGGGCTGATTGTGTCCTAACCACATCAAAGGGGACAGGGCCAGACCCTTTTTTGGACAGAGCCCCTCCACTGCCAGGGTGGAGACTCCCAGCTTTAATATGACCTCCGTCAAACCCTCTGCTATCTTGGATATGAAAAAATATAAAGAACTTTTTATCATTAGTCATGAGGCTACCAATCCAATAAGAAGATGAGCAAAAGATTTAGACATATAGGACACAGAAGATATGTCAAATGTCAGTAAGTACAGGAAAATATGTTCCACATTATTAGTCAAAAGGCGAAAAGGAATACTGCTAAATCACAATGGAATATTGCTATACTACACTCATCAGAATGGTAAACAACATAAATCCCCAACCATGTCAAGTACTGGGGATGATATGGGGGTGATGGGAATTTTTATATCCCGTTGGACAAATGTGATATGTAGTCATTTTGGAAAATAGTTTGGCAGTTTCTCAGAAAGTTAAACATACCCTTCATATGACAGATTCCTTGCACTCAGGTTTATGAAAAGAAATGAAACATCTATTGATACAAAAACTTGCACAAGAATATGCATGTCAGCTTTGGGGTCATGGCTTCAAACTGAAAACAAATGTCCACCAAGAGGAACATGGGTGAATGTAGCATAGCTGTGTAGCAGAAGACCGTTCAGCTGTGGAGGAAAGCTACCACTGAGCCACAGAACAGTACAGATGAAACCCAAAGGACTTATGCTGAGTGGGAGACCCAGACTAACTAGAATCCCTACTGTAAAACCTCATGTGTAGCAACTGTAGGAAGCGGGAAGCAAACTATGGTGACAAGAAGCAATGAGTGGTTATGTGCTAAAGAGGTGGAAGAGGTGGGGTGAAGGTGGGAGGGGAATCTGGGGGGTGATGGGAATGTTCGTTATCTTGATGGTGGTGATGGTTCCAGGGTAGCCTGAGTGCGCCAGGCTGATCTTATTGTGCACTGTCTGTGTGGTTTAGTGTACTTTCATTATTCCCCAATAAAGCTGAGGGCTGTGCACTCCCTTTCATTGTCCCTTGGAATAATCTGAACTGAGTGAGGGGTGAGAAGGTTACCCTGGGGGTGTCTGATGTTCACAGGCTAAACAGAGCTCAGAAGGGAGGAAAGCATCAGTGTTACCACAAGCTGAATAGGAGGCTTGTGCCTGTTGTGGTTGGCCAGGTCAGGACCCTGGATAAAGCAAGGCATTTTTTTTTTTTTTTTGAATGTATTTAGTACAGGGTCTACAGGGTCTTATCATGGAGATCAGACTTGTAGTGATCCTCCTGTTTTCAGTCTCCCAAGTCCTGGGATTATAGGTGTTCACCACCATGCCCAGTCTCAATCGCCAGTCTCAGTGTGCCCCGGGGACGGGCCTGGCAGGTACTTTAGCCCACTGAGCTATCTGGCTGGCCCCTAAACAAGGCAGTTTTACCAGACTTTTAGTTCTGTGCTGACTTCAGAGATGGACAACACGAAGACATAGATAAAAGTTATTAAAAAGGGAAACAGAGAAACGCACCAGAATGACTAAAGGGAATGTGTTAGCTGTTGGCAGGCATGGGTCATGGGGGATCTGTTCACTGGGTGATGGAGAGCTGCTTGCCTCCTGCAGAAAGGGAGCGGGGGTATCACGGATCAGACACTCCTGGGTGGTTTGCTTGCTGGAGCTTCCTTGCTTAGTCGTGTTGTATCATCTTGGTTGTTTACCTCATTGAACCTCGGCTTTCTTGTCTGTAAGATGGAGATAATCCAGGACTAGATTTTATTTTTAAGAGAAGTTTAAGGTTTAGAAGGAAATTATGCAGAAAGTACATACCCCTGCTCCCTCTGTTTTACAGCTCTGTGAACCTGACAAAAGCATGTCATGCATTGATTGTCACATATCAGAGCCCTTGCACTGCCCTCAAAATCCCTCGTGTTGATCTTTCACCTCCCTCGCTCCCTCCCTACAAGTCCTGGCAACCGCTGATCTTCCCGCTGTCTCCACGGTATTATCTTTCTAAGAATGTCATATGGTTGGAATCATACAGTAGGTAGTCACTTTAGACTGACTTCTCTTTAAGTATGCTTTTAAGATTCTTCAGGGTGTTTTGTTTTTTTTCTATTACACGATAGCTCATTTCTTATCACTGAATAATGCGCTGTACGAGTGAATGTATCTGCTTTTCCATTCATCCATTGAAAGCCAACCAGGTTACTTCCAATATTTGACAGTTATGAAGAAAGCAATAATCAACATTTGTGCATACTGTGGAGCTTGACTGCTGGAAAAGATGGTAAGCCCGCGTTTGGCTCTGTAAGAAACCACTAACTGTCTTCCACAGAGGATGTGCCACCAGTGGCCAGTGAGAAGTCCTGTTGTCTTATCGCCTCGCCTGCATTTGGTGTTGTCAGTGCCTTGGGCCGGGACCATCCCAGGACTTTCATGAGGGTTGAGTACAGCGGTGAAGGTGAGTCTCCGAGCACAAGGCCTGGGTCAGCCTGGCCCTCAGCATCTTTTAGTGGTTGTGACTATTTCTCAGGCTCCTCCTGCCCCCGATTTCTGCCTATTTCAATCCTCTCTTTTATTTGAGGCCCAGATCTTGGTCCTTAAATCTCTTTCTCCTTCTCCCTACAAGCCTGTCCTAAGCCTTTGTCACTTCTAATTATAGCACAGATATCTTATGGTTCAGTGATCATCTTGAGTGTTCAGAGAAACAGACCGACAGGATGCTGGTAGGTGAATAGACAGGTAGAGAAAGAGATTTATTTTAGGGAATGGGCTGCTTATGCAGTTCTGGTGGTGACAAGCACACATTTCTGGGTGGGCTGGCACGCTGTGGACAGCAAAGGGCTGCTGTTGCACCCCAAGACCGAAGGTGCCTGCCACAGAAGTCCCTCTTACCTGGGGAGGCCAGTGCTTTGTTCTTTTCAGGCCTCTAGTTGTCTGGATAAAGCCTACTCTGAGGGGAAGGACAGTCTGCTTTACCCAGTGTATTGATTCAGTTATTAATCTCATCTGAATAACCCTCACAGAAATGCCCAGAATGACACTGCCTGAGCACATGAGCAAAGATATAATACAAAATATGCCATCAGGAGCCTTGTCCTCCTTGCCTGCCCTTGGTAGCTTGGGCACCAGGCCGGGGCCTGGTGAATGTTGGCCGAGAGGCAGCTCCAGGGAAGGACACCTCCAGTCACATAATTTCAGACTCAGCATGGGGATGAGGGGCAGGGGTGGGGTAGATGACTATCATATTAGCAGGGTGATTATTTAAGCAGAGGTATTTCTGCTCGAAGAACTTCATTGTGAGGGTTCATTCTGAATTAAATGAGAAATTTAAATACACCTTAAGGGGATCGGCATTTCCTAATGTATAAGGAAAGAAAATCATTAGGCATTATACAATTTTGGCTCTCCTTATTTACCCCGCCTCCTTCTACTGTTTTATTCCTTCTTCAATTTGGGAGGAGTAGAAAATAACAGTGAGCTGAAAGTAGACACAGTGTCCAAGATTTTCACAGAGGCAGAGCTTTGTGACGATTAGCACTGTGGATTATTACAAATGGTCTTCTCAGTTCCCATGAGAACGCAGTTTGGGGGGCTGTGTCCCTGTTAGTGGGCAACAGCTGGCTATGAATACTGCTGGATAACAAATGTGCAGAACTACAGGGGCTCTCTGAGGGAGCAAGATGCAATTGGGAGGGATGCAAGACTGAATTAGGAGCCGTGGTTTACAGTGCAGTTATGGTTAAGTCCATGAACCACACCATGCACAACCAGTCCCCAAAATGGCACAGAAATGCCACCAAGGAACCTCAGTCACAAAGATATGAATCTCTGAAGGGGGTAGATCCCAAGTTTCTTAGGAACATGCATTTTGCTAAGAAGCACAAGAAGGACTTCAAAAAGATGCAAGCAAACAATGCCAAGGCCATGAATACACACGCTGAGGTTATC
The DNA here is from genome assembly GCF_000260255.1 of Octodon degus. NCBI lineage: Eukaryota > Metazoa > Chordata > Mammalia > Rodentia > Octodontidae > Octodon > Octodon degus. Next base: position 26,618,910 of record NW_004524577.1, on the reverse strand, counting down.
AAGGCCCTCGTCAAGCCCAAGCTCATCTCAAAGGGAGTAAACCGCAGGCTCGCTCAACTTGCCTATATTGCCCACTCCAAGCTTGGGAAGTGTATTAGTACCCACACTGCCAAGGTCACAGGCCTTGCTGGCCAAAGGCCAAGGCCCAGGCTTCAACTTCTGCTCCACCCCAGGCTCCCAAATGTGCCCAGGTCCCCGCGAAGGCTCCACAGTAAAAAATCTCTTAACTGCTGGTGAGAAAACAGAAGGACTGGTGTGACCCCTGGGGTGCCATCTGTGGGGGGGCTGGTGTCCTCCTGTGCTCTTCGTACAGATAAACCTGAGGCAGGATAAAAAAAAAGGAGGTTGAATCGGGAACCCTGGGTTGGCGACCTCAATGTGTGGTACTTGCACGTCATCTTAGATGGGCTCCTCAGCCTCTCTGAATCTATGTCATTTCTAAACCACAGATAGTAATTATGGTGCCTCCCAGGAAAGATGGAGCCATTAAATGAGCTACCATTTGCTTTCTATCAGTGTTGTCATCAAGTTCCACTTTATTATTTAACGGGAAAGCTGAAGTTCAGAAAGGCTGTGTAATTTAAAACTGAAAACGGCAAGGCTTTGGCTTACCTGTCAGTGCCCTGTTGCAGATGAGCTGATGACGATACTTGCTAACATTTACTGAGCAATTGCTAGGTGTCAGGAACAGTGCTCATGGCTTTAGGTATATATTGCTTCTTTACAAAAACCTTACGAAGTGATACTTGTATCAGTTTCCTCCTCAGCAACATGTTTAGTGGTTGAAACTGTACCCGCTCATCATGCAGTGCTGTGACTTAGACGTCTGGGCCTGGGGTGGCTGCTGAGGTCTTAGGAAGGCTGAGGGGAAGTGTTAGCTGAACTCTGTTCCAGCCCGGAGTTTTGGGGAAGAATCCACTCCTCAGCTTGTTCAGGCTGCTGGGTGATTTAGTTCCTTGCATCTAGAAGGCTAAGATCCCTATGTGCTTATCTGGGGCCAGGTCAGTCCTAGGGAGCACCACGTTGTCACTTGGCCCCTGTAGGTGGCTTGTAACACGCTCACTGCTGCTTCCTGGGGGGCAGCAGTGTGTCACTGTGACCTCTTCCCCTGGGAACAGCTGAAGAAAATTCCCTACTTTTTTAAAGGAGCTTTCCTGATTAGATCAGGCCTATTCAGGTAATCTCCCTTTCGTAAACTCAATA
>NW_004524577.1:26615286-26616282 GCF_000260255.1 Octodon degus | reverse complement strand
CTCTTGAAAGTGTTTAAAAATTAATTCAGGACTGAAGCACAACTGAGAAGGTGTGATCAGTTCTAACTGCACAGCCGTGGTGGTGAGGACGCGAGTGGTGATACAGGTGTGGCTGACAGGTGGTGTCTTTAAGTATTCCAGCCGCAGGCTCTGGTATGCCACTGCCACCTAGGTTTTTTTTTGGTACTGGGGATCAAATTCAGGACCTTACACTTGTCAGGCAGGTGCTTAAGCCCCTGAGCGATCTCCCCAGTGAACATCTCCATTTTATAAGTGAAGACACAGACCAAAAAGGCTAAGTAAACTGTCAAGAGAGGCCAGCAGGACATGGTCGAGTGAAGCTGTCTGCCTTGGGAACCTGTGCTTGGAGCCTCCTGTTGGAGTGTATCTTCTGCTGCCTACCTTTGCCCTAGAGACTCTTGGGGCTCCTGAGAACTCCTTCTTCTCCTGCCTGGAAGGAATAAATGGCTCTGGGTTGTCAAGTAACAATAAACCTCTTTTCCTTAAAAGTACCTAGCTTTAGGCATTTTGAGATTGCAACAGAAAATGCACTAAGACGGCCTCTAGGCCACTTCACTGTAGTGACAGGGCAGGAAAGCTCCCTCCTCTTTCTTGCTTTCTTCTCTTCCATATGGGCTTGGAAATCTGCAGACAATGCCCCCTTTCTGTGTGTCTCCCAGTGTCCCTACAGGAGGATTTGGAAGGCAGGGGACAGGTAGTCGGTGAGACTGCTTCTGCACTGCTCCAGGCAGCAGCTGATGGCTGAGACGGTGGCACTTGTGTCTCTGCCTTGTGGTGGCAGCTTCAGTGGCAGCAGCAGGTATGTGGGCTTCTGATGGGCAGCTGCGGTGGCAGCACGGTCAGCAGAGCTGAGTGTGCACATTCCCTCCCACCCACAAGAGCAGCAACTTTCCTGTTGTTTTTTGTCCTGGGAATTGAACCCAGAGCCTTCACACTGATAGCCTCAGCCCTTTATTAGGTTTTTTTTTGTCTTCT
>NW_004524577.1:26606111-26614416 GCF_000260255.1 Octodon degus | reverse complement strand
TTTTTTTGGCGGAACTGGGGATTGAACTCAGATCCTTGCGTTTGCCAGTCAAGCGCTTATCCTACTGAGCCATCTCCCCAGCCCCTATGTACTATATTTCAAGATGAAGGGGATGGCTGACAGGAAGGGGGTTTACTTTAGAGAATTAAGAAGGGTATGAGTCATTGATATTTTTCTAAGAAACATATATATTATGTTGGATGTGTATTTCAGGTGAGACGATTTTGATTATGAGTGAGAATTGCAGCATAAAGAACTCAAAGGGAATTGATTGTGGTGCGCATACCTGTGATGTCAGCTACTCAGGAAGCTGAGGCAGAAGGATCACAAGTCTGAGGTCAGCCTGCACAACTTAGTGAGACCTTATTTCAAAAATAAAAAGGCTGGTGCTGTAGCTCAATGGTGGAGCCACCCTGGGTTCTGACCCCAGAACTGCCAAAACCAAACAAGCAACCAAGCAAGCAAACAAAAAATCCTCCAAAACCAGTTTATTGGGCTCATGAGATTGGAAGTCCAGGGATGGGGGCTTTACCCAAGGGCCTCCTGAGCCACGATCCTGGGTGCTAGTGGCTCTGCTGCCTTCTGGTTTCTTCCTGGGCTTTCAGGTTGGTCATATGTCTCTGTCTGGCAAAAAACATTGAGGAGGGCTGCCTTTGTGGGTGTGAGGAGTCCTTGGAGAATCTTTCCTTGTGTCATATAGGGCCAGATTCGGGAGCCAGTCCCTGAATTGGATGGCAATGGAGTTATCTGAGAGTAAGGCCACTGCTCCCCTATGGACTTCATTGAGGAGGGCGTTCCCTGAAGGAAATCAGGGAGGAAGAGGAGGGCAGGGCTGTAGGCATGAGTGAGTCAGTGGGACAGCGGTGCGGCTTTCCCAAGTCCCTGCCTGAGCGCTCTCGGGAAAGTCCTGCCCAGTGATGATGTCATCAGCGGCTCACCACTTGTGCTCATTCTCTATTTATTGAACCATGACCACACCAAATGCCAGAGATAGAAGGAAAAAAATAAATATTGCCCTATCATTTGCTGATTTTTACAGTTTAGTGGAAGGGACGTACAGGTGAACAAAATTATTATGCATAATAGACAAGAAATGTGAAGTGAGATAAAGCAAAGTTTTAGAAGAATTCAGAGAAAGGAGCAACTAAAACTGTGGGGAAGGAGGCTGCAGCAGCAAGCAGGCATTTGGGGGGTGGGGCAGGGCCTCCCCGGAAAAGGCGCAGCACATAGGAGGGCGCAGAGTCCTGGCAGAGGCGACTGTGTGTGTGTGATAGTGGTGGCACACGTGAGGGATGGTGAGAGATGAGCCCCGACCTGTGGTCCTAGGGAGAGCTGAGCTCCGCCCCGCACCTGGGGAGAGGCGGAAGTAGGCAGGAGGTGGTGGCGAGGGCTGCAGGGGCGGTGGTGGCTTGGTGTAGAGAAGAACTTGGAGGGGATGAGGCAGAGGTAAGGTTTCCACAACTAGGTGAGCAGGATGCCCAGGGACTGGAGCAGCGGGAGATTTAGAGGGAAGAGGCAGGGGATGGGGATGGGAGGATAGGGGGGCTGGTGATTCCCAGGGTGCAGGGAGATTGGCGAGATGGAGCCACACAAAGAGGAGAAACCCCATTCTTTTTTTTTTTTTCTTCCACTAATCTTGATCTTAAACTCTGTTCAAAAAATGAGTGAAAAAATATTTTTCAAAAGCCCAAGAGAATTTCCAGAAAGGGATGAAGACAAGGATAGGAAGCAATTGCTGGTTCCCTACTTCAGGATGTTCCATGTGAGGGTTACTCTGTCGGAAATGGAAATGACCCTTGGCCCTGCCCCTGCTGACTTGCGCACTTTCACCAGCTTGCTGATAACAAAGGCCGCAAGAGAGGGTGCCTTAGGGACCAAGGCTGTGGCCATTGAAACGCTTTGAACTTGATCAGATACATTGAAAGTTCTCACCATGCCAGAGCGAAACCTAGGCAGTATGATTCTAGCTGGGTTGGGGTAATACGAGATGACAAATGTGTGATCTGGTGTAGCGGTGCGCACACCCTGTAATCCCACCTCCTTGTAGGCTGAGACAGAAGGATTGTAAGCTCGATTCCACCTTGGGCCACTCAGCAAGATCTTCTCTCAAAGTAGTCTGTCTGTCTGTCTGTCTGTCTGTCTGTCTGTCTGGAATATAGCTCGGCACTCTCTATGTTTGGACCCGAGTGCTACAAATACAAACAGTGCTTCATTGGGTAAATGGGGGAGTAGCTATTTGGGGTTGGGACTCAAAGCACTTCTAAAATTTTTATTTGAAAACAGAATTTGCTGCTCATTGCCTGAACAGCAGTGTTCTTTAGCACCGCTGCTTCTTGAGCTCACGGCCCACTGCGCTAGGCCTGTGCCAGGTGCTGTGTCACGGACTGTGGGCCCACAAAGGATGTATTCTTGCAGCTTCGGTTACTCCTGTGTCTTAGCGAAGCTGGGGGCGGCAAGTGCTAGTTTAAATAAAAATGACAAAACAGGCCTGGGGCGGTCTGTTCTTTCTGTTATTGTTGCTGCCATGTTCTGCCACGGGATGTGATTTCTCAAGCTGTGGTCCGTGGAGAACGGGCAAGTGAAGACAAGAATTGCAAAAACCGGTACTCTGACCAACGGGCAAGCTTATTTTCGTTGCTTTCTAGCCTAAAAATACCTAGGAAGGCTTTCCTATCAGGCACCACTAGATGTCACTAAATATCAAGCTTCTTACAACAGTTGCATCGGTGACTTGAACAGCCACTGTGCCCCTCATTCTAGGAATATTTTAAAACTGTTATAGTAATATAATAGTTGTATTGTATACATTTTCTACACTGATTCTTTTATGCTTCATATGACATTCATTCTTAGGAGCAGCTTCATGCCGTTGGACTGTCAGCCAGCTATTCCTTGGCTAGGGCTAACTGCTCTAGCCCCTTCTTTGTATGCCTGGTGAATTCAGATTTCATTTGCTGTTTATATATATTGGGAAAGATGTGCATGATTCCATTTTTTTAAAATGTATTTGAGTACGAGGTCTACAGGGTCTCACTACACAGATCGGACTTGTAGTGATCCTCCTGTTTTCAGCCTCCCAAGCGCTGGGATTACAGGCACACACCACCACACACAGTCTCAGTTGCGTCTCAGTGTGCCCCAGAGGTAGGGCCAGCACAACACTCCTGGGATCGAACCCTGGTCCCTGCATCAGCCTAAGCAGGCACTTCAGTCTGCTGAGCTATCTGGCCGGCTCCCACGATTCTATTTTTTACACTGAAAAAATACTTCTTCTTTGGCAGATTTTGTCTGACCCAGTACAACTGGAAGCTTGCTTGTCTAGCTTATGTCTTAGGTTCCTCAGAAAGAGTGAGGCCTTCACAGAGGTCACTTCAGTAGGTCTGGGGCCTTCAGACAGGGTCATGGTGTAGACCATCTGGGCTGGGGAGAAAGTGTGTACTGCTTTAAAGAACTCTACAGAAATGGACTTTGCTAAAACAAAACCGCTTTCTTTGAAGTCCCTTAATCCCTTTATCTTTCTATAGGCTTCCTTGTCATATTTTCTATGACAGCTCTCAGGGGACCAAGGCCAGCAGAATTTTCAATGCCTTGGGAATATCTATCCCCATCAGCAATTCAGACAGCAGGAAAGAGAACAGGCCAGGATGTCCCCAGAGAGATCCTTCAATTGTGCATTTGATGTTGACGGCTTTCTTTGTCAGGAAGAATGGAATTTAGGGCACATGGATCACACAGCATAATGATAAAACTTTGAATTTCTAGCAGGCTTTACAGTTTACAGAGCACCCTTTCCTCCTCACCTCACTGGGCTCTCAACAATCTACCCAAGGGTGGCTGTTCTTTTTCCATTTCATAGCGTAGGAAACAGAAGCTTCCAGAGGTTAAGTGGCCCTGTTAATACCTGGCGTCCTAACAGCTGCCCACTCTAGGCTCCAGAGCCCTGCATCCTCCCTCCCACGTGCCCTTAAGCTTCTTTCTCGAGTGGAATTGTTAAGGGCTATTAGAAACGGACCTTTCCACAAAGCTGGCAAGGGATCAGGATCTGGTGCTGGAGAATTCAGGGCAAGTGTGGAGGCAGCCCTGGCCCCTCTGCTGCCAACCATCCACTTTAGCCTCCGCCTGAAGTGCACCATCGTCTGGACAGTTGCTCGATTGGCACAGCCTGCTGCAGCTGTTATTTAAGAGATGTGAAAGGGAAGGAAAGTGGAGAGGAAGCCTATAAAAATACCTCAACAATCACAGGGCACTTTGAGAAGAACAAAGGTTGAAGATATGGTTGATTTTTCCACTTAGAAATGAAAAAAATATGAGGAGAATCTGAATAGAGTGGTCTAGTATGACCCAGAATGTATCCTCTCCTTGGAATGTTGAGGCGATGGAAAGGAAGGAGTGGATGGAGGGATGGAGATGATACTAGGGTCTGTGGGATGAATTTACTGCTTTCCTGGACTGCAAGGGCCAGGAATGGGGGCTGGTGAGGTGCTGCAGGACTTGTCAATATCAGGAGGTACTGCTTGACTGAACACCAGCTATAAAGCATTTTACTAACCCGATGAAAACCACTAGCTAATCACTAAAATAATCTGTTAATCTGTTGAGTGGAATCCCTTTCCTGATGAATAGAGACTTTTAAAAATACTGCTTAATCAATGATGACGACTGAGCTAATTTTCAGCCGCAACCCATATTTGACTGAGAATGGAGCTGAAATTGCCTTACTTATCAGCCATGGTACATGGAACTAAAAGCACCTAATGGGGGTTGTTGCTGACAGAGGTGCTACCTGCAAAATCCACATCTGTGAATTCCAAAACAGCTTTCTTTTGGGGGAAATTTCTGGAATTCTGGTCTTTCCACCAGATGCCTAATTATTTCTTAGGTCTATCCTGAGTGCCGTGTGAGAAGCAGGCAGTAATGTTTGCCTTCAATTTCCAGGGTTGGCTTTGCAAGACTGGCCCCTCAGTTCTCATTAGAGCTGGTGGTTCTTGACCTTGACTGCACATGAGAATTGCTTGGTGAGCTTTAAAAATTGCTGATACCAGGGCTCCACCTCCGAATGTCCTGATTTAATTGGTTTGGGGTAGAGCCCAGGCACTGGTGTTTTTAATAAGTGTCCCAGATGACCAAGTGTCCAGTCAGGGTTGAGAAGCACCACCTGAGTTGTGTAAAGGGCGTCCTTCTCATAGGTGTGAGTGGCCGAAAATTCCAGTACAATTAGCTATGTTCCTCATCTATTTTTTTCTTTCAGGGAAAGAATCTTGATTCCAATATCTAAGCGTAAGCCTCCACTAGTTCATAGTTATTTTAGGACAGCAGTATGTAATACAAAGCCCAATGGTTGAATACCTCCCATCTTACTCTGCTAAATGTGCACCATTTCTAATGTCTTATTGATTATTATACTCTTTTTAAAAGTAATTAAAACAAAAAGACAAGAAAAAACATTAGATTGCTTGAAAACAAGCACCAATATATTCAGTTATTTCCACAGTCTTGCATAACAATATCTGTTAATCTGAGCAACAGATTTGACCATAAAGATAGATAATATAACAACCAGTGTTACTTAGCTATTCCTATTTTGAAAATCATATATTGTTGTAAATTACCCTGTTTTGCCTTTTTTCTGTTTGTTTTTGCTTCTGTTTTTATTCTTCAAAATTAAATTAAATTAAAAAAGAAAGTAAAGAAGATAAGAAAATAGAAAAAGTTAAGGTTTCTTGAAGGCAAGCACTAATAATTATTTGTCCAACCTTGCATAACTACTTCTGTTAATCTGAGCAACAGATCTGATGACAAAATAGATAATGTAACTATCATTGTTAATTAGCTATTCTCGTTTTGAAAATATGTAACATATATACTCCTATATGTTGTCCTATTTGTCTTTGTTTCTACTATTTGTTTTTGCTTTTGTTTTTATTCTTTTTTTTCTATTTTCTTTTTTTTTGGCCATAATTTTATTGATAAACAAATAGCAATGAGACAGTTTCAAATCAAATTGGTAGGACAGTTTCAATAATTAACATACTGCATATATTCTTCTTAGTGGTTAATTGCTGTACAAGATGCATACTTGATATCCTATTTACAAGCACCTGTTTTTATTCTTTAAAAGAAAAAAATGAAATAACAGATTTAAAAAAGGTTAAATTACATTTTAATTTTTAAAATTTATGTATTTTGTACAGTCTCACTATGCAGCTCAGACTTGTAGTGATCTCCTGTTTTCAGCTTCCCCAGCGCTGGGATTACAGGGGTGCCCCACTGTTCCCGGTCTCATTGGCCTTCTCTGTGTGCTAAGGGGCGGGGCTGGCACAGCATGTGGTGCTGGGGATCCAACCCCTAAATTACATTTGAGCACTAAGTTGAAACATCTCCGATCACCTGGATATAATTCACTCCACAATTTGTTGCAACATTTTTGAAAGAGTGTTCTTTGGACCATTCATATTAGAATAATCTAGCCAGTGATGGCAAGCCCATGCTTGAGTGCCCCCGTGGGCTCTTGGTACCACTGAAAGCTCTGGAAGGTTCACCATCCCTGCTCTGGATGGCTGTTGGCACGCAGCTTCCTGAAGCACATGCTAGACCTATGGAATCTGTGTTTCCTGATGGAATCCTGGGAATCTGCTTGACAGCAGTCACTCCAAGGGATTTTGATGAAAATAAGCAAGGAAGTTTATTAGTTTTCAATTGGTATGATACTGTTTGTCACCAGGGCAATAGTGCATCTTAATGGGAGTTTTGGTTTTGTTCTTTTGTCTTTCCAATGGCAATGCCTCTAGCCTGGTGGCCCTCTATCACATCTCTGTCAGACCATTCACTTTTTGCTTATAGGCTTTTGGCTCCTGAGAAGGTCAGCCCTGTTTCACCTTCCTGGCATTTCTGACCAATTAAAAGGTCCCTTGTCCTTCCTTCAATTCTATCCCAAAGAAGAAAAAGAAAGAAAAATGAAGTAGCTGCATAATGTCACAGGTCTGCTTAAGAACCCCATGATTGTCTATTTCCAATTAGCAGTTTCCCAGCCAGCAGGTCTCTGAGTGTCTCCAAGCTTGTCCTGCTATCAGATATCCAGCTGCTTAGTGTTTGCTGATTTATTTGCATCAAATAGTTCCTTAATAACTATCTCTGCAGAGGATCAAACACCTCGCTTTTTGGCATAGTTTTCTCTGAGGAGTCTGGAGTTACACAGCCAAGCTGTACCCATGATATCCAAAACCTGTGATGAGAGAGCAGAGTGAAATTGTAAAGCAGCTGTAAAATCGTTTCTTCATGAATATGAAATATTCCAGATTTCTGCTTTATCATTGCCCCTTTGTTGGTTGTGGACTTTGCAACAAAAAGTAAATTCTAGTTACCTTCATCATGTCTCTCTCTCTCTCTCTCTCTCTCTCTCTCTCTCTCTCTCTCTCTCTCTCTCTCTGTGTTTGCTGCTAGAGATTAAACCTATGCTAGGCAAGTGCTGCACCACTGAGCTGCAGCCCCAGCCCTCTTAAAAATTTTTTTTTTGAAACAAAGTTTTGTAAGTTTCTTAGGCTAGGTTTATTTATTTATTTATTTATTTTGTGTGTGTGTGTGGCCAGTTCAGCCCACGAGGGGGCAGGGCTGGCTGGCATGTGGTGCTGGGGATTGAACCGCAGTCCCTGTGCTTTGCTTAGCTTAGTTTGTTCTAAGTACGTGCTTTAGACCACTGAGCCATCTCACCAGCCCTCAGGCTAGGTTCTAATTTGCAATTTTCTTGCTTCTACCTTCTGAGTAGTCTGGATTATAGGCATGTGCCACTACACCCAGCTTATCACATCTTCTTGATATCAAGCTGCCTTGAATCCAATCCCAAGTTACACCAATGAATTAAGGTATTGGCTTCTGAATCAAAAGATCAGCTTGAGCATAACCTAGAAGATTCTGTTTCCATCTCAATCTCATGCAAATACCAGGAAAAATAATAAATGATTTAGTCAAATTAAAAAGGCCCAAGTAGAAATCATAAAAATGAGAAACAGGGTCATGGAAATAGTGGTATAATTTATTTTATTTATTTTGGCAGAACTGGGGATTGAACTCAGGCCCTTGAGCTTGCCAGGTAGTTGCTTATTCTACTGAGCTATTTCCCCAGCCCATAGTGGTATAATTTAGACACAGATAACAAGAGAATTAATGATTTGGAAGACAGAACTCATAATTTTCCATATGTAGTACAGAGAGCCCATGAAATAGGAATATGAAAGAAATTGGGGGGTGCAGGGATATAGCTCAGTAGAATAAATGTTCAGTCCCCGGTTCCACAAAAAAAAAAAAAAAA
>NW_004524577.1:26600985-26605861 GCF_000260255.1 Octodon degus | reverse complement strand
AAATACTACTTCATTCTTTCGGTAAGCTTTGACAGCCTCCGGTGATGAGTGCTGATTGAGGATGTTATAATGAAATCAAATCTCAGACTGAATTTTGCCTCACTCACAGATGTGGTCTTGGTCAACTGGTACAAACAATAGCCATGCAGTTTTGTAAGGTCAATGAAATCCTAGTTTTCCATTCTATAAGATTCCCACAGATGTCTCGCATCAAACACTCTCTAGAGGAAGGTGTGATAAGCTTCTAGAAGCAGGATCAACTGACTTTTCCACTTGATCAAATGGCAGAGACTCCTATTAAGTGGTGGAACATAGATCAAAGGGAGCCCACTTCTCTCCAGGAACTGAGGCTGCTGGGTAGACTTGATTCTATAACCCATCCATGCAGCAACAAAGCGGATACAGGAGCAGTATGTTTTAAGCATCCACAGTGAGACAGTACTTCCATTAAGACTTTTCTGTGTGATCTTGGGTAGCAGGATTTATCAGGCTTGCAGAAATTGCCTCTGGGGAGTGCAGTCTTGAATGGGATCTGTCCAATTCTGACCAACTACTCTCCTGATGTTTATTATTGACCAAGGTACTTCCATTCTTAGCCAAGCAGACCATAGATTACAACTGGCATGCATGCATAGATACATGGCATGCTATTTTTGTTCAAGTATTTTAAAGCAAATCATAGACTACATAGCATCAGACAAATGTCATTTGAAGAGTGAGGTAAAAATGAGAATGTTTTTAGAATGAAAAAATTTGGAGAGTTTATGACTTAGGAAGAAATAATAAAGGATGCTTTAAAGCAAGAGTGAAAACAAACTCAGAAGGCACAGCATTAAAGAAGCAAATAATCTATCCATCTGTTTAGAAGAAAAATGTAAGTACAGTTGGTCATAAAACAACAAAGGCTTGGGACTTAGCTTAGGGTGGGAGGAGATTAATAGAAGCTAAACTTTGGGAGGTGAATACAGATACCTCATAACTTTAAGATTGATTTCAGAAATATAAAGTGAATCTATTTTAAAATCTCAAATGTAGCCACTGAAAATAATGAAAAATTGAATAAGGTGTAGAAAGTAGAGGCCTATGAATGTAAAACTACAAACAAAAACAAAACCCATCTACTAAAGATCATGGCACGAAGGAGTGTGCGTGCTTTACCTTCACCAACTTGGCTGAGTTCTCTGCTTTCCAGAGATTTATAGCGGCCTGTCTCTCTCTTTGTAGAAGTGTGGACCTCCCTTCTCCATGACTCCGAGAAAGCCTTCACTACTGGAGAAAGAGTGTCTTGCTGTTCGAGATGTCCCCCAAAGCAATGGACAGTCAAAAGGTGTAGGCCTCAGGTCACTGGAAGTGGTCAGGCTGGGAGGCTTGCTTAGTCTGGGAGCTCTCTACAGTACCTTCTAGCTCTGAGATCAGCCCTAGAAAACACTGCCTCTAAGCAGCTAACAAATACTTCATCCAAAGAAGTCACACCACTGGTTCAGATTTTGAGGTCCGATGACTTTTCAGCTTGGGGAGGCACTGTACTTTGCAAGGCCTCTGAGAGAAGTCCATTTTGGACAATTGTATTGTCTATCTGTGAATCGAGTCCTGTTGCTATTACTTCTGCATTGCAGGAACTTCTATGATGGGAAGCTAGTGTTTTGCTGTTAGCAAGGGGGTAAAGTTCTTTCTGAACTCTTAGACATCAGAAATTAAACTTATTTTGCTGTTGCTTGAATTTAAAGCTACTCAGCATTCATTTGGTACCATGCTACCTTGATTTATGAGTTATTGGGCAAAAAAGCTTTGCTTCCTCAATTCACTTCCTCCCTTCCAAGGAGGAGAACTGTGTCTTGTGCTTTACCATCTGTGGTGTCTTGGCAGAGTGTTTCACACAGATCAGGGTTCAATGATCCTTTGCGGAGTAGTTTCCAAGAACCAATACAGAACTTGGTAGAAATGACGTAGGTGCGTTTGTTAAGCAAGAGCACTGGTTTTATTTTTCAGTGATGCTTTGCTCCTGTGTCTCTACCATCTGTGGAGATGTGTGGCTCACAGGATTGTATAGACATTCATACAAATCCAAAGCAGGAGAAGACATTCAAGAAGGAATTGTGGTAGGATAGCTCCAAACCAGCCAGGAAAGCAAATGCAACACAGAAGGAAAATTCAGGATAAAATTAACGATCTAACGTAAGCCTTGTGTCTCTAAGGCCTGTTCTAAAATAAGACTCTGAGTGTATTTGAGTGCACTTCTCTGGAAAATGCACACATAGTACCACTAGGAGAGAACCAGGGAAGCAGACAAGGAAGAATCTAGAAGAGTGCACGAGAACCAGACACGTACTGAGGGCACCTGGAGCTCATGCAGGGTGGCAGGAGGCAGTGTAGGGCTCCCCAAGTCACCCTTGTTGGAGATTCGCTCACCAATGCTGCATTCATCACTAGTTAGGTTTCTTCTTGCAGTGTTCACAGCCTGGCTGTTCTAGATTTACCCTTGTGTCAACTGGGTGTATTCCCAAGAGCAGGAAAAGAGCCCTTCTTGGGCCTGCAGACACAGGAGTCCCCAGAAGGTGTGTTTGCCTTATCACATGGACATGAAGCTGAGAAGGATGGGTGGGTGCTGAGTGTCCCCGGGGGTATGTGCCTGTGCTGCCCCAGGGCAATTGTTCCTGTGAAGTTTGGGAGAGAGCACCTGTGCTCCAGCCCACGGTTCATCCCTAAAACCTTGCTGGTCCCTATCCAGTAATTCCTGACCTTTACACATCAGCCATGGGCCAGAGGTCAAAGCTTCCTGAATGCCCTTATGCTCCTGGGGTCAGCCTGTCTACTGTGGTGCTCAGGGAGGGCCATTCCTGGGCTCAGCATCCAGAGGCAACAAAAAAAGAGAGCAGGAGAAGAGGACTGTGTGGCCCTGAAAATGCCCCCCTCTGCCACAGACATATTTGAGGGTGGTCAGTTCCTTGGGGGGGGGGCGCTTGCATTTCAATAGGCTAGTCTCAGTCCAGAAAAGTCTACTCCACTAAAAAGGAGGAGTCTTCAGAGTATGATTTGGGGAACTTCCATTTTATAGGGGTTGGGGGAGAATTTGTGTGCTTCAGGAACATCACATTCAAAGCAGGTGGCCCTGGTTCCACAGCCTCCTTCCTCTTGGACAGAGCATATTAGGAAATCCCATTCTCAGACCATATAGGGGCAGCAACTCCTGCCACACTGGCTCACGTCTTGTTGTATGGACATTGCCAGCCTGTGCTCAGGGTGGGGTTCTGGAAGGGAGAGACATCCCTTCTGGGAGGGGCTCAGCTGGGCAGGAACCATGCAGCATAAAGAGCTTCTAATAACCTGGGTTTGCCTCCCAGTCCCCCCACCAGCCATGGACTTGGATAAGTTATTTAAATTTGCGTTAGACCTGTATCTGTGAAATGGGGCTAACAATGGTCCCTATGTTATACAGGATGTTAGGATAAATGAGTTGCTTTATAACAAGTGTTAAGAACCAAAGAGAACTCCTGGCATAGCAAGGGTTTATCAAACGTATAGAACATCAGGGTGGAAGTGCTTGTTAGGGGGGTGGGTTCTAAGGAGTGCTGGGATCCCACAGGGGAGGATTTGAATCTGTACTCTGCTGTGTGGACATTCATGAGTAGTTTGGCCTCTCTAGAGACTTCTTTTCTCGTAGATGGAATGGGGGTGCTAATGCCTACACCAGGTGCTTGTGAGAGTTACGTAAGATAAAGGTCAATGAGAGAGTACGGTCTTGCGCGTGATGTGATCTTAATATTTGTAGTACAAGGTCTCACTGAAGATAACTTGTGCTTGTTGAGGGACGAAACCACTATGCTACCGTGAAACTAGGATTTTCTGTCTTTTGGGGAGAGGTGGGGAGGTGAGAAGATGAGGTGAGCCTGGGAAAGGGGAAGGGAGGAGGAGAGAGGTGGAGGCAAGGTGAGAGAGGGAACGGAAGGGGCACAGAGGGGAGCGGGCTGAGAAGGTAAAGGGGGATTGAGGGTCCTCTGAAAACAATGAGGATGTCTGTGCTTTGAGAAATAATCCTATTATTATGATATTCCCTAGATTTCAAAGGCTAGAAAGAAAACCTTCTTTCTTGGGGAAAGGAGCGAGGGGTCTAGATTATTAGGCATGAGAGGTTCAGAGGACTCTTGTTACTGGAACTAGTTCTTGTGGGGATATTCTGAGGATTCTGACTGGGGAAAGGACAGAGGATGTAAGCTAAGAACCTGCCACCTTCCAGGCCCAACCGTGGAAACGGGTGTCGTTTGCTGAGCTGGGCATTGAAAATCCTCCTTGTCCCCTCAGAGGATATAGGCATGGGACAACACCGGGTGGAACAGCCATCTTGACTGTGGACAGACTTCAGCAGCCTTGTGGTGGCAGCAAGAAGCCAGGACAAGAGTGGCTTGCCAGGGAGCAGAGCCCCGCTGAGTATGAGAGCCAGGCTGGCCCCAGCCTGGCTGGGGGGCTGCGGTTACTAGGACAACACTGGACTTTGGGTATTGCGGAAGGTGAGTGACTGAGTTTGATGGTGATGATGATAATGATGATGATGATGATGATGATGATGATGATAATAATAATAATAATAATAATAATAATAATTGTAGATGCAGAGGTCTGTAGAGAAGAAAATAGAATTGGGGCTCCAGGTCTTCTAGCTAATCCTTTAAAATTTTTTTTTTATTGAGTAATAAATATGAATGAGAGAGTTTCACAGCTGATTAATAGGACAGTTTTGATAATCAATACACTGTATATTGTTATTTTCTTAGTGGTTATCCATAGTACAAGAAGCAGACAGGATATTCTGTCCAAACCCTGTTAGTACACCTCTTTCTTCTCATTGAATTAAGTGAAAGTAGCTGTAAATTTGTCCTGT
>NW_004524577.1:26590210-26600740 GCF_000260255.1 Octodon degus | reverse complement strand
AAGAAATGTAACTTTTGTATCTGATAAGGTCAGCCAAGTACTCTCAGGATTTATCCTGTAGCCCTGCACTGCCCTTTGTACATCCTTTTGTCAGTGTCAGACATGAGGATGAGTCACGGACTTTGCTTGACTAATTTGCTCTCTGTGAAAGCCTGAGAAAATGTTTTTTCTTGCCAGGTGACTCTTCCCAGGCACACTATACTTCATCGAGCACATTCCTCTGTGGTTCCATAATCTTCTTGATCAGAAAATTTGGAGCATAACTGAGTTGCATGTTGTTACAGTACAGGTTCTCCTATGTCCCGAGTCTTCACTGACCTTGAAAGGCTATTCCTGACTAGAAGGAGTTAACAAACTTTACTAGAAAGATTCCCCTGGAAAATTAGTCAAGGACAGGGGTAGAGAAAGAGACAAAAGCAGTTCAGAAAGGCACCAAATGGCCTTGGGACTTGCACCAGGAGGCCAGAGGGAGAAAGAGCAGAGAGGCAGGACACAGAAAGCCAAGTATGCAAATGGCAAGGTGCTCCCACCTCCAATACAGTATAGGGGAGCAGAGGTGGGGGGCTGACTAACTTTAATAAGACATGTGCCTAACTCTAATACCTAGCTCCAATCCACATGTACAAATGCACTCTAGAGACACTACGTTATTCACCTTAGGGTCACTATAAAGTTCAATAGCCATCCTCACGCCCCCTTACTAACTCTAAGCTAGCCTAAATTACCCCCTTATCAATGATTCACCCACTTCAAAGATAAGGCCTTAAAAGTTTACTTGGTCAGGGCCAAGTAAACAGACAGAAGGTGCACATAGACCACTGGAAGAGATGACTTAAGCAGAGAGGCCTGGGAGCCTATCTAGTTATGGTAGGTGCTGAGTGGAGGGAAGGGTCTTTGACTTCTCTATAAATGCAGCCAGAACACAGGGTTCCTGGTGTTACAAATTTCTTGAGCTCCTTACCCTCATTTTTTTCTTATCAGGGTAGCTCTAAGTCTTCTCCTTTCCCTTCCTCTTTTTCTTCTCTACGAATAAAGTGTCTTCCTATTGTTAAACTTTTCAGTGCAATTTTTCACTGGGGCTGTTTTTGATCCCAGTGGGCTGTTTGGACAATAAAGCCATGACACAGGTTTCCAGATGGGACACTTTTGGTTCCCTGAACAGGAACCAGACAGGACATCATCATCAATTTAGAAGAGAGCCAGGGTATGGGGGCGAGTGCACTGTCTCCGCCCCAGTTTGGTGGAGCAGGCCTTACCGGGTGTCTTTCTACTGAAGGTAAGATGGTGGAGTCCAGCGCTGTAGTGTTACCTTTTCCTATGGTGGTTTTGGTGAGAAAGGTAATTGTTCTGAGACAAGGAATCTAGGAGCTGGACATAAGTTCCTCTTCACAGGAAAGAGCTACAACAAGCATGTGTAACCACGTGCAGATTCAAATATTCTTCTGCTCACTGAAGAGTAGATGGTTCCCTACATTTTAGATGCGAAAAAACTGTAGTGTCGGGAGGCTCAGCAACTTGCCCCGGTCTCACCGTGCAGCTGCCTGATTTCGAATCCCACGCTGCTCCCCACACCCCACTGTCCCCCAAGAGAGTTCACAGTCCCTGTGCAAAGTGGTCTGGAAGGTAGAGAAGCCCCTTGAGGGAGGAATTGACTACAGTGGCAGCCTCCCACATTTTATTCATTCTTTTTTACTTCTAGGGGTCGAGTCGCCTTTCAGTTAATAAATAATACATAAATTAGTATGTTGAGCTGATTCCCACACTTTTCAACAGGGCTTTAGTTCTTCCTAAGATCAATAAAGCTTAAAAGAAAAGAAAAAGCGAACTCAGCTGGCCTGTGGTTTCTGGACCCTGCCGCCGTGGACCGCCTTCCTGGAGTGTGAGCCGGGCTGGGCGGCTCTGCTTTCTCCTCCCTAATGAGTTGGGATGTGTTTGTGCATTCAAAAATCTAGTAAGAGCTAAGTCAGCGCGCTGGGATCCACTCCGCTGATTAAATACAGTTACAAAGAAATTTCTTTTGGAAGTGTTGCCGGAGCACAGGGAAAGAGAATTGTGTGAGGTTTCTTGTCTGCACAATGCTGCCCCAATCCTCGCCTGTGAGGTGGGCTGCACGCTTTCTACGGGGGGCACCTGAGATGCAATCACACAGACGGAATGGAGGGAAATACCCGGAGAGGACAGCAACCGAAAGTGGACGTGAGGAAAGGCCACAAGAAAAAGTCATCTTTGGCCCAATTCACGAGCCAACCCAGGGCTGCCGCCCTGCCTAGATGGCAGGGGTTGGTGCAGCATGGGGAAAGGTGCCTCCCCCGCAGACAGGCGTACGCCCTGTGGGCTGAGTTCCAGGCCCCCTTGTTCCACAACCAGGCTTTAAGCAGGTCGCGCCTTGCCCAGTGGCACCTGGTGCCTCACACATGCAGCTATAATTTGCTCCTATGTTCAGCTATTTCTTTTCTCAGATTTTCCTAGATTTTAAAGGCTCAGTAGCTACCCTTTTTTTTTTTTTTTTTTTTTTTTTTTTTAAGGACCGTCAAGCTGCAGCCTCTGACATAGTATGCAGATAAAAGATGTCACAGTGATAAGAGCTAGAGAAAGCTTTAACGAGAAGAGCTTCGGCCGTTTTCAAAGGTCCTCCACCGCGTGCGCAGACCCCGGAGCCGGCGGAGCGCTGGGTAACACGCCGTGTCAGTGGGCGCCGGCTGGCACTCAGGCCTTGCTCTGATGAGCTGGGCCATCGGTGGACTGTTTGAACAGACCAAAGAAAAATATCAAAAGGCAAATTGGAGTCAGGGAGAAAATGAATAGCCCGTGATCTCCTAGGGAGATTACAGAGATAACGACAAAGCAGCGAGGTTTTTAAAGGGGCTGCTATTCCAAGAAAGGTAATTTTGTTCAACATTTTTTTTTTAAATGGAAAAGAGGATGAAGAGATCAGCACCAGCTAAATCATCACTGTTAGATAAAAGATAAATCTTTCATTAGGAAGTATTTCTTTGTATGCCCTTTTGACACTGAAGAATATATTTGATATAAGGATTTGGGCCCTTAGCAAAACTGTGATATGCTAAAATAAACAGAACCACAATGTCATGTTTTATTGGGAGAAGACCAGCCGCTAAAAAATGCAAGGGAACTTTTAAGATTAATCGTATGTTTTTCCTATAGAAGCTCTTTTTAATAATTTTTTTATGATCCATACTTGGTGAACATTTGCATATTCAGCAAACATAGGCTCAGATAACAAAAGAAACTGCTCTGGCCCCCTAGAGAATCAGGTACAGATGTTCAGCGGGCATCTTCCGAGACTGGCAATACTTGGGGTCTCCCGTCCCCTGTCCCTGCTCACCTCACCTCTACCCTCAGGAGCCCAGTGATTATGGAAACCTGCACCCCTTCCCCCTTCCCAATGCCTGTATACCACATAGCCACCTGCAGATTCTGAGACCAAGGAGAAGGAATGAAAGAGACCCTCGTGAATGCCGTCTTGCTGAGTCCTGCTAGGACCTGGTGGGGCTTCCAGGTTCCCCTGTACCTCTGCATCGCACTGCTCTCTGGCCCTCTTCCACCAGGGCGGGACTACATCTACCAAGCCTCCCTGAGTCTAGCCTTGTGCCCCATGCCTGCCTTCCCTAAGGCTGTCCTAAGTCACTCCACAGCCTGCTGCCATCTCTCTGGGGAGAGTGCTGCTATTTGGCTGGATTCCCCCTCATCACTCTGGGCAGGAAATCCTGCATTCCCTTCCTCACACAGCGCCTGCCTCACTGACTGTCGCCTTCTGATTAGCTGGTGTCTTCCTTCTACCTGCAGTTGTGTTTACCCTTCAGTCTCTGTCCTACCTGACAGAAAAATGTCTTTCAGGCTTCCTCACCCCTGGGCTGGCCTATAAACCTCTACCTCTCAGCTCCTTGTGGTCTTCATTATTTTAGCCCTTCATTATATTAACATACTGAAAAACACCCTTTCCGTGTCTCTCCTGTTTTCTCTCATGACTTAGATTCCTCGTTTTCTACGCGATGTTCTTTGCCTATCAAATTCCGTTCCTTGCAGTGTACGTTCCTTTATACCTTCAGCTTTGACGTGGCTCTAGGTCTTGCTAGAGTTTGCTTGCAGTCACTATGTGATATTTCTAGGAAATTTTATTTGTCAAGCTTATCTTTTTATTTTTGCATGAGGTGTACAATGCAACACAACAAAACACAACACAGCAGTGACATTAGTGAGGGAATGAGTTAAGCTGTATCTCTTTCATGCGAGTGCTGACTTCTCATCCCAGCAGTCTGGGTAGAGATTGATCAGGCCCAGAAAGGACCATGACAGTGACACAGTCTTCTGGGTAAGGCATTGACATGAAGCACACAACATGACACATTTTATATTTGTCCCATTTTATTTATATTCAGAAGTTCCTATTGACAAGTAATCAGAGGGAATCTAGCTGTTCTAGATGAATTTCAATATGGCTAGGATCCTTCAAGGTTAAAACAATTTACTAAGTTATCTTATCTGCAGGGGAATAGAGTTAATACAATTAGAGTCTGAAATCTGGGGAAACACTGTAAACAAATGAGCAAAATGGAAATTATACCAGCTGTGTGCAATGGGAAAAGTACTGAATGAGGCCCAGAGAACTCAGGTTGGACTTAGCTGTCTCCTGGCACCAGGCGTTTCCCTGGGGCAGGAATAGATACTGAGGTCCTGCCCGGATCCTCATTAATGGGCACTACCCATTCCCTCACCTGGGAATGACTCACAGCCCCTTTCTCAGAAGGCTAGACACTACTTGTAGGACAGCAGCCACTCGTCACAGCTAGAGCCAGAGCTCTTTAGGACAAGACTGGACTTTCCCAAGTCAATTCCTCACTCAGCACTTCCCTATTTCCTGCTTTGCGTTTCACTTACTCCCTCAGGATTTTCCTGAAGAGCAGGCTCCTGATAAATCACCTGGATCTGAATCCCCAGGCTTTGCTTGTAGGGAATGTGCTCTAAGTCAGGGACTCAGTTCATTTGTCTGTGAGATGAAGTAGGAGGTTGGCTTGATGAGCTTAGAGGTCCCTTCCCCTTCCTATCCTGACATTCCTTGTTTTCTTTGTTGTGCTTTCCCAAGTGGAAGGCAGAGGAGAAAGCTAGTGACAATATTTCTATTACCTATTTGTGTGTATCTTCCTTTAGAGTTGCATGAGCTATGACTGTCTTGGCCAGTTACATCCTAACATATCCTTTGGTTACTCCTGTGTGTTAGCTTCACATTATGATAATGACATACCTGAGATAAATTATAGAAATAAAGGTGCAAGTGCTTCCCTGGCAAGTGCAAGGGCCTGAGTTCAAACCCCAGTTCTGCCAATAAAATAAAGTAACAAAGATTAAAGGTGCATTAAGGCTCATAGTTCTGGAGGGTCTAGTTCATGGCTAAGCAGAACCATTGCACCAGGCTGCTGGTGAGGTGCCAGCTGGTGGAGAATACATGGTAGACAAAACTGCAAACCTTGTCAACCAGGAAGCAAAAAAGAAAAGAAATAAAACATGAAGAAAAGGAAGAGCCGGTGGTCCCATAATTCCCTTCAGAAGCATGTCTTCAATGACCTGTGACTTCACCGCCTGCCTCAGTTACTTTTCTCTTATTGCTGGGACAAAATAGCTAATAGCCAAAATAAAGAAAGTAAAGGTTAGGGCTGATGAGATAGCTCAGCAGACTAAGCATCTGCCTAGGCAAGTGCAGGGACTGGGGTTTGATCCTCAGCACCACATGCCATGCAGGCCCTGTTTCCAGGCAGCCTGAGCTGGCCACCGAGACTGGGTATGGTGGTGCATGCCTGTAATCCCAGCTCTGGGGAGGCTGAAAATAGGAGGATCACTACAAGTCAGAGCTGCATAGTGATATATATATATATATATATTATATATATGAATGAAAGGTTTATTTAGCTCATAATTAGTGGAGGTTTCAGTCCATACTCAGCTGGCTCCAAGGCAGAGTGTCACATGGCAGAAAGTAGCAATTCATGGAGGTGGAAAATAGCAAAACAGCAAGAGACAGAAGGAAGGAGCAGTAGCTGTAGCAGCTAGCAAGCCTCTCTCCTTTCCTTATATTGCATTCAGGTTATCTGCCCCAGGGCAGGTGTAGCACTCACACCCATAATCCCAGCACTGGATCATGTAATCACAAACTCTTGAAGCCTGCCCCAATGACTGCATGAGGTTTTTTTGGGGATAACTAGACACGAACCATAACACCTCCTCAGAATGCCAACTTGTGAATCTTTGGGGTGGGGACTCTTATCCAAGACATAGCACTCTGGAAGCAGGACTCAGAGGAGTTCCAGGGGTGTGCACCATGGAGTGATTTATCAGTGTGGTACACTGCAAGCACACAAGTTCATGACTGCTGAACCATGTAGACACTGCAGGGTGCCAAGTTGTTAGAATACAGACCTACCTTGTTGCTTGTATCAGCCTGACTTGGTACCTCTCAATATTTGAGCAGATATTTGGAAGTTTACATGATGTTCTTCATATACAACAATTTGTAGGGCATTAAGAAGGAAAGCTGTATGTAGAAAATTTTAGGTGTGTGTAATTGTATTATTTTCAGTTCTGGTTTGCAATTGAAGATGCATTAGATTAGCAAAGTTAATAGCAGAAACAGCTTGATAAAAGGGATTTCCCCCAGATTAAAACTCTTACAATGTAGTTTCTCGAGAGTGACTGTTATAACAGTCCAGCAGCTTAAAAATGAGCAGCAATTGACAATCTTATCACATGACCATTGTCAAATAGCCATGAGCTACTTTCACTTAGGAAACCTTATTAAACTAAACTACTAGATGTGTGATACTTGGGCTGGAGCTTAAGACCTGACTATCTTTTCTCTGACCTCACCTTTAACAAGACAATCAATATTCTTCAGTCTGAGAGATACTAGACAAGAGGGCTGTATGAGAGAACCGATTGGGGAACATTTGGCAATGCTTGCTATGCCTCCAGTAGGAGTTAAGGTCAGTTTCAGGGACTCCCAAACACATATGGCTAGTTACACTGAATTCAGAAGGAAGTGTTGCTCTGGGGTTCACTGCCTCCGAGCTGAACACTTTCCCAAGCAGAAACTTACTAGGAGCTCATTGTGCCTTGGGCTGTACTTCTGAGCTCTGACTGTGGGCTAGGGTAGGAGAAGGGAGGATTATGATAGCTACTCAAAGGCTTTCCACCAACAACCTTGCCTTATGCCAAAGAGACCTATGGAGTAGCTGGTCACTGTTTGCCATGTGTCCTTTTCAGTTTTCTTTCCTAAAATCTGGGGAATCATCTCCCAGGGTTGAGGAGAGTCCACCTAGAATGGTTCAGAAGAGATGGGGCTGGGTGTCGGAAGACCAGGGTGGAAGACCAGGACAAGTACAGCCATGTCAGCCTATCATACAGGACGTTGATTTCCTCACCCCAACAGACAGAGTTGGGGAAAACGCCTCTTTCAATTACAGAATCTTGTCACTTTAGACATGCTAAAGCTCCAACAATTGAGACCAATCTTCTCATTGATGGATAAAGAAATGGAACTCTCTGTCTCCCACCTCTGTGTTCACAGCCACCCCAAGATGCATCTTTTCCTACTGTGACTGCTTATTGAGTGCCTTACAGGTTTGGTACACTCAGCCACCCTCAGTTTTGAAGGTGTTGGCAACCATGTTAGCTTTCCATCACTATATCAAAAAACACCTGAGGTAGTAAATTTATAAAGAGACAAGGCTCATGCTATTGGAGGTTCCAGGCTCTGATCAGCTGGCCTCATTGCTTCTTGGCCTATGGCAAGCCAGCACATCATGACAAGCATAAACATCACACTCACCTTGTGGCCTGAAAGTGAATGATGAGGACACCAAGGTCACACGCTTCTCTTTGATGGTGTTGCTCCCAGTGGCCTGAGGACCTTCCAGTGGACCCAACCCTACAAGCTTCCATCACTTTGCAGCATGCTATCTTGGGTCCTGATTTCACTCAATGGGCCTCTTGGTGATAGATACTCAAGATCTCAACTGCAGTGCAACCAGGAGTCAGTGTTCTAGCTTAAAAGTGAATGTGGAGCCCTCTGGACTGTCCCTGGTATGTAACTTGCATATATGCCTAGCGTCTACTGTGAGAAAAGAGGATATATAAAAATTTAAAAATTTTAAGTTGTTCCTTACCTGACACTGCTGTTGAATGTGTCCCCTTTAAAATTTAGGTGTCAAGACACTTGGCCAATGTGTGGGGATTAAGAGGTGGGGCCTCAGCAAGTTCACCACTTCTGTAGGCAGGGACACAACTAGGAATTGTTTTCCAGATCCAAGCTGAAAGAGTGCTGATCCTTCTATGGGGGTGGAGTTAGTGAACAGGCACCCAAGTGAGTAGCTTTCTGGGAACCACTGGTGTGAGACTGTGGAAGAAGGAGGAGAAAACAGAGAAAGCCAGAGGCAGAGTTTGAGGACAACTTCACAAGTGGAAGTTTCCACTATCCTGTGATGGACAAAGGGATTCACTCCCATTCCTACTTGCACATCTCCAGGAGAAATAGCAGAACAATTTTTCAATATTAAAAACCTCGGTGCCTGGTATGGTGGTGCATGCCTACAATCCCAGAAGTTGGGAGGCTGAGACAGGAGGATTGTGGCAAGTTCCAAGGCCAGCCAGGACTACAAGAGAGTCCAAAGCCAGTCTGAATTACATAGCAAAATCTTGTCTTTAAAAAACCAAAACCTTAGGATTTTTGAAAATTCATAAGTCTTAAGTATGGAACTGAATTGTTAGTCAAACCCTTGAAATAAAGCTCAATTGCAGGGTCTTAGAGGGGTGAGTAAGGCACAGGTGCCTCCCTGAACAAAAAAAATGGAAAAGGCTCTGACCTGTACAGCCACCTTCCGGCTGCCACAGGCATCCTCACACAGTAGCCTGGACAGGTGACTGCAGCTCCGGGCTCAGTCTTTCCATTTTTAAAAGTTACCTCTTTATAATGACAGCCTTGAACTTGTCATTGTGGGCCAGCCTTAGGTGTTAGAAACTGCTGCCTTGCACAAAATTAAATACCCCTCTCCTTGACTATGGTTTTATTCTCTAGCTCTAAACAGTTACTCTTTCTTTCTTTCTTTTTTTTTTTTTTTGTATTGGAGATTGAACTCAGGACTTTGTGCTTGCCAGGCAGGCACTATGCCACTGAGCTATCTCCCCACCCCAGTTGCCTTGACTTTCAATACATACACACTCACATTTCCAGGGTTAATTGTGAGGCAGCTCCTGTCTTTG
The DNA here is from genome assembly GCF_000260255.1 of Octodon degus. Lineage (NCBI taxonomy): Eukaryota > Metazoa > Chordata > Mammalia > Rodentia > Octodontidae > Octodon > Octodon degus. Next base: position 26,591,470 of record NW_004524577.1, on the reverse strand, counting down.
CTCCTGTCTCACCAAACGCTTCTTTTTTCAGATTCAGTAGCTTCAGTTCATTCCATTGCTGGCCACAGAACACATTTAGACTCCTTCCTGCCTTTCTGTGTCTTTTCTTATTCTCCGGGTGAGTTATGGCCTGACTGCTTTCTTCTCTCTAAAGTCGAAGAGGGTTCTATAGTACTGGATTCTCTTGCATGTGGAGTTTAGGAGTTTTCTGAACATTCCTGAAAGAATCTGGCCTCATAAATTAGATGTACTGACTTCAATTAAATAAAGGTCTGATAACAATCTCATCATGTGCTGTTTGAGCTAAGCTTGCCACCTTAGTTTTCCTATAATGATTGGCTATGTGGATGGACAGACAGACAGATGGACAGATGGAGGTAAGAGATACCAGGTAATTATCTACTCTACTTTAGGGACCACTTAATAAAGATGTTCTGCATAGTCCAGCCAGCCACATGCTCAGTGACTGTGAGTGACTTTGCTCAGGTTGTATGTAATACTCTGGCTTGACTATTTTCAAGAAATGCAGAAAAACTAGGTTAGAAAAAGGACTGTCTTCTCTGGGGGACCTGCCCACTCCCTGGACAGGTCTACCTTTCTCATTTTCTTTTAAACCATAGCCCCATAGGGCTCACAGCCATGGCACAGAATTAAATTGGTTCTAAAGTGAAGCAGGTAATTATCTGGCATCTCTTACCTCCATCTGTCCATCTGTCTGTCTATCCATCCACAGATCCAATCATTATAGGAAAACTGGGGGGTAGGGAGAAGTAGCAAGCTTCGCTCCAAAAGCTCACGCTTATACCTTGATTGCACCTTTAGTTAATTGAAGTCAGGGCATCTAATTTTCCATTCCAGCTTCTCAGCATCCTTGCTGACCCTCAGCACTGTGGACCTGGTTGCTCTTTGTCGTTATGTCAGTGCATGGCGATCTGTTCTTTTAAACTCAAAAATAAATCACCATGGATTTTTCTGTCCAGTGGGAAATGCTGAGCCCCACAGAGGACCCAGGGGATGGCCTTGGCATTTTCCCAGGTGTCACAACAGTCTTGGAACACGCGACTGAGGATGACTTCAGTGGGGCCAGGGAGGGAGAGCTGAGACCTTTCGGATCTCTTTTTGCTTGTTTTCAGGGAAAACAAGAAGAGTAAAGCTAAGACTGACAGTAAAATAGTCCATAGCAAATTCAAGGAGCACTGTACTATTTTTTTTTTCAAAATTTTATTGATAAACAGCAATGAGACAGTTTCAAATCAAATC
>NW_004524577.1:26587827-26589118 GCF_000260255.1 Octodon degus | reverse complement strand
GAAGACTGGATGTAATGCGGCACGTGTAGGGACAGTATGGATATACATTATTTTATTTGACTTAGTCCTGAGTCTGTGATCAGAACATGTAAGCTGATCGCTTGCTAATGAGATTGGGAAGAAAGGGCATTTTCATGCATCTCCTAAATTCTACCCCAAGGTTACTCATGTTTTCTATGAGCCTATATCGACAAGCTTGGCATTCACTATAATGCTTAGCAGTATAACCTGTGATAATCTACTGAACTATGAAAGGCAGAAGAACGCTTACTTTAAGTATTTTCTTATCAATGAGACGACTGAGATACCTCAAAGGGCTGATTAAATTCTGTATCAAGAGAAAGATTCTTAAGCAATTACTTACAGGTTTGCCCTACACATTATAAACTGAGCATGTGACATCTCAGGTGCTAATTTTGTTTTGGAAAATATATTTCGCAAAAAACGTTACTTATGAAGACTTAGCAAGATTAATTATTTTAAAAGATTGTATAAATAATTATTTTAATTTTACATTTATGACAAGGGAGCATGGAGTTTTTAAAAAAATGCTAGCATTCTTTGGCTTATAGCTTATTTGAAAAGGACTTTTCCCTCACTATTTCTGTTTTCCCTTCCTCCTGAGATGGATGTAGCTATTTTTACCTTCACTGTTTATGACTTACAGTTCACTGAGCCTGAAGAATAAGGAATCTTTCTTGGCAAATCCTATAGATCAACGCCTGGACCTTTGGGTCTCTGGATGCTCCCAGAGAGATGGGACTCATGCAGAGGAAAGAAGGCAGTCACAGGAGCCAGCGTTCCATGCTGTGTCCTCTACCACTGTCTGCCCACTCCACAGGCCATTTCTTTTGTGATGTCCTCATGTCCTGTCTGCTTTTGTGTCTGGAAATTCTCAGGGCTCTTGGGCATCCTGAACACTTCAGGGAAAGCGAGTTCAGGCTGAAGAAAGCAGATAGCTCGCTCCACCGTGTACTGCATGGTGTAGACATCTAGGGCGTGATGCCATGACCCTACAGCCATCAGCAGGCAGGAAACTCATCAATAGTGAGCAGGAGGTCATGACAGGGTCTGCAGGGTCCCACCCAGCTGCCTGTAACAGCCGCTGGACCCGAGAACACAGCCCTGCCTCCCCACTCCAACCCAGATGCCCAGAATTTCTGCTGTCTTCCAGGCAAAGTTTCCAGGTCAAATTGTCCTGAGATTTACCTCACTATAGGTCCTAGGGGACATCATTCCTTTAAAAAACACCTGTCTATTCCAGGTGGATTTGTCTGTGGCCAGAAAGACA
>NW_004524577.1:26580305-26586916 GCF_000260255.1 Octodon degus | reverse complement strand
CCTGTGCTTTGCGTCCCAGCCTTTCCTCCAGTGTCTTGAAACCTCCAGTAACTAACTGTGAGCTAAATAAACCTTTCCTTCCCTCATGGTGAGTGTCAGGTATTTGTCCCAGCAACGAGCGAGAAAAGAGTAACTGAGACACTGCCTGTCCCTATTTCTACCCCAGAGGTGCACAGCGAAAGCATTTCTGGGAAGCAGCGTGGGTCAGTTCCTGCCTTGGCATTCTGTCTCCACGCAGCTGTTGGGCGGCCAGGATTCAGCCCCTTTGCTCTGGTCTCGGGCCCCTGTGCTTTTGTTCACGCATGCCCCCGGCTCTGCTGTTAACTGCGCAAATCTGGTCGTCTGTGCGGCTAATAATGCTGAGATCCAGGAGTGCTTTAAATAGGTTACCTCTAATCCTTTCAGAAATGTTCCACAGTAAACATTTTCACCTCCATCTTACAGGTAAGAAGACCAAAGTCACAGTAAAACAGTGATTTCGATAAGGCCACACAACTTATAAGTCACAGAAGCAAGGTTGGGGTGCTTAAGAACCTCACCCTCTTCCCAGCCCCCTCCTGGTCCTGGAGGGTACGTTTGTGTCTTGTTAATTATGGTGTCTTTTGCATGGGCCTGGGATGCAGCAGGCTTTCAATCCTTTATTGTTATCTTTTAAAAATTAAGATCATGGCTGTATTTTAGATATACACAATGACCACATGCGTCGTAGGGACTTTGTGCCTGTACTTGATATAACTTGATTCTTCTTTTCTCCCATTCCCCTACCCTCCCATCTACCCCTCTTCCCCTCCTTATTTAAAAATGTTTTTATTTCCATTTTTGCTTTTCTTATTTTTTCCCTTCTTTCCTTTCCTCTTCCCTTTCCCTAGTTTCCCTTCCCACTAGAACATTTTCTTCCAATTTTATAATATATCTATTATACCTTTGGCCCTTATTCACACTTTCAGTTTCTCACACCAGAGAAGCCATGTGATGTATACACATGTCCGTCTGCCTCATTTCACTTTTTGCCTGGTCTCGGGGCTCATCTATTCACCCTAGAAATGTCTCAAGTTTATCCTTTTCTACGCATGAGTGGTATGGCATTGTATAAGAAAACCACATCTTTTTTATCAGTTGATGGGCATTTGGGCTGCTTCCAAGATTTATCTATTACAAGCTGTGCTGCTATAAACCTGGGCATGCATAGATCACTGTGGTACGATGTTTTCAGTTCTTCTGGGAAGATACCAAGAAGGAGAATGGCTGGGCTGAATAGAACTTCTAGGGTTAGGTTTTTTTCTTTTTTTTAGAAATCTTTCCACTGATTGCGCAGTGGTTGCAGCAGCCTACACTCCCACTAACAGCAGAGAAGGTTCCTTTTTCCCCAGAGCCCCTTCCTTCAGCATTTGTTATTGATTGATTTCTTGATGAGAGCCATTCTTTGTGGAGTGAGAGCAATACTTGCTGTTTTCTTTTTGATTGCTAAGTATGTGATAGGAGAAGGAGTCAGCTTTGACACTTGAAAGAGAATTAGGAACCTTGACACCCAGGCTGCGCTCTGCTCACTTGATTGTGGTACAGTCCTTGCACTTCTGAGCCTCCCAAGATAAAGGCAGCTCTTGCTTGCTAGGGTCTTGCTGGAATCTGGGGCTCTAGTGATGTTAGGGGCTCCCTGACTTGGGCTTGACTTTGAGCTCATTCTAGCCAACTTCGCTCCACTAGTAAGTCCTCTGCCTAAGCCCTGTCACTGCTCCTGCCCCCAGGGCTGGGCTGGTAGACTAGAACCTGCTTCCAGCAAAGACTCAGCCAGAATGATTACCTCTGGGGCGGGTGCTCTGTGCTCCTTTCCCAGTCCTCCCTGACTCCTCTGTCTGCCCAGGCCCCTTCTAAGCAATTGCTCATCTCTGTCTGGGGAGGAGTGGGGAGGGCATGGACATAGTGCAAGGGCAGAGCTTGAATACAAGACTGATGAGTCACTTCCCACTCTGGCAAGCCTGGAGGGGCATGAAGTGGGTAGAATTCTAGGTAAGGTTGCTGTGGGTGGCTGGCTGTGCCTCACTGTGTTTATTCAGAATCTCTTGCAAGGGCAGTTCTGGCCCACACTGACTGCAGAATTCATGTAAAATAAAACCTCATCGCTCCCTGCTTTCTAAAGCAATGCTCACACGCTCACTTCACTCTGCTGAACGCACATGCCACCTGGGACCAGCAGTGTGGCCCGGGGGGCTCAGCCTAGAAGAAACCACTTCTCTCTGCCCCTGATCTCACTGCCTTGTGTGGCTAGAGTCCCCTGAGCCTCTGAGTTCGCCTACTGGCTTAAGAGACCCTGCATGAGGCGATGCCTATGTAACGCACCGGGTCTTGCTTAGCTAAATTTCTCTCCTACTGGCTTCTGATGAAGAATAAATCGAGAGGACCAACAGGGATGTCTTGCAGAGCCTCACTGCTTGGGGACAAGGGGCTGTGTTGGCAGATCTCATGTTGAAACCGTCACTTCTCCCGCCAGAATATTCGGCAGGACAGATTTTTACATAACTAATGGGGAAAATTGATTTTCTGGGCCCGCTGGACCATGGGGGATTTCCGCTTTGGAATCACAGTTTAAGGGATGAGATTCCGAGAACGCTGCAGCTAACCGGCGCTTCGTTTGGAAGACCCGTTTCTCCCGAGTCCTTCCGCACAAGCTGGCTTGGTTCTCACGCGGCTTTGTTCATCTCTATTCCCGTCTTTAGCAGCAGCAGAAGAAGGGAAAAGAAAATCCGGGGCTACTGATGTTTATTTGACTATTGAGGCTAATTGGGTCACTTGCTGAAAAGAATAAAATCAAAGAGCTGTGGTCTCTATACTATTTCTCTCGCTCTCTCCTGTTCTGTAGGTGCGCACACCTCTTTACGCATGTGAGAATTTCCGTGTGCAGATGTGCATTTTGTCAAGGTGTGTTGCAAAGTGAGATGTGAGCACCAAGCTAAAAAGGAAGATGAGAGCATGTTATCCAGGCTCCTTCGCTCCTTGCCTGCTTTTTGTTTCCCCCTGAAGGTGTTCAGTCACGATGACACCCTCTGTTTACCTCTGGTGAGGAATCAGTTGCACATGACCATGCACACCGAGGCTTCGGCATGTTTGTTTTCCAGCATGTAACTGTGATCGAAAGACAAAAGGGATGACTGGATTTCAGGAGTGAGGAGGAAGACAGAAACAAGCTGGCAGCTGGGATCGCAGCTCCTGTGTGAGTGTTGGATTCTGGGAGAACTACTGGACTTGGTGCTCAGACAGTGCCTCGAAATGCAGGCAGACCTGGGCAGCCCATTACAAAAGCCATTTCTCCAGAAAATGTGTCCGTGTAGGGAGGACAAGGAGAAGGTAGTAAAAGGCTGTCTGAGTCTGTCGCCACCGGAGACTGCCGCTGAAAATCGTGCATAGCTGAAAGAGCAAATCACTCTTGTTTTTTTTTTTTTTTTTCAGTGATTGCGCTGGATTTTGAAATTAAACCCAGCGGGGCGAATGTACCTGCTTGAGCTCAGAGAGAGGTGGCGGGCTGCTGGGCTTATGAGTTGCAAACATGTATTTTTCAAGCTCGGGAGCTCTGTGCCTGCCCTGCTGGCGCTTTCATGAGACAATCTCAGGACGGGTGATCTCTTTTTAGCAGCCTCTGGTGTGTGTAGGCAGAGAGGGAGAAGCGTTTACTTTGGGGGTCGGATGGGGAGTGTTAAGTGGGCCAGAGGCGCGGGCAGTAAGTCATAGCCCCTTCTTTGGTTTTTCACAAGTTTGGAAGGTTTTGATCCTATTCTCAGGCTAAGCTTTGGGGTGATTTAAATTGTTCACAGTCAAGCCCAGCTCTTCGAAAATCTTCAAGATTTCTAATTTGATTAGATTCACTGGGGCCTAAAAGGACACCAGGCATGGAAGTTTCTCATTTTTAGTGAAGACTGGGAGCTAAAATAGCAGGGAGCATGAAAATTGAATGTAGTCAAAGTAGGCTTGAAAGTCCCTTAACTCACAGGCGTGACGATTTGGAGTTGCCTAGACTTAGACATTGGCCGCCCGGGCCTGCTGGGGCTGCCTGGTCCGCCTGTTCTCTTGGGCTTCTTGGGGCCTGTGCTCACTGCGAGGTGGCTCGGGGGTGCTGGTGGAAAGGAAAGCCTACTCAACTGTAGCCAGCTGGGTGCTCCTGAATTTGCTTAAGTTAAATCCATGTAGGATGGAGTTTTAGCACACCAATAGGTAGCCCCCAAAATAAGCATTTGGAAGGAAGAGCGGAGAGAGTGAAGGTGAGGGTGGGGCAGGGGGAGGGCGAGGGAGAGAGAAACAGAAACAGACTAAAGAGCACCATGGCCCAGATTTGTGAGTCAAGAAACCACAGAAACTGACCTGGTATCCACGCTGCATTAGGATAAGTTGGGGCTGGACAGAACTTGGGCATTAATAGACCAACCTTGACTCCCTGGCTTCACTGTGATCCATTTGTAGGTCTGTGGCTGTTACTACCAATATGTAGTACTGAAAACACACAGGCACTGACTCAAAGCACCTTATAAATGTCAGCACTGTCTGTACGCAGAATCACTGTAGCTAAAACTTCACCATTCCATTTCATGGATGTGGAAGTCAAGTCTTTGAGGTGATTCACAGTTTTGTCCCAGCAGGAGCATAAGGTGCAGATTGGTGTGAAGAGTGCATGGGCCTCCTCCTTGTGTCCTGTGGCGGTATCAGAAGTGGGTGGCTCCGCGCTGACCCTCCTTGGGGCTCAGTGATGCCGCTGGACCCAGCTGCCTTGGTCTCTCCTCTATGGGCTTTCTGCAGGGTCTTATCTCTGCCGCTACTCTTGTCCTGCCTCCTTTATCCTGTTAACTCCTGCTCCTCTGTCCTGGGCTTCAGCTGCTGGACTAGGGTCCACCCCGTATGCCTCTCCCCATCCTAGGCCTCCATTCCCACTGCTTCTCCCGCTAGACCCACAGTTTTTGGACAGAGATGCTGGGTGCTCCACTGTGGCACCCCCAGCTCACAGCATCCTGTGTGGATCACCATAGTAGGCAGTGACTGCTTGCTGCTGGGCAGCTGAATAAGGCAAGAGGGTACAGTACATCACTTCCTGTCCAGTTTCTCATGTCCAGGCACCTCCCACTTAATATCAGCAATCCATTCCTAAAAAATAAGTTGCTCTGCAAGAAAATGGTAAGGGGAGCCTATTTCTTATTACTTTAAATGGGAAAAATTACAATGTGTTACACATCAACCCCAAATCCCTACGCAATTTCCTAAAGCATAGCCGGAGAATAGGAAAATGTGCTCATGTAACTGAAAGATTCTCATATTAGGATACAAAATGCCTAAAACACTGCTTTCTGATGCCCAGCTATTTATGTGGAAGTTGACAAATAACTGCCTGGAGGGTAGTAAAATTCTCTCATCCAGTGTCATAGCTTTTCTCCCTCGCTTTACTCTCTTCAAGTTTTGCTTCAACACTTTCTCAAATTTGGAAGGACTTATTGCACAATAATACTACACAAAAAATCAGGGCAAGTTATCCTGAGCTGTGGAAAGGCATTCAGGACAAGCACACAACAGCCAGAGAATGGCTCACACAAAACTCACCACACTCCTGCTCAAATTTGGAATGCAATGGAAGTCTACACCTGCACATTGTCTGTTAAAAATGATACACTGAATTTTGGGATTGTAAATGTAATAGGCATTTTTCCTAAACTTCACCACCCGAAAAAATAAGTCATCATAGCTAGTCCCTTCCTCTTTCTCTTTCCTCTTTCCTTCAAAATAATGAGTCTATGAAATTTGTGAACAATAAAAGGGTCAGAATCTGCCACCATAACATACGGAAGGCACTGGCGAATCAGCAGACGTGGGGAGATACTTTGTCTGCGCTCTGCTATCTGCCTAAAAGCAGAGTCTTCTAGAAAGATTTCACTGTCTTAAATTCCTTTTTTTTTTTGGGGGGGGGTCTTTTTAAGACAGGGTCTTGCTATGCAGTTTGGGCTGGCTTTGTACTCAAGTTTGTAGCCCTAAGGCTGGTCTCGAACTTGCAGCAACCCCATCCCAACCTCCGGAGTGCTGGGATTACAGGTTTGCACAACCACACCCAGTTCCTCTTAAATCCCTCTTAAGGGAAACTCCTTGAATCAGGGAAAACAATAACTCCTGTCACCAGAAACAAGAAGCTGATACCTAATGGACTTCTCTAAAATAAACCTTATCATAAGGGATTGATTCCTATGATTATGGAGGTTGAGAGCCTCATATTCTACAAGCTGGACACCCAGAAGAGCTGGTAATGTAACTCTAGTTAAAAGCCTCAAGAGCCAGGAGAACAATGGTGGAAGTCTCATGCAGAAGGCCTGAGAACTGGGGAAGGTGATGGGGTGAGTCCTATGCCCATAGCAGGAGGTGAATATTTGGTTCTGGCAGTGAGTCATCGGAACATCTTTTCATTTTTCTGCCTTTTTTTTTTTCCCGTTAGGACCCTCAACTGATTGCACAATGTCCTCCCACATTGGGAAAGGTGATCTGCTTTTCTCAGCTCACTGATTGGCTGTGGTTTGAATGACCCACCCGAAGCTCATCCGGAAATTTAATGCCTGCTGTGACCTATTGAGAGGTAGGACCAGGTGAAACAT
>NW_004524577.1:26562503-26574042 GCF_000260255.1 Octodon degus | reverse complement strand
GTGCTGATCATCTATCCAACTTGCTGGTCTATGGAGATACCCAATGCTCTTGATTCATTAAAGTAAGACACTGAACATTTTTTTTTTAATTAAAGCAAATGTTCAATAAGAACAGGTACATTTAGTATTGGTTCTTCTCTTCTTTTGCATGGTAATCAAACTCCTGAATTTAGTTGGGGTTATAATTGAGACTACATCTCCCAGCTTTTCTTGCAGATGAGGTGTGGCAGTGTGGCTAGTTTCCACCAGTGAAATGTGAGTGTCGGTAGAGTAGTCCTTCAGAATCTGCAGGGGATCTATCCCAAGACCCCAGTAGATACCTGAAACTATGGCACAAACCCTTTATATGTAGTAGTAGTAGATATTTCCTACATATAGAAGGTAGGATAAAGTTTAATTTATAAAGTAGCCATGCTGAGATTAACAGAAATAATAAAACAAGAATTATAAAACTATATATACTATAATAAAAGCTATATGAATGTGGTGTCTTAAAATATTGTTCTCTACTCACCTACTTTATGATTTGAGATGGTACAAAGCCTACATAACGTGGGGCCAGGGAGACGGCTCAGTAGAATAAGAGCTTGCCTGGCAAGCACAAGGACCTGAGTTCAATCCCTTGTTCTGAAAAAAAAAAAAAAAAAAAAAAAAGTCTACGTAATGAGATGAAATGAGGTGGGTGATGCAATCATTATACTATATTAGGTCGCTCTAGGAGAGTCACTTGCACATGGGCACTGTGATGCCAGGACAGCTGATTTCACAACCGAGAGACTGCTACTGATGTGTGGGTAGAATACGCAGCACAGATACCCTGGGCAGAGGGCTAGGACTAAGCAGGAAAGAGCGAGAGCCCGTCATGCTGCTAAGAATGGCATACAATTTTAAAACTTCTGAATTATTTATATTTAGAATTTTCCATTTAATATTTTGGGACCATGATTGATCCTGTGGGTAACTGAAATCATAGAAGATGAAGCTATGGATGTAGGGAATGGTGTTCCTAAATAATTTAGAAGTCAAGGGCCCAATAAAGATCTTCATAAAGCAGTTTGGTCCAGTGGGCTCTGTGCAAACGACCAGGAGCTCTGTTCTGTACAGCTCACATTTAGCGACACCAGGAACGTGTTCAACATAGTCCCTGGCATAAAGTCGGGCTCACTGTTGAACGAATGAACACATGAACACGTGCCTAGATTATTCTATTGGAATCTAGGCATTCATGCTAAATGGTGGTTGTCTTTCATTATAGGGATGGCTGAATTACAAAGATGGTCTTAGTGCAGTTTTGAGTGGTCCCCAGGCTGGCTAGTGCTGTCACTTGTACCTCCTCATGGCTTGTACAAGATCCTTCTAGATAGCTTGTGGTAGCACCCTAACAGAAGTTAGAGAATGCCCTGTGTGCCTATCACACCTCAGATTATGTTGAGACTCATGAAGACAAAGGGTTGAAGGAAAGTCATGCTCATTTTCTAGAGTTTGCCAGTCTGTTTTGTACCATAGCCAATTTTTCTTTCAAAACTTTTTTCCTTGGATTCAAGCCTGAATGATTAGACAAAGGAACAGAAACCCATTTGTTGTATAACAAGAGGTGAGTACATTGCCTTGGGGGTGGAGTGGTGACAGTCTTCCCATATAAGATAAAATAGTCAGGGCCTCATTGGAAGCCTCCCAGGACTCAGTTACCTGCTGGAGTCCACAGATGTTCATTTCCTCGCAGCTGGAACCAGCAGGATTGACTTTAAGTCTCAGGAGCATCCGGCCTCAAGACGGCCTCAAGACGCACTGGGCCTGCTCAGTGGCTGTGGCCACCTAGTGAGCAGCTTCCTCCATCCTCAGCACTCTGTCCTTGGATTTCTATCTTTTTTATCTGGGAAAAAATATCACAAGGACATAGAGCCCAACAGCACTGATTGCCCTGCTAGTTTGTTGATTAAGTCCAGGAGATGCTGGTGTCTGCAAACACATCTTATTAGGTATGATCAGGCAAGTAAATTGTCCCTGCCCTCCAGCATGCTGCAATAATTAACTCCAATGCTAACAACTAAAAGTTAATCACAGCAGGTGCAAAGCCAGACTCTCTTTGTCTGCATGCAAAACCTCTTTCCCGTCCTGGCCCTAAGGTGTTAGCCGGAGTCTTGGACCGGTTTCTTTGAAAAAGAGCCTTTCCTTTCTATGAAACCATTCAACATATTATTCTTTTAATTTAATTAGGTTTTTAAAAGGTTAACCATGACATTTTAATAGCTCAAGCTCACATTAATATTCCGAGAACACTATTTAGGCCAGTCACTTGTGAGTCAAGAAAGATTTTTTTTTTTTCCAGAAAAGGAGTTGGGTTTTAGGACAATTGTTTAAAATAGCTTTTTCTTGATTAAGATGAGTATCTGACTATGAAGGAAGTTTTTGAAATAAAATACACATAGGACATTGAAAGATGTTAAAACCATTACTGGATACAGTGTTTGCAAGTGAGAGAGTGGGACTGTGTGTTTATGGAGATTACCCTGAAGGTGGGTGCTGCCCTTCAGCAATGAGCAAATTAGTGGACTGCTCTTGTGATGTGCTGTGTGTTGTCAACCTAATGTTTTATTTATTTGCCTGAGAGCTGCTATCTTCATTAGAGAGTTTAGAGAGCAAAGCAAGATGATATTTACTAGCCTGGCAAACTAATAAGCTCTGCTCATGTTTTTTCTTTTGCTATCATGGCTAATCGTTGTTTTTTAAAAAATAGCTATTTAATATGCTAATAGATCCTATGGGATCAGGAGCCAACCTTAACTTCCTGTACAGGGAGGCAGCAAGGACTAATTCAGTCTCCCGGGAGCACGTGGCTGTTGTGTGGCAATGTGATGCTGGTTTGGGGGAAGTGGGGGTAGAGGTGCAGGGGCTATTCCTGCCCCCCAAGAAACATTAGGACAAGTAATGGGTTCAGCCTGGTGAGACTGGAGATGGCAGCAAAAAGTAGGAAGGTGCTGGGCTTGACAGCCAGGAAGATTTTGCCAGAAGGAAAGTTGTATGAACCAGATGAATGCTTAAACCAGGTGTTCCTAAGGTGTGGTCTCCACCATCATTGGGGTCTGGAACTTGTTAGCAGTCACTCTGTCAGGGTTCACATAGGAACTGCTCAGGCAGGAAGTCAGGAAGAAGTGGCTAAGTACACTGTGTGTGTGCGCACGTGCGTGTGTGTGTGTGTGTGTGTGTGTGTCCCCAGAGACTGTGCTTTAGCTAGCTTCTTGGTATTCCCTGAAGTCCAGAACATGTGTGTTTCTGGCCCATGTAATGAATTGAGAGATGTTTGAGTTGAGCAGAGTTTTGAGATTGAGGGAATATACAGGGATGGGGTGTGAGTCCAGGAGGCTAGAAAGATCAACTTCATTCAGTGTCAAAACAAAACAAAACAAAAAACAGGGAAGATATTAATATATTAATAGCAGTTTGAGCTATCTGCATGTGTGAATGGTTTCTAATAATAACCGATTTGGTGCTGGGGAGCAGGAACAGACTCAGTGTTGCTTAAACAAAAAAGAAACTTTTAAAGAAGATACTATGATATTTCACTTCTATCCAAGGGAGGATTTGACCAGCAGGGCTCAGAAAGGTAGTTTCCCCCCGCCCCCTCTTTCTCTATTTTATTTCCTCAGGTAACATTCCCAGATGGAACATTTCTGGTCTGGAGACTGTGAACAATTTCATGCCTCTTGATGGGTATGGCCGAAAGCTTGTCGTGGTGCATGAAGCCATCAGCACTGAACATAAACAGGAAATTTACTGCACTCAATGTCAATTTCATTGTTTCTAACTTGATGGGGGAAAAAATGACATATCATTATTTGCAATTGCTTATTAATGAAGTCAAATATTTAAAGTCATTTTAATTTACCCATATTGTATCTCGCTTGAAAAATAGCTTTTGCCCTTATTTTATTAGATCTATTCTATTCTATTCTCCAGGTATTCCAAATAATAGTCATTCCAGCCAAGCAACGAGGACATCATCATGGTTTGGTGGCTACAGAGGATGGCTGCTAAGCGAGGAGAAAATGCTCATTACTCTGTCCACAAGTGGACAGGACTCAGGGGGCAAGAGAACCAGGTCCAAATTCTAGCTCTGCCACTTAAGACCTGGTGATAAGTCATGACTTTCTGTACTCCACTGACCCTCATTGTCCTCACCTAGAAAATGGGAATCATCTGTTCTAGCTACAGGATGCATCAGAGATCAGAACGAGCAGTTGATTCTGATTTAGTTTACACTTGGTAAGTTAACGTCTTGAGGTCCCTACAGGTGAGGACTTTTGCTATTAAAATGGGAAGACCAGCTTTTCCCCTCCTTGCCCAAATGGGATTCAGGGCATGGCTGCAAATTCAGGAGACAGGAGTGGTCTTTCAGGTGGTAATTTTTATTTCTACTTGCAGGTGATGGGCTTCAGGAATATGTGGAGGGACCTGACATTTCATTGCTTCTGGATGCAAACTTGCCTTCCTTGCTTCTTCCCTCCAATATGTAATGCGCCTAGTCCTGGGATAAATAGGAACAGCTGGAACTAGCCCCCACTTCCACGGAGCTGTGTGTTTCTTCAGGAGGACACACTGCCACAGTGTCTTCATGGTCAACGCGGGTCTTTAATTTGCTGGACTGTACTTTACAATTCATAGGACACATTTTCATCAATTTCACATGTTTGATTCCATCAGTGAAGTAGAGCGGCAGGTAAGCCCATTATGATTGGAGTGGGAAGCCTTGGATGGCTGCCTAAGGCCCAAGGCAGAGTGAGCTTTGGTGGGGCCTGGGTCCTCTTCCCTGCTCTTCCTCCAGCTTCTTTCCCAGGATTTGCCCTTACCAGAGAGTTAACTGAGCCCTGCTCTGATGAGGAAACCGAAATGGTGGGGTCCCCCTTGAGAGGCTTAACTCACCTGAAAACTGGGTTGGGTTTTGTGTGAAACACAGCTCCTACCCTAATTTAGAAAAGAAAGCCCAGCAGCCAGTAATTAAAAAGTGAAAAGGAGAAGAGGTGCAGTGAGGAAAAGTCCCTGCAGAGCAGAAAAGCCAGGCAGCAGGTGCTGGAGGGTCAGAGAGCTGCAGAGGTGAGGCGGGGGCCGCAGGGGCTCATCTGCTCTGGCAGGAAAGTCCCTGCTGCTCAACGGAATTACAGGAGATGGTTGGGGGGGATAAAGGGGGATAAGCGAGCCAGATAGAAAAGCTTGCAGAAAATTGAACAAAACCAGGAGAAGATGAGGCAGGCTAAAAAAAGCAGCTCAGGAAACCTGAGTAGGAGAAGAAGCTGATTTCCTTGACCTGTCTTCCAGTCACAGGTTGGTCCACAGGGCGGTGGTGCCTTCCTGCCTCTGTCCTCGGCCTTCAGGGCTGTCCTGGGGATTACTCACTTGATGATCTCCGCTGGACTCTGACCCCTTGGGGCAAAGAGCTGCCGGCCACCTTTTATCTCTGGTGCCTGGTAGGATGCCCCAGGCAAAGCAAATGAGGCTCAATTGCTGTTTAATCGGTTATAGGTTCAGGCTCAATTGCTGTTTAATCGGTTATAGGTTCGTGCCATTGAGATTTTTATTTTTTATTTATTTACTTTTTATTTTATTTTTTGGTGGAACTGGGGGTTGAACTCAGACCCTTGCACTTGACAGGGAAGTGCTTATTCTACTGAGCCATCTCCCCGGCCCGAGATATTTTTAACACAAGGGAGCGCTGGTATCTACCCCAAGATTTCCTGACACAGGTTAGAAGAGCTTGGAACCCTACCCACATCACTCAGGCCTGTGAATCAGTGGGTCAAACTCTAATCCAGGCTGTTGGTAAAACTCAAATTTCTACCTTCATTTTCCGCCTCAATCTCAGAGAATGGCTTGACTGTTGATTTTTGATTGGGTGTGCGCAGTCCCATCCTGTTCTCCGCGGGCCAAAATAGCCAGCTCTCCAGCTTCGCCTCCTGACATCTCAAGGAGGAGAAAATAGTAGTTTCTTTTCCCTCCTGCCTCTTTCTTCTTCGACCTCTGCCTTCTCACCTTGGCTAGCATGGCTAGGTTCTAGAGGTTTACAACCCCATGGTGGCTGCCTGCCGGTCTCGAATTTCACGAGACTTTTAGCGCCAGCTTCCATTTGGCAGTTCAATATGGGGATGGCAGCTCCACCTCCTCCTTGGGAGGCCTGGCTTTCTCTCGTGCCTCCAAACATCATGGATCACCTGTTTCTTCGCTAGCTCCGTGACTCCTGCTGGAAATTCTTTGTTGAATTCACCTGTTTCCTCCTTTTTGGGCTGGACATCTCCCGGCATGGACCCAGTCCCCTCTCCTTCAACACTCGGGGCGGCCACACACACACACACACACACAAGGCCGTGACCTGAAGCTAGAGTTTATCGGAAGACGTGGGGATAGGTGTTGCTTGTGTGGCCATAACAGACAATTTGCATACAACCAGAGAAAACTGGCTATGAGCCATCCTTGTGGCTGCCCTTTCCACGTCACCGCCACCTGTGGCTTTTGGCTTCTGCCTTCTTGCTCCTTCCTCTCGCCTTCCTCTTTCCTCTCAGGGGCTCCACCCCCTCTTGCAGGTGGCCCGTGAAACCCAACTGCTGGAGGAGGCAGGGGAAGAATGGAGCTGAGAGGGCCCCGCTTATCCTGGAATTTACCAGCCTGGGGCACAGTGGGAAGAATAACTTCTAGGAGGATAAGAACCAGGGTGGGAAGGCCCGGGCAGATTAAACCCATGGCAATTTGTTAGAGTGTTATTCTCAGTTCTCAGCTCTACATTAGCAGTGGCCAAAAAGGGAGCCTAGGCTGGTTGACCCTGCCTGCTTGCCTGCCTGCCTTTCTTCCCCCCTTCCCTCCATTCCTACCCTCTCTGCTTCCCTCCCCTCCTCCCTCCCTCCCTTCCTTCCCCCTCTTCCTTTCTTTCTATTTGAAATAGTGGCAAAGTTTATTTGAGAAAATAGAAGTGAAGAGTAGGGGAGAAACCGGCTCTGCATAGCAAATTTGGGCTGAGCAGAGAGAAAAAGGGTAAAAGCAAAAATGAAAATATATACTGCCTCTAGCAAACAGCTTGGGCTATTGTTGAACGTTACCATAGCCGGTCAGTCTGTCTGTCATCTCTCTCTTTCTCCTTTTGTCTTTTCCTTTTTCTTTCTTGTCTTGCTAAATCACTAAGTTACTCAGGCTGGGTTCAAACTTGAGACCCTTCTACTCCACCTCTGTGGGATCACAGGGGTGTCACTATGGCTAAATGGCGGTCTAGATTTTCAGTGTTTTATCCCTCAGATGGTTTCATAGAAGAGAATACTTTTACTGTATAATTACCAACATCCTCCTGTAAACTTGAAGTGTCACATGCCAGCCAGCAGGCACTTCCAAATTTTTGCCATTAGCCTTTGTTTCCATTTTTTTTTTCACAGTAGCTCTATAACTTAAACTCCATATTTATCGAACAGCCAAGGATACATCTGAGCTAGGAATGACAGCATGTGCAAATATGATTAAGACATGCTCCTGGCTATCAACTCGAGCGAGTAGAAAATAAACATAAGGTTATGCTGTGTCTTTTAAATCACTTTTGAGGGGCCAGCCAAATAGCTTAGCAGATTAAAGCGCTTGTAAGCAGGTGCAGAGGCTGAGGGTTCGATCCCTGGGCCTGCTGGCCCCACCCTTGGGGCGTGCTGAGACAGTAATTGAGATGGGGCGTGGTGCCGTGTGCCTGTAATCCCAGCTCTTGGGAGGCTGTAAACAGGATCACTATGAGTCCAATCTAGTAGTGAGACCCTGAACACCCTGTAGACCCTTCCCTAAAATTTAAAAAAAAAAAAAATCACCTTTGAAAGCATTCTGCAATAGGTATGAAGTGGGGCAGGAAATAATGCTCTAACTTGAGGAATGGCAAAACAGACCCCCAGGGACTTGAAGTGACTAACAAAGACTGTCATAGGAAGAGGTAGATCCAGTGCAGTTTTTGACTCCTGATCTCATCTCCCTGCTACTGTACCAATGCCCACACTGGGTGCATCATGTTCCTAGAAAGACTATTTGGAAAATTAATTGATCTCTGGTTAAAAAAAAGTCTTTTTCATATATCGAAGAAATTCCCTCTTGGGGAAAGAATGGGCAGCCACTTTCTTCTTTACTCTTTTTTTTTTTTTTTTTTAAGTCCAGTGTCCAAATCCAAACATACAAGGATGATTTCAGAATTCTAATCCAAAGGATATTTAGGGTTCTAAGGTGGTTAAGTGTGAATTCTAGTTTTATTAAGCCTTTTGTCCTCTTTAAAGGTAGATTTTTGAGCAAATATTACTTGTCAGAGCTGAAAAAATGTTGACACCCCAGAGTTCAAAAAATGCATACTGAATGTACACAACTAGCAATACAATAGATTTTGACAAAATTCCCAATTTCTAAAAGCTTATATTGACTCCTCCTGGTCTGAGAAAACCCGGTGGGTGGGGGGATGAGAACCATGAATGTGAAGCTTGTGAGGTGCTGCAGTTCCTAGACAACAGGGCAAGCAGAGACAGAATTGCTTCACAGCTGCCCTGGAGTCAGGTTTGCGTACTGTGGCTCTGTCCACTTCACTAAGGCTTTTCGTGATCCAGAACAACAATAGACCATACTGAAGTGTATGTGGACTTCAACTAACAGAGCCATGAAACAGAGAGTGGGAGGGAAGCTTCACAGCATCATTGAGCTGCAGGACACAGCTCTTAGCGTTGGGTGCTTCACAGCGTGAAGAAGAAGGCAACGGACGGAACTGGAAGACACAGGTTCATCCGATACTCCACCTGAATACGGATCAGTGCCTGTTGGCAGTTGGGGCGGACGTGGTGGGTAGTAGGAGACTGGATTTTGCTCAGTGTAAGCTATATATATCTATGAAATGTCCCACCAAACCCCAAATAATACATGCGTATCAAAATAATCCAGAAAGTCTTACATGTTAAAGAAATTGAGAATTTTAGAGAAAAATTTAGATAACTGCATCTTTACCCTTAGGGGAAGGAAATGTTTCTTAAGGAAGACAAACAGAGCAGAGGCTCAGAACGAAAGGATCGATACGCCTGAATATATTGCAATTAAGAATTTTTCCAGCAAAAGATGGTCTCAACTTCATTTTTAAAGTGAAAATAATAATGCCCACCTTGTGGAATGCTGAGATGACATAACACTTAGCACTTAGAAAATGATAAACACCATTTTTCTCAAACAAGAATGCCATTACTTGTCAAACATATTGAGTCGTATCACAAGGCATATTTAAGCCAGGCAAACCACAGAAAGACACGTATTCAGTATCATGTAATAGTTTTGAGCGAAGGATGATAATGCACGCTACATTTATCAGAGGGCTAAAGGCAGACAGCGTATTTATTGAACATCTACGTTATGCATTATGCTGGAGGTGGGTTAATTTGTATCAATGACCATGACTTTTTAGCCATAATCTAATTTGTCTGTGACCAGGGCACAAAAAGAAACTTCACTTAATTTGATATTCTGTACATAGCATTTATAAGAGAACTTTGGATCCAGGCGTAGTGACGCATGCCTGTCATCTCAGCGGTCTGAGAGATTCAGGAAGGAGAATAGAAAGTTCAAGCCTAGCCTGCCTAATGACAAGATAAAATTTAAGAATAAAAATTCTTCGCACTCAATCCCCAGTACTATAGCATACCCCCACCCCCCAACTCCCCAAGAAAAACTCCACTTTGGCACTACCAAGGACAGAAATCACAGAATTATCCAGGATAGTGTAAAGTAAAAGAGACAAAATGTAGATAAATATTCATGCTTTTAGGTTGTTTTGTTTTGAAAATACTAGGACAGCTCATATCAATATGATCCAACACCCAAGACACATGGCCAGGCTAATATGGAATCCTCCTGCTTCAGCCTCCTGCATGCTGAGATTTCAGGCATGTGCCTCTAAGCTTCGCTCCCTATTATGTTTATTGATTTGTGTATGTCAAACCACTCTTGCATCCTGGGGATAATTCCCAGTTTGATCATGGTGAGTGATTATTTTGATGTGCTGCTGGATTCAAATTGCTAGTATTTTGTTGTGGGTTGTTGTATCTATGTTCATCAAGGGCATTGACCTGCAAGTTTTCTTTTCTTGGTGTGTCCCTATCTGGTTTGATATCAGGGTAATGTTGGCCTCAGAGGATACATTTGAAAGGGTTCCTTCCCTTTCTGAAATTGTTGGAGAAGAGCAGTGCTATGGTTTGTGTCTAGGTCATAGGGCAGCTTCTGGAGTTTGTGATTGGTTCATGATCCAATGCTGGGATTATGGGTGTGAGTGCTACACCTGCCCTGGGGTGGACAGCCTGAACACAATATAAGGAAGGGAGAGAGGCTTGCTAGCTGCTGCAGCCTTTGCTTCTCCCTTTGCTCTTTGCTGTTTTCTGTCTCTGTGAACTGCTGCCCTCTGCCATGTGCCGCTCTGCCTTGGAGCCGGCAGGGTATGGACTGAAACCTCTACTAACTGTGAACTAAATAAACCTTTCTTTCCTTGATTTTGGGTGTTGGGTATTTTGTCTCAGCAGTGAGAGAAAAGTAACTGAGACAAGTAGCATTACTTCTTTAAACATTTAAAATTCAGTAGGATGCAGTTAGGTCCTGAGCTTGTCTTTGTTGAGAGGCTCCAGTGGCATTATTTGTTATTAGTTTACTCAGGATTTTTAAAAAATGTTCTCCTGATTCAGATTTGATAGGTCATATGTATTCCAATTTTTTGTTTCATTGATCTTTTTATTTTAATGTTCATTGATTTCTTTTCAGATCTTATTTTCTCCTACCGATTTTGAGTTTGGCTTGTTCTTTTATTTCTAGGCCCTTTAGATGAATCATTAGATTATTTATTTGAAATCTATTTATTTTTCAGGATAGGTGTGTGTAGCTATAAACTGCCCTGTTAGTGCTGCTTTTATTATAGCCTGTAAATTTTAGTATGTCGCATTTTCCTTTTCATTTGTTTTTCAGAAATTTTAAATTTCTCTTTGGATTTCTCCAATTAAGTGTTAGTCACTTAAAGTGTGTTACTCAGTCTCTCTGTATTTGTGTAATCCCTAAAGCTTTTTGTTGTTGATTTTTAGTTATACCACAATTTATTGTAGCAAATTTCTACTTTTACTACAATATATTATAGTAAAAAAAGATGCACTCTATGATTTCAGTTTTTTAGAATTTTGTAAGGACTTTTGGCTTGATAGATGGTATATTCTAGAGAAAGTTCTGTGGTTCAAGAAGGTGTGGTATCGAAAAATATTTATGTGTGATAACATGTTTAATGATTTAATTTAAAAAATAAATTTGGAGGGCCGGCGGTATAGTTCAGCGGACTAAGCGCTTACTTAGGTAAGCGCAGGGACCAGAGTTCAATACCTGGCTCCGTCTGCAGCGCTGGCCCCACCTTTGGGTGCGCTGAGCCGGTGATGGAGTCCGGGCACGGTGGCGCGCGCCTGTAATCTCAGCACTTGGGAGGCAGAAATCAGGAGGATCACTATTAATGTGGGCTATGTAGTGAGACCCTGAGGAAAAA
>NW_004524577.1:26534178-26561913 GCF_000260255.1 Octodon degus | reverse complement strand
GTGTGTCCCCATGTGGCTGGTCACACCCTCAGCCTCAGAGGGCACACATTGTGATCATCTTGCTCTTGAGAGTGGTACCCTCCATTCCTCTCCATGCCACAGTGCCTACCTGCTACAATTCAGGGTGCTAAGTAGGCTTGAGTTCTGGGACCACAGTCACCCTTCTGGGCTAAGTTGGGTTCCTGAGGCTGCACCCTCCACTCCCAAGCCAGTGCAGTGGAAGATCTGTGGGGTCCCAAGATGGGAATATGACATGTAAGACTTTAATTCATCTGGAGTTGATTGTTACATATGGGTTCACTTAGAAGCATTCCTTTTATCTTATTCCATATGGATGATTACTTTATTTTCCAACTATGTTTAGTTAACAGTTTCTCCTTTCCTTACCAACATGTCTTGCCAACTCAGACATAGATCACAGATCCACATATACAATCACAGAATGAGACGTTATGCAGCAGTTCAAAAAAGATAATTTGCATGCAATGGTGTCAATGAATCTTTGCCACATGGTGGACAAATGGGGAGAGTGTGCCAAGAATCGAGGATTATATGAGATGAATTATGGCTGTCTGAGGTCCTAGGGAAACAAACCAATCCAAGGCTAAAAGAAGTTAACTGACTTTTCCCAACCTCACTTGGTTGGGAAAGGGGCAGAGCCCCAAAACCAGGTCATCCAAATGCCAAGCTCTTCTATCAGACTGCAGAACAGTGTGTGCCTAACCTTTCTGGAAGTACATCCTCCTCAAGCTATGGAGCTACATCTGTTACTCCTGCTGAAAAACACCACCACAGAGAGAAGGCCAAGACCTTGCTCTTCCTGGATCCCTGTGCTCTTTCCGTCATGAGGTCTCCTCTTTCCCATGTATACCCTTGCCTCCTTTTCATTAGAAGTACACTTCAATCTCAATTATGCTTGGATATGTTTACATCTTTTCATCTTGATAAAAGTACAAAATCTTTCGGCTCTCTGCCCATCTCCTCTTAGCACTCAATATAATATATCTTGTTCTATATTTCTCACTTGTTTTTTTTTTTCTTTTCAAAGTTTTATTGATAAACATATAGCAATGAGACAGTTTCAAATCAAATCGAAAGTACAGTTTCAACAAATAATACACTACATATATTCTTCTTAGTGGTTAATTATATTTCTCACTTGTTTATGTTCCTTTTACTTAGCAAGCTCTTCAAGGCAGGGCTACCTGTCTTATTTATTGTTGTACTTGGTACCTAGCACATAGTAGCTTCTCAATAAATAAAAGGCATTGTGCTTTTCTGTTTCTATTCTACTATTTCATGTTTCTGCCTCAAAAGAGTTCTGTTCTGAGGTGTAGGAGTTAAAAGTTATCTGAGATGGGTAGCTGATGCTCTGATAAGCCCCAGTTGTTGCTAGCACACTGTGACTGTGTTTTGGTTCCAGTAACTGAGTTCTTCTTCCCTGGTTAATGAGCTTCTGCCCCAGTGGTGTGCCAGGAAACGAGACTCTGCTCTTCCTGTGGTGCTCAGGGGACATCGGCCTTGCAATGTATCTTCTGGACTGAATTTCTGCCATGCCATGCCTCTGATGCAGTTCTGCCCCCAGCCCCAGCCCACAACCTGTGGACTTCTTCCTGTAGCCTGAGGCAGGCTCTGCGACACACTGTCCTCATTCTGGTCTGTGTTTCCTGCTGGGGACTTTCAGAACGCCATCTACCTCACACACCCTATTCGGCCTGTTTGCCCCAGAAAGACCCAACCACTTCCAGGATGTCTTTGGGGTCACCTCAGGCAGAACCACTAATCCCCTCTTTTCTGCCTTGAAGGACATTAGAGTCTGTCTGGGGTTAGGGCAGGAAGGTGGGACAGTAGCAGAGAGGGGAGCCCCAGGAAACTGGTGGTGGCCATCTTCAGAAAGTCCCAGACCCTGACAGGAGCAGAGGGAATGAGTGACTCACTGAAAACAGTGTGTGTATTGGGGAGCCAAAGATTATCTTCTTTGTATTTTTATCCCCAATACTTACCACAGTGCCTGGCATAAATAGGTAAGCAGTAAACAGCAGAATGGCACATATTCTAGAGCAAGCTTTGTCCCTAATACTTTGTGTTACACTGAACCCATCAACTCATGGTTAAGCCTCAATTATCCCATCTGTTAAGTAAGAACCCTCATGTTTCTCACAGTGTTGTTTCAAGGGTGAAATAATTTAATGCACTTGGGAATCTAACATCAACAGCTTTCAATATTTTTCCAGCAGGTCTTCTTCTCTGCATGAGGTTTTAAATATGTATCCCAATGTGTATGTGTATGTACACATATTTATCTATTGTAAAACTTTTTCTATGCTATCATGCAATTACTATGTATTTTTAAAGGATGAGACAAAAATAAATAGAAATTCTAGAATGTCTGTCCTGTGACCCAGTGAATAACCTCACGTGTCCCTAGGCTGTGTTTATCTTCCTTTGGAGATCATGGCTTTAACGTCTGACACACACCTAAGAGGAAAAAGATAAGATGTTTGACTGTTTTTACTCACAGCACTTCTGACTCCAAATGCAGGGTGTCATTTCCAATACCACTTCAACTCTCAGACTCCAGCTGGGTGTCCTACAACTCAATTCAGCTCAATTCTGCTATTATCCTAGAGTGAGTGCTCAGATTCTGCAAATTAAAGACTGAGTTTCATAGTTCTGCTAGCCTTTCAGGTCCTGGTCACAAGTCCCAGGTTGTCACTGGTACTATTGACTGGACAGCTATAAACTGAGGAGTTTCCCACAATATATTCCTCAGGTTTAATAATTTACTGGATAGATACACAGAACTCAGAAAAATACTATTTATGATGTATTACAAAGGATACAATTTAGGAACAAGCAAATGAAAGAGATGAACAGGGCGTGGTATGGGGGAGGAGTGTGGGCCTTCTCTGGCCTTTGTGTTACCATACTCCTGGCTCTCAAAGTGTTGACCAGTTCCAAGTTATCTGACTTCTTCTGTGTAGAGGTTTTTAGGGAGATTTCATTATGTAGGGATGATGGGTTGTACTGCTGGTGATTGATGACTGAATTCAATCTTCAATCCCTCACCCCTTCCCAGTTTTACAGAGAAGGAACTAAATATTTCAACCTTCTAGTCACATGATTGGTTTCTCTGGAAACAAGCCCTAATACTGAAGCTATCTAGAGTCCCACTAAGAGTCACCTCAGTAGGATAAAGTCAGGGCTTGCTATGAATAAGGAAATGTGGTCCTATCACCCCATCACTTAGGAAATCCAAGGATTTTAGAAGCTCTGTGTCAGGAATTGGAGATGAGTCCCTGTAGCGTGCTGCTCAGTTGGCATTTTAGCGGCTTTATGCCAAACCCATTGGTTCATTCATATTTAGCTGACCAACAGGACACATCATCTCAATGGCAAAACTCCATATCACTCTCCTCACCCCACTGGATTCAATAAAGATGCTTTCATATTAAATTTTAAAGTATCATAAACATTTGTGTTTTGCCTGACTTGGCTCCCAACCAGAAAAGGTTGCTCACCATTGGTTTAATGTCACTAGTAACCACATGTGTTTCTTGGAAATGTAAATTCCTGGGCTTGTTATAGCAAAATGCTCCCTAGGGTACTATAAACAGATGTTCTGAGGCATTACCCACATCAACAGAGACAGCATCCCTCTTCTTTCTCCATGGAAGAAGCTGCATTGACAATGAGCCAGGATTCATTCATTCTCTCACCTAATGCCTGGGAATAAAAAGTTAAACTAGAGTTATATAGCCTTTACTTTCATGAACATTACACACTAACAGAGGTGAAAGACACAAACAACTAGTGAAGTAATCACAAAAAGGGTGAGTGTATTCGTGAAGATCCTCCGATGCTGAGATAGAGAACTGTGGGACTGGGAGTAGACATGAAACCTCAGGATGGTCAAGGAAAGTGTCTCTAAAGAGGTGATATTTCAGTTTATCTTAAGGGTGGGAAGCCTGAGGAGCTTAGGCCAGGGGATGGACTGTTGGCAAACATGAGGTGGGAAAGGGCCTGGAAAACTCTTGAGATGATATGATATATATTGCCTTATTTAGTTATGGTGAGGAATCAGGATTTTAGTGCAGCAAGAGGTCACTGAAGGGCCAGGGAGGACTGTTATATAGGGAATGCGCTTGACTAGTGGGTTGCATGCCTGGAATTAGAGGGAGGGGGTTGTTGCTAGGTATAGTAGTTATAAGTCAAATTTTAAGTATGCTGTAGAGTATAATTTATCTCCTCTCCTATATGACAATTTAGTTTCTCTTTCTTCTGGGTTGGAGAGACTTCATCTATAGTCTTGTCTGACTTTTTGCCTTAACCTGAGCTATACTGAGTAAAAGGGAATTCTCTTGGGCTGCATACAAAGCATATGATATAGTTAATATATATAAGTAACAAAACTTCCTTTGTTTTTTAATATCTTTCATTATAATATCTAAAAACAGAGAGGGAAAGTGGCCTTTGGGCCACAGGGTGGACATGCTTCTAGACTCTAGATCAAAACAATTCCAGATAAACATAGGCATGCCTGTGGTTCCTCATGAGGTTGAGGTTTTCCCTCCTCTTCCTTCCCTTTTCCCTGAGGTTGTCAGTTGTTCTCAGTCCTGGGTTTATCCTCCTTTTCTCAGAACCCCAAGGCACTGGAGTGTGCTGCATAAGTCTCATTAGCCTCTGTGCTCGGTGGCTTCTCTGAGAATGATTTCTGTTGGAGTTGATGATGTATTCCTGCTTGTCTCGGGTTCTTGAAAAATCGAAGCTTCCCTGGTTGCCTATGCTGCAAATTCTACTATGAATTAAAAAAAAAACAAAAACAGTTTGTATAGAAGCTCAGCTGAATTTGCCATGGGTATCTGTTCTAGAATGCTTGCATATCCATTTCCAGAGAGGAGACAGTGGGACTGTGGCATGGAAGATGGAAGAAGATTTTATACCAGAAATGCAGGGAAAGCAGCTTCCTTGTTCTGCTTAGGAGTTTCAAAGTATATCACCCTGAATATCAGGATGATAGCCTTGACAGGAAACAATGTCATAATGATAACCCTGACAGAAAAGAAGGCTTTGACCATTAATAAGTGAAGGTCCTGCGCTGAACAATAGGGCAAGAAGATGGGTCAGGGCAAACTTTCTTTCTCATTCTCCAGAGTTTAGGCAAGGATTTCTGAGGCTAGGAGAGCAGAGAGGAAGAGGGCCTGTGCCTTCCCTTCCTCACCCAATGTTGTGAGTCACTGGCTTGTAGAAGAGAGCAGGAAGAGTGAAGGCTGAAGCTTAGTTTCTGTCAGGGGAACAGCATTCCCCGTATGTGTTCCTCATGCCTCCAGGACAGGGCTGTGAGAAGCATGAAATCCCCATGCAAGGGCACAGAGTGTCCTCAGGGCAGAGGTGGGTTTTAGTTAAAGTAGGGAAGAGCAGCATGTAGTGAAAAGGGTGAGTAATAAAGCCTGTCTGTCACAGGCGCATGTTCTAGAATGCTTGCCTATCGATGTCAATAGAGGAGCCAGCTAAAAGAGATGAGCATAGGTATGGTAGAGAAGGTGTATAATCACAGGCCTCTGCATTTTGTTGGGGACCAGGTCATTGGACAGAAAGGCTGAGTGGTTTTATGTAGCCATGAACCTCACATCTACATTATTTCTAGAAGGACCAGTGATTCCTGCCAGCAGTCACTTGTGACCAAAGGAGTTATAAGACTGGTCTCCAGGATGAAGTTAACAGTCACAGGCAGTGTCAAGCTTGGTATCCCTCAGAAAACCTTTTGCTTTACACCTTGTACTTAGGAAATGTGTCATAAACAAAAACATGCCTTTCTCTTGTATGGGTTTGCTATGACTGCTGTAACAAAGTATTCCAGGGGCTGGCGAGATGGCTCAGTGGTCTAAAGCACCTACTTGGAACAAGCTTGGCAAAGCACAGGGACCGCAGTTTGATCCCCCAGCACCACATGCCAGCCAGCCCCGCCCCCTGGTGGGCTGAGCTGGCCACACACACACACACACACACACACTAAATAAATAAATGTTTAAAAACAACAAAAACAAAAACAAAGTGTTCCAAATGGGCAGCTTAAGCAACTGAAATTTATTGTTTATGCCTGTGGAGGCCAGAAGTGCGAGGTCAAGGTGTTCACAGGGCTGGTTCCTTCTGAGGGCTGAGGGAGAATCTGTCTCAGGCTTTCTCTTAGCATCTGGTGGTTGCTTTGGCCGCTGTTGGTTGGTAGGCCTATAACCTGAATCCTGCCCTCCTGAGCAGGGCATCCTTCTTTGTCTTCTTTACAAGGGTGCCAGGCATCAGGGAGGAGGGTCCTATCCTGCTCCAGCATGCCCTCATCTTAATCTAAGTACAAGGGCTGTCACCCTATTTCCAAGGCAGAGCACTTTCAGAGGAAGTGGGGTTAAAACATCACCACCTGAAGTTTGAAGGAACACAATTCAACTCACAACATTTGAAGTCCAATCTGTCAGGGAGTCCCATAAATATCATCTTGATATAAGAGAAAGAAACTCCAACCTGCTAGATGTCTGCTATGAGTTCATGTTCTCTACATCAAAGAATGAATTTTAGGAACAATGGAGGTTACAAGCAGAATATATTTATTGGGGGGAAAGAAAGCTTCTATCCAAGAGAGACAGAAGGGGTCCTGATTAGGTTGCCAAGGATCCTTCCTTTTCTAGGGATTAAAAAAAATTATTTAAAAAAAGGTCTAGGGATTTTTATAGAGCAAATCTACAAGGTGAGGTGGGTCCAAGGTGGGAAAAATGGGAAATTGCAAGGAGAGCATGAAGAGGGATAAAACTATGGTCAACCACTAAGATTATAAGTATTATTGCTCAGGTAAAATGAGTTAAATTGGGATCAAATGGGGAAGCAAGTCACATAGCAAGAGAGCATGAATGCACTACAGGGCTTTTCTCTTAGGGGGTTGGGTTAGTGGCTCTTCCTCATTTTCTCGAGGTGATCCATGATTCCTGCTCAGAATGTCAACCCTGATGTTTATCCTTAGCGAGGTATGTGTTTTATCTTTTGTCTTAAGGGGGCAGGTCTCTCTCCCTGTACTGGTTCCTTTGAGTGCCTAGCCTATAATATTTTATCTAACTTAGTTGCCTATACCAGTCTCTGAAGCAAGAGACTCCCTTCTCTCCAGCTTCTCATGCAGGCCACAGCCACGCTCGTTTGGACTATCACGGGCTTTGCAGTTGAGTTCAGTGTTCTCACGTGCAGTGGTGTAGCTTTTAACATTTTTCCTTTGGCTTGGCTGGATGTCCAGCTCCTGTCACCATGGTGAGTGATGCAGGAAGCTCAAACTAGTCACAGTCGGGTCAGCTCTGTCAAGTTCAGCCTCTTGTTAGTCTATTTCGGCTAGGCTTAGTTGCATTCAGGAGTTCCTCTCTATCCTCTCAGGTGAGATTATTTTTCCCTTTGGGTGCAGTGGCCTTCAGGAAGCAGTTCACTTTGCAGTCATTCTGCCCTGCATTTGGATTCTGTACTGCTGTCACGGCATCTACTGAAGACCCCCTTCCCTTGCCCGGCATTCGTGGAGGCAGCCCAGGCTCCCGTCTTGGGCCCACGCTGCCATCTCATCCTCGTGTTCACAGACTCCACCCAGCTCTTTCCATAATACCTGGGAAAACTTGGCTTTTCTTCTCTCAACTGCTAGTATGTACAAGACCCTGGCAGGAGGCTCTCTGGGCTCCTTGCCTGGACTCTGAACAGTAGTTGACCCTCTGCAGGTTTGTCTGCAGATCTTGCCAGTGTCCCAGAGCTCCTGGCAGATGATAGCCCCAGCCTCTTTTATTCCTGGACTTCCTGAGATATATCAGAATGTTCAAGTGTCTGCTTTCACAGTATGGATTGTTTCTTGACTATTATTTATTTACCTGTCTTTAGTCAGCTGTGGGCTTCCTCTTCCCCTTTGCATCCCTTGTGCCTGGCACAGTGGTTGACCTCATACAGGAGTCCTTTAAAAGATCTATTGACTCAGCCATCCTGGAGAGAACATTTGACATCCACTGTGGGTGCTGCATCTTAGGAATGACCAGGTAGATGAATCATGGGCTCTGCAGGCTGGGCAGACTCTCATTCTATGCCAGCTTTGCTATTTACTAGCTGTGCCACCTTAGGTAAGTGACTGTAGCTCACAAGGCTTAGCTTTCTCAGCTATAGATGGTAAACTACTTCATGGGTTGAAACAGGATGTAAATTAGACAAGGTATAGAAAGCACTTAGTATGCCTCCTGCTGCTTAAGTAAGTGTACTATAAAAGACTGCTTTTATTACCACAGTGCTTTCTTTAGATTCTGTGAGCACTCAAAGCTAGCAAATAAAATAATTGCCAGCCACTCTGGAGGAGGAGCTAATGCTGCTTTGCTCCAATCCATGCTTGACTAATGGTTGAGTTGGGTCCATCAGGCCGAGCGCTTGCTGATCAGGAAAGAGAGATCTGTGAGCAGTGGCAGCTGACACCTCCACTCCTAGTCCCCAAGAGCCACGGCCATCATGGGCTTGGCCCTTGCCCATCAGCTGAAGGCTGCATGATTCTGGCAGCTGTTCATGATTTCAGATAAATATTACTGTGGTTTAAAAATGAAACCACTCATATTTTTCTAGAACATACCAAGATAGCTCTGGTTTTCACTTCTAGTTCCAGAACCAGGAGAGGTAGAGTAGGAGATTGTAGGCTGTGAGGGAGGAAAGAGAGGTAATTTTTTGGTGAGGGCTCCTTTTGAGGTTTTGGGCGTGAGTGGCTCTATCAGCGTCCTTGCACTCTGACCGCTGTGACAGAACAGAAAGAACTGCTGCCCCTCCTCTCTGTTCTTTGCTTTGCCAGTTCTCTTCAGAAGGGTCAAGGTCAGGTTGGGGAGCGGTGACGTCACAGCTTTCTGTGTGTCGGGCAGATGCCAAGTTGAAGGCCAGCTTCTGTTTTCCACAATCAGGCCTCCCTTTGTGAGGAAACTTTTCCAGTGTGGATTCTATTTTGAGCGTTGCACTTTTATTTTTATGAAGGAAGTGGAAGGGAGTCTAGCAAATCTGAAATGGTAGGTGCATTGGCAAGGAACACTGACCTCCTTTTCCCTAAGTCTAAAATGCACCCAGGGAAAATAAAATCACATGCAAATAGCACCCATGTGCCAAAAATCAATCTTAGGTTCAGAGCGGAATTTCATGGAATAAGCAGTAAAACACAATGCTGAACTTCAGATCTGGGTGACCCTAACAACTTGCTGCCTCAGCTTTCTTAAAAGGAGGGCAACGATAGCAATCCCAATTAAATCTCTATTAGTTTATTGATCTTTTAAGAGCAATAACTGATCACATTATGTGCCAGAAGCTGTTCTTCATTGCAACCCTTAGAGGCAGACTTTATTACTTCTGTTTTACAGGTGGAATAAATAGAAGCAAAGGGAAGCTAAATAACTCCTGCAAGTTTGCACAGCCACAAGGACAGCACCAGCATCGGGCCGAGGTCTGCCTGGCCCTGCCTGTTCTCCTCCTGAACCTCAGTAACAAAGCCCTTCAAACTCTGTTGCTGGGGATCTGTGCGAGGTGACCCTGTGCTAGAAGCAGAGTGAACTTACGCAGGAAAAGCAAATTTTCTTGACAAGGGCAGGTTTAGTCTTAACATTCTACATCTAATACTAGCCATCTGATGAAATCTGTCCACAAATAGCTTCTTTTCTTCCAGTCTTAAAAAGAATGTATTAAAAAATGACATAAGAGCATTTATGCCCAAACATAGCCTAACATGGGCATGCTGTCCCAATGCTATTCCCAGTGCTTTGGGTATATTTCTGAGCATGTCAGTCTCCTACCAATCAAGGAGACAAATATTGACATTGACCCTACTTTCTGATTGTATAATTTAGGCACAAAGAGATTAAGCAACTGGCCCTATGTTACTCCAAAGAGCCACGCTGAGCCTGGATTTTAATTTAGGTAGTCTGGCTCCAGGACTCATGCACTTTCTGGTTATAGTTCTGAACCCTAACACAGTAGAACACACGTGACATTACGGCTGAAACAGCTATCTCCCATTTATGATTCTTGAGTGTATGCAAAGTGCTATGACAGGATGACACTCAGACATCCCCACTGTGACTCTGTTTCAGGGAAAATAGATTAAGGAAGTTGCCAGTGTCACATAGCAGCTAGTAAGTGGCAGAGTTGAGGTTCAAATCCATCTCCTTATAGCATCAAACTTCATGCTCTTTCAACTATATGACTCTGCCTCAACAGAAACAACCTGCAAAGGTGGCTGATGGGTAGCACAGGGTTGCCCTCCTGGACGCTGAGCCCTCTGCTCCCCAACCATCATCTTCCTGCTCAGTGCTGGGCCTTTGGCAAGGCCAATGCTCTTGGCCTCTTGCTCAGGAGTTTGCTGATGCAGCAGGATTAGCAGAGACTGAACACTGCTGGTTAGGACTGATTTTATCCAACTCAACTTTAGACCGAGTCTCTTGTTTCCACCTCTGTTGTCTCTTTGGGGCAGCAATTAGGTGTTTAAAGAAACCTGCTTGGGCACCTGTAATAAGACAGCATAATCCATAGCTAAGGGAAGGACTCCTTTGAGCAATAGCAGAGTTATGGTATGAGGAACTGGGCCAAAGTCTTTCCAGTTGAGGGACATCACCTCTTGACTTGGAATCAGATATTACTGTCTTTGCCAAAAGACCAGTACTTGTGCAACAAGCATGAATCGCTGTTTAAACTGAGGTATGTAAGAAACATAATTTCAGATATTATAAAAGAACTCAATTCCTATAGCTGATGTATCAGTACTTCAGCTGAACAGTTTTTTTTCTGGACTTTCTTCCCTGGAGACTATGCCCTAAATCTGGAGAGTTATGGGGGCGAGGGCCAAGTCAATCCTTCCAGACTGGTCCACCAGTCTGGTCTCTTCAAGCCTGGGCTTATTTGGACGTTGATTTCCTGGCTGTCACACCCCTTAGGTGTGGTGCTCTTCCTGTACCTGTGCTTTGCATCACATGTGGATGTCTGTGGTTGGGCTGGTTCTAGCTGAGTCTCCCGTGATGCATGTGCAGGCATTTTTCTCTGGAGTGGTTCAGCATTTGTGTTGTGATTGCCAGGACTCAGCTCTTTTTTTGCTTTTAGGACCCAAAGAACAATTGATCTTTATTTTTCATTTTCTTCTATTTTTTCTCTTCCCTCCTTTGCTTTCTTTCCTTTTTCCTTTCTCATCTTCCATCTCCTCACTCCAGGCTTGAAGAAAAAATCTTTTTTTTTTTGAACCGGGGATTGAACTCAGACCCTTGCGCTTGCCAGAGAAGCACTTATTCCACTGAGCCATTTCCCCGGCCCCGAAAAATCTTTTTTAAGGTGGAAAAAACTTGAGTGCTTAGGAAAATGTACTCTAACATATTGCCTTCTCATTTCTTCTAGAAACCTTATCTGTATTCAGTGAGCACCCCTTCTCTAAGGGCCTAGGCCTTTAAAACAAAAGCTAGAAAGGCCAATTGTTTTCTTCTCTGGTACATATTTCCTACCAACTATGTAAATGCAGGAATATGGTAGTGAGGGAGAGGGAAAAACAAGAATAAATGAAAAAATCATAGAGTAACATATTAAGGCATTACAGAAGAAAATTCTCCTTATTTAGGTATGCCTCCATAGAAGGGGACCATTAACTCACCAGGCTGCAGCTCTTGCTTTTGGGGTGTCCCTCCTCACCCCACGACCAAAATCTATACTTCCCTCTGGAAGGACTGAGATACTGCTGTTTACATGATATTAAAAGGAACTAGATGGGAACCTGGCACTTTTTTTTTTTTTTTTTTCTGAAGAGCATTAGAATTTTCTGATTTAAAGATTGGATTCTTGATTGAAGGAACTTCAAAAAGGAGCTACAGCAAATGTTTGGGAATTGTGAAATTTGGAAGAGATGGTGAGATGGAACTTTCTAGCATGCTCCTCCTCTTCCTAATTATGGAGCCAGGGTAGAAATCACAGCTTTAGCTCATCCTACTTTGCATGATTCTCAACTATTTACATAGTGGGCATAACTTGTTATGTGTTTGCTTCCCAGAGGCCAAAGAAATCTTAGGGAATTGGGGTGAAAAGAGGATAGTGGGAGCTCCACGGTCACTGTATGGACTCCAGCCAAGACAGAGTGGGGAGGACCCTGGTTGCCACTAGTTATCACAAGGCATGGTAGGATCTAGGGATAAGATGTGGTCAAGGTGAGTTGTCATCCTTCAAAACATAATCTAAGCCTGTGGTTCCTAATTTATCCCGCTCAT
Organism: Octodon degus; assembly: GCF_000260255.1. NCBI lineage: Eukaryota > Metazoa > Chordata > Mammalia > Rodentia > Octodontidae > Octodon > Octodon degus. The sequence continues at coordinate 26,549,653 of NW_004524577.1, read as the reverse complement.
AAGAAGGGCAACAAGAGCAGCAGTGAGAGGTCCTACCTCACTTGGGCTACACAATTATCTGATCAATACCTGTTGAATAAAGCCCACATCGCAGGCAGGGAATTTCTTTTTTGTTTAATACAAAGATGAACAAGATAGTGCTTTCCCTTGAGGAATTCAAAGGCCATTGTAAGAGACAGAATCCTATACAGAAAATTGCAGCCCTGTGGGTCTGTGTGTGTATGTGTGCTATTTCCTACTTTCTCATGTCTCCACCCTAGTCTTCTCTAGAATATAGGCCATAAGGTTTAGGGCCTGTCTGCTACTCTGGAGCAGGAGGAATACTCACCTGTTTGCTGAGCGAGGGAGAAGCTGGTATCACTAGTGGTTCCATGTTGGAAGGAGTGATGTGTTAATGTGGAGGCTGCTCTTCCTTTCCTTTCAGGACAGCTTCCTCTAAGCAGGGGTGCATGCATATTCTCCTCGGTATGATTAGATCTATGGTATGTGTTTCGGGTAGTGGTGAAGTTCCCGGCTGTTCACTCTGGCCACCATAAGTCAGGCCCACCAGCGTGTGTGTATGTGGCATGCTAGCACATCCGGCTGCAGGGCTAGCACTTTTCTCCCTCCGGCTGCATCTGTTATGTCATGAAGGTGATATTGTGAGGTCCATTTCTAAGACTATGTGTCTCAATCAATTCCAAAATCTTGGAGGAGGGGGTGATTTATTGTGCTCTTGATTCCTATCACAGGGTAAGTACTTTGATAGAAGGTGAACACATGCCTGTGTGGTGCAAGAGGAAGGGGGCCAAGTCAAGAAATCTGTCATGGGCTGGTGAGATAGCTCAGCAGACTAAGTGCCTGCTTAGGCAAGCATTGGGACCAGGGTTCGATTCCCCTCAGGACATGCCCCATCCCTGGGCATGCTGAGTCAGTGACTGAGTCCAGTAAAGGTGCCTCATGCCTGTAATCCCAGTGCTGGGGAGGCTGAAAACAGGAGGACCACTATGAGTCTGAGCTGCATAGTCAGACCCTCTACCAAATATGTTTTTTTTTTTTTTTAAAGCTTTTCTAGAGGAGCGGAACACTGAATCAAAGGGGATTTACTAAGGGAGGGCTCAGAGACTGTTAGGTCTTCACTTCCACCTTAGCCTTAGCACAGGGTGGGGGCTCCACACTTGTCTATGGAATGCATGGTTGATGAGCCTAGAAGACACTTGGGGGGATGGAGGAGAAACACAGAAACGCAGACAGGCCATGGCCCTGCCCACCCTCCTCCCACTGGGACCTTGTACATGGCTAACGGCAGGAAGCGCAGTGTTCTGGCTCATCCCCACTTATACATGAGCGTGTCTTTAGGTGGAAATTCAGAAGGTAGCCCTAGGAGAGCGGAGAGGAAATCTGGGGCCAAGAGGGTGCAGACGTTTAGGAAAACTCAGGCATTTAGCTCAAAAGGCTCTTCCCCATATTAATTACATTTGTTGTAAAGAGTTTTTACACAGCTTTTGAAGGAATTTGTGTTCTTACCAGGAAGAGAGAGACCAGGAACCAGGAGAGCAGTTTTGTTTTTTTTCAGTACTGGGGTTTGAACTCAGGACCCTGCGCTTGCCAGGCAAGCACTTATTCTACTGAAGTATCTCCCCAGCCCTCCAGGAGAGCGGTTTAAGTGACACAGGTTGGATTTTTTTTTTTTTTTCTAACACAAGGTACTATCCTTCTGGAGGATTTTTCCTGAGAATTGACAATGGACCCAAGCGTTCAAGGATTCCAGCAAAGCCCACAGCACAGGCAGAACACTAATGCTAGCTGAAAAGAAACAGCTGCACAAATATTGTGGAAAATTGCTTTTCTGTGGTTCATCATTCCACATTTGAGAGCTGGATTGTTTTATTGATCCAATTAGTGATTGCATTATTAGAGGGCGTTTATCCTGCCAGCAGACAGTGGCTCTAAGAATGAGGGAGCATGGAGCTTCAGGGTTCAAGAGAGATGCTGCTCACTGAGATGGGGCCGAGAAGAACCCAGGCTTGACGCGCAGCCCTCCCATAGCACAGGCACCCTGCAGCAGCAGCAGCAGCAGCAAGCATGAGTGAGCTTTGGAAAGAGAGCTGACACCTGGCGCTACCATGTTCCAGACTCTCCACATGACTTTCACTACATACTAGCTATTTAAAATACTCACGTAAATGAGACGCAGTGGACCTCCCTTTGCAGCAGGGACCGAGGAGGGCAAGTAAACAATAACAGCACAGTGTAATGAGTTATGGAAGCCTAAGCAGAGGTGCTGGAGAACGGACACGTAGCTAAGCTCACGTGAAGGGCGTCAAGGCTTTCAGAGAAGTATCACACCTGTGATGAGCTTTACAAGAGGAGTTACTGCAATTCTTTACTTGGGGTAACTGTTAAGGTCTTAGAACTAACTGCTTCAGATCTGTTCTTCTCTATTTCACTCCATCATGATGAATCTCCGTTAGAGCTCCCCCCCACCATACTTCCATGTGGAGCCATCATAAGGATCAGCCGTGTCCTGGCTCCTGTAGATCCTGGCCCCCAATTTCAGCTGACCCTGTGAGATCTGAATGACCATCGCTACCTGTTTGAGCCATCGCCTCACTCCATTTACACCTGTGGTGAATTAGTCAGGCTCTCCCTGACTTCAGGACCAAAGGCAGGCTCCAGGAAGCGGATGCACTGTGGAGCATCCACTTCACAGGAAGCAGCAGACAGCAAATGTCTCAGCAGTGGTGCAATCAGGAATCCTGGAGCCCGGAAGCGTGGTTCAGGGTGAGTGGCTTGCTGCTCCATTATAACGGAGTTTCTGGCCTCCAGCTCAGGTACTCTTATTGTTGGCTTTCACCTTCTCGGTGTCTGATTTGTCTCCCCCTCAGCTGTTGCCGCCTTCCCCTGCCTCTTCCTCCTCTGCCGTTGCATTTGCTCATCTTTGGGGACTGCTTGCCCAAATTCTGGGTCTAGTTGGAATTTCTTGAGTAGCAACTTTTCTTGTCACAGATGTGATGGTGTATGTGTCCGGAGCCACCCACTGTTTGCTTTGGCCACAAGGATGGGTGGGACTCAGCAGAGGCGTCAGTCTCCACTGACTGATAGGTACTGGGGGTGGATTTCCATTCTTGACCATGCCCTCCATCCCCGAATATCTAGGTATGACCTGATTTCGAAGTCCAGCCTGTCCTAGGATTCCTACAAGATGACCTTGTGCTCCCAAGATGTGGTTCGCCTCCACTAACGTTACAGCTCCCTGACTTTGACTTCTGGAACTGTGACTGATTAATCACAGATTTCCTCCCCAGGCTCTGGGGTTGACCTGCCCTGCTGCAAGGGCTCCTCGCCTGCCAGCCGGGGTGTTTGGGGCAATTACCAGGCTGCTTTGCACTCTTCTTCACCCCAGCAGACTTTATTTCATTGCTATCACTCTACTTGTTACAGTTCTGAGTTATATTCCTTAAGAAAATGTCCCTTTGCTTCTTGTTATCACTTTGCAACTTTGCAAAAGAGAATCGGAAGTCCAGGTGAGGGGTGCAGCCCAGGTCCCACGAGAGCCCAGTCACCCATCCCTCTCCCTTCCCATTTCTGGCAAACCTCCTAGGTGGCCGAGCCAGCCCTTTGGGGAAGCCCACAGTCCTTCCTAAGGGCTCATTTGAGTGGCTCTGTAGAACTGAAGGTGAAAGATTCCATCTAGAAAGCAGTGAGCCTGGCTTGAGAAGTAATGTCATGAAGTGCTCTGGATATGGCTAGGTTTAAAGCCACTTAGGGGCTGAGCGAGGAGGCACATGACTGTTATCCCAGCCCTCTGGGAGGCTGAGGCAAAAGGAGGTCAAAGTTCAGCTTAGCAAGACTGTATCTCAAAAAGGAAAAATAAAAAAAGGGACTGGGATGTAGCTTAATGTGGAGGCCATGGGTTCAATCCCTAATACTGGGAGAAAGAAAAGCTATTTAGGTATATACTGATATATTTACTAACATTAATAGAAGAGCTCTAATTTCCTGAGTTCTTGCTATTGGCCAGATCTACTGGCATACGTTGTGAACTGTATCATGAACTATATTATGAACTAGTAGGCATTGGTTTCCTAGCTACACTCTTCCATATGCTTATCTGCTTCATTTTGACTTTGTACCACCTAGATTGCTATTTATGTTTATTCTCAGATAATATTTAACTTTTGTTTAAAGTCAGTTATAAAATGCCTTAATATTATCCTAATCAATAGTAATCAATTGATCTATCTATCTAATTAGTGCATGTTAATTTTACAAAGTATAGTAGTACCTTTGGTTCATGAATTTAATTTGTCCCATTCTGGAAAAAAATGATCAAATTCATGTTTGTGTAAGAAAAATGGCCATGGTCATGTTGATCACCTGGTGAAGAATTCACAGATGAAATTGAAACTTTGCTATATGTTGGTTGGTGAATCAAACTGTTCACATACAAAAGCGTTTATGACCTGAGGCACCACTGTATTAGATTTCACTGGGCATTTTCACACATGCATATAATGCAGGTTTTAATTATTTCCTCCCCTATTACTCTCTTTACACCCCTTCTTCTTTCGGTGTTCTTATCTAAGAGTAACCTAGCTTCTATTTCCAAGTCTTTTAAAAAATTTTCCACGTTAGGGAAAACACATCATACTTTGCTTTCTGAGTCAGGTTTACTTTGTTTAACATGTTGCTTTCCAGTTCTATTCATTTCCCTGAAAATGGCATAATTCTGTTCTTTTTTGTGGCTGAATAATGCTCCATTATGTATATGGCATTTCTTTTACCCATCCATCTGTGACAGGTACTTAGGCTGGTTCACAACTTGATTATTGTGAATTATGCCACAATACACATGGGCACACAGGTACCCCTGTCTAGATACTAAAATGTGGCACTACATAGTTGGATCATATGTCATAGTTGTCAATAGTATATAAATTATACTTTTGTTATATTTTTCATGAATTCAAAATCATAAAATGCTTGTATATACGTTAACTCCTCTTCCATATCACAGGCACTACACAGTGTATCTTGTAAAACACAGTCTGCAAAGAGCTTCAAGTGAGAAGAATTCTTAAAGAGATTAAAAAAAATCTTTATGTATTTGATTCAGGGTACAGCTTGGACTGAGTGCTCCTCTTGTCTCAGCCTCCCCAGTGCTGGAATTACAAGCATGCGCCACAGCGCCCAGTTTTGGTAGCCAGCACAGTTTGCCTGGGGTTCCAGGGCCAGCATAGCATGCAGTACCAGGGATTGAGCCAGGGCCCTTGTGCTTGCCAGGTAGGCACTTAGACCACTGAGCTATCTCCATAGCCCCAGAATTCTTTTTACATCACAAGACTCCATTCTGTTAGATTCTCCTCCACTAAGGGAAGGACTTTAAGAGGATTTCTCCTTGATGTGGCCATTCCTGAAGTTTTATCACTGTAGATCCAGGGCCACTTTCATCAGGAACTATTATTTTTCATTAATGGCAGGAGTTGGGACTTTCTCAACTCCATAAATATTAGCGTGCTTGCTGCATGCTAGGTGCCAGGTGAGGTGCTATAAACTGGGCCCCTTGGGGAAGAAACCCTCCCTCCAAGCAGCTTCTTTTCTGTAGAGTTCCCAAGGGAGATCCATTTAGAGGCCATGTGGATGGAAGAGGAATCCATGTTCTACTTCCTATGTTATGCCGCAAGTCCCAGAGGGACTTGTGGCTGAGGCTGGAGCTGAAAGGAAACGTGTCCCTTCCCTGAAACCCAAAGCTTCTGGTCACTCGGCTGCATCAGAGGACAGAAAATGAAACAGCTGAGAGAGCACAGGAATAGACAGGAGACAGAGATGGGTGGCTTGACCTCTTTGTGCCCCCTTTCACTGTCCATGTGGGAAGAAAAACATTCCTGCTTTGAACACACTGTGACCTTACCCCTAGGCACGTCTAGAATCTCTAGTGTGAGTGCCCCAGGACCCCTGTATGAAAAGCAGGAAGGAAGAACAATAGAGAAGACCATCTGGAGAAAGTGACATTGAGATAGGTTCCATGGGGTGGGATTGTTTCGAAAGGCATGAAAGATTTCAAGTTTCCTGTTAGGACAGGGATATTGGTTCTTTCTATCCATCATCTTTATAGCCATTCTCCTTTCATTTGCTATCTTTTTTTTAAAGTTTTATTGATAAACAGATAGCAATGAGACAGTTTCAAATCTAATTGGAAGTACAGTTTCAACAAATAATACACTGCATATATTCTTCTCAATGGTTTCATTTGCTATCTTAATAGGAGTTAAATCCACCAATATCCACAGTATAAAATTATTACAGTAGGAATCCCTGGAATAATAGTCACTGGTGCCCAGGTCTTTCTTGGAAAATGCCACTGTAAGATGAGACTTTCTTTGGTCAGCAGTCTGTTCTGCAGAGTAGAAATCTATAGTCTTAAATATAAGCCAGGCTGATGCTGTCTTTCAACAGCACAGTGAAATACTGCACTTTGAAGATGTCAGTGCTGTCATGGGTGTATCACTGCAGAACTGTCTCGTAGCTGTACGTTTTATAAATCTGCATTTGAAATTATCGCTAACAAAGAATGAGGACTGTATTCAGTAGCTATCATTGGAGGAGAACCTTCATGGCTATCTCTTGGGGACAGCCTGAACCAGTGGTGGCATACCTATGGCACACATGCCGCAGCAGGCTGCGTTTATCATCAAAAGCTCTCTGTGGCTCACCCCTGGCAATGCAACAGGAGCATCACTGGGTCCCCACCCTGCCGTTCTCCCCACGGAGACCCCACACAATGCTGAGGTGGCTCTGCCTGCCCCTGCCTGCCCTCAGCATCAACACACCTCTGTCCAGGATGTGGGGAAATTATGATCCCGCACTGCTGACTTCATGTGGGCCACTTCCCTTTCCTCCCCACTTGTCTGAGCAGAAAAGGAGGCACAATGAAAGCTGTCTTGGGTTTTTGCCACGTCGTGAGTCTGAGTCTTTTTGTCAGCTCTCATTAGAGCGGAAGAGAGTCCGCTTGATTTCTGTTGCAGGAATGGGTGAATTAGTCTTTAAACAGATGAATGCAATGTTGACACTGCCACCCGCTCACCAGGTGTTTAAGGAGAACGGATGAAGCTTTAGACAACCACAACAAACACTGCACTTCATGTGTTGGTGAGTGTCTGCAGCCTAGTAATTGCTAAAGGCTACTCGAGACAACTGTCACTTGAAGAGAGTCGAAGAGACACGCTCCACATCGCTTTCTCTGTATCCTCTAAGCACCAATTATATACTAATCCAGGCTTCTAGGAAATATCATGTGAACGTTTTCAGGCTCCTTAAAGAAAGGCCAGCAGGAGTAAGAATGGATCTGATGCTTTTGAAAGGCTTGAAGGCTGTTACTGCAAAGGGCCATTTCACAAGTGTTTTTGTGTCTTTTGTGTGTCTATTTTTTTAAAGCGTTACTTGTTATATGGTTCATGTAGCATTTCCTGAAATTCATTGCTAGGGAAAAGCTTCCTCATCCAGATTAGCTTGTTAATTCTCCCCATAGGCCTTTATAGAATGTCTTTTGTGTGCCAGAAACTAGATAGATATTAGATTTCGAAGAAACCAGTACATTTTCTTTTGTTTGATATAAGTGCAGTATGACCCAAATTCTATTCTTTTTTTTTTTTTTTTCTGTGTTTGGAAGGAGCACAAGACTAAACTTGCCATTCAAGCACATTGACTATCTCTTTCCAGGTACAACTAACTTATACTCATCTTAATTTTATTATTGATATTATTTTTTTGTGGTACTGGGGATCGAACTCAGGACCTTACACTTGTCAGGCAGGCGCTTGTGCCAGGGAGCTATCTCCCTGGCTCTAGACTTTCCATTTTAAATATTTCATACAGTGTAAGGAAGTTTGTAGGTTCTTTGTTCTGCATATGCCTAGTTCTGCTCATTGATCCAACTATTCTTAGCTGCGTGTTGTGTATGAACCCAGCTATGGAGTATATACACACACACACACACACACACACACACACACACGCTATGTTCCATTCTAACCACTACACACACCCTGGCACAAGGGGACTGGAGGTCTCTAGCCTAGGTGCAGACATAAGGAGGTACATTGTTAAAAGAGAATTGTAACAAATGACTTGCAGAAAGTTGGTCTGATTTTTACTATCACCACGGACTAGCTATTGTAAACAATGTCAGGAATAAAATATTCTTCCCTCTTGGGAGGACCTTTCTCACCAGCTGCTCTTCCAAGTGACAGCTCCCTGAGCTCCATTTACACATAGTCCAATGCAGTTATTATATATAAGGAAATGCAAAAAAATGTATATGCACAGCATATAACTTTTGTAGAATACAAATGGAATAACATGTTATTCTTTCAGTGTTTTTTATATTAAATTATATTAGACACATATAATTTATTATACTTATCTAATTCTTTTTACATAACTGATATCCTGTATGTACTACATACTTTTATCTAAAAATTTCATTATTTTTAATATTAGCATAAAACATAGATGTGTTTTGCCATCTAGGTTGTTAATCTCTTAGCAGATAGATTCATCTCACTTATATTTACTTATATATGTGTATATGTATTTGTTGTATTTACTTTTAATATGCTATTCATTATAATATATTTATATTTTATCTTTATATGGTTTGCATAATTTTTTGCTATTTGTTCTGTACTTTCTTTGAATACATATCTTTGAATAATAATATTTGAAACTTTTATATAGTTAAAACTCTACTTCCCGTTTATCAGTCTTGGACAGTTTTTATAACACATCATGAAATAAGTGAAAAATTTATATTTCACACTTCCAGCTCCTACCCCTCATCTCATTTTTTATTATTTTGTCATATTACCAAGATCGATGACTTATTCAGAGCTGGACTCTCGAAACACAATCACACACTTAGTGGCCACCACCAGTCCTTTCATCTGTAGCTTCCTCATTCTTGATACGCCTTTAAACATTTCTTACTTATCTTAGGTTGGCTGGGTTTTGCTAGCAAGTGTCTTTTATTGTAAGGGCTCATAAGTGCTGTGTTCTCAGAACCTTTGTATTATTGAAAAAGATCTCTACAGAACCTTTATACATCAAGCATATGTTGCTTAGATCATGGGTTTTCCCAATCAGAAATTTGCACATATTGTTCTCCCAGGTTTTTTGCACTCAGTGTTGTTATGATGAACTTCAAGGTCATCCCCTGTCGTCTTTAGAGAAACAGACTTTCAGTGCCTGTATTACCTGTAGGATTTTTTTCTTTACTCTTGAACCTTAGGGGCTCCACTAAAATAGAGCACAAGTTGGAGACTATTTTTCCTTGAATAAAAATTGTATTCTACAGAGTTTAATCAGTGGATTTGCATCTTTATTTAAGGAAAGTTTTCTTTTTTATATCTTTAAATATTTGTTCTGTTCCCTGTTTTAGGAAAATCAATTGTGTATGCGAAGAATCTCTGCACATTGCATTTTTAGTATTATCTATTCTTCCTGCGCCTCTCTGTGACTATCTTCTATATAATCTCTTTTATTTTCTGTTCTTTCCATTTCACTTTGTATGAATTTTTAAAGCCGTACTTTCATATTGTTGATTGTATTTTCAGTATTCCTACTTTGTTGGCTTGTCTCTAACATGACTGTTGTTGTGTTTTTAAGATTTCTTCCAGTGTTACTTCAGTTGAGATTCTGTTTTCTTTTACAGTTTCATACTCTAGTCTTTGATTTCATGGTTTCTTTTACCTTTTATTGTTTTTGACTCTAATCTTTGATTCTACGGTTTCTTTTGTTGTTGCTGTTCTATTTCCCCCAAATAGCTTGAGTTCTCTTTTCTTATCATGGGAATATATATATATATATATATATATATACTGAAGTGATTCTTCTTTTGAATAGTTGTTTTTTTAAAAAAATCTGTTTATTGTTTGATATGTTTACTTCTCACTGTTTTAGGCACTATATATACGTGGACTTCATTTTGATTCGTGTGGCCTCATGAAGAGGCCAAGTCTATTTGGGAAGATAACACTCAGAGAAAGCAATAAATGTTGGTCTGGGGAATGTCTTCTCAGAACTCTTTCTAGATTTCTCTCCTCTGCCCCGAGAGCACATGTCTCCTTGGCTGTTACCCTTCTTAGTTTGGGGGCAGCATATCACATCCAGTGCAATCTCTACTTAACAACTGATTGCTTGAGAAATTTTCATAGTAAAACTATGGTCTCCAAATGATAGGGAGGATGTGTTTTCTTTTTGTTTCTTTCATGTGTTTTCCCACTCATGGGCCCCTAGAGTTACCAGGACCCCCTATAAGCCCAGTAGAGGCCAGGGCACAGTGTCAGTGGTTATCTGGTTTGATAAAGGCAAAAAGAGAATCAACACTCTGTTCATAGTTCTGTCTGCTCAAGCTTAAAATTGTGATCTGGAAGAAAATTGACCACAATAAATTTCTTCCAATCTGAATATCTATCAAATTATGTCCGTAAATTCGGTACTGCAGAAGTCTTTGTTTTCTCTCTACTTCCTCTTTCTACAGCAGGGGATGAAACCCAGAAGATACCAAAATGTGTTCTAGTTTAGGCTATCAGAATCTTGGTTTATACAGCTGGTTTTACTCTGTACTTCAGATGTTGTTCATGAAAACATAGTTATATCTGAGATTGGGACAAAAAAACAAGTTAACCATATCAGATAGCTCAAATAAAGAGATTTAGGAAGAGCTGAGACAAACCATTGGAAGATGAACCACAGCAGGGCAGGTTTTTAAGGTACAAATCTTGGATATGATCTCCCTGCTTATATTTGTCATCTCCCATTCATAAAGACAAATGGAAATTCCTGTGGAGGGTTACGTGGAATGATCTTTTGTGTGAGCGGAGACTTAAGACAAGAATGCTTCTGACTGGAATAGGATTCAGGGTCTCCACCCAAACCCTCAGCATGGCCACCTGTAACTGTTGTAGAACTATGTGATGGATATAGTGTGAGTGGGAGGAAGGGGGGACATTCTTAAGAGAATCTTTAGAAAATTACTGTATGTGTTTATGATATGCCCTGCACTGGGCTAAATTTTTTATATCCAAGTACCTCATTTAACTTCCACAAACATGATGAGGTGGTTAGTGCCAGACACCTAGAATCCAGTTCCAACTCTGCCAACTGAAATTCTTGGCAGGCTTGTTTAACTTCTCTGCATTCATTTTTCCATGTGTAGGATAAGGGTTAGTGATCGCACCCCACTCATAGGACAAAATTAAGTGCACAGAAAGCTCCTAGTTAGGTATCTGGCACCTCATTAGCACTCATCCATAAAGAAACTGGGACCCAGGTGCTGGTCTGACTGACCATAGACTCTGTGCCTTTAGGTAGAATGCTACCTGGTCTCTTCAGCTCATGTAAACCACTCTGTAGACTCCAAACATTTTGGGGATTTACTTGTCCTTCATAACACAAAACACCTTGGAACTTCTGCATCTAACAGAAACATTCCTCCAAACTGTATTCATGTTGAATTCTGTTTTTTTTTTTTTTTTTGGTTTGAATTAAATGAATAATTTTATGATTGTGCTTTTCTCTCTTGCTCATTATTTACATTGGGGTTCTGATAAACACATCTGAACCCTAATTTACTCTGGAATCTATTATTCTTGCAGAGTTTTTATTCATGTACTGTAAGAGTAACCTTGGCTGGTTACTTATAGAAGTAGCTCAGGAACCCTTTGTTGAATGTTTATCAGGAGTCTCACTCATGTGCCCCTTCACCAGTTCTGGCAATCCTAAGATGTTTTGCTTGGGATAGAAGATTATTTTATGCGAGACTAAGCAGGAATGTATGTGAGTTGATTTTGTTTTGATTATTTGAAGGATGTAATTAAATCTGTAGATAAGAACACAGCTTTTGTTATTTTAATATCTTTCTTTAGAAGATAATGCTCAAAAATTAATGGAAGCAAGTTGATTCTCATTATTCATGGTAATTATGTTCAATAAAGTCACTGTGAACCTTGAACCAGTGCTCACTGGACAGTTATTTCTAGGCGAAATGTAAGGATTGATTCCTGTGAGACTCTGGTTACAGTGTTTGTTTATTTATTTTATATATTTTATTTTTACAACAAATTATACATTATTTTATGTAGCACATGGTATTTTCTCCAAAATATATCACATATTAGTTCACAAATCATGATTATGTAAATATAAAAGAATTACCATCCCCTCATGTCTACAACAAGACAGCTGTGCAATAAAAACAGACATCAACCACAGAGGAAACCACAGAAAATGTGAAAATACCTGAAAACCTAATCATACATTCCTGAATGACCAAGGGTTAACAGAAAAAAATCAAGAAGGCATCTCCCTAGTGTAAAAAGGCGTGGTGGCGCACCCCTGTAATCACAGCTCTTGAGAGGCTGTAAACAGGTGGATCACTGCAAGTCTGATCTAGCAGTGAGACCCTGAACAACCTGTAGATCCTTCCCAAAAAATAAATAAAAGAATAAATAAAATTAAAAAATTAAATCAAGAAAGAAACTAAACAATTTCTGGAAGACAATGACAAAGCCTGTGCAACACACTAGGGACCTCTGGGAGACAATGAAAGCAGACATAAGAAGGAAGTTCATTTGTAACAAATGGTTACATAGGAAAACAGAGCATGTTTAAATAAATAATCTAATGAGAAACTTGAGGATGCTTGAGAAAAAAAATGGCAATCCTTGTCCAAACTGAAATTAAAGGAGGAAATCATGAAGTTTAGTTTTGATAGTTTGTACCTATCTAGGAACTTGACTATTTCTTCTGTGTCATTGATTCTGTAAGAGTTTCAAAGTAGCTATTGATGGTCTTCTGAATTTCCACAGGATCTGTAGTAATTTCACCCTTTTGATTCCTTATGGCTTGAATTTGAGTTTTTTCTTTCCTCTGTTTGATGAGGTTAGCTAGGGGCTTATTAATTTTATTTAATCTTAAAAAAACAGCTTCTGGATTAATTCTTTGTATTGTTTTCTTTGTCTCAGTTGCATTAATTTCTGCTCTAATCTTTATGATTTCTTCCCGTCTTTGGTCTTTGGGCTTGGTTTGCTCTCCTGTTTCTAAAGGCTTGAGGTGCAGCATTAGGGTGTCTGTTTGTTCTCGCTCTGTTTTCCTAATGTGTGAGTTCACTGCTATAAATTTCCCTCCAAGAACTTCTTTTTTTAAAAAATAATTTTATTAAGAAAGAAGCAGCAATGAGACAGTTTCAAAACAGGTTAGTAGGATGGTTACAACTCGAAGCCTTCATACATAAGTGGATGCCACTTGAAGATATACTCATAAGTGAAATAAACCAGACCCACATGTGTAAATATCCCATAGTCGCTCTAGTATAAGAACTCAAAAGAAGAAATAAAAATAGAAAAGTATAATGCAATTAAAAGGAAAGCGAGAACTTGAGGATTAGACAACAAAGACAGGACAAGGAGAAGAGCTAGGAAACATGGCAGGGGCAAAACCATACATTTATATACACCAGATGGTTAAGGCAATGATCCTGAGAATCTCCATCAGGTTTTTGAAACTAGCAGTTAATTGGTAGGATCCTCACCATGACTAACTATATATATATGCTGATACCTGTGTGTGTGTGATATATATATATATATCATTGCATCCCACAAATGCCAATAAGTTGTGCTTGAATTTTCATTGGAATGTAGATATTATTTAATTTCTTGGTTAATTTTGTCTGTAACCCATTAGTCATTGAGGAGGGTGCTATTTAATTTCCATATGCTTATAGGGTTTTTATGGTTTCTTTTGTCATTAATTTCCAGTTTCATTGCACTATGATCAGAAAATGTGCATGGGATAATTCCTGTTTTCTTGCATATACTTGAGACCTATTGACTAGTATGTGGTCTATCGTAGAAAATGTCCCATGTGCAGCTGAAAAGAATATGTATTCAGATGTTGTTGGGTGGAACACTATGTATATGTCTACTAAGTCCATTTGTTCAAAAGTTTGGTTCAGTTCTGCTACCTCTTTGCTTATCTTTTGCCTGCTTGACCTATTTTTTTTGTGGAACCAGGTATTGAACTCAGGTCCTTATGTTTGCCAGGGAAGCGCTTATTCCACTGAGCCATCTCCCCGGCCCCTTGATCTACCTTTTTGAAATAAGGGGGAGTTAAGGTCCCCTGTTAAGATTGTCATATTGGTTAGTAGATTTTTCATGACCTTTAAAATTTGTCTTTTATAGTTGGGTGCTCCTGTATTTGTGAGATATATATACAATTTCCTCCTCTTGAATTTTTTTCCCCTAATCAGTATATAGTGACCTTCTTTATCTTGTTTGATCATTCTTGGTTTCAAGTTTAGATTGTCTGCAAACAGCATAGCTACTGATGCTTTTTGTGAGGTCCTGGAGCATGTAGAATTGTTTTCCATTTTTTGACTTTCAGTCTATGAATTTATTTAAGTGTTAAATGTGTTTCCCAAACACAGCATATTGTTGGAATTTGTTTCATAAACCACTCTGCCATTCTATTTCTTTTAATTGGTGAATTGAGTCCATTTATATTGGTGGTTAAAATAGATACATATTGACTTAGGTTTGTCATGTTGTTTTCCTACTGTTGGATCCCTACATACATCCCGTGTTTAATAGTTTGCTGCATTTGGTGGGTTCTTTCTGTTGTTGTTCTTAGAATTGTGGCTATTTTGATCCCTTTCTAAAATATCTTTTAGTATTCTATGTAGCGTTGGTTTGATCATCATGAATTTCTTTAGTTGTTCTTTGTCATGGAAGTATTTCATTTCTCCATCATACTTGAAGGACAGATTTGCAGGGTAGAATAGTCTAGTTTGGAATTTTTTTTTTTTTATTGCAGGACTTAAAGTACTTCACACCATGCTCTTCTTGACTTAATGGTTTGGGAGGAGAAATCTGCCATTATTCTGATGGGTTTTCTTTTAAATGTGATCTGTCTCCCTAGTATAAGAACTCAAAAGAAGAAATACAAATAGAAAGGTATAACACAATTAAAAGGAAAGTGAGAACTTGAGGACTGGACAACAAGGAGAGGGCAAGGAGAAAAGCTGGGAAAAATGACAGGGCAAAGTCATAGATTTATACACACAAGATGGGTAAGGCAATGATCCTGAGAAACATCAGCAGGTTTTTGAAACTAGCAGTTAATTGGTAGGATTCTCACCCTGATTAACTATATATGCTGATAGCTGTGAACTGAGCAACTGCACTGAAGAAAGCAGTAGGTAATAGAAGGGTCACCAAAAGCTACAATCTTGTTGCATATGTCTTTTTTTTTCAAAGTTTTATTGATAAACAGATAGCAATGAGACAGTTTCAAATCAAATTGGAAGTACAGTTTCAACAAATAATACACTGCATATATTCTTCTTAGTTGTTAATTGCTGTACAAGATGCGGACTTGTGATCCTCTTTACAAACACCATTAGAACAAATCATTCTATTCATTAAGAGAATGCAAC
>NW_004524577.1:26515783-26534078 GCF_000260255.1 Octodon degus | reverse complement strand
TATTCTAATAGAGTCCAGTAGCCCATAATAGCATTGGGTCTTCTGTTTAACTGGCAATGTCAGAAATTATTGACCTGAGTCCCCCACAGCTCAACATAACAGCATGGCTTTATTTCCTATATTTAGTCTTCATACTTTTCTACTGGATGATTAAGACCAAGGTAAAGCAGGACCTATGTGTTGCAAAGGAAGATACAAAGGAAGAACCATTTTGTATCTGTATATACAAAATAGGATAGATATACAGCTAATTTCTCTTAACTCACTGAGAATAAAGATTTGTACTAATACTATTTGGACAGGATATCATGTCTGCATCTTGTGCTATGAATAACCACTAAGAAGATAACAATATGAAATGTATTAATTATTGAAACTATCCTATTAATCAGAAAAAAATATGATCTGTTTCTTTTCTCTAATGGCTTTTAGTATGTTGTTCTTATGCTGGATTTCTGAAGGATTTTTTTTTTTTTTCTTTTTGTGCCAAATGACCTCAGGGCAGGTTTGGCTGGCTTGAGTTGTGGGTATCGAACCACAGCATCCTGAGCCTGACTGCTTTGTTAAAGCAACCACTTAAAGAACTGAACTAAGGGGCAGGCCCCCAATCTTAATTCTGGAATCTTTACTATTATATGTCTGGGTGTAGTTTTAATTAGATTGGTATTATTTGGGGTTCTATATGCTTCAGTTACCTGAATGTCAGATTGTTTCCCTGTATTTGAGAAGCTTTCTGCTATTACTTCTTTTCCTTTTCTTTTTATGTCATTTGTGTCACCTCCCTCTTTTTTAACTGATGGCATAATAGTCTCATGTTGTTCATCTTTGCATCATCTTGAAGATGTTGAATTATTTTTTCCTGCATCCTAGTTGTTTTTAAGAGATCTTTTCTTACCTTTTCACTAGCTGAACAATGTCTTCAAGATCTGAGTCTATCTTCACTTTTTTTTTTTTTTGGTGGAACCAGGGATTGAACTCTGATCCTTGTGCTTGCCAGGGAATATCTTCACTTTCATTCAAATGGTTTTGCCAGCTTGTGATTGAGATTTAAATTTCTTGTATATCTCTTTGAATCTGTTTCATGCATTCTTTTTCTTTCCTACATTTCTCATTCAAGGTTTCTATCATTTTTCTATTCTCTTCCATTTTTTAAACAGTGTCTTCTTTAGAAATGGTTAGTAGTTCTTTCATTGTAGTTATCATTTCTTTTTTTTTTAACCTGTGAGATTATCTCTGTTCTGATTTCCTTTATACTCTTCTGCAGTTGTATCTTTACTTCAGTTGCTATTATTTCAGAGATTGTAGGTGTGTGGCTTCCTCTCTCTTCTATGCTGATGTCTCCTGAGTTTGTTCTGGGTGGACTCTGGGCCTGAGAATTCATTTTGCTCCTTTTTGTCATTTTCTGCTGCCACCTCTGTGGCCAGAGATTTCTCCTATAGTTCTTTGCCTCTGACTGGGCTTGGCTGGGCCCAGCAGTATGGAATGGGCTGGCTGTGCCTGGTGGCTTCCAGTCATGCAGCTCCTTTCCCTTAGGCCTGCTGAGGTAGAATGGATCAGCTATGCCTGGTGGCGCAGGGCTCCAGCAGAGGTGGAATGGGCTGGATGTACCCGGGGTAGCTTCTGGTTCCCTCCTTCCCATTAGGTTGAGGTGGAATGGGCCAGCTGGGCCTGGTAGGTTCTGGCCACATGGCTCCTTTCCCTTAGGCCTGTTGAGGTGGAATCTGGTTACAGTGCTTTTGTTTACTCATCAGTGCTCCCTTTTATTTTAGGTGTGTGTCTGTTGAAAGATATTTTATTTAATATACAGTTTCTTTATGAATATAAAACTCTTACCAATAGCACTCACACTGAACACAGCTTATCTCTCTCTCTCTCTCACACACACACACACACACACACACACACACACACATTTTCTCCATGAGGTACTTCATGGCTTTGTTTTACTCAGAAACATTGGGCAGGTGGCTGAGGGTGGGGTGGGCATTTGAAACATTGAAATCTTCAATAAAAACCATACACACAAAAATGAAAAATTGTGACACAAACATACTACAAACACATTTTTTCAAGTGACAGCCTAAATAAGAACACATAGCATGGCCTATAGGTCCTGGGTGTGTATGTGTGGGGTCATGCACGTAGGCAATTCCAGTAGCTCACTGCTTTGCACATGTCTAAATGACCACCACTGCCCCTTCCCAACCATATATACATTGTGAAGTTGCAAATCATCATAGCAACCAAGCAGGGTTGCAAATTTCAAGCCCATAAATATGAATCTCCATAGTATTTTGCTTTTAACATGTTACTTTTTGCCCAGCTTAAAGGTTTAATTTGGGAACTTTAGTAGCTTGATTGATCTAGAACCAGGCTCTCTGCTCTCTAGCTCTTGGTTCACTCCCACCTTGATTCTAGGTTGCATGATGGGATAATCAAGAAGAAGCTTGAAGCATTTGTACCTTCTGTTTTTCTCTCTTGGTTACATGGTACCTCTGTGAGAACATTCTGGGATGAGCTGAAAGGGGGTATAAATCACACAGAAGAGAACAGAGTGGTCCCACGCAAGCTCATTGTAGACCAAAGAGTCCCCGAGTCGGCCCTCGAGCTGACCACAATGCAATAAGATGCATCAAATCCCCCTGAAGATCCCGAGACCAGAAGAAATAAGCAATGGATGTGGTTTTAAGCTGATGTACTTTAGGGATGATTTGTTGTGTGCCAGGTACTGGTATAGATACATAAACATCGCTACTGTCAGTGAGGACTTTTGCCTTACGGGCTCTCGAGAAGAGCACCAGGCAGTTACTTTAGCTATGGCTCAATGTCTCTGTCTCCCCATTAAGGTGAAACTAGAGAAGGTAATGAATTGCTCCAACATAGACCAGGGGAGATGGAAGAAAAAACAATAGTAAAGAAGGAGCAGTGACAGAGCACAGCAGAAGCGGGAGTGTGGGTTTTCCTATCTGGTTCTCAGGTCTTAGCAAGTAAGCTGCTCATTAATTGAATTAACTTTAGCTTGATTAAAAGACACTTATTTATTATTTTTTTAATACTCCTTTGATAATAGTAGTTATTTTATTTACTTTGCCATGAATGGGGAAGAAAAGCATCCAGGAAAAGGGAGGGGTAGAGATGGAAAGAAGGGAATGAATTATATACAGAAAATAATTTCTTGTGTTCCAGTCTCAGAACATGAAGAGAAATAAATTCACAAGGGGAAGAATATATCAATAGCTAGAGTATAGTCCTCCAGCAAAGCTGTTGGCCTCAGGGCATAATGAAAGTTACACTTAAGATGACCATAAACCTTTTAAAAGTCACACTTTGAATCAAAATAATTTTCTTATGAAATATTAATTCTCAAAATGAGTTATAAAATATGAACACAAGTGGCTCCTACTATTTTTATTTCTGGCAATAAAGCTAGAATTTCTCCGAGAAAATGACAGCTACTGGAATGGAGAGGAAATGGGATCTGAAACGCACTCAGATTTAAGTCCTTTTTGTGCACAGACACTGGGTGGCCCAGGCTCCGCGCAAGGCTCCGTGGGGCTCACCCGACCATGCTGTCCCAGGGAAGCCACAAGAGACAGAGTCCAAGCTGCGATCTCAAAGTCATGCGTCCTCGCTCAAGTCCTTTGGCCGTTGTGAACTTGTTTCCTAGACACGGACTTTTCAAAACAAAAAGGGAAATATTAGCTAAAGACACAAATCAGAGATAATCATTTAAATTGGGCCGAATGTACCTATACCTGCAGATTGAAACACAGCTTGAAAATGTCTATCATTAGCCAAATATGACCTTACGGAAGTTTGTACAAATATAGTAATTTTTTGTTAATGTTTAAACAATTATGATTTTCACTCTTGGGATTTTTGGTACAGCAAATATTGTTATTCTGTTGTCTTCCCATGAGAGTATGGCCTCTCACGTCAGACTAATGGAATTCAAATACCAATTTTACTGTTTAGAAAGTCTGTAATTTTAGGTAAATTTCATAGCCGCTCAGTGGTTCAATTTACCCATCTGTTAATGAAGATAATGTTACCTGCCTCATCTGTTGGGCATGTGCATTTAGAAATGATATATGTAAGAGTTAATTTTATGTGAGCTGCTCATAAATATACACTGGTTTTAACCAGGTGGCCAAGGCCTTCTTTTGCTTCCCAACCCTACCAGCTCCAGCTACTTTGATGCCCTCTGTTTCTCTGCCCTAGTAGCAGATGGAGTTCAGGCCTGACGGGACAGCTCTCATCCAGGGCTGCCCTACGAGATGTACCTTCAGCTTAAGTATGTCAGGATTTGGCTGACTGCCCCTAACACAGCTTCTTTGATTATGGGACTAGAAGAAATGGGGACAAATTCTTCTCCAGACTGGAGAACTGCATTCCCAGGGTGCTGCTGAATCCCATAGTGCACTCTCCTGTCACCCTGCAACCTGGGCGCCTTTTCTGCCTCAGTTTCCCTCATTTTTTAGAAACCTAGTTGCTAGCTCTTCAAAGTCCCTGCCCAAGCACTGACCATGGTGCTGGCAGTCTCTGAGGCTGCTCATGGTATTTGTTTACATTGTTGGTGTATTTCTATGTGTTGTACGTGAAAGGAACTCTACCGTAATTATTTAAAAATTTGCTCCTTCATATTTCCCCCAAACTGAGATTATCTACTTGCCCAAAGCTCCAAATCTCAGGCAGTTTCTGGCTCATCCCCAGGAAATCCTTTGTGTCTAGCAGACTCTGAGGACAAGGTCTACCCAGGTAAACTGAATTACCTCCACCTTTTCCTCCTGATCCTCCTTCAGTTCTATTTAAGAGCAATTATAGCCAGAGCCCCTGGTAACTATCTATCAGACTCGCTGAGTCAAACTCCCGATTGACTGTCAATAGATCAATTTTCATTTTGCTTACTTAACTCATAGACTCTCTCAAGCTCCTGTTACACAAACAACATAAAGTGTAGGGGGTCACTGGGGTAAGAAGTAATTTACAGCCTTACTATGAGGTGCCATGTGGAAAGGCCTGACTTAAGCTGACCCAGCCTGCAGCCGTAATTCTACGTCGTCGTCCACACTGACCTTCATCAATCTTTCCTCTTTCAATTAGCCCCCTTCTCTCAAAAACAGTGACTCACCCACAGTTACACGACACCCGGAACAAAGTTAATTAGAAGTTAGGTCTCTGAGTAGTTCCTCCTTTCCTCAGGAAGAAAATTCCCCATTTCCAGAAAATGGGCTTTTAAACAAAGCAAAAACAAAAACTGTGACAGAGGCTAATGATGGACCTTTGTGAGATGGAGCCTGTGGTAGGTGCCAGCATGTTTTCTTGGGAGCAGTAAAAAGAAGAGAGGAAGACTGAGACAGACTGGCCTATTATTTAAATAACAATAACAATCATGGCTAGCATTTATTAAGCGCGTATAATATACTGCACATTGTGCCAAGAGCTTTCCATATTTTATCTCATTTTGACCCCCACAACAACCCCATTATTCATCTGAAAGGCTTCTATGTAGTTCTTACCATGTGCTTCATAAATACAAATAATATTGCTGTGACACGAATAATAATTTGAAAATATTACACCAGAGCCTTCTCATGTTTTCCCCCACAGTCCTTGGCAGCTATTCTGTTCTCCATGTTGTCCCTGGGGAAGGACTCAGGGACAGTTGGATACGGCATGGGAAGGTCAAGGACAGAGAGGAAGAGGGAGCAGAAATCCTGTCCTATCCTGGGTTGGCCATGGGAGGAAGGGCAGGCATCAAGCAGGGCAGTAGGGTGGTAGAGACATGGAAGCCCCACCTTTGCCTCCTCAGGCTGGAAGGGGGTTGTGTGAAAGTGTTGATGCTGAGCGGCACCGTCAGGTTGAGGTTCAAGGTGAGATGAGAGTAGACGTTCATGAGACATTCTGCTTGGGACACCTGGTGAACTCTGCCTTCCAGAGTGAACCCTGACCCAGAAACTCCTTTGAAAGTCTATTTCTGGGTCAGCTCTATAGGTTGAGTACTTATGGACAATGGTTTGTAAATGACAGTTTGAGCAGAACTTCTGGGAAGTTCTCTTAAAGGAAGCAAAGCTAATAAATAGACACTTTCTATCCTTCTTCTTACAGCCCGAAGTTTCTACTGCACTATGTCTAGGAAGTGGAGCTCCAGTAATCATCCTGTAGTACAAACTCGAGGACAGAAGCATACCCAGAAAAACACAAACAAATAGAAATCCTGGATCTGTAATGACTTCACTGAGCTATGATACAAACTCTGAATTATCTCTCTGTAGAGTCTTTAAGTGAAAGAATAACCTCAACCGTGAATCCATTATCATTTCAGTTGTCTGTTAGAGGTGTATGTTATACTGAGAGCCCACTTAGAGTTAGGCTGTAGATATTGGGGGCCAGATGGGATTGAGAAGTTGGGTGCCTGGTGGTTGGGATGAGGTGAAATCATGGTGAAGGGTGTCAGATTTGCTGCTTAGTCTGGTGATTGAATGGGAGTCACAGTGTATTTCAGGGAGTCACAGTTGTAGCAAAGGCCTAGCTGAGACTAAATCAACAGAGAAGGTCTTGGTGTTGCAGAATGACAGTGTAAAGTGAACACAAAACCTAGCTATGTCTCATATATTAATTTTTAAAAAATCTTTTATTTGGTACAGGGTCTTGCTACACAGCTTGGACTCATAGTGATCCTCCTGTCTCAGCCTCCCCAGTGCTGGGATTACAGGTGTGGGCCACCACACCCAGTTTGAGTGTCTGGCATGGTGTGCCTGGATTCTGGGCTGGCAGGGTGCACAGTACCCAGGATTGAACCCAGGTCCTTGTGCTTGCCAGGCAGGCACTTAAACCGCTGAGCTATCTCCCCAGCCCTCATATGTTAATCTTAAGGTGTTAGTTGAGAAGATGTGGGTTCCTGAGCCTTCATGTGCTCACTGCTGGATATGGATGAAACTTGAATATTCATTTTCAGGGCCTCTCCAAATTCCAGCTCCTTTCTGCTAGACCATAGAGTGTTTAGAGACTCTAAAAATACATCTGCATATGGACATAAACCTATCATAGATGGTTGCTAGACTGATATCATAATTGCTACACTGATATCAGAATTGATTTTCAAAATGAAAATCAAAAGTTTGTAGATTCAATTCATAGATAAATTGGAAGAACTGAATGGAAAGGATTTAGGGGTTATTGATTCAGTGGGACAGAGCTAAAAGGAGATGAGAATCATACATCCTCAAACTCTGGCCTTGGGTCCTTCAGCAAGTCCCCCTTGCTGGGGTTTTCATTTCTTCATTTCTTCATGCATGCATCCATTTGGCAAATTTTCTGAGTGCCTACAGCATACCAGGCATGGGTTGAGTGGGGAGAAAATTCTAGATGGAGGCTGATTTCTCAACACTTTCTCATTTTTTAGTTAGTTTTTTGATCATTCCTACCACAAATATTCTGGTTATTCCAGAAAATTCCATTCATCCCCTCAAAATAAAGAATATGAAAAATACAAATATTTTGTAAGCTAAAATGTGTAGATTAACAGAAAAGGTGCAAAGGACACATATTTAACACTTCCCTCCAAAACTGATGGGGCCCTCACTTTCAATTTATGGATTTCAGTTCTGTCAGTTATCTGTAAGACCTGTATTTATGATTTACACCCTGCCTACCTATATTTGTATATGCAAAGGATAAATTAGCTTGATGCAGCAACCCCAAGTCTAGGGAATTATCCTTCTACACATACTTGAACATGTAGTGAAAAATGTTCACTTTAGCATTGTATGAAATAATAGAAATGTGCAAATAACTGAATGCCCTTAAATGTGGAGCTGATGGACTAAATAAAGTATACCTTGATAGTGGAATACTCTGCACCATGAACAAGATTGCAGTAGATCTGGAGACCCACTTCTACAGATCTAGCATGGAACTACTCTAGTATGCTTGTTAGGTGAGAAAATTCAAATAACTTTTATATGTGAATATATATTACTATTGGAATAATGACCCATGGGGTTATCTATAGAAGAAACAAAAAGATAAAGTATTCCCTAGTGTAAGTCTAAAAGACAGATTGGTTCCTCATAGTCATATAATAATAATGGGTCTTTACATTCAGCTGGAAGTTTTAATGCTATGATGTGACTGAGATAAATCAAAGTTATAAACTAGGAGTCCGACAACCCGTGACTTGCCTGGCTAGTGCTGCTCTTGCCTTTTCTCTAGGTGAGGCAGGAAAGAAGAAGAAGGTAAAAACATGTTCATTATATGTTGGAAATCAAAGCCAGGCAGGGCTAGTGGAGAACTGTGCGAGGAGGCCCTAAACTCTATATTTGGGGTGAGGGGGTAGCTTCTTTCTCTGAGCTCTGTCAATAAGGAGATCTCCCTCATGAGGGATGCTGCCCATATTCCGAGATGATAATCTGAAGGACAGAGGGAAGAGCAAGCTGTAGCTCCTTACCCGAGCTAAGCAGTTCTCAAAGAAAGTGCCCCTTACACTCATGGTTCCAGCTGTCTCTTTGTGCCTGGCATTTAGGATTCATTAATCATTCAATGAGACAGATTCATGGTGGGCAAACAGCTCTGTGTCACCTTTTCCCTTGTGAATAGAATATAAACATAATTAAATATTTGCAAAAGGTGGGCGACAGATGGGCTGTTAAGAACAGTATCATTTGTGGTCATTAAATGGGGCCTTTGGAAGCAGTGCACCTGGAATGTTGATGGTCTCTTCTAAGAAGGAAGCAGAAAGCTCACTGTCCAGTGCCCAGTTCCATTAGCTTTCCCAGAATCCCATGAGCCTTTCCTACGGTTTCCCCCACCTGGCTGCCTGGGCCTTTTCTCTCTCCCATGGCGGCCACTATGACTCCTGTCTTCTCTCCTGATCTCAGCACCACCAGGGACTCCATACTGCTGAGCCATTTCCTGCAGAGACAATTCTCAGTTTTAGGGAAATGAGGACTGGGAGTGGAGTGGTGCTTTTCACCAGCCTCAGCCTTCCTTTCTTCATTGTGCTTTGAGAGTGTGGTGCTAAAGGGAAAATTCTGGTGAATTATATTCAGGGAAGTAGTAAGTGGTTCTCAAGAAGGCTGACCTGTGTTAACTATCAAGGTATGGGGTGCCCCAGAGTCCCTGAATGTGCACATCAGAACTATAAGGTGTGATGCAAGCCTACCTACTGCCTCTGTGTCTAGGCCCCGAGTTCTGGAGTTGTTCAAGGCTTTCTGGTCATTCACAGCTGGTTTTTAACACAGAAAAGCCTGAAACCAGCTCTTTCTATTCCACAGTGTGGTTGACCGCACACTGCTCAGACAATGACCTCTGTGGGGTAAGATGGGAAGAGGTTGGTTTGTAAAGAGAGAGAGAGAGAGAGAGAGAGAGAGAGAGAGAGAGAGAGAGAGAGAGAGAGAGAGAGAAACTACTTTGGGTTCTTCTATACTGTGGTGCCATTTGAGGCCTGCAGCAGTCAGGCACAGGGGCATTAGAGCCTTCCAAACCCTCAATGACTCACGTGTTCCTTCACACACTCAGTTTGGGCACACACTGTCAACAGGCTCAGCCGTAAACTCCCCACTGACATCTCTGCACTGTTCCTGACATGTCCACACCTCCACTGAGGAGGAGCAGGATCTCTCTCACCGGAAGTGCCTCTGACACCTTCCAGTCTCCCTCTCTTCCAAGGAGGTCTTCATCCAGACTGGAAGGGTTGGAGGCACCTATATGTCTGTCCTCTCTTCCCAGCCTGGCCCCAGAACACATGAGCCATCCTCAAAGTGGTAAAGTCTGATGAAGCTCAGGTTGGTTCCATGTTCCTCCTCAGTCCATGTAGGGCCCACAGTCAAAAGTGTGGTGTGGGGCAAAGCCGTACATTTATGTGTACAAGATGGGTAAGGCAATGATCCTGAGAACTATCAGCAGGTTGTTGAATCTAGCACTTACTGGGTGGGATTCTCACCCTGACGATATATACATGTGAACTGAGCAACTGCACCAAAGATAGCAACGTGTAATAGTGGGATCATGCTCGGAATGCCTGTCATTCTGGTCTTCGAAATATGTACTGCTTGTCATGACACGACAATTATGGCCAGATTGTATCTCAAGTAAATGTTTGGTTTTTATTTTTTTAAAGATGTTCCATCTTATGCCTAAGATGTTTGATATTCAGACAGATAGTGAGGTTAAACCCACCTGCATATATTGTAGGACAATAATAAGCTTCTGTTCTGGAGGGTTAAAAACCTAAGTTTACAGACCAAAAATTAGAGAAAAAGAAGGGTTGCAAGGACAGCCAACATTTTGGCTCCAGCCTTTCAAGGTCAGTGAGGACTCAGGACATAGGAGAACCTGTACTGTAACATCATATAACTCAGTTGTGCCCCAAATTTTCTGATCAAGGAGATTATGGGCCCACAGAGGAATGTGATCAATGATGTAGAGTGTGCCTAAGGGGAGTCACATGGAGAGAAAACATTCTCTCAGCCTTTCTCAAAGAGCAAATTGGTCAAGCAATGGCCGTGACTCATCCACATGGCTAACGCTGACAAAAAATCTACAAAGTGCAGTATGGGGTTTTGGCATAAGTCCTGAGGGGACTTGACTGACTGTTTCAGATACAAAAGTTCCATTTTTTGTTATATAGGTTTTGCTTTATCTTGGTCTTAACCATCCAGCAGAAAAGTATAATAACAAGGTATGAAAATTAAAACCACATTAATATGCTGAACTGTAAAGGGCTCAAGTCAACAACTTCTGACATTGCCAGTCCTGTGGATAACCCACTGCTATTGTGGACTACTGGATTATATTGGAATATTTTGCTGAATTCATGCACCTACAATATTTGGATGGCAATGGAATATCTATCTCTGACAAAACTGAACAAATAAATATGATATAAATGAAGGACAATTTTGTATCTGTATATACAAAGTAGTTAGGGTGGATACTCACATACTTTCTCTTAATTCAATGAGAAGAAAGATTTGTTTGAGGAATGTAAGATTTTTTTTTTTTTTCGGAACTGGGGATTGAGCTCAGGCCCTGGCACTTGCCAGGGAAGCGCTTACTCCACTGAGTCATCTCCCTGGCCCTAGGAAGATTTGTACTAATTGTATTTGGACAGGATATCATGTCTGCATCTTGTGCTATGAATGACTACTACAAAGACAACAATATGCAATGTATTAATTGTTGCAGCTCTCCTACCAACTTGTTTTGAAGCTGTCACATTGCAATTTTTTTCTCAATAAAATTAAAAAAGTGTGGTGTGACCCCCTGCTGTCCCTCTGACCCCAGTATTTCAGGGTCCCCAAAGCAAATTGCTCAGGTTTTGATCCGGAGGCTCACAAAGAATCTCAGATAGAAACAAACTCACTTGTGTGTCCTTTTTCCTCCACCATTTCTTCATCTTTTCTTCAGAGTCCACCTCAACACTGCAGCCATGTCCATCCCTGAACTTGCGGCCTTGAGTGCCCGGCTCAGGCACCCAGGAAACGCTGCATTAGCACACAGGAGCTATTTCTAGAGCCATTTGCTCCGCGCTCCAGAATTCCACTTCTGCCAAACCACCTATAGATGGAAATGTAAGGGAATAAAGAGGAGAAATTTAGGTGAGCTGCGAGAAAGAACTTCTCTTTGATGCAGGTACTTACAGGCATTCATAATTTTTTCAACTCTGTCCAGGGAGCCTCCAGAATGGCGTAGGACAGATGTGTACAGTTTAGTTTAGGTGATTCTGGCCTTGGTGGGAGGATAGATTTAGTGTGTGTTTTCCAAAATATGGCATGGCATGCGGCACACAAAGTATGTAAAATTTTAGGTAATGTGTGGATCAACATTCTGATTTAATGGTAAATGTCCTAAAATGAGCAAGTATTAGAAAAAGTGTAAATAGAATTTCTAAGCTCTAATTTTGTGACTATTTTTGTCAAGGATGGGTATACAGAAAGTGAATCTAAGCTGGATGTGGTGTAATGCCAACATGCATGGTAAGTTGGTGCTTGAGAGAGACCCTAACTCAAAATAACAACAACAGCAAACAAAAAGAACTGGGGCTACAGCTCAGTGCAAACACAGTACTGCAGCCAAACCTCATTATTGAAAAAAATTGAATAAAAGGTGAATCCATATATAGCTGATTTAAAGAAAAAATATTAAGTGAATAAAAGGACAGACACGCGGCAGAAATGGCATCCAGAGGACTGAAGCTGGGGAAGCAACGTTAGCTGCAGTGACAGAGCTCCCATGACCTTTGCGAGGCATCAAGGTCCTCGTTTGATCCTGAAGTCTCCCCCATCCCCCACCGTCAGTATTGAAGGCACCGTGACAGGAGCCGTTCTGCCTGGCTAACGCGATGTTTGGGTATTTGAAAAGGGGGCCCAGCGTGCCCTGCGTAATGAAGAGCCCTTCTCCCTGGCGTCAGAGGCAGCGCCTCATCTGCTGCAGGCTGCCACCGCTGATGAAGACAGAAGGGCCGGGCTGCAGTGTTATTAATGCTGGTGTTGGGGCTGCGAGCATCTGCAAGTGAAACAAAGTGATATGCCCTTCACCAAGGCCCTCGAGGACAGCGAAAGCCAGTGTGCAGCTCGGGTGGGAGCTGGAATCAGGCCTGTTGTCAGAGTAAAGAAATTCATTAAAGAAGATATTACACCGAGGGCTGAACAGAGGGAGGGAGAGACCGAGGGGAAAGGCGGGGCGGGTGCTGATCGAGTGATGGTAAATTAAAACTTTGCCCCTTGGTGCGAGATGTACCTTTTCTGCCTCTTGAGATTTATGACATAGAGACTGAGAGTGTCTTGGCAATGTTTGCAGTGACCCAGCCACACCCTCTTGCCACCCTTCACAAAGCATGGACCCATTTGCTTTCTAGAATCCCAAGAAAGGGCTAGGGCAGCATTTTTGCTGATGGTAGAATTTTGAATGAGAGTCAATGCTGTCAACAGAGAAGCTCTGAATCACCAGGAACAGGCAGGAAAATGACAGTTTGGGATTCAGAATCAGGGAAGGAGTTGGTATGAAGTTTGTAGAGTTGAAGGAACCATGCAGGTTTCATAGCCTGGAATGCACTAGGAGCGTGTGGTACCAGGAAGCATGAGAGGCCTGAGGCAGCTGCTCACTATCTGCCACTTTTGATAAGGGAATCAAGGCCCTTGCTCTTAGATAGCTGAAGTTTCAAAAAGAAAAAATCTAAGCGGATCAAACAAAACATGCTCCTGGGCTGTATTTGGCATGCGGACCCTGGTAAACAGAATAATGGCCTCCCAAATGTCTCGATTCCCAGAATCTGTGAAGTGCTGCTGCACAGCAGCAGAGAAAAAAGGTTTCGGAGGGAATGAAATTGCTAATCAGATACTTGGAGATGGGGGAATAGTCTAGAGGACACAGGCCAGCCCAGTACATTCACAGAGGGTGTAACAAGTGGTTGAAGTAGACAGAATCAAAGTGACTTCATGTAAGAAAGACGCAGTGCAGCAGTCCTGGCTTTGAAGACAGAAGGGTGTCATAGCCAAGATGAGCAGAGGGCTCTGGAAGTCAGAAGGGCAAAGACACAGACTCCCTTTCTGAGCTCCTAGCAAAGAAATCAGCCTTGCCAAAACCTTGGCTTTAGCCCCAGAAGACCCACTTTGGACTTCTCAACTATAGAGTTCACTTAAGATGTTAAATTTGTGTTGTTTTAGGCAGTAAATTGGTGGTCACTTGTTACATCAGCAATAGAAAATGAATATAGCTTCTATCTTCAATCTAATTTAAAGGTTGAGAGGGGAAAATTAAGAACAGCAAAAGCAGAGAAACACTGTAAATCTTTATTTGCCCTTTATAATAATGAGGCACAAGTGGAGAGAATAAATGCCAGGCTGCTCTATTTGAATGCCTTAGTGGCCATTTGATGAAAGTATCTGCCTACTTCAGTGGATGCTTTTGAACTTTTAATTCTCAGATACCCAGCCTTATCCTGGGGACAGCTTTTAACACAGCAGCCCAGAGGATTTCAAAGTTAGTGAGACCTGACTTATAGTGGCAGAAACCCTAGTGCTCACTGAGTGGGATTGTCTCAGTTACCTGCCTTCTCATTGCCGAGGCAAAATACACAACACCCACAGGGAAAGGAGGAAAGGTCAACTGTAGCTCAGAGTTTGTAGGGGCTTTCAGTTCATGGTTGACTGGCTCCAAGGCAGGGTGGTATGGCAGAGGGGCATCACAGACGAGAAATAGTTCATGGTGGGCAGAAGGCAGCAGAGCAGTGAAGTAGCGAAGAAGAAGCAAATATCAAGCAATGACAGTAGCAGTCCTCTTTCCCTTATATTTTATCCAGGCTACCCACCCTTAGGTTGGTAGCACATCTAGGGTGGTATACCCTAATCCTAGCATCCCACCATGAACTAGTACCAGCATTACATCCTTCATCCCATCAGCTGCACTCTAGATCTAGCCACCTCGGAAAATCCCCACCTATGATATAGATGTCCTCTATGGGTGAGGCTTTGGGAGGACATCTAAATATGAGCCATAACATTCTGTCCCTGCCCCCCCAAAACACTCATATGTATCTCTTTATACAAGTGGAATTTACTCCATTGCTAACAGTTGCCAAAGCCCTAACCATTCAGCATTGCTGAAAAGTTCAAGTCCACAGTCTCCTCTGAGATTTAAGGCAAAGTCTTAGGTATGAGCCCCCATATAAATGAAAAGAAAGTTAGACATTTCCAACATACAATGGCACAAGAGAAACACTACCATTTGAAAAGGTACAGATAGGAGGATAGAAAGGTACAGTATCCAGGAGGGCAAACATTAAGTCCTGGAGCTTATGGAGGCAATCTATGTCAAGATGTGAACTCCAAAGCATTTGCACAGCCCCACCCCTATGGTATTGCAGATGGTGGTAGCTTCCTTGGCTTTTCTTTTGGGCTGCTTTTGCTCACCCTTTGAAGCTTTCCTCAGATGATTTGTGTCCCTGGATTTTCTAACCTTTAGGGGTTTCCACCACACCTATGGCTTAACATTCACAGCTTCACAAACTGTCCTCTCCAGAACTTTCCAGGCCTCCTGATATCTGGGTCAAAGCCTTCCTGACTGCCCAACTCTTGTATTCTGTGCACACCTAAGACTGGCACCATGTGGATGACACTAAAGTCTTCTGTCAGCTGGAGCAGTAGCCAAGTTTTCTTCTCTCTTGGCTGTAGCAGTCAAGTACTAGATTAGTAAATAATCTGAACCTGATCCCAATGCAGTCCTTCCCAGCAGAAACCCCCTGAGCCTGGTCTTTATCAGCAGCATTTCTATGTGCATTCTGATCTTCTGTCAAGTATATCTTAAGGTACTCCAGGGCTGCTGCTTCATCTAGCATCTGCAAACCTTTCTAAACTCTTCTTACAAGTCAGTTCCAAAAGCTCTTGAGCCACATGGTCAGGTAATATTACAGCAATAACCCTACTACTGGTGCCAACATTTGTCTTAGTGACAAATGTTGTGGCTGAGATAAAATACCTAGCACTCAAAGGAGGAAAAGCTTATTGTAACTCACAGTTTGTAGAAATTTCAATTCATGGTTGGCTGTACACACAGCAGGGTGGCATGGTAGGAGGGAATCACAGATAAGAAACAATTTAGGGTGGTCAGAAGTCAGAAGAACAGCGAAGTAGTGAAGAATCAGCAAATGACACACAGTGAAAACAGCAGCCCTCTTTCTGTCTCATAGAGTGGGGCACCTGTCATCTTAGCATCCCACCATGAATCAATCTTGCCATCATATCCTTTATCCCAGGATCACATACTCTAGATTTAGCCTCCTCTCAACAACCCCACCTGTGAGCACATGGGGCTTCGAGGGGAAGTCTAGATACAAACCGGAACAGGAATCCAGTGTATTTCTCATGTTTTCTCCTACTTGGTAGGAGCCATATGGGTCATAGATATGGGCAGATGTGATATAAACTGTATCTAGGCCTATCTCCTCAAAAATCTCCCAGGATATCTTTCTGTCTTTCTCTCTCATGGTAACCTTCGGGGCTTTGTGTCTCTTATGATTTAGGTCTAAAACCTTAGATTTAGGTCTTAGATGCTGTACCACCTGTGTGGTGAGCAAGAAATTCACCTTTGTTTTGCTAACCCACTAAGATCTTGGGACTCTGGGGAAACATTACTTTTCAATTGTTACTGAGTCTACAAAATAGAAAACATAAGATGAGAGAGTGGATGTGGAGAGGAAGGTGAAATGGGAACCCAAGGGAGATATGAATGCATAGTTCAACATACGAACATGCTGTTATAAGAGTGCTCTGTACATCACTAATGGGAACTGAGCCTATATTAGTGACAAACAAACACACATTCTAATTTTAATGTGTATAAGTTTATTTAGAATTATTTATGCATTGGAACAGAATTTAATCCAGCATGTATATCCACTCTGTAATTTCAGAGATACTTTTGTTGAGGAGTCAGTTACACTTAGATGTAAAGAAAAGAATTACATGTAGAAATAGCACATAATTTTGAGGGTAGGATGATATTTGCATAACTAGAACTTGAGGACCACAGAAAGAAGCCACAGGAAAAGGAGGTAATCCTCAAGTATTTCTCAGAAGAGACAGAAGCCATGGTTTGTCTATGGATAAATTACATATTTAATTCTACAGTTCTTGGACATTTTCAGTTGTTTCTCCTGTTGCTGAATCACAATTTCCAACCTTACAGCTCCAAGGAGGAAAGTTTTATCTTGGTTCACAGTGTGCAGAGGTTTCATAGTCAGCTGACTTCAAGGTGGGGGAGCACGGCAGAACTGCATGGCAAAGTGAAGAAACAGTGCAGGGCAGCAGGAAGCTAAGATCAAAGGAAGAGAGGAGTTAGTCCCTTCCATGCCACACCCCTCAGTGACCCACCACCTCCCAGCAGGCTTCACCCCAATCAGATTTAGCTATAAACTCATCAGGCCTACGTCCAATCAGTTTGCTAACTTTAGTACTAATTTCAGTTCAGTCCCTTGGGTTGTGCTGACTTGTGCCTTTTTTTATAGGCAGCATTATTTTCCTGAGGCTCAGTATAGGGCAATGTGACTCAGCCAGTGTCACAGTGGTCATGAGGACTGATGGCACATGATTAAAGAGTCACATATTCCATAAAGCCAGTGCTATTGCGAACCTCTCACCATGAATCACACGTCAGATTTTAGGGTTGTGGAGAATGACAGAAACCAGCCAATCTGACTGTTTATGTCTAGGCAATAAATAGATGAATACTTGGAAAAGATGGCCAATTCCATGAGTGAGAAGAACAGTGCAATTAAAACAAAAAGACCAAGTTTTTCCTTGATAGATTGACAAGCCAAAAATTTATCTAATGTTAGCAGGAGTGTGGAAGAATTTTCCCTCTTATAGGCTGTTGTATGGTTGTTGATTAGTAATAATCTTTTGAGGGTACTTTGGTACACTTTAAAGCAAAAAACTCTAAAGCAAAAATGTGTAGATATTTTGGCACAGCAATTTTACATCCAAGGATTCTTTTACTTATGAGGGTATATAAAGTATATGTTCATGAATGACCATGATTAATTGTAATACTGAGAAAAATGGAAAAAAAAAACCTAAATATATTCCAATAGTGTAGGATTAAATTAGTTATACAATACCTATACCACCATATTGTGGAGTTTTGTCTAGCTATTAAAAGTATGAATTAGAAATATAAAATGACCCAACTGCTTGATAAATGCTTTGCAATTCCTCAGAAAGTAGAGTTGCCACATGACACAGAAAAATATCCCTATTGGAAACATATGTCCATATAAAGAAGCATAAACGAATGCACTGTTCCAAAAGTGGAAACAGAGATGGGTATTCCATTGCCATTCAAATATTGTAGGTGTGTGAATTCAGCAAATTAATCCATTATAGTACAGTAGTCCAATAATAGTAGTGGGTTATCCAGAGGACTGACAGTGTCAGAAGTTGTTGGCTTGGGCCTTTTCCAGCTCAGCATATTAATATGGCTTTATTTTTTATACCATGTGTTTATACTTTTCTGCTGAATGGTTAAGACCAAGATAAAGCAAAACCTGTATAATAAAAAATGTAACTTTTGCATCTGACAAAGTCAGTCAAATCCCCTCAGGATTTACCCTGAAACCCTCTGTAAAGTTTGTAGACCTTTTGTCAGTGTCAGCCATAGGGATGAATCACAGCCATTGCTTGACCAGTTTGTTTCCTGTGAAAGCCTGAGAGAAGGCTTTCTCTCTAGGCGACTCTCCTTAGGCACACTCTACATGAAAAAAAAGGGGCTATAAATGAAGGACCATTTTTTTTTTTTT
>NW_004524577.1:26503431-26509398 GCF_000260255.1 Octodon degus | reverse complement strand
GCATTTTGTTCCTTCTCGTCATTTTGTGTAGCACTGTCTTCTGCCCTTTGTTGTAGATCTTTGCTGTAGTTATAACCTTCACAAGTACTGAAGTTCAGGTGGAGCTCTACAGAGTTTGGAGTTATCCAGCTGCATCTGGCTTAGGTCTGGCTGCTGTGCTTAGCTCCTTCCCGCTGTGGACCTGGGCTAGGACTGGGTCTGGGGGTTCCTGGAACTCGGCAGAAATTCCTACTGGGCAGGAGGGGTGGGGGAGGTGCGGCGGAGTGGTGGGGGCAGCCCGAGGGGGTGGGAGAGGGTCCGGCCCATGCTGCGCCTGGGCTGGGACTGGTCCCGCCAGCGCCGGTTAGCAGAAAGCTATCCACACACTCACCGGACCTGGGCTAGGACTGGGTCTGAAGGACCATTTTGTAGTGAAAAAAAAATATATATCTGCATATACAAAATAGGATAGATATACAGATACTTTCTCTTAGTTCAATGAGAAGAAAGATTTGTACTAATAGTGTTTAGACAAAATATCATGTCTACATCTTGTACTATGAATAACTACTACAAAGACAACAATATGCAATGCATTAATTATTGTAACAGTCCTACTAACCTGTTTTGAAACTGTCTCATTGCTATTTCTTTCTCAATAAAATTAATTTTAAAAAGTGGAAACAACACAAATATCCATCAGCTTCCAGTGGATAAGCAAACAGCAGTATGATCATACAGCAAAACATTATTCAGTCATGGGAAGGACTAAAATATTGATCCATATGATACGGCTGTGCCTTGAAGACGTTACTCTAACTGGAAGATGCCAAACACAAAAGGCCACCTACTGCATGATTCCGTGTGTAAGAAATGTCCCATGCAGGAAAATTCTTAGAGACAAAAAGAAAGCAGGCACTTTTTAGGAACTGGGCAGAGGGAAAGAATGGAGTATGAAGTTTCTTTTGGCAATGATCAATATGTTTATGAATTAGATTGTGGTGAGGGTTGCATAATTTGTAAGCAATCCACTGAAAACCACTAAACTGTTTTGAATAAGAAATAATTTTAAGCTGAAATTTAAAAAGATGAGCTTTGACATACATAAATTATATTTCTTTTTTTAAATGAATTCAATCTGTTTGAGATGGAAGGATGCCCTGATATATTATAGAATTAAAGAACAAACTGCAGAACAATGCAGTCTATTTTTATAGCATAACAAATATAAATCATATCAATCATAATCCAACCAGAAACTCAAAAGCCCACTAAATGCTTAATTAAAACATAAGGAATCAAACACAGGGAATTTATTATAACATTCTTTGTTTTTTTTTTGGTACTGAGACTCCAATTCAGGATTTTGTGCTTGCCAAGCCGGAGCTGTGCTGCTGAGCTATCTCATCAACTCCCACAGGGAGTTGATTACAAAGGTAGAAGGCACCCTGACACTAGTGAGAAAACCTGAGGAAACCATGTGATCCAAGCCGAGGTGCTGGGCTCATTTACTCTGAGCAAGTATTCTGGTGGGCTGAAGCCATGGCGAGATGGCAACTGTCACCCAGATGTCATCAGAAGCACGTGAGTGGAGTCTTCCCCATCACTTGTCATTGGTTCTATGTACTCAAGATCAAAAAGGAAAGAGGGCTGGAGAAATGTCCAGAATAGAACAAAAGGAGAACAGAGAATGGATCCCTTCTGCCACCTGATACCCATCCTCCTAGTTCTGACCTGAGGGCACAGGTCACACAAGGTGAAGTGTTCTTTCCATGTGCCAGAAAGAGAGGCTCAAGGTCTCACCATATTCATGGTGCCATATTCATTTCAAGTGCGTGATTTCCAGTGTATGATTTCCCACAGGCCAGGAAGTGAGCTCATATAGTCTGGGGGCCTATGGATTTAGTTGTAAAGCTAAAGGCCATCAATATTGATCATAAAAACATGGGGAATAAAGGAAGAAAGAAGTAAGTGAATAATATACACCTAATAAAAATACTTGTAGCTGCTAGAGCCTTCATATC
Source organism: Octodon degus (assembly GCF_000260255.1). Lineage (NCBI taxonomy): Eukaryota > Metazoa > Chordata > Mammalia > Rodentia > Octodontidae > Octodon > Octodon degus. The sequence goes on along the minus strand of NW_004524577.1, from coordinate 26,507,395 downwards.
TTTAGTGGACCTTGATGTTTATGCCTGGCTCTTTCTCCCACCCATTCTCTGTCACCTTGGCCATGGCCAGTGCTGCACTTGGCCTGAGTATTTGACCCAGTAGATGATCTGAAATCAACATTCCCAGAGGCTCTAAGCCTGCCTCCAATGGCCATTCTTTGTGGACTGCTATAGTCTTCTATTGACCTGTACTTGGAGATGCTGAGGCATCTAGAGTGGCCTCAGTGGTGGCCTCCATGCCTCTGCTGTGTAGGGCAACTCAATTGCCCCTTGATAATCAAAAACAACCTAATTCTGTTTGTTGGTGCAGTGACACAAGGAATCTAAAACATGTACATGGTAGCTTCCCCTTTGGAAGCAGTCCCATCTTGGGGAGCATTCTAGGACTGCAAGAATAGAAAGCAAACCTCCGAGAAAGGGAATAATAGGCAATGGGGTTAGTCCTCACCCCTTGGTTCCTAGGTCTACATGTCTGATCTCAGGCAACCAACTATTCATTGCCATTTAAAGCTTACATTGTATCCCATGGTGTAGTATCCAACCTCATGGGGTGACACCTTTCATCCGACACTGCCATCAAGTCTGCCCCAAGCCATTCTATGATACCACCTTTTTCTGGACACTGAAGTATATGGTCAGGCCTGTGTGTTCCACAAGTGTCAAGTCATTGCGCTCCCTTCACTATAAAACATGCTACTTGCTCAGAATGGTGAACGAGAGCTCATGATGATAAATGAGGTTTTCCCTAAATCCAGGGGCAGCGGTGCCAACAGAAGTACGTAGAGCTCATTATACCATGGACATTTGGGCATCTTGTAATCTCACGTGGGTGGTTGAATCCAACATTCAGTCAACCAGTCAAGGAAACTGTTGGAAGTATTTCCAGCTGCCTGAGTTAGAACATTCTCTGCCACTGTGAGTAGATGTATCCTTATTAATAAATTCAGTCTTGCTTCAGGTTGTTTTCTGTTCTGAGCTATTATCAGCTTAGGATCTTTACAGCTGCTTTCCAGGATCCTGCTCATGTGAATTAGTGAAATTTTACATTTTCCAGAACAGCCTTTGAGACTCTCTCCTAGGGTAGTGAGGTGTCTGATTCTATTTAGGGATCCAAAATATGCGCGAGTGAGTCTCAAGAAGAGTAGTATCCTATGGCAGGAAGCTGCTTCAGGTAGGATCACTACACGATGGAGACTTTCAGCAAGGGAAGGTGAGCTTTCACAGGCAGAGGGAACAGGCTCTGCATGAAAGCAGGACTCAGGGGGATTTTCCGGTTCACATTTCTAAGCGTTTCCAACTATCCAAATGTTCCCTTCCCAAGACTAGGCATCCCCTGTCTTAATAAATGCCCTAACATTCACATACCAACCACAGACTTTAGATTTTGTATTCAGCTTACATTGTAATTCTGCAAACTCTTCAGCTATGCCTACCCAGCTATGGCTACTAGAAATAATGGGTTCTTTTAAAGGCATCCAAGCAACTCACCGGTTCTGTATACCTAGGAACTGATAGTTTCCTTTCTGAGAGCTTTCAGCCTCTTCAGAAAGAGGCCACCTGACAGCCTATCTTATTTGACTAAAGGAGTTCTTTGATTTCCCAGAGCCTTATCTTGACACATAATGCCAAGCCTCTTTAGGTAATAAGATATGTGTGCTGCCACAGCACACCACGCGCTGCTTCCATGTGCGAGGAGATCGCTATCTGCCTGCTCCAACAGGTGAGCTACCCAGAGCAGAATTTTATCTGGAGGATCTGTTTCCTAAAAACAGAAATGTCTTCGGTAGTAATTAAAACAGACTTTATCGGAATCCAGGTGAATATATTTAGCACATTTGGAGTCACTAGAATTTGTTTTCTCATAATTCTGCAGGCTAGAAGTCCAGAATGAAGAATTTATTTCAAGGGAAACCTAACTTCTTGGCTTGCAGAGGGCCTTCTCTGTATGCACACAAGGTGTGGGTCCCTGATGTTTCTTCCTCCTCTTATAAGGACATGAATCCTGCTGAATTAAGTGGGGATACACAACTGAGTTTACAGTAAACAAAATAGGTGAAGTATTTCATGGGAGTATGTACACACGCTAACTCTGAAACTTTTCTCCCCACTTTACCCCTGGCATTACTAGCAAATGCCTGGAGTTTTCTGTTGTGTCCATGGAGAATGGAAAGGATTCACTTATGGGCTCAATGGCTGCACTGCACTGTCAATTGCAGAAGGTCTGCTCCTAACTTTCCAGAATGAGGGATGTAGTTCTCGGGGTTTCTGCTCTCCATGTGCAGCCTAAGGAGGGACTGTGATGTGCTAGGAAGGGCCATGAGAAACAGCAGCCCGGCCTTGTCTGGGCCCACTCAGATCTTGGCTACTGCATGTCCTGGAACAGGAAGCAGGACACCTGTGACAGTAGTTTTAACTTTTTCTCTCTGGAGCCAGTCAGGGATGTTTTAAATATGAGGCATCATAGGATCAGCAGTATATAGTCCATGAGATCTTTAAAGGCCCCACAATTATTGATCCCAAGAGAATTCCCTAATACATCTCTTATATTAGCCTGTTTTCCATTGCTAAAACAAGATACCTGAGGCTAGATGCATTATAGAAAAGAGATTTATTCATTTTGGAGTCTGACTGTCCGCATAGCATGGCACTGGCTCATTGTGAGGATCCCAAGCCTAGAGGCATGACCTCATGGCAGATGGCAGCATGGCAGAGCAGGTGTATGAGGGAGAGATCACTTATCACTCACGTGGGACAACCATGCCAGAGCAATGGGAGGGGCCAAGCTCACCTTTTTATGACAACTCACCACAGGAGAATTCATTCCATGAAACCTCATTCTCTTGTGTGGTCAGCAACCCAGTGGCCTTAATCGCCTTCCCAGTTGGCCCCATCTTCCAACTCCTCCAATGTCCAAGGTCCTAGCCCTGAACTCTGGAGGATATACTCAAACCATATCCAAACTACAGAAGTTTTTTCTATACTGATCTCTGCTCAAAGTCTGCAGAACTCAGCCTGTGACAATACCCTGAGTCTTAGAGCACACCAGTTTATAGCATTTCAGGGAAGAGGATTCAGGACCATCTTCTCATAAGAGAAATGCTGTTCTTCATAGTGTTTTGTTCTTTAATGAATGCCTTTCACATGTGATCTGTGAAACAGAAAATATGTGTGTTTCAATGTGTGCTGCTACCAGAAAACCTTCTCACATTTTTTTTTTTTTTTTTTTGTATTTTAGGGAAGGGTCTACAAGCTGTTCAGGGTCTACTACTAGATCAGACTCATAGTGATTCTCCTGTTTACAGCCTTCCAAGAACTGGGATTACAGGCACGTACCACCATGCCCAGTCTCAATCATCATCTCAGTGTGCCCGGCGGCAGGGCCGGCACAGCAGGCCCGGAGATCCAAGCCCCAGGCCCCTGAGCCTGCTTGCAGGTGCTTTAATCTGCTGAGCTATTTGGCTGGCCTCACATTTCTAAGATATGATACAATCTGATTTTCTGGAAAGAGCCCTCTTTTCCCCATAAGTCTCAATTTTCTTAGGAATTTTCCTGTGAGTTTTGGTGAGGGCAGATCCCTTTCAATTCTCATGAGTCTGAGACTCTCAAAACTCTACTAAGGGTTAAGAGCCTGCAAGATGACCATGGGTTGGCACTCATGTCCTGGATTCCAGGTGTCATCTCCCAATACTTATTTCTCTATCATAATGGCTTTGATCTGTTTCAAAATATGTAAGTAGAGATGTAATATAAAAAGATAAAACAAAAAAGGATGGGACAGCTTAAAAGCAAGACAAACACTCTCATGGGCCAGCAAACATGGGGTATGCCAGGCTGAGAGTATAAGCCATTACTTTCCAGGACCAGAGCAGACACAGCTGACTGGTATTTCACGCAAGACTTGATGACTTGCCTAGCTGCACCACCCAGAGACAAAGGCTGCAAATCTCATATGAAATCTAGTTTT
>NW_004524577.1:26491714-26502876 GCF_000260255.1 Octodon degus | reverse complement strand
GAGAAATTCCAACAGATATTTAAATAGGGGTTCCAGAAGAAAAGCTTGAAGGGAATAACAGAAGAGCAGTATTTGGAAACATAAAAGCTAGGGCAAGGAAGATAGCTCAGTGGTTAAAGTACCTGCTTCAGCAAGCTGCAGCAAGCATGCAGGGACCTCAGTTCAATCCCTGGCACCAAATGCTGCACCAGCTCTTCCCCAGCGCAGGCAGAGCCAGCCACAAGGAAGGAAGGAAGCAAGCAAACATAATAGCTGAGAATGTTCCTGAATTGAAGAAAGACAGGACTTTTTTCTCCTGATATTGGGGGTTGAATCCAGAGTCTCATGCATGCTAGGCAAGTGTACTACCTCTGAACTGTATCTCTGACACTATCTATCTATCACCTATAATCTGTCATCTATCATCAATTGTCTATCTGAATTTTTAATGGATTCTCACTAGGTCACTGAGGCTGGTATTGAACTCATCATCCTCTTGCCTTAACTTCTCAGTAGCTGGGATCACAGGAACAGGCTACCATATTCTTAGAGCTTTACTCTTGATTCAAAGTGCACCTTGAGGCATAAGCAACATAAATAAAAGCTAAGATACATGATGCTAAAACTGCAGAATATCAAGGATACAGTGAGAGAGAAGATACTGAATGTACAACGATAAATTAGGAAGACTGATAGCAAATACCTCATCATCAGCAACATAAGCTATGGGCTGGGGATAGGCTGGGGATATATAGCTCAATGGCACAGTGCCTGCCTGGCAACTTCAAGGTCCTGAGTTCGATTCCCAGTACCAAAACAACAAACAAAACCCCAACAATATGTGCAAGAAAAGAGTAGATCAACTTCCTTAAGCACTGAGGGAAATATCAGCTGACCTCATATTTTATAGCTATTTGAACTATCCTTTAAGAGGGAGAGAAAAAATGACATTGTCAGAGACCCAGTGTCTAAAAGACCTTACCACTCTTAGAAGTTAATCATTAAAACATATTTTCTACAAGAATGAAACTTAAGGCTGGCCAAATAGCTCAGTGGATTAAAGCCTCTGCTAAGGCAGACACAGAGGCTGGGCTTTGATCCCCAGCATGCTATGCTGGCCCTATCTCCCTCTCAGGGGATTGCACTGAAACAGCAATTGAAACTGGGAGTGGTGGTATGCACCTGTAATTCCAGCTCTTGGGAGGCTGAACACAGGTGAATCACTACAGGTCCAATCTACGTAGTGAGACCCTGTAGACCGTGTACTAAAAAAATAAAAAAAAAAAAGAAAAAAGAAAAAAAAAGAAAGAAAGAAAGAAAGAAAGAAAGAAAGAAAGAAAGAAAAGAACAAGAAAAAGAATGAAGGTTAGTCCAGGTTGGGCTATAAGAAACAATTGTAAGCATACAAATAAACTTTCAAGAGAGGTTTTTACATTTAACACTTGGTTACAATTATATTTTTGTATATTGGAAATTTTAGGGTTAAAAAAAAGATGAATAACCAGATGGAGGGAGGAAAGAGCAAACATTTAAAGTGTGAGAAGCTCTTTTCATGTGAAAGAGGGGAATAAAAACAATGAACAAATTTAAACTTTGTGAGAAAATTTATGACTGAATGTTTATGCTAAAAGTTTAAAGATAACAACCAAAAGAAGATAAACACAATTTATGGATTGCAAGCCAGCAGAGAGGGAAGAAAAAGAAATATACAAAAATGTTATCAACACAACAGAAGGCCATAAAACAGATAAGAAGGAGAGATAAAGGATGGTAACAGAAACACAAAAGATAGTGGTAAAAATAACACCAATCTACCAGTGTCCAGAATAAATGTAAAAAGATTAAATTCACCTATTAAAAGATCAGTTGAATGGATTTTAAAAAATCAAAGTCAGGTTGTAGGTTGCACATAAGAATTGCACTTAAAGCAGCCTGGGGGAGGGTACTCAGTGGCAGAGTGCTTGCCTGCTGTGAGACCCTAGTTTCCTCCCCAGCACCCACTATAAAGCAAAACAAAACAAAACAAAACAAAGAAAAGACAACAAAAACAAAAGGCTGGAGATAAAGAGGTGGAAAAAGATAGGTCAAATAAAAGCCCCAGAAAGAAAGCTGGCATTTCACAGAAACTCGGCAAAAGCCAAGTTCTCAAATCTCAGGTTTTATCACAGACTTTCCTTGAAGGTTCCCTGATGTCTTGCTGCTTTATTGTTTTAAAGTCCCATCGGCATCTCCAGGGCAGCTTCACAAAGTTGACATCGTCACTTCCAGTTTTAGGCTGTCTCTACATCACTTACTGTCCCTCCATCAGTTACTGTCCATACTGTGCACAGAATTGCCCAGTTGCCCTTGCTCCCCAGGGTTGTACGAGTTTTCAGCTGGGCTTGCCTTGTGTATTAGATAGACAGCAATTCTCCCAAGGGTCCAGAGACATCCCGGAACAATTCGTGCCTTTACAGATAGCAACGTGGGTGTACCAAGGACGTGGGCAGCTTTCCTGGGGGCAGAGATAGGCAGCAAAAAGAAAACGGGCAGCTGGGATTCGACTGGCTATTGGCTCCTGCCACTCTTGTGTCCTTGGATCCAGCTCTGCCCTTGGAGGAGCCTACTAGAGTGTCAGCACTGGCAATGCAAGAGCAGAGAAGGAAGCTCCGCTGAGCAGGACAAAGTGGCTCCACGGGGCTAAGGGGTGCAGCAGGAGTGGGTGGTGGTAGGGAAGAGGGTACAGGACACAGACCTACCACTGCCATTGGGTCAGACCCAGCCACAGCTCTGAAAGGACAGGCAGGAGGAGGCAGGATCAGGAGTGTGCAGCTCTTAGGTGTCTTCACCTGCCTTGTATTTGGCAATGTCAGTTCCAAGATGTTCGCCTCCGGCCAGCTGCAGCCAACAGTTCTTTTTACAGCCACACAAATCAAATAATTCCATCGGGTCAATAGAGAATGGCCTGCTCTGGGAGAAAAGCTGCGCTCTCTTTGTCAAACTGGTGCTTTCCTATCAAGCAGGCTCAAGTCCAGCCACTACTATGGCATGGTTAGTTCAGGGTAGGAGTCAACCTTAGGGACAGCAGCAGTGGTACCTGTGGGCTACCAAAGCTGGGTGCAGACCAGCACTATGCTTTTTATTTTATTTATTTATCTTTTAAAATTAATTTTATTGAGAAACAAATAGCAATGAGACAGTTTCAAAACAGGTTACTAGGACAGTTACAATAATTAATACATTGCATATTGTTATCTTTTTTTTTTTTTCCAGAACTGGGAATTGAACTCAGGCCCTTGCACTTGCCAGGCAAGTGTTTATTCTACTGAGCTATCTCCCTGGCCCCTGCATCTTGTTGTCTTTGTAGTAGTTATTCATAGTACAAGATACAGACATGATATCCTGTCCAAACACTATTAGTACAAATCTTTCTTCTCATTGAATTAAGAGAAAGTAGCTATATATCTATCCTATTATCTATCTATCTATCTCTATCTATCTATCTATCTATCTATCTTTCTATCTGTCTATCTATCTATCTATCTATCTATCTTTCTATCTGTCTATCTTTCTATCTGTCTATCTATCTATCTATCTATCTATCTTTCTATCTGTCTATCTATCTATCTATCTATCTATGCTTTAGCTGAATTGTGTAAATATTCATTTTTAGAATGCAACAGGGAGGTAGTCACTTAAATGGAATCTATACATTCTCCATACTGAGGAGGACAAGGGCAAAGCAACATTCAAATAGTCTGCAGTCCTGGGAGTGAGCTGAACAGGGAAAGGTGGAAAGCCTTTCGCTTTCACATGCCTGGCGGTTTCCGGACCCTAGGGGTTTGATTGCTCAGCTGCAGGGCAGGGACTGGGGTGTGGACAGACCCTTGCTCAGTCTGAACGTGTGCCTTCCACTCGAGGCTGTTCTGAAGAGAAGCAGCCACCCACGCCCCAGGCAGGCCGGGGAAGCACAGCCTGCCTCCCCTGAGCTGTTGTACAGGCCACTGAGGCCTGCCCATCTGCCACGCTGCTTTGGTTTTAATGAAAACTCTCCGTGAACTGCTCCTCGCTCCTCATTATCCGCGCTCTGGCCGGGCGGACTGACGCGTTTAGTTTGCAGCTGCCAGATCGACGGCGGTGGTTGTTTCACAAGGACTCAACCCTTTTCAAGTTAAGTTTTCATTTTGCTCATCATTTGTTTTTGCAAACATTTCAGGATTAATTGAACACTCTTTCCCCTTCCAACCAAAACACATGCTCGCCTTCTTCACGCAATATGGCAAGCCTGGCATTTGATCATCTCTGCACTCTTTCATTTCTGAGGCCCCAGTGCTGACAAAAGACCAGTTTCAAGTAACCTGGGGCTGCTGTGTTGGAGAAAATTGAGTTTCATTTCAGATTAGCCTCTTCAGTTTCAGCCTCTGAAAAGCTCATTTTCTATAAATCTAGGTTTGGGTATCTTCAGGCTCACCCTGAGCATGCGACTGCATATCTTTTGCTCGTCTTTTTAATTATAACTGTGGGTTTGGAAGCTTCTATGATATGTCATGTTTTGAGTAAGGGAAGGAGAGAGAAAAGAGTTAGCTCTGGGCAGACTTTAGAGGTGTCAAAAATTATTCTTCTCCAACACAATTTTACTATTAAGACTTCACTAGAAAAGTAGCTAGAGATTGAAATGATTGCCTCTTTTATTGCTACTATTCTACATCCAGTCTTATAAAACAAAATCAGACCAAAAAATTATCATCTCCTTTATCCTTCAAGTGCTACTAAAACCTTTTGTTCAGAAGAATCACAAGGGCATTTAAGAAATTTACCCATGTGTAAGGGGCAGAATAATGGCCCATTTCAATATGATTTGGCTCCTCCTAAGTTCATGTTGGGTTCAGGCCCTTGAATCATTCTTGTGAGATATAAAGGTGTTTGGAGGCGAGGAATTTGGGATGATATTAATATTAGATAAAGATCTCAAAGTAGAGCTGTCATCATTGAATGCTGGTGGCTTTATTTGAATAAGGAGGGAGATTAGAACACACAAACACACACACACACACACACACACACACACACACACCCGACTGTCTCTTACCATGTGATGCCCTACACAGCTTCTGGACTCTTCTGGCAAAAAGGCTGTCACCAGATACAGACCCTTATCCTTGGTCTCCAGAACTATGTGCCAACAGGGACCTCTTTTCTTTAAAATTTCCCAGTCTGTGGTGTTGCATAACTAGCAACAGAAAACAGACAGATCTGGCATCCTAAGGTCCAGGATCAATAAGTTTCTAAGAAATTCATTTGAGGATCTTGACATGGGAGATTATCAAGGTGGCCCTAATTGTAACCACAAGAGTCCTTAAAAGTGGAAAAGGAAGACCGAAAAAGAGAATCAGAGGGAGATAAAGTATTGTTGGTTTTGAAGATGGAAGTGGATGGAGGTTTTAGAAGATGGAAAAAATAAGCAGATTTTGGTTTAGGTCTCTGGAAAGGCCCATAGCCTGCTGGACACATTGGATATAGCTACTCACGCTAAGTTGAACTTCTGGCCTAAAAAGGTAAAAATCAATATTTTTTTGTCTTTTTGAGATAAGATTTCACTATGCAAAACTCACTTTGTAATCCAGGCTGTTCATGAACTCCCAGCGATCCTCCTGCCTCAGCTTCCCAAATGCTGGGATTACAGGCATGCACTACCATGCCCAGCACTGCCAATGCCTTATTTAGTCTGCCTGTACAGAAATGTGAACTGACTTAGTGGGAGGGACTCAAAAGAACCATAAGGCCAGACCTGCATCTCCAGGAACTGTACGTGAAAAGGATCAGAACATAGGTTCACAGAACAATGTTGTATTTTGTGTTGTTTTCAACCACGAAGTTTTGGTAATTTGTTATAGAAGCTATAAGAAATGAATATATTATATAAATTTACTCCAGTCCTATTAAATATGAAGTTTGAAAGGTTGGGCCCAAGTATCAAACATCAGTAGCGACTGTCCCTGGGCTCCTACTTCCCAGGCCTTCAAAGCTGCCTTGACTTCCATCCCTTTACAATCCAGCATCACCAAGTATTGTATTTGTGCCTGATACTTATATATTCCTTTAGATTTGAGCTAAGAAGTTGGTTTTGGGTGACATTTCATCTATGATGTCTTCTACCGCTTCTTAGCCTGGACTAAAATCCTCTTTTATAGAATCTCCTCAGAGTAGTTACTCATATATTAAAATGTCTTTGACTTCTCTGTCTTTTCTTTTCTTTCTTTTTTTTTTTTGCGGAACTGGGGATTGAACTCAGGCCCTTGCGCTTGCCAAGGAAGCGCTTATTCCACTGAGCCATCCCCCCGGCCCCTGTCTCTTCTAATAGTTGTAAACTTTTTTGGGATAATACCTTGTTCATTATTAAGTGCCCAGAGTTAAGGACAGGAGCTGGTATGTATTGAGCATTCACTAAACATTTGAGGAATGTGTGAATGTAATTTCACTCTTAATGTGAACAGAGTAGATACAGAAAAGACTCACAGTGTGTCGGTGCCAATATTTCCATATGGGCTTTTGCTGGTTTACAGAAATCATCACCAGATAGTTTTATTAAGGTTCCCTCTGAAAAGCACAGTAAAACATGCAGATAACTGAGCAAAGCATAAACTACACCCAATCAAATCTAAACACCATCTTAGCAAAGAAAAATTAATCTTAAAGAAGAATGAAGTACACATTTTAGAACTAAAAACAATAAGCAAAATGGAAGAACAAAGAGGGTAGAGGAAGGAATCCATCAATTAGAAGATACAAGAGTTGAAGTACACATTATGAAAGAAAGAAAGTAGACAAAAAAATTAACAGAGCTACAGGAACATAGGGACTATAACTAGAATTCTAGCACCCCTGTCAGTTGGATCTGGAAAGAGAGAAGAAAGTCAGTGTAGCTGGGAACGTATTCGAATATCTGAAAACCACTCAAATTTGTCAAGAGTTTTAAAGCCACGGAAGACAAGGCATGATATAAGACAAAAGTGTCAATCCAGAAGGAAGACACAGCCATCCCAAATGTACATGTACCAAACAACAGACCTGTATAATAAAAAACAGATAAATAAGAGGGGAGTTGACAAATCTACACCTATGGTGGAAAACTTTATTACCTCTCCTGAAACAGTGAATAAAACAACTTGATATAAGATGAATGAAGAAGGGTATAGAAGAACTTAACAGCAATCACTCTCCAGATCCAATCAACATTCATAAGGCAGACCACTCTCTGAAATAATAGCGTCTGAAGTAAAGGAACAACTGCAGAAAGATATAGAGGAAATCAGATCAGAAATAATTTCTGAGATAAAAAATGATAATTATAATGAAAGAAGTACTAACTGCTTCTAAATAAGAAACTTAAAAATAAAGAATAGAAAAATGATGGAATACTTGAATGAGCAATATTGAAAAGAAACAGAATGCATGAAGCGGATTTAAAGTGACATACAAGAAATTAAAACCTCAATCACAAGCTGGCAAGACCATTTGAATGTGAAAATAGACATTCAGACCTCGAAGACACCACTGCAGCTAGTGAAAAGATAAGAAAAGATTCCTTAAAAACAACTAGGATGCAGGAAAAAGTAATTCAACATCTGCAAGATGGTGCAAAGATGAACAATATAAGACTAATAGACATCAATGAAAAGAAGGAGCCAATACAAATGATATAAAAGGAATATGGGTGCATGAATTCAGCAAAATAATCCAGTATAGTCCAGTAGTCCGTAATAGTAGTGGGTTACCCATAGAACTGGCTATGTCAGAAGTTGTTGACTTAAGCCTTCTACAGCTCAGCATATTAATATGGCTTTACTTTTTATCCTTTGTGGTTATATTTTTCTGCTGGATGATTAAGACCAAGATAGGACAGGGGAGATGGCTCAGTGGAATAAGCACTTCCCTAGTAAGCGCAAGGGCCTGAGTTCAATCCCTGGTTCTAGGAAAAAAAAAAAAAAGACCAAGATAAAGCAAGACCTGTATACCTATATAACAAGAAATGTAACTTTTGTATATGACAAAGTCAGTCAAATCTCCTCAGGATTTATCCTGAAACCCTGCACAGAAGTTTGTAGATCTTTTGTCAGTGTCACCCATCTGGATGAGTCATGGCCATTGCTACAATATTTAAATGGCAATGGAATACCCATCTCTGACAAAACTAAACAAAAAAGGGGAATATAAATGAAGGACCATTTTGTAGTGAAAAAAATATATATCTGTATATACAAAATAGTTAAGATAGATACACAGCTACTTTCTCTTAGTTCAATGAGAAGAAAGATTTGTACTAATAATGTTTAGACAAGACATCATGTCTGTATCTTGTACTATGAATAACTACTACGAAGACAACAATATGCAATGTATTAATTATTGTAACTGTCCTACTAACCTGTTTTGTAACTATCTCGTTGCCATTTCTTTCTCAATAAAATTAATTTTAAAAAAAGAATATGGGCAGAAGTAATAGCAGAAAACTTCCCAAATATGGGACAACAGTCTGACATTCAGGTAACTGAAGTATATAGAACTCCAAATAACATCAGCTCAATTAAAACCACACCAAGACATATAATAATCAAGATCACAGAAATTCAGCACAGGAACAGTATACTGAAAACTTCTAGAGAAAAGAAACCGATCACATTTCAAGGAAAACCCACCAAACTAACAGCAGATTTCTTTTCCCAGACCATCAAGTCAAGAACGTCATGGAACAAAACACTTCAAATCTTATAAGAAAAAAAGTTCCAACCCAGACTGATATACCCTGAAAAACTCTCTTTCAAGTTTAATGGAGAAGTCAAATACTTCCATGACAAAGAACAACTAAAGAATTTCATAACAGCAAAGCCAACCCTACACAGACTACTAAAAGATACTCTAGAGAGGGATCAAAATGACCACAACTCCATGTATGAGAATGGAAAGAACCCACAAAATAGGGCAAACAAACACAGGAGAAAAAGAGGTATGTAATAGCAGTCCTTCAATTATTCTTTTGTATATAGGAGCAAAATATTTCCATTAGCGTACTCTACAAATGGACTTCTCCTTCACCCTATGGGTCATGATTCTGTCTGGGTATCTACAGGGTAGATATCAAGGCAATAGCAGTAGCTCAGTTCCACAAGTGACACCTGGCCACCAGTAAGTGTCATGGACACTCCATGTCCACCACATAGTAGAACTTTGTATGCTATCCTATCTGCAGACTATTAGAAGTGCTGGTCATATATTTGCCATTCCAGTATTTTTGTTATGTTTTATACTTAGTAATTCTTTATTATCATGAAAACATTTTCTTAGTTGATATTTTTGTCTATATGAAACTAATCAAATACTGTGTGAGTACTCTGAGTTGATCACAGATTCATACATATGATACGCTGCATTCTGGCCTCTTAGTTGGACTCACAATTTAATTTTAATTTTTGAATATTATTTTGAAATATTTAATTTTTAATTAATATTTAATTGATTTTCTGAATATTGTTTAATTTTAATTTTTGTTTTATTATTTATACTGTTTCTTTGACTTAAAATCTACTTATAAGACATGGTATGATCTTTTCTCCTGGTATTAGAAACTTTAAAAAGTGTATTTCCATTGACTTTATATTAGTTCTTCCTTGTCTTTCACACACACACACACACACACACACACAGATATACAAAAAATATGTACATAACCTGACATAAGATTGACACTGTTTTGTGGAACTCTTCAATAATCTTTTAAATGGGTTTGTGTAATATAATTCTATTTTACATAGTCCTGCATAACTGCCATTTTAAGAGCTCTTTATTCTTTATCCAGGACCATACGGCAACTTCTCTTGCCTTCTGGATTATGGTCTTTGTTATTTTCTATATGCTACATCTGGAGGTATTAGAATATTTCAAGTTTGTATAACTGGAAAGTATTTTACTTTTAGCCTTCAAAGGTATGTTTGCTAAGCATAAAATTCAATGAGAACAGATCTTTTTCTTTTAGTCTTTTGAATAAATAAGTCTAGTTTCTTACCCACTTGCTTTTTTTTTCTAATGTGGAATCAGATGTTATTTAATTTTGTTTTTTCATAGCTAATATTTTTTCTATGTGTATGCTTTAATGACTTTTTTGTTTACACTTAGTTTTGAACAATTTCATTTTTTTGTATCTTGACATGATTTTATTAATATGTCTTGCATGAAAGGCTCATTTTTCTTGGAAATGTGCTATAATTTTAACTAAATTCAGAAATTTTAAATATTTAAATATTTGTTGCCTACTCCTTCTACTCTGAGAATTCTAATTATATGGATATAAGTTTCTTGATTTTAGCACAGAGTGAACTATTATATGACTGATCTGTAAACTCTTTCTTCTTCATGTTTTAGACAGTTTTTATTGTTATATTAATTTAAGCTCATCAATAATTTTTTACAGTGTGCAATCTATTATTAATCTCATTTATTCATTTCAGAAGTGTTTTTCTAAAATTCATTCTGTCTACATCATATCTTTCACATTTCAATATTTGTCTACAATTTTTAATTTCCTATATATTATCAATTTTCAATAAAGTTAATAATGAGTAAAAAAAAAAGACAGACCACTGAATAACAGCAAAACATCTTTGTAACTACCCAGAGAACATGTACCACATTGAACAATATCCTGGACCACAAGATGAACCTCAAAAAAATCTAACAAACCTATTAAAGAGTGCTTTGTTTGTTTGTTTGTTTGTTTTTCAGTACTCTGGATCACACTCATGGCTTTGCACTTGCCAGGTATGTGCTTATACCATTGAGCTATGTGCCCAGCCCTAGAGTGTGCTTTTTGACACAGCAGAACCAAAGTAGGAATAAATAGCATAAATTCATTGGAAAAATTTCCAAATGCTTTGAACTCAAACAGTACATGGGTTAAGGAGGAAATTTCAATGAAAATAAAAAAATACAATGAACTAAATGAAAATGAAAACATAACATATCAGTTTGTGGTATGCACCTAACACAATATTGAGGAGGAAATTTGTAGCCTAAAATGGATCTATTATCAATAGCATTCCTCTACACAGCCAACAAACACACTGAGAGGGAAATTACAGAAACAATACCTTTTACAATAGCACCGAGGAAAATGAAATACCTTGGAATTAATCTAACTAAAGAAGTCAAAG
>NW_004524577.1:26465092-26491614 GCF_000260255.1 Octodon degus | reverse complement strand
TATAAATATATATAAAATTATTCTAAAATTTATATGGAAGAAAAAGAAACTAGAATAGCTAAACCTTTTTGTAAATGAGTAGGTGGGATGAATCGGTCTACCTGATTTGAAGACCTACATAGATACTATAATCAGATTTCCATTGAGAGTTTCTTTTTTCAGTGGGAGTTTTGTTCCCATGGCTGAATGGAATGAAAAATGGCACAATAGCTTGGAAAAATAGTTCGGCAATTTTTAAAACTACATATGAACTACTATATGATCTACTAATTGCATGCTCAGCATTTCTTCAGAAGTGAAAATATGTTCACACAAAACTTGTACATGGGGGCTGTGGAGATAGCACAGTGGACTAAGCACTTGCCTAGGCAAGAGCAAGGACTGGGGTTTGATTCCAGATACCACATGCTGTGCTAGCCTGCTGTAGGTGCACCAAGCTAGCCACCAATACTGGGTGTGGTGGTGCACGCCTGTGATCCCAGCACTGGGTAGGCTGAAACAGGAGGATCACTATGAGTCCGAGCTATGTAGTGAGACCCTGTACCAAATACATAAAAACAAAAGAAAAAAGAACAAAACCTTGAACAGTGGCATTTAAAGAGCCTAATTTGGAGTAGCTCAAAACTGGAAATGAAACGTACGTCCTTCATTGAATAAGTGCCCAAAGAAACTGTGGTATGACCATCTATGGAATTCTATTCAGCAATAAAATGGAATGAACTATTGATACAAAGCATCCTGTATGACTCCCCTGAGAACAATGCTGAGTTAGAAAGCAAATCCCCAAAGATTATGCACTATATGAGTCTATTTACAGCATATACTAAAACTTACAAAGTTGTAGAACTGATGGGCACATTAGGGAGAGAGTGCAGGTGGGGGGAAAGTACATGTGGCTATATGGTATTTATATACTATACAATACTATTCTGCGTAGGCGTCTGCTGAGCTCTTGCTGTACCCTGGCTGCAAGAATGAGGAAAATAGACAGGAGACCAAAAGCTGCATCAGGTGGAGTTCCTCTCTCTCTTGAGTAGAGGAGAGGAACTACCAGAGAACAGTAGAGCATTTATTTATATCCTAACAAGGTTATTAAGTTCAGCCACTCTACAAGTTAACAAGCTGCAATGGCATGCTTCAAGGAACTCCTGGGTTCCTGAGTGTGTAGTTACTTTCTGGCTTCAGCCGCTCCCAATATTCTACCATACAAAAGAAATTTGAGGCACTTGAAACCATAATATTAAGTAAAGTCAGATACACAAATTTAACTGTCATAGGATTTCTCTCATATGAGAAACTCCCCCTCTCCCTTCTCTCTGTCCCTGTCTCTGTCTCTGTCTGTCTCTCTGTCTCTCTTTCTCCATATGTATGGGAGAATAAGAGATAAAGAGAAGGGAGAAGGGATGGAGAGAAAGGGGATGAAAAAATAATTGCCAGGGAAAAATGATAAAAACAACTTTTGTAAGTGAGAAGAGGACTAAGAACTGAAAGGAGCAGGGAGTGAGGGAGAGGGTAGGAAATGCAAAAATAACAACAAAAACAGAGGAATAAAAAAGAATTAAGATGTGTTATGTACATGTAATGACTCCTCACAATAATTGTAATCATGATGTACTGCAAACATACTAATACACATAAAAATAAATGTAAAAAGTAAACACAACACAAGGAATTCTCATGGAGATAGGAATGCCCCATATCTTGATTGTGTCACTGCCAGTACTGTGCTGTGACACTGAACTAGATCACATGTACATACTGTACAGTTACAGAAGATGTTAGCATTCAAGGAAATGGAGTTAAAGTTCACAGGATCTCTCTGGGATTATTCTTACAATTGCACGTGGTTCTACAGTTATCTCAAAACAACAAAAAAAGTACTTTAAAAAAATCAAAATAACAGATTTATTCAGATAAGAGTTCTTGTCCTGACCCAAATGGATTAAGTCCACCACAGCTTTTTTCTCATCTGTCAGGTTGACTCAGGAAAAAAAATCCTGAACAAACGGAAAAGCAACTACCTGAGAGCCATGGAGGTAGAAGGTTGTGGAAAAGTCAGAACTTATATGAATGCTACACACTGGAGTGAGATTCTCAATTTTGCTTTCTATTCTATAAGACCTTATCTTGAAGGTCAGCTTCTACCATGAAACTGTGAGGCCATGATTCAATGTGTTTCCAAAACTCAGAGAAATGTCATCTTTCTGTCTAGAAGAACTGGGCAAAAGAAACTCAGAGTTCTGGAGAATGTGAAGGAGAGAAGAGAGAACTGATTATGAAACTGATTCTGTATGTGAACCTGCAGAAGTTCTGGGGTAGCCCTAGATCTACATTTGTTTATTTATATTTTTTTAAATTTTTGTTTTAAAAAATTTTTATTTTATGTATTTAGTACAGGGCCTACAGGGTCTCACTACACAGATCAGACTCCTAGTGATCCTCCTGCTTTCAGCCTCCCAAGCACTAGGATTACACGTGCCTGCCACCATGCCCAGTCTCATTCACCATCTCAGAGCACCCCAGAGGCAGGGCTGGTACAACATGCTGGGGATTGAACCCTGATCCCTGCATCTGCCTAAATAGGCTCTTTAATCCACTGAGCTAACTGGTTGGCCCTGAGAGCTGCATTTGTATGGAGCAGATCCAAGCCAGCTGAGAAACGGCTTTGCATGTTCAACTAAGAGTTAAACCACTGCCCAAGACTCAAATTAATCCTTGAACTGTGCATGTGAGGAGCAGACCAAAAGTAGCAAAATAAAGACTCTGCAACTTTAACAAGATTAAAATGACCACCCATGGAAATTTGAGATGTTATTTGCAGTTTACATCAAGCCAGATTGATTGCATGCTAAAACAGCAGCAGCAGAAGTGAAATCAGCATTCTGCGAAGGGCTTTAACTGGACCTAAAGTCTACACAACATATCATCACATTGTTAGGACACAATTCCAAATTAATGTACAAAGACCCAAAGAATGTGACCAGTTGTCAAGGGGGAGAAGAAGAAACAATCAATAATGTCAACCCATGTAATTCAGAGATTTGAGTGATCAAAGATTTTAAAGTATGCTTGAAGGAGAGGAAGTAAACACATATGAGTGGAAAAATAGGCATCTTTAAGAAGTAGAAATTATAAAACAAAGCAAAATGGAAATTTCAAAACTAAAAATATGTAATATCTGAAATGAAAAATTCACTGGATCGGCTTAATAGCAAATTGAAAATGACAGAAATCAGCAAATGGGAAATTACATTTAAAGAAATTATTCCATAGCTTCTCTTTTCTGTTAATATCTGCATTTCTCTGAATAATTGAAGAAAATATTCTTTTGGGTTCATTACAAATGTATATATGATTGTAGAAGGCAGAAACTGTAACATTGCCTGTTGAGATATTCAGTGGGTGTGGATCTACTACCTACAGACGTAGTACATATAATAACTAACATTAAGGTCATGTGGAAGATAAGGATTAGAATGGCTATCAGTCATCTACATTTTATTTTATTTTATTTCAAAATTTTATTGATAAACAGCAATGAGACAGTTTCAAATCAAATCGGAAGTACAGTTTCAACAAATAACACACTGCATATATTCTTCTTAGTGGTTAATTGCTGTACAAGATGTGGACTTGTGATCCTATTTACAAACACCATTAGAACAAATCATTCTATTCATTAAGAGAATGCAACTATATATCTATCCTAACCACTTTGAATACACAGATACAAAATGGACATTCATCTATATACCCTATTTTTTCTAAGTTCCGTTATTGAATATCATAGGTGTGTAAACTCAGCAAAATATTCAAAAAGAGTCCAGTAGACCATAATAGCATTGGGTCTTCTGTTTAACTGGCAAAGTCATCTACATTTTAGTCAAATGGTAAAATACTCAAAATAGAGTGTCATACGTGATACATTGTATCAATTTGAGAAGTTTAGAAGTTTAAGTGACTCAGCAGGGAGCCAGGGTCCTTACTTTGTCAACATCTTTTTTCTGTGCAAGAGGAGGATGTGGAGATGGTGTGAGTGCCCACCTGCCTTGAGGTGGAGTGGTGGTGGTGGTGGTGGTACCCTGCATACAATACAAGGGAAGAAAAGTGGCTTGTTCTCCCCTCTTTTGTTCTTGTTGCTTTGGCTGTTGTCTTCTGTCTTGAACTGTCGCCTTCTGCCTTGTGCTGCTCTGCCTTGGAGCCAGCTGATTATGGACTGAAACCTCTGCAAACTGTGAGCTAAATAAACTTTTCCCTTCCTTAATTTTGAGCATCAGGTGTTTTGCCTCAGCAAGGAGAGAAAAGTAACCAAGACATAGAGTGTGACAGATAAGTACTTGCATTATAATCCTTAGAGTAACCACTACAAAAAATAGTAATTCAGAGATGTTTCCCCAATGTCAACAGATAAATCAAAACAAAAAAATAAAAACATTCAAATAATCCAAAAGAAGGCAAAAATGGAAGAGGGGAGGAAAATAACAGATGGGATAGGAAAGAAATAATAACAGACCTAAATCCAACCACATCAATGATCAAAATATAAATTACTTAAACACATGCGGAATCCTAATTAAATGTGAAGGCATAGGTAAAAGGATAGGAAAAAAGATATGTAAAGCTGGAAGCTGGTCATAGTAGTACAAACCTGAAATCTCATCACTCAGAAGGCTGAGGCACAGGATCATAACTTTTTTTTTCCCGACATGTGTTCATTTATTCTCAGTGGCAACAGAAACTATCTCAAAATCAATGCAGGTACTTCACATTTTCTTTTCTTTTCTTTTTGGCAGAACCAGTGATTGAACTCAGGCCCTTGCTCTCGCCAGGGAAGCGCTTATTCCACTGAGCCTTCTCTCCGGCCCCTACTTCATGTTTTCAAGAGACATTTTAAGATGTGCTATTTCAATCAAAGTTTAAAAGCCATACCTTGCCCCATTTAGCAATGGTTTTACTTAGAAAGTCAGTCCTCACATTGTCAACATTTGACACCAGAATGGAGCCCTACGCAGGAGTGGTATCAGATGGGTACATGTACTCCTGGGTCCATGTTCTCCAGTGCATCCAGGTCCCTGGCACTCCTAGTTCTAAAGTGATCAGAAGAGGACTGAAGATTAGGAGCAGCAGGGTTTGAAAGTCTCTGGGCAGTAGAGGTTCTTCCAGAGACATTAGCATCAAAAGGCAGTGACACCATCAGGTGCAGAAAGGATCACTTTTCCTTTTTCATTCTCTTCCTCCAGAGCTGCAGCAGCTGCCACCAAGACTTAGAGTCTGCTCCGGGCTCATCCTCCAGCTTTTGGCAGCTCAGGTGCTGGGTGCAGACAGCTCCCAAGGAGCATGACACGTGCCAGTGTGGCCCAGGCAAGGATCATAACTTTGAGGCCCAACTGGGCTTTGCAGTGAGTTTGAAACCAGCCTGAAAACAAACAATGAAAAAGCCAGATAAACAAAGAATGAAGAAGAAGAAGAAGAAGAAGAAGAAGAAGAAGAAGAAGAAGAAGAAGAAGAAGAAGAAGAAGAGGAGGAGGAGGAGGAGGAGGAGGAGGAGGAGGAGGAGGAGGAGGAGGAGGAGGAGGGAGGAGGAAGGAGGGAGGAGGGAGGAGGGAGGAGGGAGGAGGAAAAGTGACAATGCAAGGAGGCAAGATGGAGTGGCTATATTAATATTGGAAGTGTTTAGAATATTACTAGTGGTAAATACAAAGGTATTAATTACTCAAGAAGATATATAACAGTTCTAAGCATATATGCAGAACTTGTAGTTTGAAAAAAATTACAAATAGTGATCCCAAAAGGTAATATCAATTAATGATGTTATAGCCATCTTAGTTTGTGTAGCTGTACTTTGTGATGCTTAAATAACATTGTCTTGCACAGAGCACATTCTCATACAGTAGTGACGTTACTATCACTGTGATTATAGTGTGTTTGTGTGTGTTGTGTGTTTTTAAACAGCTTACATTGAGCATTGTAGGTGAAGTGTCATCTTTATCAAAAATGAAAAGGTACATTTATTGTATCCTGTTGAAACTGCAAAGGTAACTTCTAGTTCAGTGATGGTGAACCTTTTAGAGCTTTCAGTGGTAAAGAGCCAGCTATGACACAAGTGCCATAGGTTAGCCACCACTATACACACTTGTGTCTCAATCAACAAAACATCTTTTGGAAGTGTATATTCTTCTGTTATAATTCAAGTTAGGACTTATAAGCCAAGGTGGCAAACAGCTTCAACATGGGTATGCATATTTCACCGTAGTATGATGTTTTTACTTTTTCAGGAAGAAGGGGAATAGCTGGGCTGAATAGAACCTTTAGTTTTACTTTTTTGAGAGATATCCACACTGATTTCCACAGTGCTTGCACCAGTCTACACTACCATCAATGATGGAGAAAGGTCCCTTTTTCCTGCACAGCTTCTACAGCATTTGTTATTGATTCTTATTTACTTCTGAATCCTACAGGTACTTTAGACAAGATCTGATGTCATTACTCCTCAGATTCTTTAATAAAATTGAAATGGAAGCATACTCCCAAAGCCTTCCTGGAAACAAGTACTGCTCTGATACCCAAACCAGAGAAGCATCCAATTAAGAAAGAGAACTACAGGCCAATCTCTCCAATAAGCATGATGCAAACATCTTCAGTAAGATCCTGGAAAAGAAAATGCAGCAAAACATCAAGAAGATTATACACGATGACAAAGTCAGATTCATTTCAGGGATGCAGGGATGTTTCAACATGTGAAATCAATAAATGTAATATACCATACCAATAGAGCCAAAGATAAAAATCACATGATCATTTCAAGAGATGCAGACAATCACTTGAAAAACTTCAGGACTCATCCATGATAAAAATCCTATAGAAAAATAGGTTAGATGGTCTTTACCTCAGTCTGATAAAAGCGATCTAGGACAAACCAACAGTGAATATCATACTTAATGGTCAAAAACTGAAATCAGAAATAAGACAAAAACATCCACTATCACCACTCCTATTCAACATAGTTCTAGAAATATGAGCCAAAGCAATTAAACTAGAGAAAATAAAAGGAATAAAGATACAAAAGAAAGAAATGAACTTAACACTATTTGCAGATGACATGTTAGTCTACATGAAGACCCTAAGAGTTCTACCAAATTGTAGATTTAACAGCCAAATTCAGTCACATAGCTGGATACTCAAAAATTAATAGCATTCCTATACTCAAATAACAAACTCACTGAGAGAAAAAGTAGGGAAACCACACTTTTCATAGTGGCACTGAAAAAAATGAAGCACTTAGGAATAAATCTAGCAAAGGAACTAAACGATCTTTTCATTGATAACTATAGTACTCTGAAAGAGGAGATCAAAGAGGATATCAGAAAATGGAAAAATATCCCCTACTCTTGAGTACAAGAACCAAAAAAGTGAAAATTGTCATTCTCCCAGATTTAATACAACTCCAGTCAAAATACCACTAATATAACTCATAGAACTAGAGAATATATTCCAAAAATTCACTTGGAATTAGAAGACATCTGGAATAGCAAAAACAATTGTGAGTAATCAAGGCAAGGCATTATAATCCTTCAGTTGAAGTTATATTATAAGAGCTGTGATAAAAACAGCAAAATGCTGGCAAAACAAAACAAAATAAAATAAAAACACCCCTCTGAAACCACAATAAACAACAAAAAGCCAGACCTGAGGCTCAGTGGAACACATTAGAAGATGAAAGAACAACTCCAAAAACACTCAGCCATTTTATCTTTGATGAATGGACCAAACAGTTCATTAGAAGAAAAATAGCCTTTTTAATAAATGGTGCTTGGAATATTGGCTTTCTACATGCTGAAGAGTAAAATTAGACCAGGATCTACCACCATACACTAAACTAAAGCCAAAATGGATAAAAGATCTAAATATTAAAACAGAAACACTAAATCTGCTGAAACATAGAATAGGTAGAGCTCAGGAAGACATTGGTGTAGGCCAAGACTTTATGAAGAAAACTCCGATTGCACAGGAAATATTACAAAGAATAAACAACTGGGATCTCATCCTATTAAAATGCTTTTGCATAGCAAAACAAATTATCAGCAGAAGGAAGAGGCAACTCAGAGTGGGCAAACATTTTGCCACCTGTTCCTCAGACAAAGGATCAATGTTTAGAATATATGAAGAACTCAAGCTAATTAGACCCCCCCAAATTTAAAAACCTAATCCAAAAATAGACATTTGAAATGAGTACTTTTCAGATGACAAAGTAGAAATGGCAAATGAATATGTGAAAAATTTTCAACATCACTAGTCAATTGAAAGATGCAAATTAAAACAATGCTGAGATTTCATCTCATTCCAGAAAGAGTGGCTATCATCAAGAAGCTAACCAATAACAAAGGTTGAATGGTTTTGAACCTGATACTCCTGCTACACTTTGAATGTATATGTCCCTCCAAGTTGTCATGGTTTGTATCTAGGTGTACCCTCAAAGTCTCATGCAGTCATTGGGCTGACTTCTAAAGGTTGTAATTCATGATCCAATGCTGGGATTATGGGTGTGAGTGCTGTTGGGATCATGGATGTGAGTGCTACACCTGTCCTAGGGCTGATAGCCTGAATACAATATTTAAGGAAAGGAGAGAGGCAGCTGCTTATGCTCTCCCCTTTTGGCTCTGGCTGTTTTTCTGTTTTCTGACACCATGAACTATTGCCTTCTGCCTTGTGCCACTCTGCCTTGGAGCCACCTGATTATGTACTAAAACTTCCACAAACTGTCAATTAAATCCACCTTTCCTTCCTTAATTTTGGGTGTCAGGTATTTTGTCCCAGCAACGGGAGAAATGTATCTGAGACAGTAGTGATACTGAAAGATGAGGTCATTTGAGAAGTGGTTATAGCACTATAGTGGTTATAGTGACCTCATGAGAAATCATGCCTCGTGCTCCTTCCTGTAAGGGGGCTTGGACATTCTTCTAGGAGGCACTTATTGTCTCCTCAAAAGGTATGCGAGAGGTCACAGACTAATGTATTACAGGCTTGTGCTCCAACTGCCAACTATGCCTTCAAAACACAAAATGAAATCTACTGAGAGCAGGAATCCAAAGGATTTCACTAGGCTGCTTCAATAAAATAAAACCAGGAGATGAAATTATCAGGAACAAACTTTGAATCTGGTATTTATGTTTAAAAGGTCACTTGCATTATGATCTTCACAGAGGAGGCCACAGTAAGGCAGCCTGGGATGACTCCTAGCAAGGTCACTCTCTGAGAATGAGGGCAGTAAAAATCAACATAAAATGAAAGAGGACAAAGAGCGCACACATCCCCACACTCTATACAAGAATGCAGGCTGGTCTTGCTCATGACAATCATTGCAATAACCCTAAATAAAGTATGCGCAAACAGACAGCATATTACAAGATTAATATTGCATGATCAAAGGAATTTATTCCATGAATGCAAGGGTGTTTCAATATTTGCATAACTACTAATATATTCAAAGAGGAAAGGCATATAATTATTTCCATGATTTTTTAAAGATAATTCCACACCTATTCTTGATTTAAAAAAAATGTTTTCATAAAATGGGAATTGATGGATATTACTCTATTATGCAAAACACAGCATTTTGCCTCCCAAGAAAACAGTAGAAGTCTTATTAAAATCAGGAGCTCAGAAAAGACACGAGTATAATTTGTCATAGTTTGTTGCTGTTTTTCAGCACAATTAGAAAAAAGAAAAAAATTAGCAGTTTAAAAGTTAGACTAAAGGGCATAAAATTATAATTACTATCAGAAAATCTGACTATTCTCAAAAATTTAGGAGAATAACTGAAATATTGTTACAGACAGGCAATTTAGTAGAGCGAGTAAACAAAAGTCATATGTGGAAATTAAGAACCATCAAATATGCAAACTAACCAAATAGGAAGAGACCTCAAGAATAAATACAAAATATGTGAAATACTTATGAATAAACTTAGGCAGACATATGCCAGAACTATTGGAAGAAATTATAAATATTAGCGAGAGGCTTCTACAAATGAACTATGTGAGTATACGCCACATTATTAGGCAGGAAATAATATCAGCAGAAAGAGGTTGTGTGTGTGTGTGTGTGTGTGTGTGTGTGTGTGTGTGTGTGTTTATGAGATAGGGTCTCACTATGTAGGTTAGGCTGGCCTTGAACTTGGTGGTATAGTGCTTCTCCTGTCTTAGCCCCCTGTGTGCTGGGATTATAGGTGTGTGCCACCACACCCACACCATCACAAAGATTTTAATCTTCTGCAAGGTGAACTAAAGTTATGCTTCCAATAAAATGCAAACTGAATTTTTTTTTGGAGCTAGATAGGATAATTCAAAAATTATATGGAAAAATAAACAATCCAGGATAATGATAAAGCATCTGAAAAGGAAAAATAGTAAGAGAATTGTCTTTACTAGGTAGGCTAAAATATTCAAAACAATGCAACACTAGGCTTAAATAAATAGACTAATAGGGAATGACTGAATACTCTAGGAACGGGCCCTTAAGAATAGAGGAATTTACTGTATGATAAACATGGCTTTTCAAATCAGTGGGTGGGCTGATTGTTTGTTGGCATTTAGCTCCATTCCCAATGTTCCATGTTCTTTTTTCAAGTAAACTTTTCACTGAAGAATAATAAACATACAAAAAGTAGAGAAAAATCCAAGAAGACAACTTCCTGTAGATTTATAGTGTGAACATGCCTATATAACTCCACTGGGATTTTTTAAAAAACTTTTTTTTTTTTTTTTTTTTTTGATACAGAGTCTCACTATTCAGCTTCTTGGACTTACAGTGATCCTCCTGTCTTAGCCTCCCCAGCACTGAGATTACTGGCGTGCGCCCCCATGCCTGGTTTCGGTGGCCAGCTCAGCACGCCTGGGTTTTTGGTACTACATACAGTACTGAGGATCAAACCTGGGTCCTTGTGCTTGCCAGGCAGACACTTATGCCATCCAGCTATCTCCCCAGGCTTGCCACTGGGATATTTTGAAAGATCATTAACATTTTCCCCCAAAAAGGACCTCAGCGGCTTCCATCTTGCTCCTTGCTAGTCATTCCTTAAAACAGATTATGTTCAATTCTATGTTCTAGATTTTGCCTTTTTAACTATTGTTATTCAAGTTCAACAAAGATCATGGACATAAAGTTTATAGAAAGGAAATATGAATAGATCTTTAGTGCTGCCCCCCAAAAAACCCCTGGAATACCTGAGTGAAGCCAACTGGTTTGGGGTATTTGTTTGATTAAGTTTTGATTACTGATTCAATCTCTCTACTCATTATTAATCTGTTCAGATTTAGAATTTATTCATGATTCAGTCTTGGTAGATTGTTTATACTATCTAGGAATTTATCCATTTCTTCTAAGTTACCCAATTTGTTGGCATATATTTCATTTCTGTGGGATGGGATGTAATGTTTCCTCTTTCATTTATGACTTTATTAGATTCTTTTCTCTTTTTTTCTTAGTCTACCTAAAGCTTTGTTCTATCTTGGGAAGTATTGGATTTGCCCTTTATCTTGATTATAGTGGTTCTGTGATAGCAGTTTGCTCATGTTCTCGTAATGAAGCTGTATACATTAAATACATGCAGTTCTTTGTGTATCAATTATATCTCAACAAAGCTGTTAGAAACACTTGGTCTCATCTCACTCATAGTAAGAGAACTGTACAACAAACTCACAATAGATAGATACTATTTCTCTGGTCAGGTTAACAAAGATAGAAGAAAAAGTTGATAGCATCATTGTGATGGTTTAAAAATATATCTACAAATGCTTTGGTACACTTTTTCTTTAAGAGTAGAGCTTACTTTTCCTCTGTGAGTGAGAGCTGGACTTAGTGACTTGCTTCTCATGAGTAGAACACAGAAGTGGTGATGGTCTGTGACTTCTGAGACTAGGTCACTACAAGCTTTGCTCTTTCTAGGATCACTTAAAAGCTAACTGCTATGTGCATGGACCCTTCAGAAGCCTGTGGAGAAGTCTACATGGAAGAAACTGAGGTTTCCTTGTTGATAGTCATGAGAGGGAGACATTCTGAAGGTAGGTTCTCCTCCTGAGTTAAGTTTTCAGCTGACTGAAACGTTGGTCAACTTTGGGACACAGGGAGGCTCCTTTGAAATTCTCACTCATGGAAACTGAGTTGACACACATTCTAAGTGATTAAATATTGGGATAATTTGTTACACAGGAACAGGTAACTGATGAGCTTACTCTGTTGTGAGTGTGTGGGAACAGATAGGCACCCTCATAAATGGCTAGTAGTAATATAAATAAGATCAATGCTATGGGGACATTTTAGGCAGTGTTTATTAGAGTATAAATGTAATTCTATATCTAGAAATACATCCAAAGATATATTCTCACAGGTATGAAATGGTAAACAACTCTGTTTAATGCAGGATTGTTTGTAATGGCAAAAGACTGGAAACAATCTATCTAATGTTAGTGAGACTACTTAAATGGAGTATTAAAAAGAATGTAATTCTATAAACAAGAAACAAATCAATGTGTATAGTGTATTACTATTGTCCCCCAAAAGAAAACGTTTAGGTTATTGTTGGGTGGAAACACAAGAGTCTGGTAACAGTGGAAGAAGGAATGGAAATCAAATGGGAGATAACTTTTCACTGTGTATCTTTTATGGATACTTTTGAAAAATTTCTTTTTACCATGTATCACCTATCCTAAAAAATTAAATAGTTAGAAAGTTACAATAGACTAAATGTCATTTGTGTTAAGAAGTAGATTCTAAAGGTATTGCTAGTATGAAACTTGAAAGCCTTCTCTAATACTCCTTGTTACTAGAATGATACCTTTATGTATGTGATGCCTTCATGTTTAACTTAAGACAGTTAAGACCTAGGCCATTATATTTTTTCCCTCTACATTAGAGAAAGAATAGGAAGTGGAGATCTCCCTAGAGTTTAGATAAAAGAGACTTAGATAAAAGGATATATCATTGTGTACCCAGATCAAGGGGAAAAGGCAGTATTTGCAGCCATGAATACCTTAGTACTAGGGAGAGAGACTTTATATGACTCAAGAACATTCAATTCCCTTTGTTTAGATTTTGTTCTTAATAAAATAAGCTCTTGATTACCTTATTTTAATTTCCTAGGCTTTTATGAAGTTTCCTTTCTATTACACACAAGTACCATAATGAAGTAAACATATAAATCTCATTAGAAATTTTAAAAGGGCATTTTAGTTACTGCATCAATATGTTGAGTTCAATTAGTGTGGATCAGGCCCAAGACCCCAAAGACCAGTGACTGATCCGATATGATGGCAATTTCTTAACCCCAAAACTCTGAGAAGCAGAATTCCCATGTGCCTCATGTTCCCGTGAAGCTAATGGAGTAGCCATCCAACCTCCCTCTTTAGTTTCTTCTTTAAGTGTAATGGGCATAAGAAAGAAAAATGGAGAATGCTGAAATGCAGTTCATAGGAAAAGTTTCCATGCACTCCAATGATGTGATCCAACTGAGAAAACAGTGTGGAAGCTCAGTCCTCATATTGTGCAGGGACACGTTCTGGAAAATCATCATGGAACTGGGTTGTCAGTCTGGGAGTCTTTCACTTTATAATTTGAGGGAAATATGTCATAGGATCTCTAAAATCCCAGAACTTCTGCTGCCACCATAGAATACCAATTACACTATAAAATACTACATAATTGAAATCAAATTGAGCTGTGGATGTTAGAAAATCAGTGAGGCTCATTCCTTGGCTAGAGGATTTGAATGAATTAGCTGTCACTCTATCCTGTGGCATCTATCTAGACTCCCCCCCTCCACCAACCAAATACAACTACATTGCATGGAAATTCAGAGGTACTCACAAATAATTGAAGCCAGGAGTGTTAACTTGGTGATGGTCAGAAGTCAACTGGCCTGAATGCATGGTTGGGTGCCTCATAGAATGACTGTTTACTTGAGAGGGTGAAAGGATTAATGTGCGAGGTCTCCTATGCATGATCTACCCATTCACTTCGGCATTTGTTGAGTTTACATTTATTGATTATTTCTAGTTGCCAAGGGCTCTGCTGTGGTTAGGGACATGTTCTGCTAGAGAAACAGCAGAGGGAACCTCAGCTGTACCAACTAAAGAGGGCTAAAGAGAATGTGCCACTGTCTCCAAGGGTGTGAAGGGGTGAAGGGTGTAACAGTGTTTCTCCAGAGGACAATTAGGGAGTGGATGATAAGATGAGAAGGGAAGTCCAACATGGACATAAATTACGGAAGAATCTTTTGACTCTGTGAGCTGATCAACAATGGAATTCATAGCCTTGAAGAACAGAGATCTGCTGGCAGCTCAAGAGAACAGCCAAAGCACAGATAAAGAAGACGAGACCCAGACAGATTCAGTGACATGACCAGGGCTCGTGGCCAATTCAAGGAGGACCTGGCTCAGAGCCCAGGATGCAAGGCACATGCCATTCAACAGTGGGCATGTGAGGATTCTAACTTTTGCTGTTTCAACCCCTGATGTCCACGTCATATCGTAATCTCGATGGAACACTTGCTATATGGCTATAGCGTGGGGGTTTGTTCCGTGAACAAGCAAGTAAATCTGTGCAGCTCAAACAGACTTTGAAATTTTGCACTTATTGAATACATAGTAATTCTTATGGTGGATTGCAATTACTTTGTTTCCTTATGGAAAGGAGCTATTGCATATGGTAATGAGAGAAAAAAAAACAATACTAAGAAAAGTGAAGTTCTTATCAGAAATGGGAAGTTTTGGTTAAAAGAATGACGTGTTAAATTCAATGGTAATGTGGCTGTGTGATGTGGCATTGTTTCATCAAATGTTCCATAGCTTCAACTCTCTGTCACATAAGTGTCTGAGGAAAAGAAGAAGAGTGGCTTGTGCTCATGAATCTTGATTCTCAGTCTGTCATGGGTTTTGCTCTGAATAATGTGAACATTCCTAGCTATGAGGAAGGAGAAAGAACCCTCAATGAAATCTTCCCTTTTAAGTAGGAAGTATGGGCAGTTGCATAAGACCACTCCAACTATTTGGCCCCCCTAAAGGTCTATACAACCCTTGGGAGAACCTGGCTCCATCCAACTTGTTCCATGTTTCTGGCTGCTGTGCTTCCAAATAGAGTCCCAGGGACAAACACACACTGAAATCTTTCTTTCTACTTTTCCCATTTTGGGTCAGTTGTAGGCTTGAAGGCACTGGTGAGAACCAACTACTCTTTCACCTTCTTCAGGATATAGAAGGTAGGTCAGGCTTAAGAACTGAAGCGACAGCAGGAGTTTGGTGGAAATCCTCACCCCCTAAGTTCCTCTAACACAGTAGCCCTCAAAGTGCAATCCCTGGACCAGCAGTAGCTGCATTGGAGAACCTGATGGAAATGCAGATTTTTAGTTCCCATGCAGAGTGCAGAATCTTAAGCTCTAGTGGAGGTCTTGGCCACGTACGTTTTACCAAGCCTGCCCCAAACCTCCTGGAATTTGAAAGCTGCTAGGAGATCTTCAAGGGCAGGAAGAGTGACTTGGGTTTCACGGTTGGTTTGATGTCCAGTCTTGGCTGCTCAGCCAGAAAAGGAGAGTGCTCATGGAAGCTAGAGGCATCCCGGCCACGTCAATGAACATCAAGAATCTCCAGGGTTTGCTCGGAACGCAGAGCAGCAAGTAGAAAATGCTCCTAGGTGCTTTCTAGTCAGCTCTCTGTGGCCCTGCCAAGGTTTGAGTAACACCCAGATTTTTTGTAAATGGAAAAGGAGTTGTCAGCACAGCCATGATAAGCCATGAACAGTGATTGAGTTCGCAGAAACTGTGCCGAGCCCCCTGAACCAGCTGCTTTTTGCATATTTCTACCTACAGAGCTGTCAACACAGCACTTTTGCCGGCTCCAATTTTACTCGAGAAAGCCAAAGCCCAACCATTTACATGATTCATATCTTTTATTACTTAGAACTTTACCAAATTACATGTTTAATAACTAAAGTAACAAATTTTCTGCCTGGGTGGGTGGATGGGGGTGTTGTTCACCTAGTAAATATCTCAGCCTCCATCATTTCTCTCCTCCCTGTCCCGCTTGGTTCTTGTTTTTCTTCCTTAAGTCGGGCTGTGTTTATGTGACAGCTGTTTTACATTGATATAAACATGCACCCCACGCCAATAGAATAAATGTCAGGAGAACAGCAGGAAGCCTATTTCTTCCTGTTACATCTGATCCTTTCTAGAAATGCGTGTACACACTGATGACAGACCACATCTGCAGAGTCCACACCTGGAAGCTAAGAGCTTGTCCACATTCTGGGAAGAGCCTGGGATATGGGAGGTCTCCACTATAAACCCAGCATGGGCCTTGCACCCACAGCTTGAGGTCACACGCACTCACTGCTGATGTGATCCGTGTGTTTACAGAGGCCAGGAGAAAGATGCAGAGACAGCCGAGGAGGACGAGGCTGAAGAATGATGTGGGAGGAGGGACTCTTCAGTAGCCTCATGGCAACGTGGCCAAAATGGAGCAATTTGTGATCTGGGGAAATGTCACTTACATGTCTGGACTTACCTGTTTAGAAAACATATCTGTCAGCTCTGAAGTGTCCTATTTCCAGGTGGTGCTCTGGTAAGCAGATGGTTAATGGCCTCATAGAGCCTTTCTCTGTTCATTGAAGGAAGATGATTTCAGACTTTAAGCCTGAAATCTCTGCTTGTGCTGCCCCCCTTCCCCCATGGCCAGAAGGAAGGAGAGGGCAACGCTATTATATTTAGATATGTTCATAAATTCTAACCAAGAGGCCCTGGATATGGGTTCCCAGTGAAAATTAACTTTGAAAACTTGAGGGTTGGCTCACTGCAGCCAGACAGCGTTGAGCAGCTCCTTCTCCTCCTGGCTTGCATTCCTGGGTCCAAAGGAGGAGCTTAATTGGAGCCTATTGACAGCTTGTATGATACAAATCCTGGGCTTATGGATGAAAGTGGGCCTGTTCCTATAAGCTGCTTGCTGGTAGTTAAAGAAAGGGCAATCTTTTATGAATAGATCAGTCTGAGTTGGCCTTTACCTGGCAGGCTAAATTCATTCTGGTTTAGAGTGCGTGTTTTTATATAAAACCTCCACGTTCTAAATAAAGGTCAATGGAACAGTAGGCAGGCTGTTTCATCCCATTATGTCTCTGTCTCCTTACAAAAGAGTTCAGCCGCCAAGCCTTCCTGACAATACAGGGCTTGGGGTAGCCCTGGCCCCAAGCTCTGTGTGAAGGACTGTCCCATTGTTCCATTTGTAGTCATTTTCCTGAACTGTATCTGGGTCCCAGTATGCACAGGAGTGGATGAGATTGCCCTAAACACGAGGCAGAGGCTAACTCAAGCTCTTAGGAGCCTCTAACATGGAAACTGCCCCCCTCCATAAGATCTTTGGAATGAGGGAAGAAGCAGGGGGGTTGGGAGAGAGAAGGTCCATGACAGGGCATGGCTTATGAAATGGAGGATATTTGTGATAAAATGCGGTCCCAGCACAGATCACTGTGTTATTCT
Source organism: Octodon degus (assembly GCF_000260255.1). Lineage (NCBI taxonomy): Eukaryota > Metazoa > Chordata > Mammalia > Rodentia > Octodontidae > Octodon > Octodon degus. The sequence continues at coordinate 26,474,099 of NW_004524577.1, read as the reverse complement.
CCCAATAATTTAGAATGTGACATTACATAGGAATGAATTTTAGAGGAGACCTGAAAGTAATGTGTGTACTTGTTCCATGCTGGACATTGTTCACAAGATATATGTGAATTGTCTCTCGTAGTCCTTAATACAATGAACTCTCTCATTATACCCTCATAGTAATCCTCTGGTGTAGACATTCTTATTGTTTACCATGAACAGATGGGTGAAGGAAGGCTAAGTAATATGCCTGGGGTCATACGGGTGGTTCAAGTGGAGAGCCAGAGACTAATTCAGGTGCTGTAAATCAAGCCTCATGCTTACTAAGAAGGAATCTCAGACTTTAATGTGCATTGGAATTACCCAGTGAGCTTGGTAATAGCAGATACTAATTCCCTAGGTCATGAGTGAGACCCGTGATTCTCCATTTCTAATGGGTTCCCTGGCACTGCCAGAGTGCTTCAGTCTCTGGCCCCCTGCAGGTAGGAGTAATGGGCTTCCAAGAGCCGGGGCCCTGGGCGCCAGGCCCCAAGCAGTTCATGCACCTCACACCCCAGCCCTGACTCTGCAGCTCTCGGGAAGGAAACATGATGGGATGTCAGAATGACCATGGTGAGGTTCCCTTCCCTAGCGCCCAGGCTGCTGGGAAGGTCTGTGTACCCACAGCCCGGCACCTGGACGCCTTCCTGTTTTCCTGACCTGAGGAACTGGCAGCAAGGACATCAAAGCCACCCTGCCTAAAACTGCTGATTTCATACCCACATCCGCCCCTGCCTGGCTCCGTCCTAATATTTTAAACCACATCTTACATTGCAAGGAGACATCTTTGTGCACCTCTCCTCTGTGCTAGCGTGATAGAACCAGCCCCAACTGGAAGGTAGGGCCTTGTGTTCCACCCCCAATTTATATCTTCGCTCTCTCAGTGACCAGAAGTGAGAAGCTTAGCCTTTCTTTGCCAGCTTTATCTCTATTTCTAAATAGAGCTAATAAAACTGAATCTCCACTCTGTAACCTACGGACACCTTACAGTTGAAGGAACTTGTATTTATAAAACAATCCAAACCCCCTTGGAAATAAGTTCTTATTATGGAAATATATAAATAATATAATGATTACCAAAAATCTATGAAAAGGGCCAGGGAGATAGCTCAGTAGAATAAGTGCTTGCCTGGCAAGTGCAAGGTCCTGAGTTCAATCCCCTGTACCACTAAATAAATAAATAAATAAATAAATAAATAAATAAAAACCAAAAATCTATGAAAAGTCATCAGGCTTACTGACCAGCTCTTCTTTGCTTTGGTATTAAAATCCTCTCCTTCTTACAGAATTTACCTAAAATAGTCAAAGGTAGTGGCCTGCTTGAAATTCACACCCAATTTCACCATCAGTCAAACTCCACCTCAGTGCAGGGCATCACATTTCTAGAGAAAGAGCTCCACATCACCAACTCAGCCTGCCGCACTCTGTGGCTGGCCTTCTACGCAGAAATACCAAACGGAGGACAGTGAATTGGCCGTGCTAGAAACAGAGGGGCTGCTAAGGAACTGGACTGGCTTCTTTGTGGCCCTAAGAATAGCCAGTCACCCAGTGGATTCCAGGCAGGGGAGCATTCCTACGGTCAGTCTGCAGGGCGGGGTTACCTGGAGCAGCAAGGAAGAATTCTCCCCACCAGCAGGCATCCAGAGCCTGGCAGGCTGTCAGAATACATGTGACAAGCCCTTTCAATCCCAAATCCAAAGTGCCATTTCTCACTTCTGCTGCAATATGCAGGGAAATTGTTCTTGTCTGAGAGCACAATTGCTTTATTCAGAAAAGGAGCCATCTACCTGGAGTATTATCTGCCTGGGGACCAGGCAATCACGGTGTGGAGACGATGATTTATCTTGTACATGGGATGTCTCAACAATCTTTCCATCACTTCATTACCAGGTTATGTTTTTGCTTTCCTGTCTCTTGACAGACAGTGTGGAGTTCCTCTGCCTTTTCCCATTTGAGGTTCATTTGTTCCCCTGCCACCTGTGTTGCCTAGTTAGGGGTTCACATTGCTGGTGACAGGGCTGTGGACTCAAAAATGGTTTCTTAGCAGCTGGGTCAGAGCCGCACAGATCCAAATGCACGAGGAGACCTGGAGGGTAGGTTGGTTGCTTTTCTGCCAAACAGATCATCGTTCATGTTCATGAAAAGAAATGAAATAGTAGATGGGCCCAGAGTTCCCTGAATGTCCCTCAGTTTAATCAGGTATCCCTCACAACATCTCCCAAAGGCTGGCAGGTGTGGTGGCTCTCATGTGCTTCTCTTATTTGCCATTTTCATTCAGAACTCTTTCTTCGCATCTCCTCTATTTCCCCTTGCTCCTACTTCTTCCCCCTTTCCAAGTCCTTACTTTATGGCTGGGACAGCCTCTCACTGCTTGCCACTTCACTTAAGAGTCTCATTTTCAAGTTATTTTCATTCATTAAATCTGACCAGATCTAGATTTACATCACTCGACCACCCCAATCTCTCTCCCCTCTAAATTCCAGTTACGTATCTTTAAAATTCAGAATTGACTGTTGCCTTTCTTGATGGGTTTGAATCCATCACAGTGCCCCAAATATGAAAACATGTCTCCAGGTGCTATGGAGACCAGGCAAATCCCTGAGGAAGGGTAACAGTATCCCTACCACTTAGGCTATGTGAAACCTAGGTTTCTGGTTCTGCAACATTGCATCTTCTTCTACCCAGGTCCCTCCTTTCTCTGTCTAGAGAGAAAGAGAGTTAAGGGCTCTCTTCAAAATTGGAGAGAATTCATCCTTTGTAGTAGGCCAGAGCTTCACTTCTACTGGCATGACATTCTCAAGTTTCTGGCTCTCACGTGAGAACATAGGTTTTACCACCACTGTTTCCTCTTTTTAATGGGCATTTGACCTTGGGCTTGTTATCCTCATTTGCAATTTAGGCACGATAATATATATCATCTGGAATTGTTATGAGGCTAAACTGAAATAATCTGTGTAAAATATTTAGCATGGAGGCTAGTATTTATTTCTGCCTTCATCAAATATCTATAAAGTATGGAAAGACATTCTATTTTTGACAGGAAAATGCCTTTGGCCCCCCTCCTCTAGTGCATGCACACCCTTTTATCATTCTATATAGAATAATGTAAACTAATCAATGCATAGATCAATTCTCCTTTCCATATCCACAGCTTCTAGCTTTTGGCCCTAGGTGCTGACATTTTCTATGCTCTACATAAAGCTGGAATTGAATCTATACAACTACCCTGAAAGAAAAATACCTCTTTTTCCTCAACAGCAATTTTTTTTCTGCCCAGAAAGAACCATAATGCTCACTATTGCTGTGATATGAGCAAACCTTTCTCGTGACTTTTGGGGTGGACTTTGTTTAGAGGACTCTGGAATGCTACTTTTATATTAAGAACTACAAAGTGTTAATGTCAACATCTTCACATTTTTCACACGAACAGACCTGCTGTCATCTAACTCAGTGTATTTGGTAAAATATATTTTTGAGAAAACTTTTCCAGTAGTGAAGCCAACTGCTAGATGGTTTATGTTTCTTGCTAATAAAAATTCTCAGGGCATGGCCCTGGTCCTTCATTTATATGTTCCTGCCAATAATATACTTTGGAGAACTGTTCTATTTTTCTTGTAAGTGCACTAGATTTTAGGGAACTGAGTTTTGTTTTGATTTCTTTAAATATGGGAGGGGTGTGTGTGTGTGTGTGTGTGTGTGTTGTGTTGTGTGTGTGTGTGTGCTACTGCCTTCCAGCCAGCCTGACCTCTTCCTTGCTCTTCTCATTTTATGTTTTCTTAAAGTTTCTTTCCCCAAATTAATGACTATCTATATGCCTCTCAAATATTTAGTGCAACTCAACGCCTATAAAACCCTGGAAAGTCCTTTCTAATCATTTAAAATAAGGAAGCAGAGACCATGGTTTAGTATCCTGAGCCCTGTCCAAGCTCTAGATCGATTGATTCAGTGGTCAATATTCTGACCACATGGAGGTCAATTACTCCACAATCATTAAGCCCTTGATTTGATTTGATTTCCCTTCATTGACCAATTTGCCTCCACAATGTAATTGTTCAGCAATTAAATACACATTTTTTGTATTCCTATTATTAGTTATGTCTGTGGAAGCAGTTGTTTAGAGAAAGAAATTATTGACTAAGTGTACCAGGAGGACAATTTTAAATCTTTCTATCAGAATTAGAGTTCCAAATGTAATGACTGTACGCTAAATTTTGAATTCTACACTAATTTCTGAATGAAATTCCTGGGTTGATCATAATTAATGGCTTAATCTGGTCAAGATCCTTATCAATTTGCTCAGGTGACCAATTTACTGATAACATACATGACACTGACTTTTATCCAATGGTTTACTCAAAATGGTCATCAGAGCAACAACATGCATCCACTCATTCACTTATTCACTCATATGTTTGTTGAATTTCTAATTCTGGGTATTCTGGAAATTGGGGACACAATAAGGAATGAAACACTTCCTGCTCTAATAGGTATTTTAGCATAACATAAACAATGAGCAAGGGCTGGTGAGATGGCTCAGTGGTCTAAAGCACCTACTTAGAACAAGCTTAGCAAAGCACAGGGACCGCAGTTCAATCCCCCAGCACCACATGCCAGCCAGCCCCGCCCCCTGGTGGGCTGAGCTGCCCCCACACACAAATAAATAAATAAAATTTACCAAAAAATATGTTTAAAAAAAACAAAACAATGAGCTAGCAAGCAAACAATCCATTCAGGAATTGCAACTGAGACAAGTGTGGAATACAGAAGAAAACACAGTTACAGAGAAGAATCGTGTTACCATGAGTGAAGAGGGGGCACCAATCTGAGGAGGTGACATTTGAACCATCCACTCAACTTTAGAGTATGGTCAATGCATGCTATTGATGTTTCTGTTTGTCCATTTACTGTCTTCGGGGAGGAAGCTTGGAAGCTTTTAGTTTTTAATTAATACCTCTATAGTCTACAAGAAATTATATCTAGATTGACATACCACTGCTCTTTCTAGATTTTTCATTCCTGCAGATTTTTATGACTTGTAGAAGATGATACAGATGAGCCAAGTTTTTCTGAAAGCTATAAAAATAATTTATGATTTTTTGTGTTCACTCAAGCACATCTTTGCTAGTTTTTTCTTTCCTTTTTGATTAAGAGACTGTTTTACTTTCCCTGCAAAGATAATGGCTATTGTAAACAAACTTAGGCAAATAGGCAAAAGTCCATTTCAAGATGTAGAGATGAAACAATTTTACTACTAATAAAGTTGTCTCTTCCTCACAAATCCTACCTCTTAAATAGTATTTCAGTCAAATCCCCCAAATCTTGCTCCAGAAAGCTGAAATGCCTTTGAAATTCTTGTAGTTCCAACTATGTGGTTTATCTGTATGAGTTTTTGGTTTCAATTGAAAGATTTTTCTCCCTTATTGAAATCATCTACAGAAAGTATCTGAAGCAATTGGGATTTTTTCCATAGTTTATTTAGTTGGTCTGAGATGCTAATTGAATTCAGGAGCTTTTCCAAGGGCAAATCATGGTTGTGTGAATGCATCATTTCCTGTCCATGAGGACTCGATTTGTCTGAAGGAGCAGTCAGTTGCAAGTGTAGCTGAAGACAGTGCCCCAGGCACAGAGCATTCTTCAGAAATAATAATAACTAGCATTTATTAGTGTTCTCTGTATGCCAGGAATTATTCTGAAACTTATTTTTCAAGACCTATGGTTGTCATCATTTTATAGGTAAGGAAACAGAGCCTGAGGTCACACAACTAAAATGTGGCAGGGCCAGATAGAAAACCTAAGTGAGCTGGATCTGTGTATTACAGTCCCTTAGATCAGGGATCGTGATTTTTTTAGAGACAAGTGACAACCCGAAACCCACTTATGGATTTATAAAGTGCCAACACTGCACTTAAACCTGTACATCAAGGTTTTAGTTTAGGAAATACAACTCATACATTCAAACCTTTTGAATTTCTTAAAAGAAATATAAACGTGTGCCATAGGTTCGCCATCCCCGCCCTAGACAATGACCTTGACAAGAGAAGAGTTTTAGTTCAGGTCACAGTTTTGGAGACTCTGGGTTATGGTTGATTGGCCCCTTGAGTTCGGGCCTGTGATGAGGCAGCACGCTATGGTGGGGGTGTGCAGCATGATAATGTTCCTCACCTCAGCATCAAGCAAGAGAGGAAGAGGACAGGTCTGAGGTCCCACAATGCTCTTTGAAAGCACCTTCTCAATGGCCTAAGGACCTCCCATTAGTCCCCAGCTCACAGAGGTTCCATCACCTCACAACAGCACCACCCTGGAGACAAAATCTTTAACCAGAGGAATTGGGGGACACTCAAGATCTAAACTGTAACAATCTTTTTTCTTTTCTTTTTTTTTGTGGTACTGGGGATTGAACTCAGGACCCTGCGCTTGCCAGGCAAGCACTTATTCTACCAAGCTATCTCCCTGGCTAAAAGTTCGGAAGGATTTTTTTTTTTTTTTTTTGGCTGGCTCAGGATGCCTTAAGGGCAGGTCTGGTAAGGCCTGAGTATCTGGGGATCGAACCACAGCCTCCTGAGACTGAACTGTAGCAATCTTTAACTTACCTTCTTAACCTCTGCTTTACACTGTCCCTCAGAGTAAATCAATGAGGGCCTTAGAGTTGCAAACTTAGGCAGTAGGCACACACGTGACTTTGTAGGTGGTTCTGGCATCTATCCTGATTGGTTGATTGCTGGCCCATTCTGATTGGTACGAGCCCATGCCACACTAATTGGCTTCCTTGGTAGCTTTCCATTTACCTCATCACTGAGCTTTGGCTCCAGGTTCTTTGTTCCATTTTGCTGCAGGGTAGGGATTTTGTTGCTCAGCTGCAAGCATATGTAAAGTAGCTGAAATCATTGTTGGTATACTGTAAAAATTCCCTGTTTCAAGCCATTCATTAATTAAGTGAGGAAGGTAAGACCCATAGTCTATAACCCAGGTTTCCAGAACACTAGGCATCCTACTGTGTACAACTTCCTCTCTTCATCTCTGTGCATGGACTGTGGCCTCAGGAAGTGCAGAAACAGACAGGTATTGGCAGGACTTGGTGGAGGAAAGAGAAAGGAAATTTTTTTCTGCATTATGTTCTATCAAGTCATTTTCAGACTTGGCCCAAATGGCTTATTTCCATGGATCTGTCCTACCTAGTCCTACCAATCCCTTCTCTCTAGTCTCCCATGCTGCTTCATTCCTGGAACCCCTCCCCAATATATATTGACACTCCCCAAGTGTATCAACATCTCAGCTCCCCTCTATTAAAAATAATTTAATTACATTGTCTAAGCTTTCAACTTACGTCACTTTCTTCATTGCAGTCACACCAATGATTTATACCTATTTGCAGACTACTCTTTTTTTCCCAAGATTGGACCTTTATCTCAAATTGTCCATTGCACAGCTTATCCAAAAGTAAACCCATTACTTTCCTTTGTCTAATTATTTCCTCCGAAATTCCCTCTCTGTGAAACTGGGCCGCCTACTGCTATGAACCTGGCATCCCAAGCGCTATGGCCCCTTGCTCACTTTCTTTTATTGTCAAGTTCTATTGATTTTACTACTCAACTATCTCAAGCCTGACCTCTTCTCAGTCATCCTCTAATTCAGACCTTTATATCTGTCTCTTATATTTAAATGTTCACTTGAACTCTTAATGTGTATAGAATAGTGCACCAGTCACTAGTATAGAACTGAAAGCCACCATGTGCCCAGCACCACATCAAGAAGCACTATGTATGGCCTGGCCAGATAGCTCAGCAGACTAAAGCGCCTGCTTTGGCAGAGCAGTGGCCAGGGTTCGATCCCTGGCATGCCGTGTTGGCACCACCCCCAGGGCATGGTGAGATGGCGATTGAGACTGGGCATGGTGGTATGTGTCTGTAATCCCAGCGCTTCGGAGCTGAAAACAGGAGAATCACTACGTAGTGAGACCCTGTACACCACCCTGTACACCCTATAGACCCTGTCCTAAATTCATTAAAAAAAAAACACTATGTTTCCTGAGTTCCACCAAAGCCTATCCTCATCCATGATTTGGGTGCTGACATTCCACTGATTATATTTAATCATGTGAAACACCCAATCCTCACTAAAATTCAAGTATCCAAGGTGGAGTAGCATTTGAAGTTGTCATCTACATGTATAGCTAAATTTGTAAGTGATTTAGGAGCACACTTTAGTAGACATGGGGAAGAACATGGGCTGCTTGGGGAATTGTGTGATGAAAATGTATTCAGGGGCTGGAAGGTTCTGAGAGATGAAGCTGAGGGTGTTGAACTGCTGGAGAGGTACTTACTCAGTGTTGCTGAGGACCAGCTCCTCTGACAACTAAATAGGATCATAAGCCCCTTCTCTCTAATGTTTTGTTTCTTATCTTGATCCAGCTATTTGTTGCAGAACTTGAAGGAGTCAGAAATGATAACAACAGACAGGTGTAGGGGACTGAGTTTCAATCCCCAGCTCCACATGCCCTAGTAGACCTGCTCTTAAGGCAGCCTAAGGCAGCAAAAAGAAAGAAAGAAAGAAAGAAAGAAAGAAAGAAAGAAAGAAAGAAAGAAAGCAAGCAAGCAAGCAAGCAAGCTCAAGTTTTGAGCCAGCCAGATAGCTCAGCGGACTAAAGTGCCTGCTTAGGTAGAGTGCAGTGACTGGGGTATGATCCCCGGCCTGCAGTGCCAGCTCTGACCCCAGGGCACGCTGAGAAGGTGACTGAGACTGGGCATGGTGGTGTGTGCCTGTAATCCCAGCACTTGGGTGTCTGAAAACAGGAGAATCACTACAAGTTTGATCTGTATAGTGAGACCCTGTAGACCCTGTATTAAAGAAAAAAAGAAAGAAAAGAAATGATAACAGCAGAAATAAAAGTCATAGTGAAACTCAGAAGACTACGAAGTGAGTAGGTGAAACCAAAGCGTTGAAAAGCTACTTGTGAATTTATTTCACCCATGCTGTTTTTTTTTTTTTTTTT
>NW_004524577.1:26421181-26464552 GCF_000260255.1 Octodon degus | reverse complement strand
GTCCTTCACTTATATCCCCTTTTTTGTTTAGTTTTGTCAGAGATGGGTATTCCATTGCCATTTAAATATTGTAGGTGCGTGAATTCAGCAAAATAATCCAATATAGTCCAGTAGTCCATAATAGTAGTGGATTATCTGTAGGACTGGCAATTTCAGAACTTGTTGACTTGAGCCTTTTACAGCTCAGCATATTAACATGGCTTTACTTTTTATACCACATTTTTATACTTTTCTGCTGGATAGTTAAGACCAAGATAAAGCAAGACCTATATAACAAGAAATGTAACTTTTGTATCTGCCAAGGTCAGTCAAATACCTTCAGGATTTACCCTGAAACCCTGTTTTGTAATCCTAGCCCTGAGGGAGGCTGAGGCAGGAAGATCACAAATTTGCATCTCCCCTGGGCAACTTGGTGAGACCTTGTCGCAAAATTAAAAAAAAAAAAATTAAAATGGCTGGGAATGTAACCCAGTGGTAGAACAGCCCAAATTTCTATCTTCAATAGGGGAATGAGAAGTTCCAGAGGCAGGTGGCAGTAATGCTTACATCACAATGTACTGAGTGCCACAGGACTGTATCCTTAACAATGGTAAATCATATGTTGTTATGGCTCGTGTCTAGGTGTCCCCCAAAGCCTCATGCAGTCATGGGGTGGGCTTCTAGGGTTTGTGATTAATTCATGGTCCAATGCTGGGATTATGGGTACGAGTGCTATACCTGCCCTGGGGTAGGCAGCCTGCATACAATATAAGGGAGGGAAAGAGGCTTCCTTTCCGGGGCTCTTCCCTTTCAGCTCTTGCTGCTTTTGCTGTCTTTTGCTACCTTGAACTGTTGTTCCTCTGCCATGGGCCACCCTGCCTTAGAGCCAGCGGAGTATGGACTGAAACCTCCACAAACTGTGAGCTAAACAAACCTGTCCTTCTTTAACATTGGACATCAGGTATTTTGTCTCAGCAAGAAGAGAAAAGTAACGATGACATATTATGCATTTCTGTCACATTTTTAGGAAGCAGGAAAATCTAAGAGATTTCCGTTAGGAAATAGTGAAAGAGGTAGGTTCTTGGTAGGATATTGAGGATGGAAGAATGAAGAGGCCAGAGAAAGAAAACTGGGAAAGATGTTCTTTTTTTTTTTAAATGTATTTAGTACAAGGTCTACAGGGTCTCACTACAGAGATTGGACTCATAGTGATCCTCTTGTTTTCAGCCTTCCAAGCACTAGGATTATAGGCACGCACCACCACGGCCAGTCTCAACTGCCATCTCAGCGCACCCCAGGGGCTAGGTCGGCACTGTGTGCCGGTGATCCAACCCCAGCCCCTGCAGTCTGTCTAAGCAGGCATTTTAGTCTGCTGAGCTATCTGGTCAGCCCTGGGAGTGATGTTCTTGAGAAACTTGGGTAATGGGTTTCACTCAGTGAGAGTCACCTATCTGTAATCTATGAAGAGAGGGAGCACGTACATGTATATATTTTAATTATCAGTATGTTTCCTTCAATGAGAACCGATAATCCATGTGCCCAGTGTTAATGTTGCATGCTACGTTCAAGGCAGGATTTCACAATCCCATATATCCATGCTTAAATCTCAGCTTAATTCCTCAGTAGGACATTTTTATCCATTTAGAATGTAAAATAATAATATCATTTGGGAACTGGCATGCATGAAGTAATTGTCCAGGTTAACTTCTAATAGTATGCCATATATTTTTATTGCTGTGCTCTTCCCTGCGACATCACGTAAGAATTTCATTCAATTATGGAAGATAATCTGTTGGGAAGAAGTGCCAGTGATGTTTTTAAAAGGAGCTGGGAGCCCAGGAATAATTTGATTTCAAAGTAATTAATTCCGAGGGGAACCTTTCTGAGATGAAATAGTGAGGTTATTTGGTCATGAGAACACATAGTCATGAAGGAGAAAAAAACACATGAAGCGCAATTCTTTCATTAAATTGGCATTGCATCAGGAGAAAGAGCTAAAAAATGATTGATTGCAAATATAATGCAGGGGATAAGAGCATCTGGTTCAGGCGTAAATAACAAAGGCTCTTCAACATATGGCACTAATCTGAGTTTACGCTTCTGTGATCCCACCTTTCAAACTGCTGTGTCTTTCTCAGGATGGGTGGCCTGGGGTGTCTGAGGGAACCAGGTAGAGAAGGGGAAAAGCCAGTATCTTCCTGGTCTGTCTACGTGAGGGGGAGATGCTCTGTGTTAGTGCAGGTCTTGTCACAGGCGTGTGTCTCTAGCTCCAAATCATCCATAATCACAGCTGGGAATCCAAGACAATACTGCTTTAAATCTAGTGGCCTTGATTAGACATTGGGCATTGGACCAAAAACACTGAGGAAGAAGCATTTCAAAGGTTTAGGTCCATTCCATTTCTTTTGAAAATTGTATTTATTTATTTGTTACAAGGTCTCACTACACAGCTCAGACTGGTAGTGATCCTCTTGTAAGTTTCTGGTTGTTTGTTTGTTTGTTTTTGTGGTTTTGTGGTACTGGATTGAACTTAGGACGTTGCACATGCTAAGCAGGTGCTTATGCTGCTGAGCTGTATCCCCAGCAAGATTTGCATAAGATATTGGAGTGAGGTTTGTTTTGTACCAGGGATTGAATTTAGGACCTTGCACTTGCCAGGCAGGCGCTTTTGCCACTGAGCTAAGCTATATCTCCAGCTAAATGCAAATTCCTATACTTGTCATACTCACTTTTTTTTTTTTTCTGTTTGTTTATGTATTTGGTACAAGGCCTCACTTGGCAGCTTGGACTCTTAGTGAGCCTCCTGCTTTCAGCTTCCCCCGTGCTGGGATTACAGGTTTGGGCCACCAAACCCAAACTCCATGGCTGGTTCAGCTTGTCCTGGGGGCAGGGCCAGCATGGCAGGCAGGAACCGGGATCAAACCCTGCTCCCTGTGCTTGCCAAAGCAGGTGCTTAGTCCACTGAGCTATCTTGCTGGCCCCTCCACAGCACTGGAATTACAGGCATGTACAACCACACCCTGTTTCAGGGCCAGCATGGCACACCCAGGGCTTTAGAGCTGGCAAGGCATGCAGTATCAGGGATTGAACCTGGGACCTTGAGCTTTCCAGGCAGGAGCTTAGGCTGCTGAGCTATCTCCCCAGCTGAATCCATTCTATTTCTAATGCAAAACTGATAAGCTGGCTTTTGCAAAACACAAAAAGGCAAGGTTTTCCTAAGTCTGCAACTCCACACTGAAGGGAATTACGACCATTTAGCTGTAACAGAACAACCCAGGACTAAGCAACCCCTTCAAGATTTGTGGCATCAAGTGAACATGCCTTTCATTGGTGATGCTTAAAGGAGAGTTGCAGAAGTGTCACTCTGTCTATTCCCAGCCGTGGACTGTGAGGCATACATCTGCCTTCAGACATGCTCAGCACTCTGGCAGCCATATGGATCCCGGACACTGGGCTTTGCATTCTGCTCCTGTCAGCTTGCAGAATAAGGAACAAGGAAAGTGCACATTCACGGACAGGGCTACAGATGTCCAGTAGGCCTCAGGTAACAATAATGTTTCCTTTGCAAATTGGGCCCCTCGTGGCTCCTCCTGCTTTCAGAATGTGCCATGCTGAAATCTGCCTTCCTTTAGTTTTCTGAAGAAAAGGTGCTTGCCCATGGCATAGTTCTGAATGCCTCCCTCTGGGCCTGATGCTGACAGCCAGCTCCATAACTCAACCCCTAGCTTGCTGCAGTCATGAGCTTGTATAATTTCTCAAAGGCCTTGTTGCTCTTGGAGAACCAGCCCTGCTCTTCTGAACAGCAATCCTATCTTCTTGTGGGAGAAACTGCTCAACTTTTTATGACCCTTCTTCATCAATCTAATTTGTAAATTGAATGTACATAAAGCAAAGCAAAATATTGGCTCTCTATGTTGACTGGTTTCCCACTAGCTGCCTTCCACTACCTGAGCAGAGTCTCAGGCAGATTCCAAGCAATGAGGAGCCCTTCCCGACATTAAGATGATTTATGCAAATTACTCTAATACTTAAGAGAAAATAATTGTCTCCTCTTTATTGCTAACATATCTGAATGTTCCTGACAGCAAAACTCCTAGTCTTTTTATCTGTTGAGGAAAAAAGTCTCTATCTCACATGTTGTTGTTTAGTTTTGTTTTTGTTTTTCAGTTTTTTGTTTTTTTAAGACAGAGTTTCACTATATAGTCCAGGCTGGCCTTAACTCACTATACAGCCCCGGCTGGGCTCAAGCTTTCAGTGATCCTTCTGCCTCAGCCTTCTGAGTACTAGGGGTACAGTGTACCACTATAACTGGGTTCCACATCATTCTTTGACCACAGGGAACACAAACAACTGAGCTAATGGGATTTTTCTTCCTTAGAAATGGCTCATGTAAAGGAGTGTTGCAAGATAGTGTAGACACAGAATCCAGCTCCTTCATTCCATCCCTACTTGAAAAACCTCATGTTGGTACCTAGTGAATTTTACAAGACTGATTTCAGCTCACATTTTCAACTTAGCAAGTTATCTCATATTCTAAAGATATCTTCCAAAGATTTATAATCTCCACAGAAATCTGTCTACTAGATAGCTCATGAAATAGTAGGTTTGGGTCTCCTGCTACAGAGGAATACAATCAACCAAAATACATATAGACAACACTTTGATGTCTATGGATGTTGTAATGGGATTGGCATGATCCTACTAGGGGGCCTTAGCTCATGAAGGGACATATCTTTCAAGGGCGTACTGGGACTTCCACCACTTTCTCATCTCTGTTCTACTTACTAGCCACCATAAGCTTTGTTCCACCATGTAATCCTTACCATCACATTGCTTCACCACAGGCCTGAAAATAGATGTGGCCAGTGTACTGAAACCTCCAACATTTGTGAGCCAAAATAAGTATTTTCTTTTTTATAGATTTATCATCTCAGATATTTTGTTACATCAATAGAAAGCTAATCCAAGAAGGAAGGATGAATTATGGTGTATCTGTGTTAAACTCTATATAATTGTTCTCATACTGGAAACTGAATTATATTTGCCCAGATTATGAAAATTGGTTTCTTGCACTCATTTCTGACAAACTGTTGGAAGGGCTGAGTTATAACATTTGGGACATTCAGATTATAGTCTGAAAACATAGTCAAAAGTATTTGCTTAGTGTGACAGATTCTTGCTGCCTCTGAGGCATCAAAGACTCTAAACAATCTGCAACAAAGAAGAGGATAAAAAGCCCTGGACACTTGGTACTTTTTGGAATGTGTTTGTCTTACTAACTTCTCTGTCCTTAGATGCAAAACCTGATACCTGCAATTTAAAGGAGGGTTGGTTTATTTTAGCTCAGAGTTTTTGCCATAGTCGGTAGGCTCTGAGGCAGAAACAGGATGACAAATGGGTTTGGGGAGGAAAAAGTGCTCAGCGAGTGGCAGCCAGGGAGCACAGAGGGAAGAAAAGAGCCAGGGACAAGAACATACCCTTCCAGAGTATGTCCCCAGTGACCCACTCTAACCTGACCCTGGGTCCTAGAATCCACCATGATCCAATCAACTTCCAGATGCTTGAAAATTTTGGGGTAAGGCAAACAATTAAACAGATGGGATTTGAAAGGGAGCCAGCAAGAGGAAAATAACACAAGAAGAATAAATAAATGCATATCAGTTACAACCATCAATATGAATGGTCTCAATTCACTAATCAAATGAAATAGACTGGTAGAATAGCTTAATAAGCAAGATCTGACAATATTCTGCATACAAGAAACACATTTAATTAAAAAGAACTTTATAGACTGAAAATCAAAGAATGGAAAACAATACTCCATGTGACAGGAACTCATTAAAAAGCAGAGGCAGCTATTCTATTTGTAGACAAAGTAGATTTCAGGCCAAGACTGATTAAGAAAGACAAAGGTCACTACATACATCCTTGTAAATGGAAAAATCCAAGATGAAGATATAACAAGCATAAATATATATTCAACAAATACCAGTACATCCAACTACATAAAACAAATATGAAAAGACATGAAAAATCAAATAAGTAGTAATAAAATTGCATTGCAGGCTCTCAATACTCCACTGTCACAAGTACATCAACTACACACCAAAAAAAAAAAGAAATATTAGAACTGAACCAAACTTTTAAACAAATGGACTTAGTAGATCTCTATAGTGTTGCACCCCACAACATCAAAATACACATTCTTCTCAGCTGCACATGGGTTGTTCTCCAAAACAAGCCACATACCAGCTCATATAACTTGCTTAAGTAAATGCAAAGAATTTGAAACTGTCCCATACATGTTATCAAACTGTAGGGCCATGAATTTGCAAATCAATGGCAAAAGAAAAACAACAACTTCAAAACCACATGGAAATTAAATAACACTCGCCTAAAGAACCAACTGGGTCATAGATGAAATTAAAGGAGAAATTAGACAGTTTCTACAATTAAATGATAATGACATAAACATACCAAAACTCATGTGACACAATGAAAGCAGCCCTAAGAGGGAAATTTATAGCAGTGAATATCCATATCATAAAAACAGCAAGGACAAATGAACAACTTAACAGTGAACCTCAATCTTCTAGAGAAAGAGGAGCAGGCTAAGCCAAAAGCTATTATGAGGGAAGAAATTAAAAAGATTAGAGCAGAAACTGCATTGGAGACTAAGAAAACAATACAAAGAATCAATGAATTAAAGAGATGATTCTTTGAAAATTAAATAAAATTGACAAACCTTTAGCCAACCTTATGTAAAAAAAGGAAAGACTCAAATCCATGCAATTAGGAATAAAAAAGATGAAATCACAACAGATTGAGCAGAAATACAGATCAATATCTACTTTGAGAACCTGTATTCTAATGAGAGGGAAAACATAGAAGCAATGGATGGGTTCCTAGATACATATGAACTACAATAATTGAATCAGGAAGATTTTAAATTCTACATAAATCAACATTAGTCAATGAAATTGAAGATGTAATTTAAAAAACCTACCAACAAAGAAATGTTCAGATCCCAATAGATTCACTGATGAATTCTACAAAAAAAATTAGAGAAGAACTCCTACTGCTGCTTCTCAAACTCTTTAATAAAATTGAAGTGGGAGTAATACTGCCAAGTGATTCCTGGAAGCAAGTATTACTCTGATATCCCAAATCAGAAAAGGATCCAACTAAGGAAGAGAACTACAGGCCAATCATCCTAAGGAGTATAGATACAAAAATATTCAATGAGATCCTGGAAAACAGAATGCAAGACCATACTCCATGAGCAAATAAGATTCAACCCAGGGATGCAGTGATGATTCAATATATACAAATCAATACATGTAATACACCATATTAAGGAGTCAAGGACAAAAACAACATGATCATTTCAATAGATGTAGAAAAACATTTATGACAAAAAAAGTATCTGCAGAAAATTGGAATAGATGGGCTTTATCTCAACATGATAAAAGCCATCTGTGACAAATCAAAAGCCAACATCATACTAAATGGTCAAACAGAAAACTTGCTATGAAATAAGGAACAATTCAAAGATGTCCACTGCCATTTTTGTTCAACAAATTCTGAAAACTTTAGCCAGGATACTTAGAGAAGAGAAAGAAAGGAAAGATAGGAAAGGAAGAAGTTAGATTATCATTTTTTGAGAATGACATGATACTGTACATAGAAGATCCCCAAAACTCCACCAAAGGGCTTGTAGATTTAATAACTAAATTAAATCACATAGCTGGATATGGAGGAGGCAACACTCAAGAATCAATAGCATTCTCATAGATAAGTAACAAATTCACTGAGAGAAAAATTAGGGAAACAACAGCTTTCACAATAGCACTCCCCAAAAAATACATAGGAATCAATCTGATGAAGAAAATAAAGACCTCTACATTGAAAACTATAGTACTCTGAGCCAGTTGTGGTGGCACATGTCTGCAATCCCAACCACACTTCCAAAATTATTATGCATATTTAATGCAATCCTTATCAAAACTCTAACAGGATAGCTCACAGAGAAAATAATCCTAAAACTCATTTGGAACAAGAAGAGACCTAGAAAACAAAACCAGTTCTGGGCAACCAAGGCAAGGAAGGAGGTGTCACAGTTCCTGACTTGAAATTATCCTACAAAGTTACTGTGTTTAAAACAGCATGGTACTGGCAAAAAACAAAACAAAAACAGTCCAGAGGATCAATGGAACCAAGGAAAAGTTTCAGCAGCACATTTAGACACACTTGGTCACATTATCTTTGACAAAGGTACCAAATATCTCCACTGGTAGACAGATAGGCTCTTTAATAAATGGAGCTGAATAAACTCACTTTCCATGTGCCACTGATTAAAGTTACTGTCACATCTTTCACCTGCACTGAATGAAAATCAAAATGGATCAAAGATCTAAATATTAAAACAGGAACACTAAATGTGTTGGAAGGTATAGAACTCTTTAAGACATTATTGCAGGCAAAGATTTTATGAATGAAACCCCAGTCACACAGGAAATATCATAAGGAATCAACTTGAGTCTCATATTAATAAAAAGCTTTGGCACATCAAGGGTAACCATCAGCAGAGTGAAAAGACAGGCTGGGAAAAAAAAACATTTTGGCAGCTGT
Organism: Octodon degus; assembly: GCF_000260255.1. Lineage (NCBI taxonomy): Eukaryota > Metazoa > Chordata > Mammalia > Rodentia > Octodontidae > Octodon > Octodon degus. The sequence continues at coordinate 26,455,942 of NW_004524577.1, read as the reverse complement.
TTCTCAGACAAAGAAGTAATGTCTAAAATATATAAAGAAAGAAAATAATTAGATCCCCAAATTTAAAGACCAAACCCAATGAAGAAATACAAATGACAATTAAATAGATGAAGAAATGTTCAACATCACTGGTTATTTGAGAGTGCCAAATCCTAACTACTAGACCACCAAGGAAAATTATTTGAGAAATGCAAATTAAAACAATGCAGAGATTCTATCTCACTCCAGAAAGAACGACTGTCATCAAGAAATCAATCAATAACAAATTCTAGCCAGACTATGTGGAAAAAGAAATCCTTCTCCACTGTTGGTGGGAGTTCAGACTGGTATAACCACTGTGGAAATCAGTGTGAAGACTCCTCAAAAAAAAAAATAAATAAAACAAGAGGTTCCATTTGACCCAACTATTCCCCTCCTTAGTATCTTCCTGAAAGAATTAAAGGCATCATGCCACAGCGATATATGCATGCACATGTTTATAACAGGGAAAATCTTGGAAACAGCCCACATGCCCAACAACTGATGAAATGATAAAGATGTGTTGTTGTTTTTTACCACAATAAAGTATTACTCAGCCATAAAGAAGGATAAGCTTGAGATATTTCTAGGCAAATGCATGCACTTTAAAACCATATCTTTAGGTAAAATAAGTCACACACCCATATGTGTTAATATCACATGGTTACTCTAGTGTGAGAAACCAAAAGTGTAAATAAGGACAAAATTTATAATAGATATTGGGAAATGGGAAGAAAATGTTCAAATGGGAAGGGGAATGGAGTGGGGGAGAAGGGATAGAGGTAAAAAGAACAGAAAGATAAAACAGAAAACAAAGTTTTTGTAAATAAAGAGAAGGGCTGAAGGGAGGGAAGGTAAATGTAAAGCAAAGAAGCAAAATATACCATGTACAGATATAAATTCCCTATGATGAATATTATCATTGTGTATATCTAAATGTATCAATAAAAAAGTTTGAAGGATCAGCCAAATAGCTCAGTGGATTAAACTGCCTGCTTAGGTAGATGCAGCAGCTGAGGTTCAATCCCTGGCATGCTGTGCCAGCCCTGCCCCTGAGGGCACACTGAGATAGTGATGGAGACTGGGCGTGGTGGTGTGTGCCTGTAATTCCAGCTCTTGGGAGGCTGAAAACAGAAGGATCACTGCGAGTCCAGTCTGGACCCTGTAGACTCTGTACTACGTACAAAAAGAAAAAGAAGTTAGATAATATAAACAATGGCTAAGCATCATTCCTGTATGGGAGACACCTGAAATTAAATTGAAATCTCTCTTATGTAAATATTTGGTCACAGGTGAACCCCATGAAATTCCTGGCATCCATTCTTATTTAGCATTTATTTGTTCAATTAAACCCCAAAATCTTATCATCATCATCATCATCATCATCATCATCATCATCATCATCATCATCATCGGCATTATGATAAGCCAGGAAGAGTTTGATAGATCTCACTTTGCACGCTTCTCTTCTGCCATGGCAGGAACACATATGCACTGGACAGAGTCCTCAGTGGAGGACCAGCTGTTTCTAAAGATGACCAGCAGTAACCCAGTCATCTCTTTGCTTGATCTCTTAGAAACATCATCTAACATATCTCTTCCAAGGGCAGTGTGCTGGGCACTCACTGGTAAAATAAAAGTGCTTGCAAACACAAGTAGTGAAGGAGCACAGATTGTTCCTTCCAGCTCAGGTGGTGGTGAAAGGAGTAGACACATTTGGACAACCAGCTAGTCATGCCAGCATCTCCAGAAGCAAGAAGCAAGACTTCCAGGCCATGTGACATGAAGGCCAGAAGGAAATTTGAAAACCAATAGGTTAGAACATGAGATTTGTCCCTTTCCTTCTCAATGATATTCTGTTTTGGAGAATAAATATATAATTTGAGTCATAGTTATTTATCATATATGCAGACTACCTTGTCTTCTGGGTGATCATGATATATTGATACATTTAGTTATCTTTTCTGTAAATTCCACAAAGTAACCGTAAGGAAATTAAATGTTTTAAGTCTGTAAAACCAAAGAGCAGAAGCACAAAGAAAACAGTGTTAGAAAACGCGAATGCTGTAAGAGTGAAGGCAGCTGGGTGGTGGTGACTGAGAGCTGTCAGGAGGCCATCACTGTGTGAAGCTCAAGGAAAACAAGGACAAGAGTGGGCGTGGACACCAGGGGAATGACTGGGTCTGGTGTGTCCTCATGACCAGCACTCCCAGGCTGAGATTCCACAAGAGAATGAAACCCTGCAGAAAACAGTTGCAGCGACTCCTCCCTCAGGTCTCCTCAGAATGGCACCGAGTCAGTGGGACTTGGAATGTAGTGAAGGTTTTTGTCCCCTGCAGAGAGGTCCAGTGTGAAGCTTCTTACAGTGGTGTTGCTGTAACCTCCCCCCACCCCCGACCACCAGACTGTTTATACCTGCTCAAGCTGAAGAGTGGAAGAGTCTTCTTTGGGGAGAGAAAGAACTGCAGAGAAAAAGCCTACAAATCTTGACAGTGAAACCCTTCAGTTGACAAGCCCTGGCCCAGGCCTGGAGTTTTCAATCAACATGTGAGTGTCCTTTTTCCTGTGACAGTCAGTACATTGCCAGAGGTTTGAAGGATGCTTCCTCTGTGAAAGACAAAAGCCAATAAAAACAAACAGAAGAAAGGGACCAGAGGAAACAGAGATGATGAGAAACTATAAACCTTAAAGTAACTCTTAATTAAAACCCTCAGAGCAAAACTCCATCCTTGAAACAGAAGGAGCCAGAAATATTTTGCAATCAAAAAGTAAGCTTCAGAAAACATTTGGAAAATAAAGTTGAGAAAAATCAAGAAAGTCATAGGTAAACAGGGAATGGAAAAGTAAGAAAAATAAGAACATTAACCATGAATTGAGGATCTAAGAAGACTTATCACCTACAGTAACCCAAAGGCTGAGACTCAAGATATATAAAAATAAAGACCAAACGCAAGGCAGTAGTCTTTTTGCTCTAGCCCTTGCTTTGTTTACACTAAGTGCCCATGTGTCTTTGTTTGAAGCTGGCATCTGTGAGTCTTTCCCTACATAGAACTATGCTATTTCCAACACATGGATTAATTTAGTATCACGTTCCCTTAACCCCAGTATCACACTTTTAATCCACATTCAGGTACCATGGATCCAGCCACCTCCAGAAAGCCTGAACTATGACCACATGAGGCTTAGTGGGGGATACACAGGCACAAGTGAAAACACTAGCCAGACTACCAATCAAGTGTGAAGGTGAAATAAAAAGTTAAAAAAACTTAGATCCTGGGCACCCTTTTCTAAAGAGCAACTAGAAGATATCCTTTAGCAAGACAGAGGAGTAAATCAAGAAGGGAGATGATCCAGGAAATGGAATCCAAGCAGAGGAAAGAGAAGCTGCTGGAAGATGGGGGTGGAGAACCTGGGGTGCCAGGAGGGGTCTCCAGGATGAAGAAGTGATGTATGTGACAAGTCTCACCCAAGGAACAGTGTTTAGGACACTTTTCCAGAGCTGTTGGAACTGTAGGAAGAATGGATGGAAGATATATAAGAAAATGAAGCAAATGGGAATACTATGGTGGAGGTAGGAAGGCAAAGTGGATCGTGAAAAGTTAGGATGTTTTTCCTTGAGAGAGAAGCTGTTTCTTCAGACTCCCTCTTGCTGAGGGTGTAACCCGACTGCTCTCCTCTCCTCAGCTCAGATGAATGGGTACCAGGAGTGTGGGATTGGTTTCCTCTCCACAGAAGGGGAAGCGCCCCAAGTGGCTGGGAGATGGAACTGCGCAGGAATCTCCTTGTTTAATAATTTCTCACATAGCCCTTCCCCCTCTTCCTTACTGTCAAACCTCCCGCACACCTGAACACAGCGAGGTAGTGTTTGGAGACTGTGAGCCATCCCTCCATCGCCTTAGAAATCTGACTAAATCCTTTTCCCTTTCACCAAAATAAATAAATTTCCTCCTGTCTTTCTTGGGAAGTGAGCAGCCGATAATAATGAGATCAATGAAAGGAAATTATAAGCTTTAATTGGCTCAGCAGTGTACACTGTTTATACAACCATAATTGTACAGACCTTAATGTTCAACCAAAACTTGCTGTTTAGCAGGGTTGGGAAGCTGACCGTTGAGGCTTGGAACTGTTTGCAAAAAAATGCATTGAACAAAAGTTTGTTTGGCTCCTTTGTGTGTTTAGCTCAGAGGTGGCTGCAGAGAGTAGGGTGAAGATACCAACTGCACAGTCTGAGGGGAGAGATTGAAAAGTAATTTGTGTTAATAAGATGCTTCCAGCAAATTCCCTGAGGCCTTGGTTACAGATGTGCCCTTTTCCCTTCTGAAAGCTCTGATCCTTTAAGTGGATGGCAATTTACACTTGAAAAAGGATTCCTACCTTAGCAATGTTTTCGCTGCAGGGTTCTTTTCACTGGGTACATTTAGTATTTATTTACACACATTAAGTGTTAAAGAGAGGCACTGCTGTAATACAGAATTCCTTTTCTGACAAAAGGGAAAGTGTTATGTGTTTGGGTCTTACAGACGCTTCCAGAATTGCTTAACTTTCCCTCTCACTACTCTATCTTTATCTCTTGGCAGAGGACTAAGCTCCCCTGGGCTTGTCCATTTCCTGTGAGCACTGTAATTCCTCTAAGATTCATTGTGTCTGTGAAGCTCTTATCATACGATGCTTTGAATTGGAGACAGGATGACTGTTCCACTTTCACATGCCACCGGGAGGAGGTCTGCTGAGGCCAGAAGGTGGGTGACCTCTTCAACAAGAGACAAGGGCATTTCCCAAGAGGAAATGGGATAAAATAAGGGCATTAGGCCTCTCCTTCAGAGAATGAAATCTAGAGTAGTTCTCTGGGTGACAGTGCTTCCGTGTTGATGGAAATGTTCTGTGCTGTTTAATTCCTTAGTCACATGTGGCTCTGGAGGACTTTCAGTGTGTCTAGTGAGATCGATGAAATGAGATTTTAATTTACTTTTTCCACCCCTGTATTTAGGACAGGGTCTATAGGGTCTCACTACGTAAATCAGACTCATAATGATTTTCCTGTTTTCAGCCTCCCAAGTGCTGGGATTACAGGCGCACTCCACCATGCCCAGTCTCCATCGCTGTCTCAGCTCACCCGTGTGTGGGGCCTTCCCTGCACACTGGGGATCGAACCTGGCCTCTGAGCTCTGCCTAAGCAGGTACTTTAGTCTGCTGAGCTATCAGGCTGGCTCTTTAATTTACTTTTAAGTTTATATCTAAATAGCCGCACAAAGTTCTTTTCTACCATACTGGAAAATGCAGGTCTAAGTAGGACACTGGCTCAGAAAGTTACTTATCTGGCCTTTCAGAATCTCTGGAACCTTCTCTTCAGGGTCTAATACTGAAAACCTAGAATTCCGAGGGGTAGATTGATTACTACAGAGAATATGAAGAGGAAGAAGGGGAGATAGGCATGGATGGAGGTAGGGGTCGCGGCTAACAACAAGAAAAGCCAAGAGGTGGGAGTGAGGGGGAGAGCAAGGAGAGAGGAAGCAAGCTTAGAAGACACTGGGGTTGAACCACTTGCCTTGGGGTCCACGGGCTTCCCCAGAAGAACATTCTACAACTGGAGTGAAGTCGTTACCAATTAGTAACTTCCTCCAGTTAGGGTTATTTCCAACAACAAGGTAGAACACTGATTGAGCACAGGAGGCACTTATTCTTGGCCAGAAAGTGGAAAATAAACTTGCAAATCAGCTTGACCTGCTGGTTGGGGAGGTGACAAGTAGGAAGAAGAGAAATGAGGGAGAGGGATACACTGATAAAGGGGAGGAATGTTCATGTCCTTGCTGGGAATGAGTAGAGATTTTCTGGAATTTGCTGTTGTTGCTTTTTGGTCCTTGCATATTTTTTTCTAGTCATCCTCAGGGCAACTGCCCACAGTTGTGACGCTGGGACTGTATGTCATTTAGCATGCAGAGGGGATTATACAGAGCTCAGCAGTTGTCTGTTGGTCCTGCCAGCCCCCTTAGGCCAGCGGTTTACCTTGACCTCCTGAAGAGAAACTCGGGCTTCAAAGATCAACAACATGGGGGCGGGGCATAAATTTAACTAGGTCAAGTAGGCCGTGCAAGATTAGGGCAGGTTAAGAAATTCAATTTTTTTTCCTTTTTCATATTAGGAACCGAACTCAGAACCTTGTCCTTGCCAGGCAGGAGTTTAAGAGTTTAAGCCACTGAGCTATCTCCCCAGCCCAAGAAATTCAACTCAATTCATGTTTTCAAAGTCAGTGTTACCAGGTGTGGGAGTCTGGACTCTCCTTCTAGGAGTGGTTTCTAGGTTCTTTCTGTCCTGAATGCAGATTTGGCCAAGGCAGGTGCAATTGCTAGAGTTTTTACATTTATTGAAGGCATGAAATGAAAGAAATGTGCTCTGCAGAGCATATCCAGGACAACTAAAGGTAAGAAAAGAGGTGCACCCTGCCAACCAGAAGGTGCGCACCAGAAAGAGGTTAAGAGTGGTGCTAAGTTTGATAGTGGCTGTCATCTGTATCCCCCACTCCTCAGGCTGACATCAGGTCTAGCTTGGCCTACCAGAAACCTGCTCCAGTTCTAGCAAGAAGAACGGAAGGTAGGACTCTGACTGGGAGCAGGTCCAGGGCTTTGGGAAGGTTCTGTACGTGTATGTGGCCTGCAGTTTGTGATCAACGGTTGCACACACTTCACCAGACAGTTTGTCACACCCTATTTTCCTAACCAAATCACTCATTTATTTTCAGCGGCTTTGTCCAGTTTCAACTCTCAAAATTCTATAAAGGAAAATGTGTTTTACATTGGCTAACATAACCAAAGCAATCAGTTCTTTTAATATTAGTAGATGAAGCCTAAGGAATGTATTTACTCCCTGTAGAACACCAATGGGCCGGCCAAATAGCTCAGCTGATCAAAGTGACTACAAGCAGGTATAGGGGCCAGGGATTTGATCCCCAGGCCTGCTGTGCTGGCCCCACCCCTGGGGCATGCTGAGATGGCAATTGAGACTGGGCGTGGTGGTGCATGCCTGTAACCCAGCTCTTGGGAGGCTATAAACAGGCGGATCAGTAGAAGTCGGATCTAGTAGTGAGACCCTGAATTCTTTGTGGTCCTATTTAGCCCTTTTTGTCTTTCAAAAAAGTATCACAATTTACTCTGAATTATCATACAGATGTAAATCTAGTAGCTCAGAAATAGTTCTTCTGCAAAATAAAGTGATGAAAAATTAAGTACTTCAAATTTGACTCACAGTTTTTACTAGATCTCATTGCCTTAGAGAAACCATTAAGATACAGGATTAGTGAACATGTTATAGCTTGTTAAAAAAAAAAAAAAAAGAAAAAATAGGATTTAATGGTTATTTGCTGTAAACATAAACAGATACATTTATTACTCAAACTCATGTACTTCACTATATTTAGAACTTTAAATCAGATTCTGAAGCCCTTCTTTTAGAAGTAACAACTTGCTAAGTAAGACTTTATAAAGAGCTCACAAGATTGGCAGATTTCCACATATTAAGAAGAACATATGGGGCCCCATTAAGGATACGGCAATATTTTAGAAAAGACATTCTCCAAAGAGGCTAGAAATACTAGCACCTTCTTATCCTCAGCTCCTCCAATTCTTACACTAGAAAATTGCAAAGGTTAGGTATCCTGACAGTCCCATGTGTTCGCCCCTCCATACCATGCTTGCTTGTTTGCTTTGTTTTTGAGACCAGATCCCACCAAGTAGTTCAGATTGGCTTTGAAATCACTGTGTAGCCTAGCCTAGCCTTGAACTCACAGGATTTCTGCCAGTGACATATATTTAGTCTGTTTGAACAGAAATATGAACTGACTTTGTAGACAGACTCAAAAGAACTCCAAAGCCAGACCTTCTTCTCAAGGAACTGTGCACGAAAAGGATCCAAAGACAGGTTCATAGAATAACTTTGCAAGAGTTTATGAATAGAATAAAATCTTGAGGTACATAATTAATGAAGGCTCATTGAGTAGTGGATTTGAGGGAACTGGGTCAAATTAATCAGGGAAAGTTTTATGGAGTCATTTAGAAGCTAGGTTAAAAAGGTGAGCGAGAGTTTAATAGAATGGTGTGAGAGGATTCATCCGTCATTGCTTGGCCAGCTTAAAGGAGGGGTAATTTTGAGCTTGTTTACCCGACGTCATTTGTCCTGTTGGTTAATGGGATGGTTGAAGTGAAGCAAGGCAGGATTACACTGAAAGGCTGTTAATATGTCATGCCACAGGGCAGGCAGGGGCAGGGTGGAATTTGATTTGATTTTCCCCTTTGAATGCCACATTCCTGGAAACACACACACACACACACACACACACACACACACACGCACACCCCAGTTAGGTAAGAGTACAGATACTTCTTAATGGAAGAGGAGGCTAAGGATAGAAAAGCCTGCTGTACATCTTGAAGCTAAAGAACTGCTGATGTTGGAGGTGTCAAGAAAGGAGGGTCTTTAGGGAAGCTCCATCCTGTGAGCCCCTGGCAAGTGTTAGGGCAAAAGGAATCTGAGCGTTTTATGGAAGGTGGGTAAAAGTATGCTACCCACCTGCCAGGTACCAGAGCTCTTTCCAGATAAGGCTCAGATTCTGCTAAGATTCTTTGGAGGAGCTTCATGAGGGTTGTGAATGTCAGGGATGAGAAACAACTGAGGTATTTCTGGTTCAAGGTAGCAGGTGCGATCTGGGGTAAGGGAGATCCCACCCCTATTCTGCCTATAGTGTGAGTGGGAACAGAGCTGGTGACATTGGACTTTCAGCCACTTCAGAGTGGAGAAAGCTGGTGAGAAAATACAGAAGTACAAAAGGAGTAACGTGTCTAAAGTGACTGAAACAGCAGTCTTGGTCTTATCTTCCATGTATGAGGCAAAGAAAGAAGATCTTTAGTTGCCAGACTTGTGAAAAATCAAACAAGATGTTAAGAGTTGGATCTAAAATGTCCCTGCAAGTTTCATGTGTTTGGAAACTGACTGGACTATAGGAGTATGTTCTTACAAGTGGATTTTACCCACTGATGGGGTACTAGTTGAATGTGCTGTTAAAGAGGTGGAGCTCGGTTGGAGGTGGGTCATGCAGATGTGCCTTGGAAGATGTAGTTGTGACCCTGGTTTCTCTTGTAGCTATACATTTGCTTTGTAACATTTTTTGAACAAAAATCCATTCCACCCACCTGGTCCCTGAGATTGAATCCAGGGTGACTGGGCAAGTGCTTTACCACTGAGCTATAACCCCAATGTTTTCAAAATGTCACTTTGAGGTGTTGTCGTACAAAGTTGCCTAAGTAGCCTCCAACATGTGATTCTCCTGCCTCAAGTTTTGGGGTAGCTGGGATTATAGGGATGTGCCACTATACTTAGGTTGTAGAAAAGATGTCTGCATAAAACTGTGTAAGTCTTTTCAAGTATAAAGTGAGTTTCACATGGCGGTGGGTCTTAAATATGGGCAGAGATCTTGGGGGAGTTTGAACCCAGGATCATTTACCTGAGTCAGTGACACTGAGAGGAAAGATGAAGGCGCCTCTGTCGCACCCCAGCAGCTCAGCATCCAGAGCTCAAGGCTCAATGTGATCTGCCTCCTCAGCTATTGCACTTACCGTCCCCTTTTGTGCTGGAAAACAATCTAATAGCAACATTCTACACCCATCACCCAGGTTCTCCTTGCTAGAAAGTCTCAGACCTCTGCCTCCTACTTTGATGGGGTAACTTTTAATATTAGGTGACTTGGCTGAAAGTGTTTTCATTAACTTTTCAGTTTGCCTTTAAAGACGGGAATCAATGAGGGTCTAGGGCATGAAAAAACAACGCTGTGACTTTTCTCTTCCCAGTAATGTAAGCATCGTGTCCGTCTAGTGTTGGCTTTCAGATCACATCTGCCAGCTGCTGAGACGTATGGTTTTTGAAGTAAGGAGCAAAGTGTCTCAGGTTGGGGGTTTTGTCAGTGAGTATACATGAATGTAGCCAAACATTAAACAGGATCATAATAAAGCAATAAGTAATATGCTTAAGCAAATATGTTCCCAGTTTCCCCTTACTTCTTTAAATATCTAATGCGCACATCTCTGTTCTTATTAGCCGAGTGCTTTGTTTTCCATCTGCTTTTCCCCTGGCATGTCTTAAAGAGAGCTGTTGCATAGAGAAGGCTGTCAGCCTTTCTTAAATAAAAAAACAAGGAAAAGTAACTAAGGACACTGTTTGTGTGTGCATGTCATGCCTTTGATACTGGTCCCTGTAGTTATTCTGGCTTGTTTGTTTTTAATGAGTGAGGTTTGGACCTTGTTGTCCTCGTCGGTGTATTAACTTCTTGCACAAAGGCCGGGAGCGTATGGTGTGAATAACAAATCAAGGATCAGAAGTTTCAGGTCAACAAGGCATTCACAAAAGCTCAGTGTCCTGGTTGAAAGTGTAATACCACTGAGAAGGGGGAGAAGAGATAAAGAAAGGGCCTTTGCAGTTTAGAGGGATGATCAGCAAAAGTTAGGTACCGTTCTCATAAAAGAGGGCTCACTTTCACACTGACTTTTGAACATATTTTGTGGGAAACTAAAACCTCAGCTTCCCGGTAGTCCTTTGGAATGGGTCATTCCAGGTAGTCAACCGTAAAGAATAGCCAGAAACTGGTCAGATTAAGCACAAAATATTGTAGGAACTAAATTGGATGGAAAACTTTTTAGAAAATGTTTGATGTACCCTCTTGAAAAAATTAATCAAAAGATTACAGACTATGGAAGTTTGGAGAGCTGGAATACACATAGCCTAACTTATTTATTAAAGGGCTTTGGGGAAATTAATCATCCTTATTTAGTCTCAATTTCTTAACCTGTAAAATGGGCATAATTGTACTATACAGTGAATTCAGTATAGTATTGATTCATGGCTTGACATAGGAAGTAGTCTTCATTATTATCTCCTTTTAAGCCCCTGGCCTGGCTCCAATCTTCCATATTTTAGGTAGACATGATCTGAGAAACGAATAAAAATTTACCTGGATTGGCTGGTCAAATAGCTCAGTGGATTAAAGCACCTGCAAACAGGCACAGGGGCCCAAGGTTCAAATCCTGGGCCTTCCGTGCTGTCCCTGACCCCGGGGAGCACTGAGATGGCAATTGAGACTGGGCGTGATGGCACATGCCTATAATCCCAGCTCTTAGGAGGCTGTAAACAGGCGGATCAGTAGGAGTCTGATCTAGTAACGAGACACTGAACACCCTGTAGACCCTTCTCTAAAAAAATACAGAAAAAAAATTTACCTTTTGGGAGAATAGAGAGAATAATATACTTCACAAAATTAGAAGGATTTCTGGTTTTGAGGGCTTCTCTGGGACCTGAGTAGTTTGCATAGAGCAGGCTTCAAGAGCTGAGTAGGTGGCATCTATCCATGTGATAACAGTTTGAAATCTAAAGTTTTCTGCCAAATAACGTACCATAATCAGGATACCCTCACTGGGATCAGACATCGATTTTCTAGAAATTTCCTGTTCTATAGTCTTACAGTGTATGGAAGATATGGATGACAACACACAGATCTCTAAGGAAGGACATACTGCCCAGCCTTGAGTACAATTAGCCATAATCTCCAGCTGTCCCTCAGCTTTTGAGCCAGTATCACAGTCTCCTTGGAATCTCTCCAGCCATTGTCAGTGGATGGTAACTGAAGATATCCATTTTCTACATTGTTTTTAGTCAGTGACTGAGGAGCATGGTGGTGCTGGAGCCTGAGGTTTCCAGCCAGTTGGACCGCTCTGCTGGGAGTGCCTCCCACTGGAGAGGCAAAGGGTTCGTCCCATTTACGTCAACATCTGCTGTTTCCTTGCCCAATCTTGTTTCTTCCTGTCTCCTTCCACAATGTTTCTCCCTAATAAACCTTTTGTTCACTCAATTCTGTCTCAGTGTCTATCTGTTTCCGGCACTGACAGGGTCACAGGTCACCTGGAGTGTGAAGGAAGCGCAACACAGTGAGTCAGGTACCGAGAATGGGGCAATAGTTCTTTGCAGTTTGAAGAGAATGAGAGGAATTGCGAGGCATATCATGGGGGCATTCTAGCCGGTCAAGGACACCTCCAAGAACTGGGATTATAGAGAAAAGGTAAGTGCAGACTGCCATGCTTTGCTTTACTGTGGGCTGAGGATGAAATTGGAGGGGATCCACTTGGGGACAAAGACTGACAAAGGAGGCAAAGAACTAGCTGAATAATGTTTGGCACAAATATTCTCCAACCTTACAATAACTCTGCCAAGTTAGAGAGAAATAGGAAGAAATAAGAGCCAAAGGGCGCGGGGAGATAGCTCAGTAGAATAAGCACTTGCCTGGCAAGCAAAAGGTCCTGAGTTCAATCCCCAGTACCACCAAAAATAAATAAATAAATAAATAAATAAATAAATAATAAATAGAGCCAAAGAATGAGATAACTGCCATGCTTAGTAATAGTGAGTGTGCATTTGACCCTGGATCTCTTATATCGAGCTCTCTCTGGAAAGAATGAGATACACATTATTTGTTTTGGTCTACATGGCATCTTTTGCCCTTGGGATAGGCTGTCTGTCGCATAGCTGTGCCTTTGCCATCATGTGAGATGTGGGGCATTGTAGGGCTGGAGGCTGGCCAATCAGATCGTCCAAATCCCCTGATTTAGGGAGTGTTTGTAAAGAGCGCATGATCCCAGGAAACCACATAGAATATTTTCTGGGATTGCGCGGTGGGAACTGAAAGCCAAAAGATGGAAGGTGCTCCTGGGACATCTTTCCTGCCCTTTGGAGAAAATCTGTCTGGAGAGAAAGCCATCATAGTAATCTAATTTGAGGACATTTTGAGATATGTGAAGAAAAACATGTTCATTTTGTTTCCTTGGGCTATTTTGTTTTGCGTAGGCCCTTGATACCATTTGCTATTTGTGTATTTTGATAATAGCAGTTGTCTAAACTGGTTCTGATAATAAAACTGGTAAATAATAAAACACAGAAAAGTGTTCAGCTGCTTATGAAATGCCAATGTGACTGTTTTTAAGTAAAAATATCTGTTTCTAATAGGGACGGCCTAATGCTTCTTACCCAAAGTTTCTTAATAAGCAATCAATTACAAACTCATATGTGAATAAGAAAGAACAATTTCATTTAGATTTGCTAAATTCCATATCTTATTTTGGCATGGTAGCGATGCAATATTTTGTGAGGCAAATAGGAAAATTTTGCAAAAACTTGAACATTCTCGGCAAATAACTAAAATATGACAACTAGCTACTGGTAGCAAACCAAACTGGATTTCTCTGTGCCTGAAAAAAAGATGAAAATGAAGATATCCTAGAAATGAAATCTCTACTACAGTATAGCCTAAAGAGATGTACTTCTTTCTGATAAGACGAAAGAATTCTGCCCTTTGAAATCATTCCCTAAAGACAGGTATGCATAGGAATCTGGAATTACTTGAACAAGAAATTACTTGTATAGTATAGTTAAGACAGGGGTGTTTTCTAATGGTCCAGAAGGGTTCTTCCTTCTGGAAGTCACCAACTTAAATGTAAATATTATAATCCATAGAAACTATGATTTTGTAAATCATCAATACAAGCACAAGTCTTAATGATTCAACACAGAAATTTTTTTTCAAAGTTTTATTGATAAACAGATAGCAATGAGACAGTTTCAAATCAAATCGGAAGTACAGTTTCAACAAATAATACACTGCATATATTCTTCTTAGTGGTTAATTTCTGTACAAGATGCGGACTTGTGATCCTATTTACAAACACCATTAGAACAAATCATTCTATTCATTAAGAGAATGCAACTTTATATCTATCCCAACCACTTTGAATACACAGATACAAAATGGACATTCATAGGTATACCCCATTTTTTCTAAGTTCTGTTATTGAATATTATAGGTGTGTAAACTCAGCCAAATATTCTAAAAGAGTCCAGTAGCCCATAATAGCATCGGGTCTTCGGTTTAACTGGCAATGTCAGAAATTATTGACCTGAGTCCCCCACAGCTCAACTTAACAGCATGGTTTTATTTCTTATATTTCGTCTTCATACTTTTCTACTGGATGGTTAAGACCAAGGTAAAGCAGGACCTATGCAACAAGAGTTGTAGCTTTTTGGTCTGAGAAGGTCAGTGAAATGCCCTCAGGATTTATCCTGAGATCCTGTACCTCAGATTGTAGAATCTTTATCAGTGCAGCCCACCACAGAAAATTTTAAAAGGAAGATTAGAGGATATTAGTTCAGATGTGTGTATGGGATAAAGATATGTGAGATGGTAGCAACTGACTACAAACTTCTTCAAGTCTTCAGGCTCCTCTGAGCTGTACTTTTATTGGTTTTGAAAGCCATTAACATCATCTAGTGGTGGCTCCACCCACCCACAAAGTGCTGCATCTTCCCTATGGTTCTAAGAAGCTAGGTCTCAAAGGGCCTATGAAATGCCTCAACATCTGATGTTCCCTTGCCCAATCTTGTCGCTTCCTGTCCCCTTCCACAGTGCTTCTCCCCAGTGAGCCTTTTGTCCACCCAACTCTGTCTCAGCATCTGTTTCCGGCACTGATTGGGTCACAGGTCACCTCGGGTGTGGAAGAAGTGTGACACAGTGAGACTCCAAGAAGCTAGGTCTCAAAGCGCCTATGAGATGCCTCTAGAATTTTATTTCAAAGATTATGATTCTTGTTGTACAGAGCTATCCTCTGCCATTTACTCTGCGTCTTACTTTTCTGTCATTGCTGAGACAAAATATCTGATACTCAAAGTTCAAAAGGCAAGGGTTTGTACAGGGTTCAGTCCATGATCTGCTGGCTCCAAGGCAGGGTGGCACATGGCAGAGGGGCAGCAGATCATGATGACAGAAATACAAGCAACGGCCTCACACAGCGCAGGCTTTAGAAGTAGATACTGCAGGTGGGAACTGCATGAAAACAAACACACCTGTACACATTGCAGCACATTAATGTATTTTATTCATTCTTGCATGCTATTAGTTAATCAGTGCCTTGCCTCCTCCTTGAACTGAAAAAAATTGAACTGTCACAAACAGTGATTCCATAAAACCACTACCAAGTGGTGAGCTCTTTCTGAAATGATTAGCTCTTTCCATCTCCTGGTACAATAATTTTGACTAAGTTTGTATGTTGGTATTTCTTGAGAGTGTGTTAGAGGTACAGAAGTCCAAATTCTTTTTAAAAACTTTATGACATTTGTTCCTTTTATAAGAGTGTAGTAGCTTGTTTTATACCTAGTACTATTATCACCTTAAATTTTGTCTGACATTTTTACAGATTTTTTTTTAGGAGAACAGGCATACAGATTTATTAATCTGCAAAAGGAGGCCCATCACAGGCATATAATGAGCTCTTATGATTTTTGAAATTAGTATTTTTTGGTGTATTATTCCTGTCTCTTAACTTATAAATATATGTGATTCTCATATATTTTGTCACTGCAGCAGAAAGCGAATGTAACTGGCTTTAGTTTTGAAAAAACAGTAAAACCTGAACATCTCATCTTTGAAAGGGTAAGTTTAACGTATCTACATTTTAAAAAATTTCTTATGTATTTGAATTTATTCTGTCTTTTATGTTGTGGTTTTTCACTGTGCAGGCCTTCTTATTTTTCTTTTCTGACTTTTACTGGATTTAAAGTGTAAAAATAACTAGATTGTTTTACCGCTTTGGAAATTACACATTTCATTTCTATTCTTTTAGATTATTTTTTGTTTATTTATTTATTTGTACTGGCAACAACCGCATACTTCCTGGGAAGGCACTGTGCCATGAGTTATATCCCTAACCTTTATGTAAAATTTAAATGTGCACTGGTTACTTAGGAAAATCTAAATCGTTGTTGTGTGGTATTTGAGTTCCATCTCCATCTTAAAACTTTCCACATCAGTTGTTATCATTAAAGCATATTTAATTTGCCCAAAGACATTAGGCTCTTGTGCTTAGCATTGCAACCAGCTCTTCTTTTCCACATTCATTTTCTTCTTCTAGAGCACACCCAACAGCAGTGCTTTTAGTTGAGTGTGTGTGAGCTCTAAATCCTTTTAGTACTCACCTTAAAACATCTATTTTAGCTTTACTCTTGAATGATAAGTTTACAAGTTATAAAACTGAAGGCTGCCTGTTATTTTCCCTGAGGCCTATAATGATTTGATTCCACCTTTCTATTTGTAGTTGATGAGAAATGTATTCCTAGCAATTCCTCTATAGATCTTCTATTTTCTCTGGTTGTTTATAAAATTTGTCTTTTGATCCCTGCCCTTTGAAGTTTCACTATAATATGACTCAGTATGGATCTGCTGATATTTGTCTTGGGCCCACTGTGCCTCTTCAACCTAAAGGGTAAGAATTTTAAATTTTAGGAAAGTTCTGTGCCACTTTCTCAAATTTGACTTCTTCCATTGCCTTTGAACCAGGAGTCAGTAAATCATGAGCCACTGGCCAAATCTGGTCACTGCACATAAAATTTTGTAAGTAATGTTTTATTGGAATACAGTCATACCCATTTATTTATATAGTATCTATGGCTGTTGCTGTATTATAACTTTAGACTTCAGCTGTCACAGAGATGACATGATCCACAAGGCCTAAAATACTTTCTTTTTTTTTTTTTTGAAAATTTTGTCAGTTCCTGCTTAGGCTCTCCTTCTGAAATCTCTATTAGACATAAGTGAACCTCTTATTTTACATTTTGTGTCTATTAATCTCTAGTTCAAATTTTCTTTCTTCATGCTGTATTCTGTAATCCCATAAATTCAAGCCCAGCCTGAGCAATTTAATAAGGCCCTGCCTCAGAAATGAAATATAAAAAGAACTTGAGATATAGCTTAGTGTGAGGTCTTGGCTTCAATCCCCAGTACTGCAAACCAAACCAAACCAAACCAAACCAAACCAAACCAAACCAAACCAAACCAAACCAAAATATCACAAGTCTATCTCTTGTCTATTTGGCATCCACAGGTACCTTCTTAAACTATTCTTAATCTCCAAATTAAGACAATTATAGGTTTATATTTTACCCCCACATGGCACAACTATTCTCCATATAGTAGAAACTGGACTAACCTTTCCTCCCCCCAAAAGGATCCAAAGTCCTTTGGTGATGCTTGCTCTTCTTGTTACAACTTAAATATTTTGAAATAAACTCAACATCAACTGCATACTAGTATGTAAATTAGTATACTTCATGTTACATGATAGGGGATTGGAACTGGAATAAAATGATGTTTGATACACACACCATGTGTTCATAACAAAACAAGGAAGAAATACTCATGACAACTGCAGTCCTCATTTGTATAACTGGCCACATGATTGAAGGTGGTATTTATATCTACCCTCTTTTCTACCTATGCCACCTGCCTTTTGCTCTCACCAAACACTTCTGCTGGTCTCTGGTCTTTAGCTGGTAAGTAACACTGAAACCTTCACTCCCTTGGGCCATCTGTAGGTCTGCTCAGATTTGGTCATTATAATTTTCCAGTGACTTTAATAATAAGACAATGATAATACTTAAGAGGTGCCTGAAAGAATCTCCTGTATTCCAGGCACACTGCTCATTGTCACTACTGTAGAATTGCACAGCAATTTCTCTTTGCTAAGCAGAATCAACTACACAGATAGCACATAACTTGGTTTTCCATTGGTCAACTTAGAGGCAGAAGGAGTTGCAAGTGGCTGGGTAACAGTGGTACCTTTTAGTTCAACAGAATCGCCATGTTTCCTGCCTGAACTATGGCTTCTAGGCCACTTGAAGATAATGTGTCATTGTTTTGGAAACAAATTTTTGCTGGTGTCACCACTGGAGACACACATTTTCCATTCTTTAATTCCTGGAAAGCCTGTGAAAGAGCTAACATCAAAGAACCAGGACAAATATAATAAATCTATATATAATATTTTTAAATCCATAAAAATATTGAGACATTCATAGTTCAGAAATCAACACGAGCTACAGAGATATTTGATTAAAACTTCTACAGATATATACTCTTTTTACCCTTGCACTAAACAGTCATTTTCTGAGATTGGATGAGACTAGGCCCATTCAGGGTGGATGTCCATGGACAACACAGTCATTTTGTGGACAGAAACACAAGTTACCCATATATTTTAAACTGAACCACCATTGCTTTAAAAAAAATAGCCATTTAAAGCAACTAATTAAAATGCCATTCAAGCAATTACAATGGGTAACAAGATCATAAAATCGTTAGCAGAGTAGAAGCTTGTCACTGAAGCTTAAGTATGATCTTATAGACGAGAAGTGGACTGTCAGGCTTTGTAGACATCAGATAAGTGAAGGCACCAGATTCCATTAAGCCCTCAAATTTCCGTGTCCTAAGTTCTTTTTTGTTCCCTCTTGGGAACACTAGAGATCAAAAGAGGAAGTGATGCTAAGTGAAAGATACCCAACACATGGTAGGGACTAGTTTGAAGTTTTAGACCTAAGTACTTAGTGTTGGCTTTGTGTGTCCAAACTGTCCAGGTCCTGCACTTATTAACTACAGACATGTTCTTGCATGTGCTCTGCCTAAGAAGGACAAATGAGATATTAAATGTTGTGAGATGCTTTGGTCTAGCTAAAAAGAGGAGACTTGGCCATATGATAGTTAAAGCCAAGAGGACCATGCAGGACGCTGTGTATGACACAGTCGTATCATGCAGCACCAAGCATTGAGGAATATCTTAACAACAGAGGCTGATTAACTGGGGGAGGAGTGACAAACACAGATCTCAGGGGACTCTGATGCTGGCCAGCAGGGCTCCCACTCTTCATAACTATTGACTCTAGGGATTAACTCACATCCAGAAATAAATGATGTATTATTTTCTTCCTGTTTTGGTACTATCATTTTGTGATGAACTCCCAGCCATTTGTATCGCTTGGTGCCTTCCTAGGAGGCTTAGTAATCCTGCCCTGGTTCAGCAATAAATTCCACTGCCAGTGGAACTCTTACCATTCCTCAGTACCCCTGTAAGGCCAGGGCCAGGCACACACAAGCAGGTGGTGTAGAGTGTGAACAGGTAGGGAAGCACACAGAGAAACACTTGTGTGCTCTCCATCTGCCACTCATCATCCTAAGCCAGACATCTCAGCTATCTTGATGCTTTCTGCAGTTCCTGTCCTATGGACGCTACTTGCCTGACTGCTGTAGTCATCCTCTGGCTTTCAATTCTGTCAGCTTCCCTCAGAGTCCATCATGGTGTCTCTGACCAGTGATACCAATAGATTTCTCATTTCAGTAAGACTCAAAGACCTAAGCAGCTATGCTGACTCCTGAGTCCACTAATTCTCTGAGACGCTTCATGCAGTTGACCTGGACTAGAAAGCTAATCTGCAGATTATCCATAAAGGCAGAGTTGGCATTTAAATGGTTGCTCCTACACCCCATTTCTTTTTATACTCGGCCTTCTCCCAGGAAGATCCCTATGGCTTTACCTTCAGTCTCTGATGCATCCCAGGCCCTCTTCTAGGTTTTGGAGTATCTGTGCTGGCCAGGGATCTAAACTGCAAGCCACAGAGGCTAACTTAAACAGAAAAATAAATTGATCATCAAAAAGGTATTTGTAGCTCTCAGAGTTGCTGTAAACACTGAAGACAGAATGTAGGCTGTAAGAAAGAAAGGCCAACCTAAGCCACAACACTTGTCGACCAAGGTCCTTGCCACCCTAACCCTGGCCTTTGCTATTCATTTTGACAGGGTTTCTCCTCAGAAACTGCATGTTATTCACCATCTCCACTCTGAATTCTCCACTGAGCTTGCTGTGAAGGGTCGCTTGTTCCTGATTCAAGGTCTCAGATGGATGCATCTGATTGGCCAAGTGTGGATCACGTGGACATAGCCTTGTTTTAAGGGGGATGGGAAAGCAGAAAACCTGCACGTTCGAATTTTATATTGAGATATGGGCTATGTCCCATCAGGACTCATGCAGTGAGGTTTCCCACTAAACAAGGGAGGAGACTACAGAAATTAATGTGGAAGAAAGGAAAAGCAAAGAAGAAAAATGGAAAACAAATCTCTATTACAAAAATTTATCTGGCTGGGTGTGGTGATGCATACCTGTGATCCCAGTGCTCCAGAAGCTGAGGCAGGAGGATCACTGCGAGTTTGAGGCTAGCCGGGGGGTGGGGGGGGAGGGTACAAGGTGAGTTCAAGGTCATCTTGGACTGCATAAAGAAAGACAAAAACCTGTCCAAGAGCTTACTGCGAAATGTCATCCATCTTCTATAAACAGCTCAAACTCTATCTAAAAGTGAATGTTCTTTCATTTGCTCCAAACTTATTCTTTCTTTTCTCCTTCTTTGTTGGATTCTGAAGGGCTCCTCAGTCATCTCTCACTCGAATTCCTAACCTCATAGTATTCTCCCTTCTATCTTCAAGCCACTGGTTATCAAGTGGATTAGGAACACGTGGATCACCCTTCTAATTGTTCTAAAATCTTCCTTGTTTTCTAAAAGTCCACTAAATTACTTAGGGATAGAGGCTTTCTCCTGGGTTAGAAATCAAGCACTAAAACAAGCCTAAAGCTTACTACTCTTTTTCCTAGATGACCATAGGAGTTTCTGGCCTCCCACATTGCTCCATAGTACTTTTCATAGTTGCTATTTATTTGTCATCCCCCACTGGTTCTGCAAATAGGACAGAAAAAGAATCATCTCTAAGGAAATAGAATTAAATTGGGTCATCATAATCTCACATTACTACCTTCTGTTGTCTCTCACCCTGATATCAGAAACACTAGGAGCGCAGTGCTCCCAGTAAAATAAGTAAACTTGAATTGAATATATGAGCAGCCAAGTACATCAGATTTCTTATCAGGTCATCATCCTGACTTATCAAGACCTTGAATGTGGCATGGTGCTTAATATCCTTGTTCAATTAAGGGTGTGGTGACTAGTCGGTCTGCTAGATGATATCTAATATGTACGCTTTTACATTATGTTCTCTCCCACATTGAACCGGGGCTGGGCATGTGATTCTCCTCACCAAATAGACCTTGCAAGATCTGTGCTCATCCTGGGATTAGGCCTGAAGGAGATCTGGAACTTCTACTTCTGGGAAATGGGAGCCTTGACCTGCCATGTCAGAGCATGGCTACACTACAAGAGATATCCCATGGAGACACCTCCTGGAGAGGCCACGTGGGAACTGCGAGACCTTGATCCTACAGAGAGGCAGAGGGGCACTGTCCTAGCAGTCCAACTGCACCCAGGCTTCCATCTGTTTTAGACACAGGAGAGAGCCAAGTTGGACCTCCTGTTCTAGTGGAGTGCCCAGATGACTACGGCCCAGCTGCACTCAACCTGTTAAATTATGAGGATAGTAAAGTAGTTTTTCTTTAGAGGTGCTATTTTGAAATAGTTTCTTACATGGGAACAAGTAGATGACTGAAACAGGGATCATTGATTATGTGTGTGGTCTTGTTTAATTATTCATTTAGCTGAACTCTACTTCCAGGCATTTAGTATGTTTTTTTCTGTAAATTGATATTAGCCATTCAATGTAAAACCCCTCTAAGTTCACAATTAGCACAGGGTTTTGATTTTTGTCAAAGATGAATGCATTTGATGGTCCTTATCAATATTTGAAGCCCAGAAAAGTACCCACAGAACAAAAACACCAGCTTCAGGCTACAAATTGAATTGGCCAGATTCCTCTATTTCTTTTCTCCATCAGATTTAGTATTGCACAGTTGTGTTGGCTTATGAAAGTTGTCTGGGGCCATGAAATAGATGGATCTGAAATTTCTTTGTCATGGAATAAGGACAATTATAGGTAGAATAGGGATGATATTTTAAATTGGAGAAATTTTATGAAATTAAAGGGAAAATAAAAGAAAAGCTGTCAAACTGAATAATGGCTGTCACACATTAAGATGTTATCATTTGCCACAGGCAGCAGGGAATGAACCCTGTATTACAGTGACATTGTCCTCTCCTTATACAATAGAATTGCCATGAAGCAGCTTTCTGCCTGGAGTCCGTCTCTCCCCTGGCCCTCTGCATCTAGGTGTGGCCATAAGACCAGCTCATACAATGGGACATTAGTAGAAGTGACATGCTACTCTGAGCCAACACTTTACAGAAGCCATTCTGCCCATTCCATGGTTTTCCTTCTTGTACTAGCTGTATATAAAAAAACTTCAAGGTCTAGAGTGACAGAAGTCCCAGATGGGAGAAATTAGCGTGTCTGAGTCCTGGCAGGGAGGAGAGCCATTTGCCAACTTGGAACACCGACCTTGAAATGTCGTGAGAGACATGACATTCTGTTGTTTGAGCTTTAGAAAACTCAAGCCTTATTTGTTACAGCAGCTAGGAGTCCCCTAATGGCTATAGTTGTTCGTTTATTTGAAAATTTTGGAGCTGGCGAGATGGCTCAGTGGTCTAAGGCACCTACTTAGAACAAGCTTAGCAAAACACAGGGACCTCGGTTCAATCCCCAGCACCACATGCCAGCCAGCCCCGCCCCCTGGTGGGCTGAGCTGGCCACACACACACACACACACACACACATAAAGAAAATTAAAAAAAAAAAGAAAAGAAAATTTTATTTTTTCACCGATGAGGTCATTGCCAATTTGGAAATTGTGAAGAACTGATTTTCTTTAGTTTTATTCCCCAATGTGCAAAGTAGGGCTAATACTGTATGTCTCGTAAGATTATTGTCCTACAAACTGAGATATTGTAGCTTATTTATATAACACTGCCAAGTTCTGTACCCTGTACTGAACAACCTTGTCTCACTGAATCATCCCAATAATCTGTGCAATGAGATCTATTACAATAGTAAGCACATTTCACAGCCCCAAGAACAGAAGCTTAGGAAGGCTGAGTACTTCTCTGGTGTTGCCCATCTAGTTATGGGAATCACGCATGATACCACTACACTAGCAGCACTCCACTGCTAGTTATGGCAGAACAAGCATTTGAACCCACACATGCTGACTTCAAAGACAGAAATCCAACACTAGCTTCTCTGATTGGAATCATTCAGAGCACCCAACACAGAGCCTGACACAAAATAATGTACAATAAACATGAATTTCATTTTTATTCTGCTTTAAAGAAAGGAACAGTACAAAACTTGAGCATAAACATGCGTTTTGGGGTAAATGCACAAAACACACACATACACGAATATACTCAATCTTAAACTTTATTCATATTCAAATTCATCTTGGGTGTGTAAACTAGAAGTAAAGGAGAATGTACTTGTGTTTACTGCCAGCTCTGATCACATCATACATAGGCTATTTCAACAGTGAATGTTATCGTTTTGTGCTTGTCAGCCAACTGCAACTGCATGATCAAAGGAGCCAAGAACGCAGAAGAAATGAATCTGAAAATGACTAATGCATTTTAAAGTTGCTTGTGAAACATTCATGCGATCGACTTCCTGGAGAGAAATTGACAGCAAACCTCGCTCAGGATGGAACTTGGTATAGGAAGTGCAGGAATTCTGGGTCCTTAAAGTCTTTCTTATTTTACTGAATATAGCATGTATTTCTTGAAGAAAACTAGTTTACACATCTAGTCTGAGGTATAGCTTAAAGCAGGCTGACCTTTACAGTTTTGGTCAGGCAGTACTTTATGTACCTGAAGTGCTTTTTTAAATAAAATTACAGAACTATGATGAGAATGCCAGAGCATTCTCTAAAGTCCTATCAGTTATTATTAGATTGTTCAAGATCCGATCTTGGAGAGCTTTTTGTGAAGTTGCAGCAATTTTCCCCATTCTAATTGCTACACCAAGAGTAATTTGTCTTCTGGGTTTCAGCTGAAACACTTTCTTCTTTCACCCAAAGTTCCATCAAGGCAATATGCTTAATCAATGTTTGCTGATGTTTATGGTCTAGTGCTTACTGACAGCAGGTACCCCGAACAGTAAGTTCCCATCTGCATAAAAATCTTCCTTAAATGCACCAACATGCTGTTTTGCTGTAATTTTAGCAGACAGGTGATTTTTCACAGCCCCTCCACGAGTTGCTTTCTCCCCTTCTAGCTGGCTCCATTTTCCTGCCTGCTGTTCCTGGAAGCTGTGGTTTTATTTGGGCCATGTTTAAGAATGCCTTTCAGACTATCTTCTTGGCTTGTTGATCAACTCTTCTTAGTGTTTGATTTCGACATTCTGGTCCAGGAGACAGATCCTGAGTAATTTAGAAGCTGCTGCTAACCTGCCAAGTAGAGCTATGGGATTGTCCCTTGTTGATAACAGAAGAGACCTTCCAATAGCTTCACTGAACCCCAGGATCTCTTTCCAGTGCTACGCAGTGAGAGAGACTTTAACCTAGGGAAGTCCATTAACCTTAATGATAATCACTTGGCTAATTACCCAGCAAGACTTTGGAAATATGCATCTAGCTCCAGCCTCTTCATCAGTATTTGTCTAGGGAAGCAGCTGAGGGAGCTCACCTTTCTGTTCTCCATTAGGAGAGGGTAGTTTATAAACTCAAGATAGTGCACAGTGCTCCAGGCAGGTACTTTTTCACTTTGACTACTCCATTTCAGTTGGCCTTAGATTCTTTAAGCCAAAGGGGACAGTTTGCTATCCAGTTCTGCTGAGGGCCTCGTAGAAAGACTCCTGCTAACTGCTGGGTGTATGATTGTTTACATGCCTATTCTGTGAGGCCAAGGTGCAGGGCTGCACTGGAGATCACCAATACAGCATTCTACGAGGTGAAGGTATGGCGTGACTAGATAGAATTTCTAAGATTTTAGTAGCGCCACGTTTTAGCAGCAATCGCTGGATCTCAGGGTGCTACAGTGAAGGCCACAGAGCAAAACCACAACACAAAACGTCTGTTTAGTTTTCTGGTTCTTAAGATGTGGAAAACACACAACTGCTTGAAACAGAAGCCCTCAGACTCCCTGAGGATATGATACACATTTTCAAACGTAGCTGAGTTGTGAATTTGCCACCGCTTCTATACCAATGTGGCTTTTCCCTCTCCCACAAAATATTTCTAAAACACTGCTGCTCTGGCTATATCAGCTTTAGAAAATAATCAAAAAAAGAGAAAAAGGGTTGGGGTTGGAAATCTAGCCCCTTAGGGAGTTCGAAGGCCAGACATGAAAAGAGAACGGAGAGAGACTTTAACAAAGACGAGTGGGAGAAATCTCAAAACAAGATGCATCAGAACCAATAGAAATTCAAATCAGTTGAGTTGCAGATCAAAGCCAAGACCTAGCATAGTAAAGAGTATTAACTATGGGCAGAGGAGAAGCATCTGCTTTAGGAGAGTAAAGCAGAAAAGTTTGCTCCTTTCTATGGCCCTGCGACTGGCTTTTGAGTAAAGATGGACCAAAATGAGCAAAGCAAATACATTTACTCATCAGACTGTGGTTAGGAACTGAACAAAAGGTAAATTAGCTTTTTAAAAGGTATTCCAAATAGCTCAGGTCCTAAAGGCTTTAGGGGAAAAGGTCCAACCCACCTCTTAGAGGAGCCACTTTACCTATGTAGGATGTGTAGTTCTTTGGCAGGCATTTTGGTGGAAGGCTTCCTCTGCGCTCCAGGGAGCTTCCCTTGCTGTGTACCTGGTACGTAAGAAAAAAAAAATGTTTCCTCAATTTTAATTTAGCAGAATTAGATAAATGTATTGTTAGCAGAGATTCAGAACTATGGTGTGACGCTAACAGTCATGGTGCAAACATTTGGCAGGAGTTACTACATAGATTTGTCCACACTCTAGGGACCTGCATGGGATGGAGGGTGAGAGACCACCATGACTCTGTCTAGCTACCAGGGCTCTGTATTCATCTCAATTCCCAAATACTTGCAATTGTGTTCTAAATGTACCATACTGTTGGTGCAGGGTGAGTGATACATGTACCTGGAAAAGCAACAAGCTTACCAAGTTTGGCTGTAAAATCCAAATCTTCTGAATGTTTATGTTTTTGAGATTAAAAAGGGTACTCTTTTACCAAGGTAAGACATGGGCTAATATTCCTCGTGACCTATAGTCAACAGAAAAATAACTCTCCATTCTTACAGAGCGGATGATATGAACAGAGCTAAAGCACCATGAACAAGCATGATTAGTAGATGACTCAAATGCAGTTCAACTGTCATGTAATAGTTATCAACACTGACATAAGCTGATATACTGATTGATATTCATGTATCATTTATCAACTACATGAGTATCCGTGTTGAGGACTATTATGTAGAAGTTTAGTTGCACTTTCCAATACAGGAAGACAGGAAAATGGGGCAGACTGGCTGTTGATTGTCTGTTTATATAAGCTGGGTGTATTATGACTGCCGTGAAGTCCATGAGAAAACTGGTCACAGAGAAGCCAGTTGGGTTCACTTGCTCAGGAAAGGGAGTTGCATCTTGAATGATAGTCCAGTTTCTGAGTTGTTGGTTACCTTATTTTAGCATAAAGGCTTTACTGTTCTGCATCCTTGTCTAGCCTCCTCTCTCTCTCTCCCTCCCTCCCTCCCCTTCCTCTTTCTTTTCTCCTTCCTCCCTTTCTTTTTCTCTGGCCCTCCTTGCTTTTCTTTTTTCCTACATAATAGTCCTCAACACAGATACTCATGTAGTTGATAAATGATACATGAATATCAATCAGTATATCAGCTTATGTCAGTGTTGATAACTATTACATGACAGTTGAATTGCATTTGAGTCATCTACTAATCATGCTTGTTCATGGTGCTTTAGCTCTGTTCATATCATTCCACTCTTTTTTCCTGCCTTTCCTCCTCCTTTCTTTTGTTTTTTTCCAAGGTACTTCTAAAAGCCTACAGATAGGCTGACCTGGGAAATCATCTCCATAAAACTCTAGACATCTAGTTTTTTTCCCCAAACCCTCCAGATATCTCCCAATTGATAGAGCTTAGGTCAGAGATGCATGAGAAACCATAAGATTTTTAGATTTCACTTGGGGTTTACCTTGCTTTCTTTGCATTGGAAACGATTTGTTTCATGGAATTTGTGTGTCACTCAACGGCGAAGCACCTAGCACACTTCCGACTTGGGGCGTGAAGATACAAAGAGAGATTAAATGAACAAAGGAGCTATCTATTCTCAAAACACTTTTAAAAAAAATTTCCTGGTCAGACTGTGGACCCATCCATTGCTTTTGAAGGACTGTAGAGTTTTGCTTTATATATTAAAACAAAAAATTTTTTTAAAAAAATCATTTATTTATTTGGTGCAGGGTCTCACTACATGGCTCGGACTTGTAGTGATCCTCCTGTCTCAGCCTCCCCAGCCCTGGCATTACAGGCGTGTGCCACCACACCTGGTTTCAGTGGCTGGCATGTCCTGTGTGCCTGGGTTTCTGGCCAGGAGGGAATGTGGTACTGGGGATTGAACCCAGGCCCTTGCCTTTGCCAGACAGGCACTTAGATGGCCGAACTATCTCCCCGGTCCTGCTTATGTATTTAAAGATTATTATATGAATACAGATTTAGGGCGCCAGTGCTTCTGGACTGTGAACGACTGCTTCTCAATTCCCTCCTATCCCACGGGCTAACTTAGGGAAGGACTGGCTGTTTCCCATCCCCGGGTCATTTAGTTTCTGATTAGGACAGGTTCTGCTCGGTTATTTGTCCTGAGGGTAAGATTTATTCTGGTTTATTTCACAAAAGTGAAATGGCTCCTTGCTGGCTAAAGCGCAAGAGGATTTTCCTCTACTATCTACTGAGAGCATCAGGCCAAGTTCCTAACAAAAGTATCGGGGTCCACTATCACTGGGTCTCCCTTGGAGTTGTTTTGGACAGCTTCCAGCCCGAGTATGGATTGCTGAACCATTATGGTGGTCTAACATGGCTGAAGCCTCAAAACAACAGCTTCTCTTCCCAAAGACCATGTCCCTGTACTCTTCCCTCAATCCTGAATACAACTTCCTCTTATCCTTCCCGTGGGAAAAGAACACCCCCCCAACTCCTTATGCATCACTGAGCTCGCCCCTCAAACTCTGCCCCTGGCAAAGTCCTTGTGACCCCAGCTCCCTTTGTCTGTGGTCAGAAGATCGCTGCCTTGTCCCTGTGGTGCTCCACACCCACAGTCTGTTTTTGTGCCTCTCTACTGCGCCGAAGAACCTAACAGTTTTCAAAGATCACACTCTTCCACACTGACCCTCTAGCTCATTCACTAACTACAACTCAGGTTTTCCTGCGCTGGTGCAGGATTCCTGGAGTAGTTTTTCCTCACAAGTCTTTGCTTTAGAGAGTCATAATTTGGATTTTTATTTTTATTTTTTATGTATTTAGTACAGGGTCTACAGGGTCTCACTACGTAGATCGGACTCGTAGTGATCCTCCTGTTTTCAGTCTCCCAAGTGTTGGGATTAAAGTCACACACCACCATGCCTAATCTCGTTCGCCCTGTCAACGTGCCCTGGGGGCGGGGCCAGCACTGCACACTGGGGATCGAGCCCCAGTTCCTGCACCTGTCTAATCAGGCACTTTAATCCGCTGAGCTATCCAGCCGGTCCTATAATTTTTAAATCTAAATTTAAATCTGGTGTTTTTTTTTTTAATTAGAGTTTTTTTCTTCTGGTAAACTGCGAGTATTATCATTATAAAATGCCCCTTTTAGTCTCTATTAATGCTTTTTGCCTTAAATATTACTTTATATTAAATCATCACAGCATTTTTATTTTGGTTAGCATTTGGGTATTAAATATTTCTCCATCGTTTTACTCTCAGTCTTTCTGTATTCTTACATTGTTGATGTTATTTCTCATAAGTACAATATGTACTTAATTGTTAGAAATCTTAGCTGGTGACTTTTGTCTTTTCACTGAAAAATTTCTTCACTTAATGTAACTGCCAGTATATTGGGACTTAGGGCTGATTAATTTTTATTCTTCTATTCCTCTCTCATTTTTTATAATAAACCACTCCTCATTTTAATGACTTATGAAAACCATTTTAGTTTGTTCAGAAGTTTGGTTTGATTTTGTAAGTCAAAAATTCAGGAAGGACTTGGCTGGACAGTGATTCGTGATCCACAGGAGGGTGGATCACGGAGGAGACTGATCCACAGGGTCAGTCTCTTTGTTTGTTTGTTTGTTGGAGACAGTGTCTCCCTATTAGTTCAGGCTGATCCCAAATTCACAGTGGTCCTTCTCCCTCAGCTGGGATTACAGGCTCGTGCCGCTGTGCCCAGCAGGGTCACCTTCTATGATGAGGTCTTTACTTACATATCCTTGGTGCCACAGTGCTTTTTGGTCTCTTCCTATTTTCACTATCTTCTACCTTTTTTCTTTTCTTTCTTTCTTTTTTTGGGATCAGGAATTGAACTCAGGACCTCACACTTGCCAGGCAGGCACCGTGCCACTGAACTATATCGCTGACCCTCTTTTATTTTATTGATTGATTGATTGGCATATGTTTGCCATACCTAATGATCACATTCATTATATGAAATTCATGCCTGTTTGATATATATCTTAATTCTTTTACCCCATTCCCCTAGCCTCCCTTCAACCCTTCTTCCCCTCCTTATTTACAAAAGCTTTGTTTTCATTTTTCTTCTATTTCTCTTTTTTAGAAAATACCTTCATCCTTCCTTCTTTTGCCACTTCCGCCTACCCTCTTCCCTTCCCATTTAAACAAATTCTTCCTACTTCCAACCTCCATGACCCTCCCTATTTACTCATTAAGTTTCTCACACTAGAGAAATAACGAGATATTTTTTTAAATTTTTTTTTAATTTTATTTATTTATTTATTTATTTATTAGAGAGAGAGAGAGAGAGAGAGAGAGAGAGAGAGAGAGAGTGGTGTGTGTGTGTGTGGCCAGCTCAGCCCACCAGGGGGCGGGGCTGGCTGGCATGTGGTGCTGGGGGATCGAACCACGGTCCCTGATGCTTTCTTTGCTAAGCTTGTTCCAAGTAGGTGCTTTAGACCACTGAGCCATCTCTCCAGCCCAATAATGAGATATTTAAACTTGTGTGTCTGATTTATTTCACTTCAAATTATGGTCTCCAGGTATATCCATTTACCCACAAATGACTCAGGTCTATCCTTTTTTATGACAGAGTAGTACAACATTGCATATAAAAACCATACTTTATTTGTCTGTTTGTGGGCATATGGATTGTTTCCAAAAGTTAGCTATTATAAATTACGCTACTATAAACAAAGGTGTGCATATGCCATGGCAGGATGAATTTAATTCTTTCAGAAAGATACCTAGAAAGGGAATAGCTGGGTCATATAGAAGCACTAGTTTCAGGGATTTTTTTTTTTTTAAATATATTTAGTACTGGATCCACAGGGTCTCACGATACAGATCGGAATCATAGTGAACTTCCTGTTTTCAGCCTTCTAAGCACTGCGATTACAGGCATACACCACCACGCCCAGTCTCAGTCACCAGTTCAGCATGCCCTGAGGGCAGGGCTGGCATGGCCCGCCAGGGATCGAACCCTGGTCCCTGAGCCTGCCTAAGCAGATGCTATAGTGCGCTGAGCTATCTGGCTAGCCCTTAGTGTCAGTATTTTTGAGGAGTATTTATACTGATTTCCAAAGTGGTTGTATCAATTTCCCATCAACACTTGCCATCAACAGCGGAGAAGGGTTCCTTTGTTCCCACAGCCTCACCAGCATTTGTTATTGGTTGATTTTCTGATAATAGCCATAACGCTGTTTTTATTTGCATTCCTTTTTTTTTTTTTTAATATTTGATACAGGGTCTTGTTACACAGTTCAGACTTGCCGTGATCCTCCTGCCTCAGCCTCTCCAGTGCTGGGATTACAGGTGTGTGCCACCATGCCCAGTTACGGGGCTGGCATGGTGCACCCCAGGGTTCCAGGGCTGACACGGCCTGCGATACCAGAGATGGAACTGGGTCCCTGAGCTTGCCAGGCAGGCGCTTAGACTGCTGAGCTCTCTCCACAGCCCAACTGTAATTTGCATTTTAAGAGTAACCAGTAATACTGGACATTTTTTCATGCATTTATTTGCTGTTTATACTTCTTTATCTGAGAAGTGTCTATTTGTTTCAGATGGCCAGTTTGGGATTGTGTCTTTAAATTTGGGGGGTCTGATTTTTTTGAGTTTTTAAAAAGCATATATTCTAGATATTAGTTATTTGCCATAGGGAGTAACTACTGCTTTTTTATTTTATTTTTATTTTTATTTTTTTTACCATTCTGTAGGTTGTCTCTTCACTTTGTGGTGGTTGCTTTTGCTGTACAGAAGATTCTTAATTTGATATGATCCCAGTTGTTGATTGTTTATACTATTTCTGTGAAGTCAGGGTTTTGTTCCTAAAACCTTGGCCAACTCTTATGCCTTCAAGAGCTTTACCTATTCTATCTTCCGGCAGATTACATATTTCTGATTTACTATTTAGATCTTTGATCCATTTCAATTTTAGTTTAGTGCCTGATGAGAGATGTGAATTGAATTCCAATCTTTGGGATGTGGAAAGCCAGTTTTCCCAGCAGAACTTATTGAAGAGGCTGTTTTTCTTGCATTAAAGGTGTTTGGTCCTGTGTGAAAGATAAGGGGACTGAGAGTATCCAGAGTTGCTTCTGCATCTTCTGTTCTGTCCCACTGGTCCTTGAGAGGTGATTGTGTTCTTTTTTTATTTTAAAGAGAAAAAACACAAAAAACAATGAAACAGAGTTTCAAAACAGGTTAGTAGGACAGTTACATAATTAATATATTGGTTTCATTGTCCTTATAATAGTTATTCAGAATACAATCTATAGGCAACATATCTTGTCCAAACAATACTAGCACAAACCTTTTTTTCTGATGAGCTAAGAGAAATTAGCTGTATAATTATTTTAACTATTTTGTGTATAAGTATGGTTTTTTCCCATTTTTCCTTTCCCCTTTGCCCCATGACAGTTTCTCTTTTCTTTTGTAAAATTTCTTCCCAATTCATAATCTCTATTGTATATTTTGGATCTTATTTACTTATTCAATTTGTCACACTACTGAGACAATATAGTATTTACGACTGTGGGTCTGATTTGTTTCACTTATGAGTATGGTCTCAAGTTGCAATTATTTATTTATAAAAGACTCCAGTTTATCCTTCTTCTTGTCTGGGTAGTGCTCCATTTATTTAAAAAAACACATCATTTTTTGTCCATTCCTCAGCGGATGTACATTGGGGTTGTTTCCAAGATCTAGTTATTACATACTGTGCTGCTATAAACATTGCTGCACATATATTTCTGTGGTATGATGTTTTTAACTCTTCTGGAAAGACACCCAGAAGAGAAATAGGTGGGCCAAGTGGAAACTGTAATAGTAGTTTTGGATTTTTTTGTTTTGTTTTGTTTTGTTTTGTTTTTTAGGAATCTTCACACTGATTTCCACAGGAATCTTCAGTCCCACCAACAGTAGAGAAGGGTTCTTTTTCCTCCATAGCCCTGTCAGTATTGGTTGACTTCTTAATGATATCCATTCCTTCTGGGGTAAGATGGAATCTCAGTGTTATTTTACTTTGCATTTCTCATATGTCCAATGATGTTGAACATTTTTCATGTAATTATTTGCCATTTGTATTTCTTCATCTGAGAAGTATGTACTCATCTAGATGCCCATTTTTGGATTGGGTCTTTAAATTTTGAGGACCTGATTTTTTTTTTCAATTTTTTAAATATGTTTTAGATATAAATTTTTTGTCTGAGGGACCACTGGCTATAATTCTTTCCCACTCTGTTGGTTGTTGTCTTTTCACTCTGTTTGTGATTTTTTTTGTTGTGCAAAAGCTTTCTAATAAGGTGAGATCCCATTTGTTGATTTTTTATAATATTTCCCTTGTAGTCTGTTTTTTTGTGAGGTCTCTGCCTACAACTATATCTTCAAAATTTCTACCAATTTTTCTCTTCCAGTAAATGTAGTGTTTTTATTTTGATATTTAGATCTTTGGTCCATTTCTGCTTTAGTGAATGGTGAAAAAAATGGGTCCATTTTGATCTTCAGCATATGCAGAGCCAGTTTTTTTTCATTTCATTTTTGTTTTAATTTTTTTTTTTTTTTTTTTTGGTGGAACTGGGGATTGAACTCAGACACTTGGGCTTGCCAGGCAAGCGCTTATTCTACTGAGCCATCTCCCCGGCCCCAGAGAGCCAGTTTTTTGAACACCATTTATTGAAGAGTCTATCTTTCTTCCTGTGAACATGTTTGGATCCTTTTCCTTTGCCAAAGATAAGGTGGCTGAGTGTGTTTGGCCTGACATCTGCATCTTCTAGTATGTTCCATTGATCCTCAGGCCTGTTTTCTTTTTTTTAATACCATGCTGATTTTATCACAATAGCTTTGTAGTATAATTTCAGGTCTGGGATTGTGATGCCTTTTGCCTTTGTTATCCAGAAATGTTTCTGTTAATCTAGGTCTTTTCTGGTTACAAATGAATTTTAGGAATGTCTTCTCTAGAACTGTGAGGTATTTTGATTAGGATTTCATTAAATCTGAATACCAGTTTGAGGAGTATGGCCATGTTCACTGTGTTGATTCTTCTTATGTAAGAGCTAGGGATAGGTTTTCATTTTCTGATATCCACTTTGATCTCCTTTTTTAGGGTACTGTAATTTTTATTATAAAGATCTTTTACATCCTTTGTTAGATTGTTTCCTAAGTATTTCATTTTTTAGTGGCTATAGTAGAGAGTGTACTTTCCCTGATTTCTCTCTCTATGTTTGTTGCTTGTGTATAGGAACGCTGCTGATTTTTGATTATTGACTTTGTATCCTGCTACACTACTTAATTTGAATGTTACATCTACTGAGTTTTGGGGGTCCTCTATGTAGAGTACCATGCCATCTGCAAATTTTGACCGATTAACTTCTTCCTTTGCTATTTTTATTTCTTTCTCTTGTCTAATTGCTATGGTTAATGTTTCCAGAACTACACTGAGAAGCTCCAGTGGTGCAATCAGCACGCGGTACTTATATAACAGAACTACATTGAATAGGAGGGGTAGCAATAGATATCTTTGTCCTGTTCCTGATTTTAGAGTGAAAGCTGCCTATTTTTGATCATTTAATATGATGTTAGATGTTGGTTTTTCATAGATGGCTTTTATAAGATTGAGGTAAAGATAATCTATTCCAATTTTCAGTAGGGTTTTTTTTATCATGTATGGGTGTTAGACTTTGTCAAATGTTTTCTTGCATCTATTGAGATGACTATGTGATTTTTGCTTTTGGTTGTTGATATTGTCTATTAAATTGATTAATTTTGTATGTTGAACCATCCTTGCATCCCTGAGATAAATTATACCTGGTCATGATTTGCTACATTCCATTTGTCAGTATCTTATGAAGGATTTCT
The DNA here is from genome assembly GCF_000260255.1 of Octodon degus. Taxonomy (NCBI): domain Eukaryota; kingdom Metazoa; phylum Chordata; class Mammalia; order Rodentia; family Octodontidae; genus Octodon; species Octodon degus. The sequence continues at coordinate 26,421,669 of NW_004524577.1, read as the reverse complement.
CTGTCTATGTTCATTAGAGAGATTGGCCTATAGTTTTTTTTTCTTTGGTTGTGTTCTTCTCTGCTTTTGCAATCAGGGTAATCTTGCTTCTAATAATAATTTTAGAAGTTCTGTTTCCCTTTCAATTTTTTAAGAGTTTCAGGATTAGTGGCCTTACTTTTTCTCCAAATTTTATATAGAACTCAACAGTGAATTTATTAGCATCTGCGCTCTTCTTTGTTGGTGAATTTTTAATTACACTTTCAATTTTATTGGTTGATATTGGGTTATTGAGAATTTCATTGTCTTCTTGATTTAGATTTGGCAATCTGATTATGTCAGGAATATGTGCATTTCTTCTGTATTTTACACCTGATTAGAATATAGTTTCTTGTAGTAGGTATTGGTAATATCCTGGATTTCTGTGAGCTCTGTTGTGATTTTCTCCTTTTCATTCCTAATTGCTTAAATTGTTTTTTTTAAATTTTTTTATTTATTTATTTGAGAGA
>NW_004524577.1:26418369-26419149 GCF_000260255.1 Octodon degus | reverse complement strand
TAAGGAATATTCAGAAAATTAAATACTAATTAATTAAACATTTAATGTTTCAAAACAATTGAACCAGGACAAAGTTTTCATGATAGTAAAGAAGTACTAAGAATAAAACATAAGCTAAATATGAGAATGGCAAATAAATGACCAGCACTTCTAACAGTTTGGGGATAGGATAACAAAGTTCTAGTGTGTTGTGGACATGGCTTATGTCCATGACACTTACTGGTGGCCAGGTGTCACTTGTGGGACTGAGCTACTGCTATTTCTTTGAAATCCACCCTGTAGACCTAGATGGAATCATGATACATGGGGTGCAGGAGAAGTCCATTTGTAGAGTGTGCTGGTGGAAATATTTTGCTGCTGTACACAAAGAATAACTGAAAGACTGCTTTTGTACACCTCTTACTCTCCTGTGTTTAAATGTTTGCCCTATTTGGTGGGTTCTTTCCATTCTCATTATGGAGTTGTGGTCATTTTGATCCCTCTCTAGAACAACATTTAGTAGTCTGTGTAGGCTTGGCTTTGTCATCATGAAATTCTTAAGTTGTTCTTTGTCATGGAAGTATTTTACTTTTCTGTTATACTTGAGAGTTTTGCAGGGTATATCAGTCTGGGTTGGAATTTGTTTTCTTGCAAGGCTTGTATTACTTTGCTTCATGCTCTTCTTGACTTGATGGTTTGTGAAGAGAAATCTGCTGTTATTCTGATGGGTTTTTTTTTGAATGTGATCTGTTTCTTTTCTTTAGTGGCTTTTAGTATACTGATCCTATGCTGAATTTCTGG
>NW_004524577.1:26389806-26418269 GCF_000260255.1 Octodon degus | reverse complement strand
TTCGGTTACTGAATGTCAGATTGTTTCCTCATATTTGGGAAGTTTTCTGCTATCAGTTCCATCCATATTCTTTTTATATCATTTGTATTGACTCCTTTCTTCTCATTGATGCCTATTAGTCTCACATTGTTCATCTTTGCATCTTCTTGCAGGTATTGAATTATTTTTTCCTGCATCCTAGTTGTTTTTAAGAGATCTTTTCTTACTTTTTCATTAGCTGCGATGGTATCTTTAAGGTCTGAAAGTCTATTTTCACTTTCATGCAAACGGTTTTGCTAGCTTGTGATTGAGGTTTTAATTTCCTGTATATCACTTCGAATCTGCTTCGTGCATTCTATTTCTTTCCTATATTGCTTATTCAGAGGTTCCATCATTTTTATATTCTGCTCTATTTTTATCAGTGTCTTCTTTAGAAGCACTTAGTACTTCTTTGATTATAGTTATCATTTCTTTTTTTACTTCAGAAATTATTTCTGACTTCCTCAAAACCTTTCTGCAGTTGTTTCTTTACTTCCAATGCTATTATTTCCAAGATTTCTGGTGTGTGATTTCCAATTTCTTCTATGCTAGTGTCTTCTGCATTTGTTCTAGGTGGACTCGGGGCCTGAGACTGCATTTTTGTCCTTCTCTTTGTCATTCTGTATACCACTGTCTTCTGAACTTTGGTGTAGAGCTTAGATAGAGTTATTACCTTAGCACCAGGTCTGGATCTACTAAGTTCAGACTGCTCCAGGTGGGTGTGGCTGAGGTCTGGCTGCTGTGCTCCATTTCTTACTGCTGCAGCCCTTGGTGGTGAACCCTCTGTGCCACTCTGGTAAGATGTTCTGCTCCTGAATCAGCTGGGTGGGTCTTGCCTCTAGCCTCTTTGCAGGGAGTTCTGCTGAAGAGTTCCATGCCGGGCTTGGGCTCTGGGTAGATTCAGGATCCTGTGAGGCTCAGGCAGTCTCACTCACATGCTGGGCCTGGGCTCTGGGTCAACTGAGGATCCGGAAGCCCCGGGCAGTCTCACTCACACATTGTAACATTAGGTTGTTTATTTGAACTCATTCTGTTTTCCTGATGTGTGAATTCATCACTATAACTTTTGATCACAGGACTGCTTTCATGGTAACCCATAAGTTTTGGTATGTTGTATCAAAATGATCATATAACCGTATATACTTTAATTTCCTCTGTGATCCATTGGTTATTAAGAAGGGTGTTTAATTTTTATGTGTTAATGTAGTTTTTATGATTTCTTTCGTGGTTGACTTCCAGTTTCATTGCACTATAGTTAGATAGTATGTGTGGGATGGATTAATTTCCTCTACATTTACTTATATATGTTTTTCCAGCTAATATATGGTGTATTTTAAAGAGTGTCCCATGTGCGGGTGAGAAGAATGTGTATTCTGATGTTCTGGAGTGGAACACTCTATAGATATCTACCATGTCAATTTTCTCAGAGGCTTGATTTAATTCTTTTTTTTGTCTAGTTGATCTATCTATTTATGCAAGTGAGGTCTTTAGGTCCTCCACTATAATTGTGTTAGTGCTTATTTGGATTTTTCATGTCTGTTAATATTTGTTTTATATAGTTGCATGAACCTGTGTTTGGTGCATAAATGTTTATGATTGTTATTTCTTCTTTTTGGAGTTTTCCCTTGACAAGTATGTGATGATCTTTTCTCTTTTTATCAGTTTTGGCTTAAAGTTTGCATTATCTGCAAATAGAATAGCTACCTGTGCCTTTTTGTGGGGGAGGTGGTTCCTGTTACATGGAGAATTGTTTTCCATCTTTTGACTCGGGTTAAATATGTTTCTTGGATGTAGCATATAATTGGATCCTGAATTTCTTTTTGGGTTAAATATGTTTCTTGAATGTAGCATATCATTGGATCTTGCTTCTTGATCCACTTACCAGTGTGTTTCATTAGGTTGGTGAGTTGAGATCATTTACATAGATGGTTACAACTGATATGTATTTGTTTTTGTCTTTCATGTTTGTTCTTTCTTGTTTGTTCCCTGTCTTTCTCCTCTGTTTAATTCCTTCCCCTGCCTAGTGGCTTATTTCTATTGATGTTCATGTGTTTGTAGTCTTCATTATCCTTTTCTAATACATTCATCAGAGCATTCTGTAAAGCTAGTTTAGTGGTCATAAATTTCCTCAGTTGTTCTTTGTCATAGAAGTATCTTATTTCTCTATTTATTTATTGGATACAAGGTCTCAATATGCAGTTTAGACTCATAGTGATTCTCTTGTCTGAGCCTCCCCAGTGCTGGAATTACAGACGTACAACACCATGCTCAGTTTCAGGGATGGTATGGCATATGGTACTTGGAATTGAACTTGGGTCCTTGTGCTTGCCAGGCAGGTGCTTAGACCATTCAGCTATCATCCAAGCCACTCTCCATCAATTTTGAAGGATAGTTTTGGAGGGCACAATAATCTGGGTTGAGGATTGTTTTCTTTAGGGCTTGGAATACTTTATACCCAGCTCTTCTTGATCTTAGGGTTTGTGTTGAACTGTGATTCTGATCGGCTTTCCTTTATAGGTGATTATTTCTTTTCTTTAGCTGTTTTTAATATTTTGTCCTTGTGCTGAATTTCTGGAATCTTATTTTATGCCTTGGTTTAGATTTATTTTGGTAATAGCCATTTTAAGTTCTATATGATTCATTTTGTTTGTGTGTGAAATTTTTTATCCTTGTTTTGGAAGTTTCTACCATTATTTCTGTGAAGAGATACTTAATGGCTTTTGAGTTGTCTCCAGCTTTCTCACAAATTCCAATCAATCTTATATTGTTCTTCATTGCCTCATCCTATAGTTGTTGGATTGATTTTTAGTCGTTTCTCACTATCTTTAAAATATCTTTTCCTGGTTGCTAGTTGCATTCCTATCTTCTAGCTCTGATATTTTATCCTCATCTTCATTTAATCTGCTGTGTATAAATTCAATGGACTTCTAATCTCCCACATTTCTGTTTGCATCTGTTTTGTTTATTGCATTTTGTGTCTAAGTTTGGCATTCATGGCTTCCATCATTTTACTGAGCACCTATATTTAATTGCCTGTGTCTGTTTTAGTGCTTTTCATTTTGATAGTCATTTCTTTTTTCACCTTAGATGTTATCTTTTCTATGGCCTCTTCCATTTGCTTTTTCACTTCTGCGGCTCTCATTTCAGAGAGTTCCATTTGTTGGCTTACAATTTCCTCTATCTTTTTGTGCTATAGACTTGTTCTGGGTGGACTGAGCATTTGGGATTGCATTTTGCTTCTTTGTCTTGTCATTTTTTATTTTATTTTGTTTTCTGTGTTGACGCTTGTAGATTTCTTACATTAGATAGCCTTGTCATTGACGTTGAGGCTTTCCTAGGAGGTGTCTGCTCCTCTGGATGTCTTCTAGAGGTATATGGTTCTTGGTCTTTATGTCTTTTCTAAGAACCTACCTTCTCAATATGTGAAGACTGAGGAGTTACTATCTATTTGACTTAGGGCCAATTCCTTTGATACTGAACTATGGTGATGGTTATAGCCTCCTTATAATCACAGTGTTGTCAGGGGGCATTGTTGTAGCATGTATGGCATTATAGTTAAAGTAGTTCAGTTGGCAATAACAATAGACTCAGTTGTAGCCTGGCTATTGACAAACTGTGGTAGCTAATATCCTGGTATCTATAACTGTATAAGAAAGGTCTACAGAAAAATAATATAATCCAACTTGTACTATGAACTTGTGTGCAATGCTTTTACACTTAATAGAATGATTTTATCCTGTTGTGTGTATGTGTGGAGGGTTGAAGAGGCTAGGAGGTAGAGTGGAGTGATTAATGCAAGGTTGGAGGGCACAGGATGATTATCCTGGTTTTGGATTATTGTAGGACACAGGAGGGAGGGGTTGGAGGAGAAAGCCTAGCAATTTTAAAGTGAACCAGAAAGAGAAGAGGCAATGATTTCTCACATGAAAGTATCATAAAGTCAAATGAGAGAGTTAACGACAGAAAGGAAGAGGATGAGTACAATAGGACAAAAAAAATTAGAAATCACCTGTTGGCTCATATTGCTACTGTTGCATGAGATATTGCCACACCTCTGGTTCTGTCTATCCATCACATCCATCTTACCTAGGGTCCTATTGTGTCACTGGTATTCCTGCATACGTCCAGGCCCTAAGTCCCACTAGTGGAGGGAGTTGGTGTGGACCTCAGACTTCTTTCACCAGCCATAACTGTTCTGGGTCAATAGAGAAAGGAAGGAGGGAGAACTATCATTCTTCTCACTAGTTGTGTACTCTTGGGTCTAAGGAGGAAGATAGCACTGCAAAGTCACACTCCTCTCGTAGGCTGTGACTTTGAGCATTGTTTTTCAATGATGCCATGCTTTTTGTTTCTGTTTTTGTTTTAATTTCTGTAGCTTTGCAGTATAACTTCAAATCAGGGATTGTGAGGTCCCTGACTTGCCCTTGTTGCCCAGAATAGCTTTTACTATTCTAAGTGTTTTCTGGACCCATATGAATATTAGTGTTGCTTTCTCTAGTTATGTAAACCATGGTATTTGTGTTTTTATTGTGGTTACATTTAATCTGAATAACAGTTTTGGAAATATGACAATTTTTACTATTGTCTCTGCCCATGCAAGAACAGAAGATATGTTTCCATTTCTTGGAGACAGGGTTTTTCCATTCTATTGTAGGGATGTTATAATTTCTTCTTTAATTTAATCTGTGAGCCATTGGTTGTCTGGAGGGTATTACTTAATTTCCATTGTTGATCAAGTTTTTGTAGTTTCTCTTGCCATTGATTTCCAATTTCATTGCCATATTATCTGTTCATATGCATGGGATAATTTTACTTCCTTTGCACTTAATTAAGCACATATTATGAGCTAGTATGTGAACTATTTTGAAGAAAGTCCCATGTGCTGCTGAGAAAAATATGTGTTCTGTTTTTGTTGTAATTCTCCTACTAACCCACTTTGAAACTCTGTTTTATTGTTATGTTTATGGTGGATTCATCTTATTAGGGTTATTTGAAATTTTGTTTTGTGTTTTTCTAGAATATTCTTCAGAACATTTTGGAATTTGATTTGATGGTCATGAATTTCTTCAGGTGTTCTTTATCATGGAGGTGTCTTATTTTTCCATTAATTTTGAAAGATAAATTTGCTGGGCCCAACAATCTGAGTTAGAGGTTGTTTTCTTCTGGTGTTTAAAATATTTCACTCTAAACAATCCTTGACTTAAGAGTTAGTATTGAGAAGTCTGCTGTGATTATGTAGGGTTTTCCTTTCTAGGGATTTGTTTCTTTCCTTTTCTTTTTTACCTTTAAAGAGAAGGAATAACAATAACAATAAAACAGAATTTTAAAATAGATTAGTAGGAGAGTTACAATAATTAATAATTAATACATTGCCTATGGTTGTCATCTTAGTAGGTATTCAGAGTACAAGATATAGGCATGATATCTTGCTCAAATAATATTAACACAAGCCTTTCTTTTGAATGAACTAAAAGAATCTAGCTTTATAACCATCTTCAGTATCTTGTATATAAATATAGTTTTTTCTTTTCCTTTTTCCCTTTCATTTCCTTTTTCCCTTTATCACAGATTGTCTTTTGAGTAGTTTCTTTCTAATTCACAATAGCTATTATACATTGGGATCTCATTTACTCATTCAGTTTCTCAATTAGTGAGATAATATGATGTTTACACACATGGGTCTGATTTATTTTACTTATGAGTATGCTCTCAAGTTGCATCCATTTACCTATAAAAGTCTCCAGTTTATCCTTCTTTATGGCTGAGTAGTACTCCATCATATTAAAAACATATTTTTATACAGCTCTTGGTTGGGTATTGGGATTGTTTTTAAGATTTAGCTATTATAAATTGTGCTAGATCTGTTTATTTTCTCTAACAGCTTTTTCAATTTTTAATTTTTTGGGTTTTTTGTGACAGAATCTCACTTTATAGCTGCCCCTAAACTCGCTATGTAGCCCAGGCTGGCCTTGAACTTGTGGCAATCCTGCTGTCTCAGTCTCCTCAATTCTGAGATTATGGGCGTACACCACCACACCCAGACTCTGCCAGCTTTTACTATTCTGTTCTTGAGTTGAATTTCTGGAATCTTGACTAGTATATGCCTTGGAATGGTGTTTTTCTGATCACGGCTATTTGGAGTTCTATACACCTGAAGTCATTGTTCTATGCTTAAAAAGTTTTCTGCTATTTCATGAACAAGTTTATATGTCCTTTGTGTTATCTTCTAAATTTTCATTGGCTCCAGTTAATCTTATTGTACTCTTCTTTGCATCATCTGGCAGCTTCTGGATTGATATTTTGTACTCCCTTACTATTTTCAAGAAATTTCTAATTGATGATTGCCACCCACAACTCTGCCTTATAGATCTGATAGTCCATCTTCACCTCAGTTGAGTATACTGAATATATTTTCAATGTTTTATATAATCTACTTTTTTTTCATATGTGGGGTGTCCATGATTTCTGTGTCTTTCTTAAGCTCCTTTAATTTTTTTATCTGTATATACTCTAGATTTGGTAACCATTTCTTTCATCATGACCATCATCTCTTTAATTATCTGTGCAACTATTTCTGGTTTGGTTTTGTCAAGAGATCTACTGCCAGTTTTGTTATTACCCCTACTACCATTTCAGAAATTTCAGCTGGGTGACTGTCTTAGTATTTTGTTGTTGTTGTTGTTATTGTTATTGTTGTTTTTACTTAGTTAAAATACTCAACACACAAATTTAAATGAGGAAAGATTTATTTTGGCACACAGTTTGTAGAGCTTTCCGTCCATAGTTGGCTGGCTCCTAGGCAGGGTGGCCTGACAGAGGAGTAGCTGTTCAGAAGGAAGCAGCAAGGCAGTGAAATAGCAAGCAACAAGCGACAAGCAGCGAAGGGCCAGGGAGATGGCTGAGTGGAATAAGCACTTCCCTGGCAAGTGCAAGAGCCTGAGTTCAATCCTCAGTTCCACCCTTGCCCCCCCCCCAAAAAACAAAAAACAAGCAGTGGTGTAGTGAAGAAGCAGCAAATGACAATAGCAGTTCTCTTTCTGTCTCTTGTATTCTACCCAGGGTACCCACCTGGTGGAGACCACTATGAAGTGGGTCTGAGCACAATGTAAAATTAACCAATTGGCTTCCTATGTTTACCTGTGACCCTATCCAAGCAAGGTCAAGGCCCTTTGTCTGGAGATGGGAAGTGGGTTCATAGTAAGTGAACCTCTGTGAGTCACTGGTCCCTGCTGAGGCCTATATTGGCCTGTGAAGCTGTGATGTCTCAAAGGACAAGATAACACCACAGCTGAGGACATTTGACTCCAATCCCAACTAACTAAAACCAGACTGCAGCTGCAGGCTCCACACTCCTACAATAAGTGTCAACCTAAAGATAAGGTAGTTGTCCTTATTGACATTATTTACTACTTGGAAAAATATCTCCTAGTGTTCTGCTAGATTCCATTCAGATTCTCGTGTTTTCTTTAGTGTCCCTCTCCTTTGTTTGAAAACCAAGTAACTATGGGTTGCCCAGAGAAGTTCTTTGTTTTAGTCCCCAGAGAATCTTGAATTCTGTTAGAAGGGTTTGATCCTCCTAGAGCCCTAAAATCATATCACCTGATTCTTTTATTTAAGCCTTCACTGTCCATTCTCATTTGGGAAATTGTTGGCCTGCTCAGTCCACAATAACTAAGGGATAATATTAACCTGTTACCCATCCTTACAATGGATAACATTCACATTTAGTGTGAGGTACCCTTAATCCTGGTTTTGGACAATGAATCAATCCTAGCATCACTTCCTTAATCCTAGCACCATGTACTCTAAGTCTGGGAATCTCTTAAAAACCCATCTATCACTGCATGAGGTTTTGTGGGGATACCTAGATGCAAGCCACAATAGTGGCTTTTGACTTCAATGCCCTCTGGATTTGCCTTGGAAGTTGGGGATGTTGGGTTGCATCCTGCTTCCAGGTTTTCCCATTTTCTATTTTTTAATTTGTTTTCTGCATTGAGGCTTGTACATTGCTTATGGGAAATAGCTTTATTACTAGTATTGTGACCACATACAGAAATGACTGCTTTTCTTTTTTAAATAATTTTATTGAGAAATAAATAGCAATGAGACAGTTTCAAAACAGACTACTAGCACAGTTTCAACAATTAATACATTGCATATTGCTGTCTTAGTGGTTATTCATTGTACAAGATGCAAAAATGACTACTTTTCAAAGATGTCTTCTAGGTGTAGCTGGCTTTTGGCCTTTGAGTCTGTCCCAGGATTCTGCCTTTTCTGTTTATTAGGGATGAAAGATTGCAGCTGCTTGGCCTAACCCCAAGTTCTATGATACTAGTCTGTAGAATTGTTTATGACACCCAAGACAGTCTAGCTATTGGCCTACATATGTCTTAGCTACTTTTCTCTCGTTGCTGGGATAAAATACCTGATACCCAAATTAAAGGGAAAGGTTATTTAGCTTACATTTTGTAGAGGTTTCAGTCTATAATCATGTGGCTCCAAGGCAAGGTGGCATGGTAGAGAGGCAACTGCTCATGGCAGCAGAAGGCAGATAAAGCAACAAGAGCAAAAGAGGAGGACCCAGCCTCTTTTTCTCCCTTATGTTGTATTCAGGCTACCCACTGTAGGGTGACTTCAGCACTCCTGCTGCCAATCTCAGCTCTAGACAATGAAGCAATCCCAAGCTTTAGATTCAGACACTTCTAAAAAGCCTCCCCCCTCACCAAGATGGCATGACGCTTTGGGGGCACATCCAGACACAAACTATAGTAGCATGCAAGGAAGACTGATTATGTCACCTTGGCTAAAGTAGTACAATCAGTAATAGCAATAACATCTATCATAGGCTGGAAAAATGACAAACTATGATGATTAATGATTTTCTGTCTTTAACCCTAGGCACAGGATTTATAGTTATAAACAAAACATACGATAAATTATAAAATATTGTACAATCAATAGCCACTCAATAGAGTAATCTTACCCTAAGGGGATAAAATTTAAGGGTGAGAAGACTAAAAATTGAAAAATGAAAAAAAAGATGAAGAACATCTGAAGAACAAAAAAATGGTTACTCAAGCCTCAGGAAACTGCTGAAACAGACAGGAAGGAAAGAGAGAATGAGGAAATGAAAACAAGAACAACACCAGAGAACTCCTAGAAACAGTATTTGCTCAAACAAAATACAAGAAAGAGCAACCAAAAAAAAAAAAAGACCAAATGAACAAAAACTTTAAATCCAAAGGCAAAGCAACCAAATAAGACCCAAGAGCTTTCCCTGTGGGTCCAGGCCAGTGGTTACCATTTGGGGTCGATAGCTTTGGAGCAGTGCCCAATGATCTGCTCTTGATGGTAGAAAAAGGAGGCAATGGGAACCCAGTCTTGTGCTGGACAACCCCAGCAAGCTGACTGTGCAATTCTGATGGAATGGTGGTCCTGGGGCTTTTGATTTCACAGAAATTCAGGTTGAACCTCCCTCTGCTTATGGGGTGGGTCCTGAGTCATTCAGCTTATAACACTCAGATGTCTCTTGTATGCTTAACTATAGCTCCTTGACCATACACATCCCATGTGGTTGTCCCTCACCCAGTCCCTGTGGGAGTCTAACACTGGGAGCTCTGAGATGAAGCCAGCTCAGTGCTGCTCTGAGTCTTAGGTTCAGTCAGCCCCTCCCTAAAAGGGCATCTGACCAGGCACTCTCTCCAAACAATATGCTTGGACGAGTAATTCACTAGCTCTGTTTCACTGGTGTGTGTCTCCCCAATGACCTGTGGAGTTTCTTGCTTTGTGTCTCTGTAGATTTGATCTTCCTTTCTCACACTGTAAGCCAGGAGCTGGGGAGAAAGTACAGATTGCCCCTTATTTTTTTCTGTGTGTGGTCTGTCTCTTTAGTTTCTCTGTAGGCTTCAATTTTTCTTCCATATCTTTCCTAGGTCCTAGAGATCTATCTCCATCTTTCTCTTTATCCCCAAGTTGTTATTTTCCAATGCCTATATTTCAATTCCTGGAAAGGCCAGTTTGTTGCTGTTTACTGTTCTTCCATCTTCCCAGAAGTGCTATCTCTCTTTTCTTCTGTCCTCCCTCTTCCTGCCTCCTGCCCTCACCCTCCTCCATATGTTATCTCATCCTGAATAATCTCTCCATTTGGCTTATGCTTCTCACTGTAGTTGTTGGAGAAAGTCATGCTGTCGCAGAAAATGCACCCTCCTTCTTCCAGTCTATTTCAGTTTCTGTTACTTGCACAGGCAACCTCCAGTTCACTTTAGTTCCTGTTACTTCTGTTTCGCAGAAATGGCTGGTCACTATGCCGTATATTGTAAGAACCAATCAAAGACAACCAAGTGCTCTGCTTCTATAATTTCTATTTCCAGACCCTATAATAATGCAAGCCCACCACTGTTCAGGGTCTCATATTTATTTAAAGATGACCATTAAATAAATTGGCCTCCAAATGCTGGGGGAATATTTTGGTGTTTCTGTTTGCCGCTGCAATATTTCTTACATGAACTATAATTAATTTCTGTGAGGCAAAAGTAGAATCTGTTAAACTGTCCTGGGTTTGATACTTCTGTCATACTCCACTAGCCAAAGCAGATGCATGGCCACCCAGACTCAAGGTGGTGGAGAAATAGATTCTATCTCTTGTCAAGAGACAAGCAAGGTTATGTTGCCAAAAAGTGTGTGGAAAAATAGATATTGCCATAGTCCTCTTTGAAAAGCATAATCTGCCACAGATTATACATGTGCACAGTTCTACATTTCTTTGCTTTTTTTTGGTTCACTTGTTTTAGTGATTGCACTCGAGGAAAACGTGTACACAGACTTCCATGTCTTAGTAGAAATGAATAATTTTGCCTCTCTGGCTAATAAGAAAACCACAGGGCACTTTAAATCTTTCCGTTCTCACATATATGCTATTGTTTTCATGTATTTAAATCTATATCTAATTTAAATTACATCAGAAATTCCTACTACTATATTATATAGTCAGCATGCATTTAAATTTTTCTATATTTAATCTGGGTTAGGTTTGCTCCTTTCCCATATCTTTAGTTTTCAAATTAATATTATTTTAATTTTGTTATCATTGATATGTCCTATAATATGTGTATATTGATAACAAAATCTGTTTTTTCCATATATTCATATTTCATATACATTTCATATACATTTCATATAAAACCTTGGTTTGAGAGCTTAATTTGTTCTGGAAACATGCTTGTACTCCAGAGCACTTGCATATCAAAGTGAATTTCCTCATAAGAAATATTGAAACCTCAGATTAGTTATTCTACAACCCCCAAATACTAATATGAAATGATTGGAATACTGTTATATAACACCGAAAGATAAAAGAATACAAAGTGTACAGAAAACTGAACAAGTTAACCTGCGCTTGGCTTTGAAAACCTTCATGGCTGCTGTAAGGGAGGAGGGTTACTGTGTAGGACAGCTTTCACCATCACTGACCAAATCTCTGCCATTGGCTCCATGGAACCTTAACCCCCATGCACTTTTAACAAGGGACCAACCCAGTCTCACTTGCGTTTTCCTCCTTCTGGGTATTTTGTGGAAATGAGACAGTGCATTGTCGTCGAAGAGATTCATCACTAGGTCTGCTGCAGCCTTATGCAGGCGGTGATTTCTTACAAAATCTTGCATCGTTTCCCACATTTTACAAACCTCCCTAATGTCATTTGAAGTGAGCGGTTTCTCTGCTTTTTACTCCTCTTCCTCTACAGATAAGATCTCCTCCATTACCTCTTGTTGGGAGACAGTCACCCACATTCCTGCAGCAAGGAGGCAGGAGGGAGAGGAAGAGGTAAGGAGATGCAGAGAGGGCGGAGAGATCGTCTTAGTGGTGATCATATGACGTTTGTTGTCACATACTACTTGTATTGCAAGACATCACTTGCTTATTAAATTAAAATGTATTGGAATGTTCACTTGTCATGTAGACCATTCACAGAATAAGTTACTATACATATATTGAATTCAATATATATGTTGAATATATACAATATATATATAGAGAAAGATTTGTTTCTGAATCTTGTGCAGATATTTTCTTCAAACATATCATTCTATTGTCTTTTGACTTTCTTTATGGCTGAAGATAATCCTGATATTAATCTGATGATTGCTTCTTTGGAGATCCTTTGGTGGCTGTTTTTTTTGGTTTTTTTTTTTTTTGTTTTTCTTATTTTTTTTGTTATGTGTTTTGTGTTTTTGTTTTGCTGTTTTTTTTTTGATCTTTTTAGAGTCTTTTAAAGGGTGTTTTTTTTTTTTTTTTTTTTTTTTTTTGTAAAAATTTCAGCCATGATCTCTTCAAATATTGCTCATTCTCTTCTCATAGTACTTCCATTACACGTATGTTAAGCCTTTTCCACTGAACTTACATGTCTGTTGCACCATTTATTTGTACTTTCTGTTTTTTGTTCCGTGTTTCATTTTATTTATGTTCTTCTTTCAGCTTATGAATTCTTTTATCTTATCTAAATGCAAAGAATTTTTATTTTTATGATTATGTTTTTATAGTCCTATACTTTACACTTTGCTTTTATAAAATATAGTGTTCAGTGCCACATGGCTCTGCTTGTAATGTCTGTTGCTGTTCTTGGTGTTAAACTGAATGGTCTTGTCAATTTAAATGTCTGTAAAAATTTACTCATTATTATGTAAAAATATAGGATGATTTGAAGCATAGAAGGATTTACATTTATTTTTGGTGAACAGCAAGGGAATGTTTATCCCAGACCACTTTAATTTTAATATCAAGGTAGAAATTAGCATTCAGCCCAAGAGATGGTCAGATTGTTTTAAACCACCTTTATTCCCTAAGTATACCTCGTAGGGGTTCCAATCAAAACCTTGAGCATTTACCCTTTGTGGTGGATCCTGGATTCCTATTTTTATTCCTTTGATGAAGTTAGCAGCCTCTGTTTAATCGTTCAATCTTTCAAATGACTTCCTTTAATTGCCAATGCTACTATGGGAAAATAAGACTCTGTGCTAGGCTTATCTCTCTGGTCTTTGTTTTTTCTGTATTATTGCCCCATAATTTTTCATTGTCTTCCTAGTTTCCCTGTGCTTGCAATGTTCCTCAGCAGGAGAGATGTGCCGTGTTGGCCAGCCTACCATCAACAGAAGCAAGCCTCTATTTTTGAAGTATTCAAATTAATTATTACAAATGAGACCTATTTATGATGCTTGCAGTCAAGTGATTAGGTATATTTGAAGAACGTTGATGTATTTTAAAAGCATTTTGGAACAACCCACGGCTATAGGACAGTTGTCTCAATCAGTGCCTGGTCACTGAGACAGAATATGCAATACCCACCATGTGAAGAAGAGGTTTATTCTGAGTCAAAGTTTCAATCCATAGTTGGCTGGCTCCAAGGCAGAACAATGATAGAGGATGTGGCAAAGGAGCAGGTGCTCAACCCCTGGCAGCCAGGAAACAGAGAAAGACTGTAGGGACTCATTAAAAGAGTACATCCTTCTAGATGATTCCCTCACTGAACCACCTCCAAGGAAGCCCCACCTAACAGCAAATCTGTGATAGCACACCCATAATCCGATTACTTTCCCAAAGCCCTACTTCTGAGTACATATTATGGGGCCATATTTGTATCTAAACATAACAATGGTACAGTTACTTCTCTGGGCAACACGATGATGAGCAAGTCATAGTTTTTCCCATAGACAACATAATTTTTCAGAAATAATTTATCTATTATTCAAATCAGAGTCTATATTACAAGGCCATAGTACAAGAGAAAAGTGTGGAGCTTGTTAGATCAACCAGTGAGTAACAATAACAACAAAAATGCCCACTGGAAGACTCATGAATTCTTGATGACTTGGTGTATTATGAGGTTTCATCCCCAATCAATGTAGAAGGAAAACTTGACCAGTAAGTTTATGCTGAGACAAAATGGCTTTCATGTGAAAAAATTGATATTCCACATTGATTGGAATAAAACTAAATTTAAAATAAAATATAAAATTAATGGGGGAAAAGGGGAGAACATCCTTGTGACCTTGTATAATGATTTATGAAAGGAGACTCGAAGTGCACAAATCATAAAAACATTAGTGGATCTGCATCAATATTGAAGATTTCTGAACAACAAAGGAAATTATTTATAAAGTTGACAGATGACCAACCTTCTGGGAAGAGATATTTACAGCAATTAGAAAGGATAAAAGATTAATCTATAGTACACTCAAGTTATATGTTATTCAGGTCTCTAATCAAATATTACCACTTCACAGAGGACTTCTAAGACTTTACCTAAAATAGCACTCCCTTTGTGTTTTCTATCCCTTTAACTTTATTTTTATTTATAGCATTTACCAAAACCCAACATGAATGCATATCATTATTTGATCATGTTTTTCTTCTAATAAGAAAAAAGCCCTGTGAGATCAGGGCTTTTTATTTTTTTCATTCATTTTGCTGAATTAGCATCTAGAATGATACCTCATATATGGGATGTACACAATGAAAACTTATTAAATGAATGAGTGAATAAGAAAATGGCTGTAAATGAACACAAGAAAGAACAGAATCCAGTGGAAAAATATCAACGGACATGTGTAGGTACTTCCCGAAGGGGAAATCTTAGTGGATAATATGAGGAGATGCTAACCTCACGTCAGAAAACATGTAAATGGAAAGATGCATGAGATAGCATTTTATATCTATCAGATTGGCAAAAATTCAAGTCAGATAATAGAAACAGTGTGGAAATGGAATCCTCTGATGGGATTATATGCTGGTGGAGCCATTCTGAAGGACCATCTGAAAGTATTCAATAAAAGTATATAGCCATAATCCATAACCCTGGGATCTCTCTCCTGGTATTTCACCCAGACTAAGTCTGTTTGATCCAAGAGAGGAAATGCAGGCAGACATCCACGGGAACATTGTTGGAAGTAGGAAAGAACAGAAAATACTCTCTCTGTTCTTTAAAAGAGAAGCAGAACATGATGATACAGCATGTGCATGTGATGGAATATGATTCAGCAGCTAGATGGAACAAACTACACATAGCAAAGGCATTTCATTCCTTTTTATTCAAATAAACCAATAGAGTGTTTCAAATATAGTTTATTATCTAAAGCAAGTAGAGGGCTGAGGAGCTAACTCAGTGGTCTAAGAACTTGCTTGGCAAGTGCAAGGACTTGAGTTCGATCCCTGGCACTGCATGCTGGACCAGCCCTCCAAACCCTGGGCACATAGTGCCTGCCACCAAAACTGGGCATGGTGGCACATGCCTTAATCCTAGCACTGGGGAGGCTGAGACAGGAGGATCACTATGAGTCTGAACTGCATACCAAGACCCTATAATAAATCAATTAACTAATTAATTAATTAATTAATTTTAAAATAAAAGCAAGTGGATAAAATCAGACAAAGTAGTTCTCAGATAAACACTTTATTTCCTCTGAGTCTTTGGCTCTTACTGGAAAAAAACATCCCCCAACTCAAATAAAAACTTTTTCCCTTAGCAATTTTGGAATCATAATACTCATCTGTCCTAACCAGATTGTTTACACTTTTTTAAATCTCAAGAGGTACATTTTCATGTGCAATTTTAGATCAGTATCAGATTCTGTTTAATCTCTACTAAGGCTAATTATAGAATATCCAGGGCTGTTCCTGGATCTTAGCTTGAGATTGGTTGGGATTTACTACCTTGAGCTTCTTCAGCTTGGAATCTTATTTAAAAGCAGATTTCAGTTGGGTGAGCCTGGGAAAGATCTGAGATTCTACATTTTTGACACCTGTCAGGTGTGGCTGATACTATGGGTCCTAGGGTCAGTTTGAGTTCCAAGGCTCCCTAGAATGCCTTATGAAATTCATTATCCTTTTTTTTATGTATTTAGTTCAGGGTCCACAGGGTCTCACTACACAGATCGGACTCATTGTGATCTTTCCTGTTTTTCAGCCTTCCAAGTGCTGGGATTACAGGCATGCGCCACCATGCCCAGTTTCAACCAATGTCTCAGCAAGCCCCTGGGGGCAGGGCCAACATGGCAGGCCAGTGATCAAGCCCCTGGCCCCTGCCTGCGTCTGCCTAAACAGTCGCTTTAATCTGATGAGCTGTCTGGCTGGCCCTCTGAAATGCATTATTCTTAAGGTACCTGAAGCTTCATCCTGGGCCTGGAACAATCCCAGAACTTATGCACAATTAGCCAAAGATTGTTTATGAAGTATCTGAACTCTGTACTGTCTGACTTTGTAGGGTCTATACCTGCATTTCACTGTGAAAAATGAGTGCAGTGTATTCCTCAAAGGAGTTCCACCGCAGCACATGTTGGCTGTGTTGGGCTCATATAGAAGCTGACTACATGCACCTTATTCCAACTCTGTGTTACTGACATCATGCTGATAACCTGAAAAGCTATTGAAATCTTGCGGGGGATGGGGGTAGTATTTACAAAATCAAAATTGGCAAATGCTACAGTTTGGAGCTCTTTACCCATTCGGAGATTACTGTACCAGCGCACCACTCTGACTAGATTGCTCAGTAGGAAAACTATAGCGGAGCACTTTGGTGGCTTATGTAGCACAAGTGGAAACTTTTCCAGTTGGGGAAAAGTCTAGTTTTGTTTTATTTTTTCCTTTTATATCTTTTCTGTTAGTTTTAATGATGAAATAATAAAATGAAATCCACACTGTAGCGAGATACAAAGCAAGGGATACTCATCAACTTTTCTGTACACTCCATTGTTGGATGTAGTCATCACAGATTGTTCAGACCCAGTGTCCTCCTGCTGCTGGTGCTTATTATGGAAGGCTTGGTAGAAGCATCACAAAGTCTAACTACTCTAACACTGGTGCCGTCCAGGCAAAGCTGAAGTCTGATGGTGCGAGGACTTTCATTCAGATTGACCATTAAAAATTTAAAGTGTTGAAAGTACTCCCATCAGAGCTTCCATGTTTTTCTCATTCATAGCAGAGTAGACTCCCAAGGTAGACTAATAAGAATCGTGAACGAAACTCATCTGCACAGGGGATTCTCTGGGCAAAGAGCAGTTGCAACAATTTTAATATAATAGTTCTTTAAGCTCTAGAAAAGGTCTGCAAAGTTGGCCTTATTTTCTTCTCAGAGAATCCAGTTTTAAAGGAATCATATAGTAATGGGGTTCGCTTAGATATGTCACAGAGATTCTATCTGTCATCTGTCTGTCTGTCTGTCTCTCAGTCAATCAATATGACTTCTCCATGGTGAATATATGCACTAGGTATAGCAAAAGTATACTAGTAAAAAAAAAAAAAGAGAGAAAAGAAAGAGAAAGACAGGAAAAATATTTTTGCAAGAAAAAGACTTTAAAAAATAATTTCAGTAGTACCTTCTATATATACATAATGGTCATATTCACCATAGAGCATTTGTACCTGTACACAGTGTAACTTAATTCTTCCTTTCTACCCTCTCTTCAACCCCTCTTCCCCTCCTTATTGTCAAAAGCTTTCTTTCAGTTTTTTCTTTTCTTTCCTTTCTTCCCTTTTCCCTTCCTTCCTTTCCCCTTCCCACTCCCTTGTTCCTGTTCCTATTCAGTGTTTTCTTCCTGTTTCTCATTATCTTTTACACATTTTGGTCCTTCAATTTTTCAACCAGAGAAATGATGTGATATTTAAACACATGTGTCCAATTTAGGAAATAGGACTTTACAAATAAATTTGATTTCCCGGACAGCGGACCCCTGAGCAGCCCTGACAGCCCACTACTGCCGTCCTGCTTAGTTACCATCACACCCGGGGAGAAGCTACAGCTGCCGCAGCCGGCGCCAGTCTCCATCACCGTGACTATGAGCAGCGAGGCTGAGACCCAGCAGCCGCACCCCGCTCCCCCCACCCCACCCTCAGCGCTGCTGACACCAAGCCCAGCACCGCGGCAGCAGCAGCGCAGGGAGCGGCGGCCCGGGTGGCCTCCATCAGTTGCACCTGCCAGCGGGGACAAGAAGATCATTGAAGCAAAGGTTTTGGGAACAGTAAAATGGTTCAATGTAAGAAATGAATATGGCTTCACCAACAGGAATGACACCGAGGAAGATGTATTTGTACAGCAGACTGCCTTAAAGAATAACCCCAGGAAGGACCTTCGCGTGTAGGAGGTGGAGACTGTGGAGTTTGATGTTGCTGAAGGAGAAAAGGGCGCAGATGCAGTAAATGTTGCAGGACCTGGTGGATCTCCAGTTCAAGGCAGCAAATACGCAGCAGACCATAACCATCATAGATGTCATCCACGTCGTAGGGGTCCTCCGCGCAGTTACCCGCAGAATTACCGGAATAGTGAGAGTGGGGAGAAGAATGAGGGATCGGAGAGCGCTCCCGAAGGCCAGGCCCAGCCACGCCGGCCCTACCGCAGGTGAAGGTTCCCACCTTACTACATGCGGAGACCCGATGGGCGTCGGCCACAGTACCCCAACTCTCCTGTGCAAGGAGAAGTGATGGAGGTGCTGACAGCCAGGTGCAGGAGAACAAGGTAGACAAGTGAGACAGAATATGGATCGAGGTTATAGACCACGATTCCGCAGGGGCCCTCCTCGCCAAAGACAGCCTAGAGAGGACGGCAATGAAGAAGATAAGGAAAATCAAGGAGATGAGACCCAAGGTCAGCAGCCACCTCAACCTCTGTACCTTCGCAACTTCAATTACCGACGCAGATGCCCAGAAAACCCTAAACCACAAGATGGCAAAGAGACAAAAGCAGCCGATCCACCAGCTGAGAATTTGTCCGCTCCCGAGGCTGAGCAGGGCAGGGCTGAGTAAACACCTGCTTGACATCTCTACCATCATCCGGTTTAGTCAACCAGCAAGAAAGAAACGAGTAAGAAATTCCAGCAATAAGAAATGAACAAAAGATTGGAACTGAAGTGCTTGCTTTTTGCCTGTTGACCAGATAACTAGAACTATCTGCATTATCTATGCAGCATGGGGTTTTTATTATTTTTACCTAAAGATGTCTCTTTTTGGTAATGACAAACGTGCTTTATTTTGGGGGGGGCCTGGTTTTTCTCAATACACCTTTAAAGGTTTTTAAATTGTTTCATATCTGATCAAGTTGAGATTTTTAAGAACTTCATTTTTAATTTGTAATAAAAATTTACAACTTGATTTTTTCAAAAAAGCCAGCAAACTGCAAGCACCTGTTAATAAAGGTCTTACATAATAATAAAAATAAATAAATAAAAAATAAAGTTGATTTCCCATACATCCATGTTCCCCACTCCAAGCTTTGCAAAAAAAAAATCATTTTAAGTATTCACACAAATTAAAATCAGGGAGATAATCTATTATTTATAAAAGGAATATTTTCATGTGTAGTGCAAAGAGAATTCAGCACAATGACTAGAGTCGAGTCCCTACAGAGATACATGGCATTGGCTTATTTAATGGATCTAGACAATCCCGGTACATTTTTTTTTTAACCATGCCTTTATAACTTGTAAAACAAGAATCAAAAAACAGCTTTGTTGAGAAAATACATTAGGTAGAAATAGAAGGAATTCCCAGAGATGGAGGGCTTTGCCCAGAGAAACCGTATGCTCTCTGCTGTAGTCCAGGCCTGTATGTCCACAGAAGGAAATTCTCCGTTACAGGCAGGACCTGTGCGATGCTGAGTCTGTGGCCACTGCAGTGCCTCTTGCTTTTCGTGGGCATCATTAAAGTAACATTTGAAAATACATTCCAGGAGGTTGATCTGTGCAGGAATCAGTCACCCCACCCGGAATGTCTGTGTAATTGAAATTGCATGGCAGAACAAAGCCAGTTACAAGAAACAGTCTCAAGTTGGCTAAAATCCTAAATACATGTGCTGTCAAAAATATGAACGATCATTGATTTATGTGATGCTACCTCAGGGCATTGGGGTCATGGGTGATACTGATTTATAAATTTTGTGACATTTTCTAAATATTCAAAAGGGAAGATTTATTATTAGAAAAAAGCATTCATCTGGGGAGAGGCATCAATTGCCATGTTAAAGCTACCACTTTCCACAAACCTTAAAAGGCTGCAGATTCACTCCCTTCAGAGTGCAGTTAGGGTATGTAATTTGAGTATTCTTCAGCATTGCCCTAGAATTTCATATTGGAGAGATGTTTTGAAAGCACCTACTAGTTTTATTTAACTCCCCATGGCTCTACAAGAGGCTCTCAGGGAGAAGATGAATCTCTCTCTCTCTCTCTCTCTCTCTCTCTCTCTCTCTCTCTCTCTCTCTTTCTCTCTCTCTCTCTTTCTCTCTGACTTGTTGAGTCTGTTAGAAATGAAGGTTTTTAATCCCACTCTCCTGTGCTTACCTCTTGGTTCCCACTGCTCCTTTTGGTTCCTGACATCCCATACTTGTATAGACAGAGCACGCCAGCTGGAACTACCTTACAACAAACGAAGTATTGACATTGCCTAACAAAATTCAGAGCCAAAGAAGTGAGTTTGCCTGATATATATGTCCTGATTTACTTTGGAACACCACTGCATGGTTGACAAAATGTCAGTTGTACTTTTTTTCCACACTACATCCCACAACCCACATGCCATTGGCCAAAGGTTAAAGAGTTACAGCTAGTAAGGAAAGACAAGAAAACCTGCCACATCGTTTGTGTATAGAGTTATCTAATTATTATCAAGAAAGATTATGGGTTTGGGGTTATATTTAGAATATTTGTTAACCTGCTCAGGGTGGGGGCAAGGAAGGTTTTCACAGGTGAGGTCCCAAGATTAAAGAACACCTGTGTGTGACACATCTGCAATAGCAGGCAGCATGGAGCCGAGCAGAGCATAAGAGTGCAAGAGCCAGCTATGTCTCTATTGTATAATTCTTATACAGGTTGTTATCTCATGTTTACATTCTTATATAGTGCTGTAACTAGCACATGCATGTTTACCTATGCTAAGTCATGTTTACATAACTGCATCCCACTGTGCACCTGTGCTAGACAAGCAGGGTCATGTCCTCAGGTGTCCTTGGACACCTTGAGCTTTGCAGCAGTCTTAGTGGTTCCCAACATCCCATCCCCTCAAAGGTCTGGGGTATATATATGTAGCCGTTTTTAATAACAGGGCACATGTACATCTTTGTGCTGTAGTTAGCAAGTCAAGAACCACATAACTTTGCAAAATCCCCCCCCTTTTTTTTTTCATTTGAACAGTTTCATCCATAAGCAACATCAAAGCCTGACATATAATATTCAAGGCCTGGGTCATATATTGAGCAAAGGTTTCAACTCAGAGGGCTAAGTTTATGGCCTTTGTCCCTGGCCAGACATTATGCCTAGCAGCATCCCATAGGCAGCAGTCAATATTTTCAGTCAGATGCTATTCCTAGTGGTCAATCATTGCAATGCCTGATCATCTGTTAAGTCATTTCCCAGTGAGAGGAGGGGCTTATGTCCTGAATCCTGATGGTCTATATGGTCGGCCTTTGGGCACGCTCCCATACATCTCACCTAGGTCAGCTCCCTGCAAAGGAAAGTACCCTGTCTGTTGCTCCTGAACTGCTTAAGCCAGCAAACAGAGCATCAACCTCCTAAATGCAGCCTGATCATAATGTACACATGTAGGTCATCTCCTTTATGCATCACAAGCATTCATGCTATCTGCAACTCTTCCCATTGGCTGGCAGCCAGCAGGTCTACCCAGATCTGGTGCTGGCCAACCTTCAGAGGCCCCATAGCCTGTCCTTGGGGGGATGGACCTACCTTCTTGGAGCCTCCTTCTTTTTCTACTTTGCTTGTACAGTTTTTGTATATCTCATCTTACCTTGGTGCTTCATTTCACATCCACCAATTTATCACAGTCTCATTGCCTGCTTCTGGGGCTGTCCTCTGCATATCCTGCAGAACCCATCTCATAGAGGAGTGCTGGCTATGCTTGTCATCTGCAATATCTCCTGTGGGCTTAACTGATTACTATCGGCTCCATCATCCCACCACTGTAGCAGCTATATGGGTACTGTTTCATTCACTTTCTACTTTGTCTTGTCAGCTTCTGCAGTTCCATAGCTGTATAGGTCATGTATGTTGTTTTCTGAGTAGAGGTAGGCAGCGCTCCCTGTCCTCCTCCCTGGGCTAGCGGTTCCTCTACTTCTACTTTTTGATGAATAGCTATCCTAGCATGCAAAACCAGGGGACTTCCCTGAGGATTTTCTAGGACACAAGGACTTGGTGCATCTGGAGACATTTCCAGAGGAAGCAGTGCTGCCCATACCTCACAACCTGAGCTCTGCAGCAGCCAGCTGTTGCTGAAGGTCCTTCTCTATCTGCTGCAGCTGGGTCTACTTGCTGGACAAGGCCATCCACCTCTTGAATTACACAACAGAAGAGAGTGAAGAAAAGCCAAGCTACCTACCCTGCCATTTCACTGTAAGGTAGAGGAATTTTCTACCTATCACTTCTAAGGCTTGCAAGACATCCCCAGGTTCCAAACAGACTGTTTCACAGTCTTCTGGAACCTTCCAAGCTGCTAAGAAGGTGGCTACAGGTAGCCATGGTGAATCTGGGGTTGCTTATCTGCCCTTCCCCCTGGATCTGTCCCTCAACTTTGGGTGCTGTTTTCACAGCTTCCACGGGACTACTCACCTCAATGTCCCATCAACTATGCCAGTTGTCAGCCTGCTTGGGGCCCCAAGGAAGATTTTCATGGGTGAGGCCCCAAAGTTAAAAAAGCACATGTGTGCACCACATCAACAGCAACATCAGGCAGCATGGAACAGAGCAAAGTACAAGAGTGTAAGAGTGCAAGAGCAAAGAGCAAGAACCACTTGTGCCTTTATTGTACAATTCTTATACAGGTTGTTATCACATATTTACATTCTTATATAGTGCCTTAGCCAGAGCATATATGTTTACCCATGCTAAGTCATAGCTGAATCTTATTGTGTGCCTGCACTACACAAGCGGGGTCACATCGTCAGGTGTCCTTAGACACCCTGAGCTTTAAAGCAGTCCCACAATATTGTATCTCCAGGATTTCCATTCTAGAACATGTGAACACACCTGTGTCTAATTTGCAGTCTGTGGGAAGTTATCCCCTGGTGGAGTCATTTTCCCATCAGTCCTTCCATGGTCCTTTGGGAGCTATGGAGTCAGGAATGTGAGGGAAGAGTAAGCTCAGAAGGGGCTCCTTAGAACTTAGCATGGAGGTACAGAAAGCTACTAAACCTGGGAGACTCTCATGAAAGCAGTCCCTCTATTTCACTGTACCCTGTCTCTGACCCACCTTTGAGTAGAAGCACTAGTCTGTTTCCCTCCTCCAAATTTCTTTAATTCTCCCTAAATCTTTTTTGTATTTAACTCAAATATAAATATTTTGTTTGGTCCTGTGAACATTGACTTGAAGTATTCAGTCAGTCTTCCTCCAAATTGTTTAAAACAAAGGGATGGGGGCCAGCCAAATAGCTCAGTGGATTAAAGCACCTGTAAGCAAGCGCAGGAGCCTGGGGTTCCATGCCGGCCCTGCTGCCAGGGTGCACTGAGATGGTAGTTGAGACTGGGTGTGGTGGCATGTGCCTGCAATCCTAGCACTTGGGAGGCTGTAAACAGGCAGATCACTATAAGTCAGATCTGGTAGTGAGACCCTGAACACCCTGTAGACCTCTCCCTAAAAATACAGAAAACAAAACAAAACAAAAAACCAAAAAAGGATGGGATCTTATGACTTTTGATCCTGCTTTGCATGCTACCTATGTCCTCCTGCTCCTCCTATCTCAGCCTCTATCGCTTTATTCAGCATTGTTATATTATTGCCCCACTAGAACATGAAGTCCATAAGGCAGGAATGTTCTCTATTTTGTTTCATTGCTGCATGTCTGTGCCTAGAATAAGGTCTGGCATATGGGAGACCTTCAGTGCATGAACAATGAAGGAAAGAGCTAATGCTTCCAAGGGGAATCAGAAATCACAGATGGATGCTTCTGTTGTTAGCGATTGTTGGAAGTTAGTTCTCCAGATATTGTGCTCCAATGTCTTCTATTTACTTCCACTCCCTTCCCCTCCTCTTATAGTCAAGGTTTGCAAGGGAGTTGATTTTATACGTGACACATAATTTATAGGATTATTTTATGGCATTCACCCAAAAATTCAAATGCAGAAGAGTGTAAGAGATCTGTCCATGCAAGATCTGACCCAAAGCATCCAGTTGAGAAACTGGGTTCCACCACAATGCCTTTCACGAGTCCAGCTGGAGGCCCAGAGCCATAACAATATCTTTTGCAAATCTGTATCAAGGATCTGCTCTGGAAAGACTCAAAGGCCAGTGGTGGAAGCTAAAATAGCTACACCAGTGGGATGAAGGATCTGTGTCAGCAGGCTGAGGGATCTGCACTGGAGCAAGGAAGTGACTCTCAAGCTAAGGACCAGAGCTCTCCTGAAAAGAACCACAGCCAGCTTCTGTGACAGTGAGGATGCTGTGAATAGCTGAATTCATATTAGGAAAACCAGCGTGACAAGCTTCTCCAGGGAAATCAACAGTACACTATCTTTCCTTCCAGTTCTCCTTTCTATGCTGTTGGCAACAATCCTCAGGCGAGTCTTCCACGCCCAGTGCCGTGCTGATTTGGTTCAGCTGCAGATTTCTATTTGCCCTTTAGTTAATCCACCACCTATCCTCTCCTCTTTCCTCTTCTCTCACCTCTTTGCTGTTACCAGGGTGATTAGAGGGGGAAAAAATCACAATTGATGACTTTTGGCTTTACAACAATCATAAGCCCATTTTAAATAGAGAATAAATGAAAGAGTGTAGAGGAAAATCAGCTTTTTTTCCCCAAGTTGGAGAAGACGTATTTCCTGATATTGAAGAAAGCTTTCACATCAAATAACTCAGAAAACCCTAGCACTAACGAAGAGGACAGAGGGGGATGCCAGTGAAATTGAAATAGAGAATAAAGCAACTGCATTTCTCCAAGCTTAAAGAACCTCAGCCCAGAAATTCCCAAGGGATATTCCAGTGAGACAGTAGGGTGCAGAGAGGTGAAGTAATTTACTCAGAGCCACACTACTAGATAATCCAGTATCTGAGCTGACTTCTAGTCAATGCTGTTGACTAAATAATCTTTAAACTTTATTTAGAAAATAAATCTACTGGGATTTCATACCCAGTAAGCTCCTGTGGTTTGTCAGAATCCAAAAATTCTTAGCCAGTTTGACAGTTGCATTGATCATGTAGACGGTGGTGCAGCATTTTGCACAGCTGGCAGGGGTATCAGTTCGAAGCAGGTCATACCTCGGCTTAGATAAGTGAGCAAACCTTATGGGAGGACAAGAGTGTCTAATCTTGGGGAGCACCTAAGTAGAAATCAATTTGTCTCAGCAGATGCTTAGAGTTGCCTGTGGCCCGAGTTTACACAAATAATCCCCACACAGGTGTGCTTTTCAGGGCCTGGCTCTGAGGAGCTCTTTGGATGAGCTGAGCTGGATAGAATCAGGAGCTTGCTACCAGCCTTACAGCTTGAGTGCCGCTCATCGACAAAGAGCAGGCAGAAAGACCGTGTACTTGGCAGGTGTCTGCTTCAACAGAGGGATGCTCTCCTCTCTTTGGACCTCAAGGCCATCCCTGCCACCAACCTGGCTTTCTGACCTCCCTCTTGGGTGTGCCTATGATCGGAAAAAAGGCTCAAATGAATTCAAGTGTTTAGTACCAAATTAATAACCCCCTTCAACAACTTGAATCAAGTAAATACTCTTTGTGGGTACTGCCTTGCAGAAATATTATTGATGTTGTTAGTTGAATAGGCTTCCTAGAAATGCGACATTCTTAGTGTGACAACAGTTACTAGGAAAGTACTGCTCATTGTCATATAAATATTGTTTGTCACCTCCAGATTTCCTTTTTTGTCAGCTTTTTTCTCTTGATCCTACCTCCCTTCTTTTCAACTTGTGTCCTTCATCTCTTCCCCCTGATTTTTCTTTCTTTCCAGCTAGAGTCCTGGCTTTGCTAGCAATTCTCACTCTCTCTTTTTTTTTTTTTTGTATTTTAGGGAAGGGTCTACAGGGTGTTCAGGGTCTTACTACTAGATCTGACTCGTGGTGATCCACCTGTTTACAGCCTCCCAAGAGCTGGGATTACAGGTGTACACTACCACTCCCAGTCTCAATTGCCCTCTCAGTGTACCCTGGGAGTGGGCCCGGCACAGCAGGCCTGGGGGGATCAAAACCCTGGCCCCTGCGCCTGCTTGCAGGTGCTTTAATCCACAGAGCTATTTGGCCAGCCCTCACTCACTTATTTCTGTTATCAGCAGGCAGGGCTGAAGAAAGTTCCTGGCCTCACCATTAGCATAGATCTTAAGGTGTTTTCAATGGATAATTTATTCAAATGGAGGAAATATTCAAGGTTTTTGTATTAGTTTCCTGTTGCTGCTTCAACAAATCACCACAAACTTGATGGCTTAAAACACTACCTTGAGAGGGGAAGCAGAAATGAGAGGAATAAAATGATATGCCAGGTACAGGGACCTAGTAACCCTAATCAATGCCATAACATGGGCTAAGACAAACAGAAAGAACAGGTACAAAGAAGTGAACTGGGGAACTGGAGGAAGAGGGCAGGAGCAGGTGAGATAGAGGTCGAGAGGAGAAGGGTAAAAAAGAAAAAACAAGCTGAAAATGTACATGGAACCACTCCCCAACATGACTGTAAACTACACAAATTACAAGCATGTACTAATAAATAATCACTATGTTCTTCCTGAAAATGAGAAGGCCTAAAAGTAGAGTACAGTATCTAAAGGGCTGAGACCATCTGAAGAGGCTGTTTCCTTGCCCTTTCCAGTTTGTTGAGAGCTCCCCTGCATGGCTTGCCTGAGCATGTCTTCTTTCATGTTTAAAGTCAATAGTAGAAGACCTCGGAGATAGCTCAGTAGTTTAAGTACCTGTCTGCAAGCACAAGGTCCTGAGTTCAATCCTCAGCACTGGGGGGCGGGGGGAAGAATACACAAAACTAATAAAGTCAGTAGTAGAGCATCTTCACATCTTTTCTTCTTTCTGACTCTGCTTCCACGGTCACATCTCCTCTGACACTGACACTCTTGGCCACTTCTAAGGACCATTGTTATCACATTGGGTCCATCTGGGAAAATCTAGAATAGTCTCCCCATCTCAAACTCCTGAACTTAATCACATCAGAAAAGTGCTTCTTACCACACCACGTGGTCATCTCTGGGAGATACTACTTTTCTGCCACAGTTATGAAGCCAGTGATCTCAGAAACAGGTTACTGGTTAGAAAGTTCTCATTCAAAGAACAAGCAGTTAGGTCCTCTAATGGAAATGAGTTCCGTTTCTAAAAACAAAATTAATAAGTACACAGGAAGAGACTTGCATAGAGACAGGATTATAGTTACCTCTGATTGAATTTCAGCATAATAATAATTTGATTTGGAGAGAGTGGAGGCAGTTGGGTGGCCAAGAGGAGCTTCTGGGAAATCAGCCTCATGTTGGAAGTCAAGCTCTGGCCCTTGCCAGACCTTGAGCATGTTTGCTTAATCATAATCACACCTCAGTCTAGCAATAAAATGGGAATAGTGATTCTTACCTCATAGAGCTACACAGTTAAATAATATCATGCCTAGTACGGTTCCTCACCAGTAGTCAATGCTTACAGAGTTAATTTTTCACAAAAGTTAACTCTTCACAAAAGTCAATTCTCTCCTTAGTGATTAGACTAAAGGTCAAGGAAGTAATTACAATGTGGCCAAAAGTAATTAGGTTGAGAATAATCAAACTGATGCTGAGCAGTGGAATTTTAAGCTCACCTCAGATGCTATACCTACACTATCCAATGAGAAATGCCGAAATCTATTTCTTGTCATCTGGCTCTAGTCTAGTTGTATTTTCTGCCTCTAAACTGAGTGAAGATGTGTAAGAGAAGACCTAGCCTGTCTCATGCCAGTGCCTGAAGAATTGTAGGAACCAAATAGAATTTCTTGTAATTTTTTTATTATTAATTTTATTGGGAAACAAATAGCAATGAGACAGTTTCAAAACCGATTAATAGGACAATTTCAATAATTAATACATTGCATTTTGTTGTCTTCATATTGGTTATTCATAGTACAAGATGCAGACATGATATCCTGTCCAAACACTATTAGTACAAATCTTTCTTCTCATTGAATTAAGAGAAAGTATCTGAGTATCTATCCTAACTATTTTGATGTACAGATACAAAATGGTCCTTCTTTTCTATCCCCTTTTTCTGTTTAGTTTTGTCAGAGATGGGTATTCCACTGCCATTTAAATATTGTAGGTACATGAATTCAGCAAAATAATCCAATATAGTCCAGTAGTCTATAATAGTAGTGGGTTATCCACATGTCTGGCAATGTCAGAAGTTGTTGACTTGAGCCCTTTACAGCTCAGCATATTAATGTGGTTTTACTTTTCATACCTTGTTATTATACTTTTCTGCTGGATGGTTAAGACCAAGATAAAGCAAGA
>NW_004524577.1:26335658-26389706 GCF_000260255.1 Octodon degus | reverse complement strand
CAAGACCTATATAACAAGAAATGTAACTTTTGTATCTGACAAGGTCAGTCAAATCCCCTCGGGATTTATCCTGAAACCCTGTACTGCAGTTTGTAGATCCTTTGTCAGTGTCATCCATGTGGATGAATCACGGCCATTGCTTGAAGAATTTCTTTTTTAAAAAAATGTATTTAGTACAGGGTCTATAGGGATTCACTACACAAATAGGACTCAGTGATCCTCCTGTTTTCAGCCTCCCAAGCACTGAGATTACGGGTATGCGCCACCACGCCCCATCTCAGTCACTCATCTCAGCACGCCCCAGTGCAGGGCCAGCATGGCACACTGGGGATCAAACCCGGGTCCCTGTGTCTGGAAGCTTTAGTCCACTGAGCTATCTGGCTGGCCCTTGAACCAAATAGAATTTCTTATGTTTCCAAATTTGATAGAAACATGCTCTAGGGGCCAGGGAGATGGCTGAGTAGAATAAGCATTTCCCTGGCAAGTGCAAGGGTCTGAGTTCAATCCCTGGTTAAAAAAAAAAAAAAAAGAAAAGAAACATTCTCTAAGGGCTCCACATGTCTTCCCAACAAATGTGTCATCTGAACACTTGACCCCATGAAAAGTTCACCACCTTTCTAAAGGTTTCATTGCAACATTGGTCAGTTCTTATTGGGAAGTTCTTCCTTACGTATAGTCAGGAAAATGTTTCTGTCCTTTTGTTCTAATTCTGTCCACAAAATTTACAAAGATCAAACAGGCTTTTCATCGACAGTGCTACAGATGCACACATCCTGAGCCTTTTCTTCTCTAAGTTAAATTTCCAAACTTTCTCTCCAGAAGAACCTGCTGTTTTCCTTGACCATTTTGTAGTTTACTGATGTCTTTCCCCAAGAGGACCACCTGGAGCTCCACAGGGTATTGCAGATGTGGTGGGGCTGTTGCCCATTCTTGGCACTTCTGTACTTGTTGGACCTGTAACAAGGACCATTGAGGAAGTCTGACTTCAACAGTTCCATGTGGAGGTAGTCACATAACTGTCACTTAGCTTATTATGAGCTCACAGTCACACCACTACGCTCTTCATAAACAAGCATGTATCCCCTGATCTTACCTGTCCATTTGATTTATTTTAATGTTTTTTTGCACAAATATTATTAGAACTATATAGAGAAATAAAAAGTGACCCAAACTCTTAGTGCTTTCACATCAGCAATTTTTAACTGACCATGTTCCTTTGTAGTCCTTGCTCATATGCTCGTATAAACTTTATATAGTCTTCATCATAACCTAGATAACTTTTTATGTCCTAACTTTAAAGGCCAATGTGTTAGCATTTTCCCAAACTACCACATTATATTTTATAATTGTACTTTAAAATAACTGCATTAAATTCCCCGGTAAGATACACTATGTTTACTCAACAAATTCCTGCCTCAGAGACTGAAGCTGTTTCAACGTCATACATATAAAATGTTTCCCTTGGGAGATTTTGATATAGTCTTAAAAATAAAATGACTTTTGTAGCCAAAATTGAGATTTTCATTTCCCTGTTTAAAGTTTTCTATGTACTGGGCTTGGTTTCTGGTCCAGACAGCTTTGGGACCGCTTCTCATATCCCCTCCATCCTTCTTCTTACATCATCTTGGACTTAAGCACACAGAGTAAATAAAACAGCACCCCAAGATTTTATTAGTTCCAAAAGGCATTCATACCTGTCTCTCCCTCGCAGAATGACCTCTATCAGTGCCAGCCTTAGAGCCCCTGGTGCAGAGGCAGTTAAGAAAGCCACCCCCACCTGAACACCCATTCTTATTGGCTAGCTGATGCCTGCAATTCATGGAGGACTAATTTTGTAATTTCTTTGGGGCAGCCTATGTGGTACTTTCACTTATTCTATTCCTGACTTAGCCATTGGCAGCTCTCAGTGAATATTTATTAGTAAAAGGAATGAAAGAATATAATTAAAATAAGACTCAACAATTTAAATCAGCCTGGGGGAGATACCACTTCATTCACACTAATGAGTAAATTGCTGGTATTAGCTATTTCTCTGGGAACAGGTCTTACTATGAGGAAGAGAGAGCGGGAAGCACTTCAGTTCTGTTTGAGAGAAGAAAATGATAGCTTAGAACACCTAAAATGGTAATGTTGTGATTTTGCCTAGGGCCACTCTTGTACTGTTAAGTCGACTAGACTATTAATACTATAACTAAACACAGAGACTTACAACTTGGAGGGCCCATAGATCCTGCAGTATAAAATGTACAGGATGATTTTGTAGCTTGCTATAGCTTCTGCCTTCCTGTTTAACCTGGGCTGATGCTACCAAATAACACAACTTGCCTTTGTTGTTGCTATAGGACCTCCCCAGAGCCTAAAAGACACCATATTTTTCAGATTCTCACTCCTTCACATAAAATGAAGTACTGGCATGTAACCTACACAATCCACCTGTATACTTCAAGTCACCTCTAGATTACTTATAATACTTAATATAGTATAAAAATTATGCAAATAATTATATTCTATTGTTTGAAGAATGACAAGAAAAATGACTGCACATATTCAGTATGCAGATTGTGGGGTTTTGTTAACCCAGGATTGCTTGAACACATCGACATGGTGGATTTACTGTATAGTAAGTTCTACTGCTTTCTTGATAATGAGATAGCGGGGTACAGATGGTAGATTTGGTATGCTTTCTATGGTTCCCCAAGAGCTTCATGAATTCCTATGGGAGCTTGTGAAAGCTAACTGGATTATGGGGTGCTATAGCTGGGCTGGGGGCTTAGTTACTTTCTCACTGATGAGATGCAATACTTGATAGCCACAAGTTAAAGGAGAAAAAGTTTATTTTGGCTCACAGTGTATAGAGGTTTCAGTCCACAGTTGGCTGCTTCTGAGGCAGGGTAGCCTGGCAGAGGAAGGTTGCTCATGGCACTGCAGACAGGAAACAGGGAGGCCACTAGATGAGGGAGACACAGGGGTCTCTTTTAGGTCCTGCCCTGTGACCTATGTCTGTGGACCAGGCATCGCCCTCCAACATCACGTTTAGCTCTAAACGTATCAGTGGACCGGTCCTGTGAGGCACAGCACACCCCTGTGGGCCAGTCATTTCCCAAAAGCCCTACCTATGAGCACATCAAGTTTTGGGGGAATCATGACATTTGGTATTGAGGGGTGGGGTATGATCAGAAAACGTGGTCACTGAGCCTGGCCAGATGGGGTTTATCTCCCTCTCTCTGCTTCCTGTCTGCCATAAGGCGAGCAGCTGTCCTCTGCCCAGGTGCTTCTGCTAGGCCGCTGACAAAGCAAGGACTGAAATTTCTAAGCCCTGAGCCAAAGTATACCTCTCCCCCTTAAAATTGAGGCATCGGATATTTTGTCCCAGAGGCAAAGCCATGATGACCAATGGTCTCAATATGCCTAAGATTTTTCCACTTTCAGTACTGAAATGTCCTTGTCTCAGGAGGTCCTCGGTATTGTGCCAACTAGGACAACTAGTCATGCAGTCCAGGAGCTGCCAGCAGTCTTAACTGGATTCACTTACAATTAAAATAGCCCCAGCTGTGGGGACTGCCCTCAGCTATCAGACTATACCCCATGGCAATGTTCAATGGGGCTGAAGGGGAGTTTTCCTCCTGGTTCCCCCAATTCTGGCTGAATTAAAATTCTATACATGACCCAGGAGGCTGTATAGAAACAACTCTTACACAGCCTGCTCCTCCCCGCTGGCCAGTCACCCTACTCCAGATACCCTTGCAGCCTCCGTGAGGAATTCTAGAAAATGGTCTGTAAGTATAAGTGTTATTATATATCAGCTTATTAATACTTCATTCCCATTCACATGAATATACCAAACCACCAAGGAGTGGTGCTCTACATTAAGTGACAGTTGACAGTACAACGAGGATGACCCAGGGCAGTGAGCATGTGTCTGGCGGTGGTGCTCCATGGGTACGTCTATGGAACTCTTTGCCCAGGCAGGACAGTAAGAGACGTTGCCTCCCTTGGGAGAGAGTAGAAAGGCACCAATTATTTATAATCCAACTCATGCCTTGTGTTCACTCCTCTCTAGGTTCCAGAATAGAGGCACTCCCCATTTATCACCTTCAACTTGAACATTACTCTGATACAAATGTTGGACACAGTTTTCCTCTGCCACTGGGCAGCCCCATTGGCCTAGCATTTTGGTCTCATTTATTAGATGATCATCAAGCTGTGCTGTGTTGGAAACAGCTACTGGTGGCAGATTTATGTCTTTATCCTCCTCTCCTATTTCATTTCTTTTTGGCTGTTCACAGACCAATTTGTTTCCTTTTCCACACACACATTAAAAAGACCAATAAAATAAAACAACAACTTCCTCCTTTTCCTATTTATTTCCCAGTTGTCTCATAATAAATATCTTTCTTTTGTCTTATTATCCTCTTTCTCTGCCTATGTTCCTTTAGCAAGTATACAGATTCACTCGTGTGACTGTGCATGTACATACACACACCTAAATCTCTATCCCTTCTGCCTGCTTATTTACACCTGCTTCAAGTTCACCAAAACTCCCATCTGCCTTTTTCCTCTACTAATTTAAATACTTTTTCTTGAAGTACAAGTATTTAAAATAAATAGAAGAAAATAATTTTGCACACATATTTTCTTATTTTCTCATTTCATTTTCTAAAAAAAAAATACAGCTAGCTTTGTGGTAGAACACTGTTATATTCTTCCTTACAAGCCTAAGGCATGCACAGCAGTATATATGATGTGGTAATCAACACTTTGTAGGATATGTGGGACTGTAAGCACTATTTTATTAGGAAAGATAAGAATTACGGAAATCAAGTGGTGAGGTAATCTGTAGAATGAGACTAGATCGCATTTTGCAAATGCAATAAAAGATACAGGTATACGAGGATTTTTAAAATTTTTAAGAGAATAATAATTTTAAAAACATTAGAAATGATACAAAATTTCATGAAACAAAATAATAGGAATTAAACAATGGTTGTTAAATTGCGTATTGTTGTCTTCAAATTAGTTGTCCAGATTACCAGAGATAAGAATGCAAAAATGATATCAGGATTTTAAGCTGCAGTTCTTTATTTATTAGGGGAGGATCCTCAGACATCTCTGAGAGACAACTAAAGCCTAACATGTGCTTGAAAAAATACAACAGAAGCTTCTAGTAGGTGCTGGCAAGCTCTACACTCTTCCAGTGGGTTCTGGCCTAAGTTCTTCACTCACAGTGAGACGAAGAAGTGCAGAATTTCCTAAATCGTAAGGGATGAGGCTGTATTTCTCTTGCCTTTCCAGTCAAACCTGTATCCTGGGGCCCTGACAGCTGGAAAGACAGGACAGCTCTAGGCCTTTTGAGTCCCAAACAAACAAACAAACAAAAAACACTTAAATTGCTTTTCTATTCAGAACTTTTTGTATTTTACAAAGGTCTCTTTATTAATTCACATGACAAACTTGTAAAACATAGTCATTATCAGTATTTTATAGATGCCAAGTAATTGGCCAAAGTTAATAGCCGATTTGAGTTCTTTTCCTCCCTGAGCTCCACAGAGTCAAAGCCTTGTTGATTTTTCCTTCCTCAGTTCCTCACATCTTTGTTCCTTTCTCATCTTCCCAGATAGCTGGCTGTGCCAGACCTGTGTCACTCCATGCCTGTACCTTTATAATGACCTCCTAATCACTCTCCTATGGCCAGCTTGCCTCAGCTTCAGTACAGCCCAGCATTCAAAGATTGTTGCTAGGGTTCAATGCTAGATTCACTCTCAATGAAATAGCTTTAGCTGTGTCACTTCCTGCTATAGTTTGATTGTTGAATGTCCCCGGATGTATGAAAGACAACCCTCATGGAGGCACTATTGGGATGTGCTCTAGATTTTAGGAGATGGGGTCTCCTGGGCCATCCTGAAGGCACTCAGACTATTTCTTTGAAGGGATTATGGGACTTAAGCCTCTTCCTCTCTGTTTTGTGCTTTCTTGCGTGGTGTAGGCAGTTTGTCCCATCTCTTGTTCTCCACTATTACATCCAACACCTACAACAGAGGCTCTCAATGCAGTAGGTCTATCTGATCTTGGAATGGAAACCTCTACAACCATTCTCTTGGTAAGTTAATTATCCCAGGTATTTCATTAAGGTAGCACAAAGCTGACTGAAGCATCTTCCTTATTCAAATGGTTCAAGGATACCCTCTATCCCTCTCTTGGGTAGCAAGCACTTCAAATTAATATGAAGTTCTCCACTGCTATTTCCTCAGCCTTGGTTCCTCTCATTCTTCATGACAGTAAAATTCTTTGTACTGTAAGCAGTACTTGTCCTCCACATCCATAATTGTACTTGTCAGGCTTTCCCACCTGAAATTCTACCTCACTTTTCTGTGCAAAGCCACTATTAGGTTGCATAGGCCCCGATGACTTGTTCCATTTCTGTTTGATATGGTTGCTTCAGTCTTTATAGTTATTAACTTTTCATGAATTTTCCTATTTTTCATGTTTTCCCAGTTATGTAGGCAGCTTGGAGGCAGAAACCATG
Source organism: Octodon degus (assembly GCF_000260255.1). Lineage (NCBI taxonomy): Eukaryota > Metazoa > Chordata > Mammalia > Rodentia > Octodontidae > Octodon > Octodon degus. The sequence continues at coordinate 26,383,183 of NW_004524577.1, read as the reverse complement.
TTTCCTACTATTTTGATGTAGCAACATAATATTTTGAAATATTAATCTTTGTGCTTTTATCATCTTCTTGTCTTTGTAAATGACTTTCTCTCTCTCAGGCAGAGGAATCACATTGCCTCAAGCAGAAAAATGGGAAGAAGAGACAAAGAAGAAACTGCCAATGCTCTTCATTTTTCTTTTTTAAAATCCCAAAACAGAGTGTTTGAGAGTCAAAAGGAAAAGCCTGAGAGTTTTGTACCTTACCCCAAGTTTATGCCATAAAAAGTGCAATTGCAAATAAAATACATGTTTTCTGGGAAGTTCATATTATCCATAGTCACTCTAGCCAAGCCCATGTTGGCCTTGATATTTTTCTGAAATCTCCAAAAGATTCACATAGACACTCTTGCAATAGTCCGGAACTCACATGAGACTACTAACCCTCAAAGAGGAAGGCTTTACTACTCTGGGGGAGACAGGTAGAGGAAAGAAGAGAAGACTCTAAGACTTGGGCAGAACTTTCTGTCTTAGTTGCTTTCTTGTCACCTGGACAAAATACCCCAAACCTGAAATTTGAAGGAGCTGAGGTTCATTTTGGCTTACGGTTTTGGTTCATGGTTGGCAGGCTCTGAGGCAAAAGTAGGATGGCAGAAAGGTGTGAGGAGGAGAGGATGCTCCACCCATGGTATCCAGGAAACAGAGAGAAAAGCAGGAGACTTGCAGGTCGTGACCCCAGTAACTCACCTCTTCTGGCCAGGCCCTACCTCTGGATACTCTTATTTTATTTATTTATTTTATTTTTTGTTTTGTGGAACTGGGGATTGAACTCAGGCCCTTGCGCTTGCCAGGGAAGGGCTTATTCCACTGAGCCGTATCCTCAGCCCCCAGGCCCTACCTCTGAATGGCACATCTGCCTACTGAACTCATTAACAGATGAATCCAGATGTCTTCTATACACATGTGAAAATTTCAGTCCAAACCATAACACCTTCTATTCTTATGTTCTTATCCCTGTGTTATCCCATGAAGTGGCCACTGGCCACATGAAATGGGGAATAACAAGATTTAAATAGCTACCTGTGGCTAGTGACTGCTGCATGGAGTTGAGCAGCTCTAGAATGCTTATTGTAGCCCGTCTGTTCTAATGATAGAAGATACTGAAGTTTTTTCTGTGTAAAAAACTTTATAGGAATTGATTTTCTAGGGGTGTATAATTCCCAAACCATCAACATCAATAGACAGCTCCGTATTGGGCATGACAATCACTAGAGTGCTTCGAATATGAAAGTACCTAGAGCAGGCTTGCTGAAGCTAAATTAGTCTCTCCACAACATTTGGAACAGAGCTTGGGTAGCAGGCTTTTTCACTTCTCCTGCTAGCTTCTTGGTGTTTTATTTTATATTTGTGACCTGATTGTCTGAGGCCTTACTGACTTGTTGCTCAGGGGATAAGGTCATACGTAAATCACAGCAGGTCTCTCAGTCTCTCTAGTGTCCTTACCACTGTTTTCACTGCTGCTTCCTGTGGGAGGACTCAGACTTTCATAAGCCCGGGAAAGAACAGCTCCACCCCAGCATTAAGCTCTAACTTCACTTGCTAAGTCCTGGAGCAGCTGCTTGTGTTCCAAGTCTCATTACTGGGTTTTGTTTGTTGCATTTCAAATCATTTTGTTTTAGTGAAACCAGAAACTTTCTACTTCTGGCCTGAATCACTTCCTTGGGGATCAAAACCAGCTCATCAGGTAGAAAAAGTAGATTAAATTAGATATCTACAAATAACTATAGATTCTATGATGTGTGAAGTTTCTATTTTTTTCAATCAGTGGATATTGAATACACACCATGATGCTTAGTGTCTAGATATCTTGCCCCCATCTCTCGCATCTCCTTCCTTCATCTTGACAACCTCACTCCTGTGCATCTCAGTCCATGGAGCTAGAGAATCGTAAGAACTACCAGTTACAACACAAGGAGACACTGATGCTCAGCTGGGAATAATTACAAGTCGATCCTTTAATTCAGAGGCCATCCAGCCTTTGTGTGGATCGGAATCACCTGGAGGACTTGCTAAACCACAGATTGGAGGCCCCAACCCCAGAGTTTCTGATTTTGTCTTGGGCCTTGGGAGGAAGCCAAGAATTTGCCTTGCCAGCAAGTTCCCAGGGGATGCTGATGCGAGTCTGAGAAACACACTTGGAGAACCACTGCTATAATCATCTGGTAACTAGCTTTCTGGGAAAATAGCTTTCAGATGTATGATAGTCCTCCAAGTTCATTTCATCCTGGTTTTCATATGCCCTAAAATATTGGTGGGTAAAGTCTTTCTTGCCTGAATCCAAGACGGCAGCAAGTTTGAAATAGAAAGATCCTCAATACCTTCGTTTTTGGTTCCAAAAACTAAATCATAGCTTTGGGTTTCTATAAGCTCTTTCCCAGCTTGGTGTATAGATTGTTGAAAGCAGTGATTCACTGAGGAGTCAAGACATTGGGTAATATTATGTAAATCTTGCCATAATCTCAGCATAAAGAGGACTAATTAGATGGAGCCCTGACTGCTCTACAAGCCCAGAGCAATGAGTCCACTGTCAGATGAAGATTGTTTTTCTAATTATGTTGTGTAAATCACTGCAAAACAATACAAGACAGAATATGACTCCTTCGCTTTTTGTTACTGAGGTGAAATTTCCCAAAAGCCACAAACTCAGTTCAATTAATCCAATAAAAAATCCACTTATCATGCAGATGTTTTATCTACATTACTTTGAACAGTCAGCTGGATGGAATTTTCATTTTCACCAGATGTTTTGTTGTCAGGCAGACAGCTTCACTTGAAATGTTTTGGGGACCTGGATTTTTCCGAGTGCTTAATCACTCTCCTGGTCAATAAATTCTACGTTCAGTGTAACCAAATGTCACTGTGGCAATTTAAACTCCTTTCTTCTTGTTTTTATCTTGAGCATAGGGAATGAGCAATACTGCTAATTATCTATCGGTAATTATTCTAATTTATTTGAAGACAGCTAGTCACTCTTTATCTTATTCTTTTTCATGCAAAATTACCTCCAGCCCTTTTAAAGATTCCCTCATGGATCCTAATTCTGCTCCCTCTAATTTGTCCATAACTGTGCTCCAGGCCCTGTTTCTTCTAGTCTCTTCTTTCAAAGCTCAGACACAGACTGTGACTCTGTGGCTCCTGATTGCTACACTCTCATGACCTGGACCCTGAGCAGAGCGGGCTTCCTGTTAGAGCTCAGCAAGGCACATGTGTGGTGCTTGGATCCCCCACGCCACCTTCTGCATATCTTCCACCCGGCAAGGCAGCAAAACACGACATCCGCATCTCATAGGGGAGGTAGAACATGGTGATATTATCAAGTTTTGTTTTTAGTAATTAAAATTTTAAAATAAGTGAGTTCTAGGACATGATGAAATTTGTACAAATTGATTCAGGTCAGAGTTATAAAACGTTCATCTTAGGTTTAATGAATGAATGGAACAACAGTTCATTTTCATTTGGGATTTACTGGGGTTTATTTAAGGTGAGATTTTACACACAAAAACCCTAAGACAGCTCCCATGACTATGTAATAAAAATAATAATTATTATTTTAATTGCAAGAAAGCTATTGTCCTAGGAAAAATCAAGTGGCAGCTGACAGTAGCAGTGTCCTTTATCCTAAACCTCACTTAGTTTCTAAGTTGCTGACAAGGGGGCCCTACAGCATCCTATCTTTCAAAGGATTCTGCGTAGCTCCAACTCTTTCCACAACTGTTATCTTTTTAAAATCTCATTCTCCCAGTTACAATAGAATAGGATGAAGGTCTCTTCCAACAAATTTTTCTTTTATCAGGAGTCATCCACTTTGACTACTGTCTCAGTTATCCACCTTGACTACTTCTTTCATTGCTGGGACAAAATAACCAACACCCCAAATTAGCCAAAGAAAGGTTTATTTAGCTTAAAGTTAGTGGAGGTTCCAGTCCGCAATTGGCTGGATCCAAGGCAGAATGGCCACACTTCAGAGGGCAGCAGTTCATGCTGGTGGAAAACAGCAAAGAGCAAACGGGGAGCAGCTGCTGGGACAGCTACCAAGCCTCTCTTCCCTCTTGTATTGTATGCACATCACCCACCCCAGGGCAGGTGTATCACTCACACCCATAATCCCTGCATTGGATCATGATTTAATCACAGTCTCTAGAAGCCATTCCATGACTGCATGAGACTTTGGGGGGACAACTAGACACAACTATAACAACTGCTATTGGTTATCTACTGCTGCACAGTGAATTTCACTAAAACTTGGTAGCTTTAAATACCATGTGTTATCTCCCAGATTGTGGGATTAAAAATCTAACTGCAGATTGACTAGATCCTTTAGCTCAGGGTATTTTTCAAGGTTCTAATCAACTAAAACTCTTTGGGAAAGACACCTGCCCCTGTGATTACTGGCAGAACTTAATTTCTTGTGAGTTGCTGGCCTGAGGTCTCAGCTCCTTCCAACCATTAGGGTGCTAGCCCCCATAGTACCTTAGTGCATGGCCTCTCTGAGGAGGACCTTATCACCTGGCAGCCTGCTTCAGGAGCTGGGAAGTGACAGAGCAAGGACAAATTGGAAAGACACAGCAGTGCAAGTTCAGTACCCAGTACCATGTTCTGCATGTGTAATTACACAGGTGCACCCCATCATTTTTGCTGATTTCTCTTTGTTAGGAGCAAGTCACCTCAAAGACAGGCTTATCCAAGAGCTAGAATAATCAGAGATGGGGCTTGCTGGGGTTTTATCACCACTACTTATTTGAAATCCTGAAATTCTCAATAATCATGCTATCCCCCAAGATGCTTAAATTACTTTTATTAATGAATGAGGTATTATTTATATATAATAACAAAAGCATACAGTCATTTAACGCTACAGTCATACTATAGAATAATTTCAATAACTCCAAAAGTTATTTTGTACCCTCACAATCACTCTGCTTTTCTTATGCTAGCCCCTGTTAAAAACCCTGTTCTACCTTTAGTCATTATAGCTTTGCATTTTCTAAAATTTAACGTAAATAGAACCCTCTAGTATATGCTCTTTTGTGTTTAGTTTTTATTTCACAGAATGCTTTTGAGATTCATCCATGTCATTACATGTTTTGCTAGTTTGTTTCTTTTATGGATGAGTAGTATTCTACTACATGGATATATCACACTTTATTTGTCCATAAATCTATTGATGGATTTTGGGTTGAATAGTGCTGCTCTGAAGATGAGTACAAGTCATGAATAAATGAATAGACATTTTCCTTTCTTTGGCACAAATAGCTAAGGGTAATTGTGGGGTCTTGTGGCAAGTGTATGTTTAACTTTATACAAAAATCACTAACCTTGTTTCCAAAGTGATTACACTACTTTGTGGATCCTCAATGTGGTGTGAATTCCAGTTCATTCATGTTCTCACTAAGTCCTGGCTATTTCTGCATCTCAGCCAATCTGTTTTCTTTTTTTAATGGCTGAACCGGAGATTGAACTCAGGCCCTTGCGCCTACCAGGAAAGCACTTATTCCACTAAGCCATCTTCCCAGCACAGCCAATCTTAAGAGTAGCAGTGGTGTCTTCTTGTGGTTTTATCTATGTATTTAAAAAAATTTTTTTTAAACCAAAGCATTGGGAGGAGGATGTAGCTTAGCAGCACAGTGCAGGCCTGGAAAGTACAAGGTCCTGATTTCAATTCCGTGTGTGTGTGTGTGTGTGTGTGTGAGAGAGAGAGAGAGAGAGAGAGAGAGAGAGAGAGAGAGAGAGGAGAGAGGAGAGAGGAGAGAGGAGAGAGATTGAGATTAAAAGCAAAGCATTTATTTTGAGAAATTCTCAAGATGAATCAGGTGCTATAATAGCTACTCTCTTCGGTTTGGGTTTAAGTGTTATTCTTTATGGAATCCATGCCTGAATGTGCAATAACAACTTTTAGGTACCACATTCACCCAGTTGCGGTGCTATCTCGCCTTTTAGCCTTCACACTCCAGGTATGCTTTCTTTTGTGTTTGGCACGGCAGCCACATTTGCCACAGATTGACTCCTGAAGGCAGTAGGCTTACAGCCAAGCAGCAACACAACATGCACATCCTCCTACCACACTTTCCAAAGGATGACATTCCTTTCATCATCTGGCCTGTGCCCTTGTTGCAGTTTTAATCTGCACTTCCTTGTGACTGATGATACTGAGCATCTTTTTGCGTCCTTTTTGTTATACTGCTTGTACCTCCTTTTTGGTGGAGGTTGTATTAGAATATTTTACACATTCTTTTTTTTTTTTTTTTTTTTTTTTTTGCGGAAGCAAGGATTGAACTCAGGCCCTTGCACTTGCCAGGGAAGCGCTTAATTCACTGAGCCATCTCCCCAGCCCCTACACATTCTTTAAGGCAAAAGATTTTTACAATCTGAATAGAAACCAGAATTGCTTCACTGCTTAAAAATTTCAAGTACTTGTCCTCTTGCTATTGAATTGTAAGAGTTCTCTGTACTCTGGCTATGAGGCATGTAGCAGGTCATGTACTGTGACCCTGCCCCAAATCTATGGCTGTCTTTTCATGTGTTTAATAACACTCTTCAAAGAACACATTTTAATTTTAATGAAGTCCAACCTTTTGTAATTTTTGCTTTTACTGTTTGTGCTTTCTTTTTTTAAAATTTATTTATTTATTATTATTAATTTTATTGAGAAAGAAATAGCAATGAGACAGTTTCAAAATAGGTTAGTAGGACAGTTATACTACTTAATACAGTGCATATTGTTGTCTTTGTAGTAGTTATTCATAGTTCAAGAAGCACATATTGGATACAGGGACTCACTACATAGTTCAGACTCATAGTGATCATCCTGTCTCAGCCTCTCCAACACTGGGATTACAGGTTTGTGCCACAATGCCTGGGATTTTGGTGGCCAGCACAGCACGTGGTACCAGGGACCAGATTCAGGTCCTTGTGCTTGCCAGGCAGGTGCTTAGACCGCTGAGCTATCTCTCCATCCCATTTTGTGTTTTCTGTATTTAAAGAAATCTTTTCCTAATCTGAGGTTGTATTTTATCCTGTTTTCTTTGAGAAAATCTATCGTTTTAGCTCTTACATGAAGGTAAGGCTATGATCCACTGCAAGCTCATTTTTATGGGTGACGTGAGGTAAGGGTAAAGGTTATTTCTTTGATTATGAACATTTGATTGTTCCAGGTGCTAATCTCACCACTGAATTACCTTGGTACTTTTATTGAAAGTTACTTGAACATAGATGAGTGAGTGTATTTATAAACTGTGCTTTGGTTAATTGATTTAAATGCTTATTCTTACATAAATGTGCTTGCTTATCACGGCTTTATAGTAAGTCTTACAATTAGTTAAGTCCTCCCTCCAACTTTAATCTATCACAGAATGTTTTGTCCTTTTTAGGTCATTTACCCTTCCTTATAAATTTTAGAAAAAGTGTGTGAGTGTTTTACAAAAATACTGTTGAGATTGCTTTGAATCTATAAGAAATTTGGGGAGAAAATTGAATATTATAATGCATGAACATGGTATATCTCTCTATTTTACATATTCTAGAATTTCTTTCTGTAAAATTTGATAGTTTTTAGGGGTACAAATAAAGTATGACAAACTTATGTCTATATATTTCGATTTTAGTGCTACTGTAAATTGTATTGGCTTTTTAAAGTTCAATTTTCTTTTTTTAATTTTGAAATGTTTTAATTAATTAATTAATTAATTACTTTTGTATTTTAGGACAGGGTATACAGAGTGTGCAGGGTCTCACTGAGTAGACTGCATTCATAGTGATCCTCCAGTTTATAGCCTCCCAAGTGCTGGGATTACAGGTGTGCATCACCACACCCAGTCTCAATCGTCTCAGTGCACTTGAGGGGGAAGGGCTGGTATGGCAGGCCCTGGGGTCGAAATCCTGTTCCCAACATCTACCTAAGCAGGTGCTTTAATCCACTGAGTTATTTGACTGGCCCTGAAATTTTTTATTTTATTTATTTATTTGTGTGTGTGTGTGTGTGTGGCCAGCTCAGCCCACCAGGGGGCGGGACTGGCTGGCATGTGGTGCTGGGGGATTGAACCGCGGTCCCTGCGCTTTGCTAAACTTGTTCTAAGTAAGTGCTTTAGACCACTGAGCCATCTCACTAGCCCAAAATTTTTTATTTTAAAGAGAAAAATATAGAACAAAATTTCAAAACAAGGTGATAGGAAGATAATAATGATGTTAAGCTCAACAGCCTATGTTTAGGGTAATAATATCGTTAAGCTTTTCTTCTGGAGGGTTAATAACTTAAGTGTGCAGACCATAAAATTAAAGAAAAAGAAGGGCTGCAAGGATAGCCGACATTTGGGTCCTAGCCTTTCAAGGTCAGCGAGGACTTAGGACATAGGAGAACCTGGGATGTAACATCATGTAACTCAGTAGTGTCCCAAATTTTCTGATCAAGGAGATTATAAGGCCACAGAGGAAAGGGATTGATGATGTAGAGTGTGCCTAAGGAGAGTCACATGGAGAGAAAACATTCTGTCAGGCTTTCATAGAGAGCAAATTAGTCAAGCAATGGCCATGATTCATCCACATGGCTGACACTGACAAAACATCTACAATCTGTTGTACAGGGTTTCAGGGTAAATCCTGAGGGGATTTGACTGATCTTGTCAGATACAAAAGTTGCCTTTTTAGTTATATAGGTCTTGTTTTATCTTGGTCTTAACCATCCAGCAGAAAAATATAACAACGAACTATAAAAAGTAAAGTCATATTAATATGCTAAGCTATAAAAGGCCCAGGTCAACAACTTCTGACATTGCCAGACATGCGGATAAACACTACTATTATAGACTACTGGACTATATTGGGTTACTTTACTGAATTCATGCACCTACAATATATGAATGACAATGGAATGCCCATCTCTGACAAAAGTAAACAAAGAAGGGAGATATAAATGAAGGTCCATTTGGCAGTGAAAAAAATTATATAGATATAGATATATAGATATAGATATCTGTATATACAAAATAGTATAGATATACAGCTGCTTTCTCTTAGTTCAATGAGAAGAAAGTTTTGAACTAATGTTTAGACAAGATATCATGTCTGCATCTTATACTATGAATAACTACTACAAAGACAACAATATGCAATGTATTAATTATTGTAACTGTCATACTAACCTGTTTTTTGTTTTTAATATTAATATACTTTGTTTATAAAACAGTTGAGATTTACAGAAAAATTGAACAGGTACTATAATTCAGGGAGCTTCTGTTTTCTCCCCACAACTACTAACCTGTTTTGAAACTTATCGTTGCTACTTCTTTTTCAATAAAATTATAGTGTTTGAGACAGGATATCATGTCTGCATCTTGTACAATGAATAACCAGTAAGACAACATTATGCAATGTATTAATTATTGAAAATGTGCCAGTAATCAGTTGTGAGACTGTCTCAGTGATATTTGTTTCTCAATAAAAGTATTTTAAAAATGGCTAACACATTGCATATTGTTATCTTTTAATTAGTGATTCAGTACTAGATACTGACAATTAATTGTTCAAACAATTTTAGCACAAACTATTCTTTCCAATGAACTAAAGTAATAGTATAACAATCTTAAGTATCATATTGTTTTTTTGCTTTCCCTTTCCTTCTTTTCTCCATTGCTCCATCCCAGTTTCTCTTTCCTTTTGAACAGTTTCTTCCCATCTTGCAATATCTATTGTACATTTTGGATCTTATTTACTCTCTCAGCTTTTCAAACTAGGGAGACAATACAATATTTGGACATGTACATCTGTATTCTTTTACTTAAGAGTATGGTCTTGAGTTGCATCCACTTACCTATAAGTCTCCAGTTTATCCTTCCTTATGGCTGAGTAGTATTCCATTGTATTAAAAAGACCACATCTTTTTCAATCCATTCCTAAGCTGATGGGTATTTGGGTTATTTCCAAGATCTAGAAATTACAAAATGTGTTGCTATAAACATGGGCATACATCTGAGAAAATAGCCAATCGGGAATAGCTGTGTCAAGTAGGCCCTCCAGACCTAGGTTTTTGAGGAATTGCCACACTGATTTCCATAGTGGTTGCACCAGTATGCACTCCCAGCCAACTGTGGTGAAAAGTTCCTATTTCTCCATACCCTTTCCAGCATTTGTTATTGATTGATTTCTTGATGATAGCCATTCTTTCTGGACTGAGGCGCAAGCTCAGTGTTGTTTCAATTTGCATCTCTTGAATGACAAGTGATGGTGAATATTTTTTCATATAGTTATTTGCAATTTGTATGTCTTCATCTGAGAAATATGTATGCATCTCTGATGCCCATTTTTGGATTGGGCCTTTAAATCTGCAAAGTCTTTTTTTTAGTTCTTTATCTAGAGTATTCTAGATAGTACTCCTTTGTCTTAAGAACAGCTGGAAAACATTTTTTCCCACATTGTGAGTTGTATCTATGCTCTATTAGTGGTTTCTCTTGCCGTGAAAAAGCTTTTAAATAAGATTTGATACCAGTTTTATATTCTTTTGTGATAGTTCCTGTGAGATTAGAGTTTTAGTCATGAAGTCTTTGCCTTCACCAGTGGCTTCAAGAGTTTTACCTATTCTATATTCCATTAGATTTAATGTTTCTGTTTTAATATTTCAATCTTTGATTCATTTCAAATTTATTTCAGTGCATGGGGAAAGATATGGGTCCAATTTTAATCTTTGGCATGTGCAGAACCAGTTTTTCCAGCACCATTTCAGAGGCTATGTTTCTTCTAGTGAATATTTTTGGCACCTTTGTCAAAGATAAGTTAGCTGAGTATGTCTAGAGTTGTTTCTGAGTCTTCTAATCTGTTCCATTGATCTTCAGGTCTATTTTTTTGGCCAGTACCATGCTGTTTTTATCCTAGTAGTTCCATAGTATAATTTCAAGACAGGGATTGTGATGTTCCCTGTCTTGTCTTTGTTGTCAAGAATTGCCTTTGCTATTCTAGATCTCTCCTGGTTCCAAATGAATTTTAGGATTGTTTTCTCTAATTCTGTGAGATATGCTGCTGGAATTTTGCTAGGAATCCCATTGAACCTGTATAATAATTTTGGAAATATGGTCATTTTCACTATGTTGGTTCTTCTTACCCAAGAGCCAGGGTTATTTTCCATTTTCTGATATCCTCTTCAATCTCCATATCAGAGTACTGTAGTTTTCAATGTAGAAATCTTCTGCATCCTTCATTAGATTTAATCCTAGGTATTTCATTATTTTGATTGCTATTGTGAAAGTTCTTATTTCCCTGATTTCGCTCTCAGTGAGTTTGTTATTCACTTACAGGAAGCCTATTGATGTTAGAGTGCTGACTTTGTATCCTGCTAGACTACTGAACTTGGATATTACATCTACAGGGTTTTTTGGTGGAGTTTTGGGGGTCTTCTATTTAGAGCATTGTGCCATCTGCAAACAATGATAATTTAACTTCTTCCTTTCCTATCATTATGTCTTTTATTTCTTTCTTTTGTCTAATTGCTCTGGCTAAAGTTTCTAGGACTATGTTGAATAAGAGTGGAAACAGTGGACATCCTTATCTTGTTCCTGATTTTGGAGGGAAGGCTTTCAGTTTTTGTCCTTTTAATGTGATGTTGGCTGTTGGTTTGTTGTAGATGGCTTTTATTGGTTTGAGATAAAGACCATCTATTCCAATTTTCTTTAAGGTATGTTCTTTTTATCATGAATGGGTGTTGTGAAACCCTTTTTTGCATCTGTTGAAAGGATCATATGATTTTTTCCTTTGGCTTTGTTAATATGGTATATTACATGTCTTGATTTATATATGTTGAATCATGCCTGCACCCCTGAGATGAACACCACTTGGTCATGGTGTATAATCTTGATGATTTGCTACATTTTGTTTGCCACTGTGTAACTGGAGATGTTTGCATCTTCATTCATTATTGATATTGTTCTACAGTTCTTTTACTTAGTTGGGTCCTTCCCTGGCTTGGGTATCAAGGTAAGTAAGGCTTGCTTTCAGGAATGAATTTGGGAGTATTGCTTCCTTTTCAATGTCAGTAAAGATTTTCACAAGTAGTGGTGTTAGGTCTTCTCTAAATTTCTTGCAGAATACAGCAGTTAATCCATCAGGGAATAGGCTTTTCTTTGTTGGGGTTTAATTACATCTTCAGTTTGATTAAGTGCTATTGGTTTATTTTTTTCTTGCTGCACTTTTAATATAGCATTAAATATCTAGCATAAAAAACCTTAAAACTTACATCTATAAAATATTACAGAATAGGTAAATGAACTGAATAGGTATTTCTCAAAAGAAGTACAAATGACCAAACAGTATAAAAAATATTATATATTTTAAGCCTTTAAAAGACACTGATTGAGATATGTTTAAATGCATATATCAAGTTCCCCAGATGATAGCCCTTTTTCTTATATTCTAAAAGGTATAACAGTTTGCAGGATAAGTTTATCTTATGTATCAGGTGGCTTTAAATCCTAGCTATTTTCCTTTTTTAAAAATTTTGAGAAAAATTGCAATGGGACAGCTTCAAAACAGGTTGGTAGGAGAGTTACAACAATTAATACATTGCGTATTGTTGTCTTTGTAGTAGTTATTTGTAGCACAAGAGGCAGACATGATATCCTGTCCAAACACTATTAGTACAGGTCTTTCTTCTTATTGAATTAAGAGACAGTAGCTATATATCTATCCTATTTTGTATATACAGATAAAAATTGTCCTTTATTTATATCATCTTTCATTGTTCAGTTTTGTCAGAGATGGATATTCCATTGCCATCCAAATATTGTAGGTGCATGAATTCAGCAAAATATTCCAACATAGTCCAGTAGTGCACAATAGCAGTGGGTTATCCACAGAACTGGCAATGTCCAAATCTGATGACTTGAGCCTTCCACAGTTCAGCACATTAACATGACTTCATTTTTTATACCTCACTTCTACACTTTTCTGCTGGATGGTTAAGAACAAGATAAAACAAGACCTATATAACAAAAAATGGAACTTTTGTATCTGAAACAGTCAGTCAAGTCCCCTCAGGACTTATCCCAAAACCTGTACTGCAGTTTGTAGATCCTTTGTCAGTGTCAGCCTTGTGAATGAGTCATGGCCATTGCTTGATGAATTTGCTCTCTGTGAAAGCCTGAGAGAATGTTTTCTCTCCATGTGACTCTCTTCAGGCACACACTACATCATTGATCACATTCCTCTGTGGCTCCATAATCTCCTTGGTCAGAAAATTTAAGGCACAACTGAGTTACATGATGTTACAGCACATGTTCTCCTATGTCCCGAGTACTCACTGACTGAAAGTCTAGGGCCAAAATGTTGACTGTCCTTACAGTCCTTCTTTTTCTCTAATTCTTGGTCTGCAAACTTAGGTTGTTAACCCTCCAGAAGAGAAACTTATTATTGCCCTACAATATATGCAGGTGGTTTTAACTTCACTATCTGTCTGAATATCAAACATCTTAGGCATAAGATGGAACATCTTTAAAAAAAAAAAAAAACATTTACTTGAGATACAGTCTGGCCATAATTGGTGTGTCATGACAAGCAGTACGTATTTAGAAGACCAGAATGACAGGCATTCCGAGCATGACCCCACTATTACACATTGCTATCTTCGGTGCAGTTGCTGAGTTCACATGTATCAGCATATATAGTTAGTCAGCGTGAAAATCCCACCAAATAACTGCTAGTTTCAACAACCTGCTGATAGTTCTCAGGATCATTACCTTACTCAGCTTGTATGTATAAATGTATGACTTTGCCCCTGTCATGTTTCCTAGCTTTTCTCCTTGCCCTCTTTTCATTGTCTAATCCTCAAGTTCTCGCTTTCCATTTAATTGTGTTATACCTTTCTATTTGTATTTCTTCTTTTGAGTTCTTATATTGGGGAGACTATACGATATTTACACATGTGGGTCTGGTTTATTTCACTTACGAGTGTATCTCCAAGTGACATCCACTTAATATGAAGCCTTTGAGTTTATCATTGTTTATAGCTGAGTAATACTTCACTGTATAAAAATACCACGTCTTTTTCATCCATTTTTCAGGTGATGGGCATCTTCGTTGTTTCCAAGATTTGGCTATCACAAATTGTGCTGCTATAGACATAGGTGCACATATATCACTATGATATGATGTTTTTAGTTCCTCTGGAAAATTCCCAGTAGGGGGATAGCTGGTTTGAGTGGGATTTCCAGTCCTAGTTTTTTAAGGAGTCTCCACATTGATTTCCATAGTGGTTGCACCAGTCTACATTCCCACTGACAGTGGAGAAGGGTTCCTTTCTCCCCACAGCTTCTCCAACATTTGTTGTTAGTTGATTTGTTTATGATAGCCATTCTTTCTGGGGTGAGATGGTATCTCAGTGTTGCTTTAATTTGCATTTCACCAAAAAAATTTGCATTTCGTGGATGGCTAGTGATGTGGAGTATTTTTTCATATATTTATTCACTTCTTTAATTCCATCCTCTGAGAAGTGTGTGTTCATCTCGGATGCCCATTTCTGAATTGGGCCTTTAAATTTTGGGGCACTAATATTTTTTAGTTCTTTATATATTCTACAGAGCAGACCTTTGTCTGAGTAGTTATTTGTCAAGATTTTTTCCAAATTTGTGGGTTGTCTAAAGTTTAGAAGAGGTTTATTTTGTTTTTGTTTTTTTCTGTCTCAGGATACTATCAGGGTAGGTATGGTAAGGCTTGAGGATCTGGGGATCGAACTACAGCATCCTGATTGCTTTGTTTAAGCAGTCACTTAAACAACTGAGCTAATGGGCAGGTCCCCCCTATGTTATTGGTTTATTTAAGTTTTTTATATCTTCTTGAATCAGCTTCAGTAATTCATATCTATGTAGGAATCTGTCCATTTCATCTGTGTTATCCATCTCATTAGAATACAAGTTTTTCACGTATTTGTAGGTCATCTTCTGGATTTCTTCAGGGTGTGTTGATTTTACCCTTTTCATTAGTAATGGCATGTATTTGAGCCTTTTCTTTCTGTTTTTGGATCAAGTTGGCTAAGCGTTTGTCAAATTCATTTAATCTCTCAAGTACCAGCTCTTCAATTAATTGACTCTTTGCATTGTTTTCTTAGTCCTCAACACATTAATCTCTGGTCTGGTCTTTATTTTTCCCACTCTCATATGCATATTTGGTTTTGCCTGCTCTTCTTGTCTGAGAAGTTTGAGATTCACCATTATGTTGTTTATTTGTGCTTGTTCTGTTTTCCTGATATGAATATTCACTGCTATAAAATTCTCTTTTAGGACTGCTTGCATTAGGACTGCTTCCACAAGTATGTTGTATTGCCATTATCATTCAATTGTAGAAACTGTAATTTCTTCTTTAATTTCATCTGTGACTCGCTCATCATTCAAGAGCATGCTATTTAATTTCCATATGTTTATGAAGATCTTGTATTTCTTTTGTCGTTGATTTTTAATTTCATGGCACTATGGTCTGATAACATACATGAGATAATTTCAGTTACTTTCCATTTACATAAGCATGTTCTGTGAGCTATTATGTGGTCTATTATGTATAGCATCCCATGTGCGGTTGAGAGGAATGTGTATTCTGATGTTGTGAGGTAGAACACTGTGCAGACATCTACTAAGTCCCTTTGTTGAAAGGTTTGGTTTAGTTATAATATTTTGTTGTTTTTTTGTGTCTAGTTGATCTGACATTTTTGTGACAGTGGGGCATTAGTGCTGATTTGATTTATCATGTCCATTAATATTTATTTTATGTAGTTGGGTGCAGTATTTGTTGAATATATGTTTACTCATGTTATCCCTTTCCCTTATATTTTTTCCCTTTACAAGGATGTAGTGACCTTCTTTGTCTGTTTTGATCATTCTTGGCTTGAACTTCACTTTGTCTGCAAGTAGAATAGTACTTCTGCTTTTTATTAGGTTCCAATCACATGGAGTATTGTTTTCCGTCCTTTGACTTTCATTGTGTGAATTTGTTTTTAAATTAAATGTGTTTATTGTATGCAGCATATTTTTGGATCTTTTTTCTTGATCCATTCTTCCAGTTTGTGTCTTTTGATTGGTAAATTGAGAACATTAACATTGATGGTTATAACTGATATGTATGGACTTATCCTTGCCAGGTTATTTTCCTATTGCTGGCTCCCTCCTTTCATTTCCCTCTATCTGTTTAATTGTTTGCCTTGCCTGGTGGAGTCCTATTGAGGTTCATGGAGCTGTAGTCTTTATTTTTTCTTTCTAGAATATCCTTCAAAACGTTTTGGTATACAAGTTTGCTAGTCATAAATTTCCTGACATGTTCTTTGTCATGGAAGTATCTCATTTCTCTGTCAGTTTTGAAAGATCATTTTGCAGGATATATTGATCTGGGTTGAGGGTTGTTTTCCTTTAGCACTTGAAATGCTTCACTCCAAGCTCTTTTTTGACTTGAGGGTTTGTGCTATATCCTGATGGACTTTCCTTTATAGTCCTTTGTTTCTTTTCCAGAACACATCTTTTAAGATTCTGTTCTTGTGTCAAATTTCTGAAATTTTGATTGTGATATGCCTGGCTGTGCATTTTTCTGATCATGGCTAGTTGAAGTTTTATATGCCTCACTTAAGTGTATGTCAGATTCTTTTTCCCTATCAAGATAGTTTCCTGCCATGACATCTGTGAACAGTTGTTTATATCATTTGTGCTATCTCTTGCTTTTTCATTGAGTCCAATCAATCTTGATTTATTCTTCTTTGTCCCATCTAACAGCTGCTGGATTGATCTTTCGTGGTCCATTGCTATTTTTAAGAAATCTTTTTTTTCATGTTCATTAACTTGTCTTCGATATCTGAGATCCTGTCCTCAAATTGGCTTAATCTGCTGTTGATACTTTCAGTGGAACTTTTGTTCTCCTGGATAGCTGTCTGAATCTGCCTTACAGATTTGAATTCTTTCTATGCTGAGCATTCATGGCTTCCATAATTTTATTAAGTTCCTCTATTTTTTTTTTTTTGTCCCTATCTGTTCTAGGGTCACTAAGCATGCTTTATGGACATCATCTCTGAAGTATCTGAGGTATTATTTCAGACTTGATTTTTTTTCTAGAGTCTCATTCAATTGCTTTGTTGTTACCACTTCAGAAAGAGTAGGTTGGTGGCTTTCAGACTGTCCCATCTCATTACTTCGTGAGTTTGCCTTTGGTGAACTGAATGTTTAGGGTTACATCTTGTTGAAGTTTCTTCTCACTTTCTTTTCTTTTTTCTTAGTTTAACTTCTGCGATAATGCTTGTAAATTGTCTATGGTGAGTTGGTTTATTGCTACTATTTAGAACCCTTAGAAAATGACTACTTCTCCAAAGTATCTTCCAGGTGTAACTGATTTTTAGATTTTGAATCTTTTGCAAGATCCTTCCCCTTCAATTCTTTGAGGATGAGAAGTTTCTGCCTAAATATTTGGCTTAGTCCCTGGTTCTTTGGCACTCTGCCACAGTATTTTATATGATCCTTAGTCAATATCAGTCTTGGAATACCAGGAAGCTGTTTAGAATAATTATGTCACATTTGGCTAAATAGTAGCATGATTCACAGCCTAGAAAATGACAAACTGATGTAACCATTAATTTGCCACCATTAAGCATATAAATTAGATTCATGGTTATATAACAAAATCTAAAAAAGACGAGGAAATTATATGCAATATATGTCTTTAATATGTCAATTTTGCCCTCAGGGATTAAAATTTAAAAGGGGATAGGGGAAAAATAGAAAAGTAGAAGAGATTAGAAGTAAGGCTGGAGGACAAAGGGGAATCTTGTTAAGTTTGGGAAACTGATGCAGAAGACTAGAGGGAAAGAGAGAAGAAAGACAAAAAGAATAGAACCACATCCATAAAGAAGCTAAACACTATGTTCACACAGATACAAGAGCCAACAATGAAGGAGAAATAAAACAAAAACAAGGGGAAAAAATGAGAAAGAGAGAAAGTTCACTTCCAGGTTTCTCTCTGCTGTCCCTGGTAGACAGTATGTGGAGACAGAGTTCCAATCCATGTTGATTTAACCAAGCCTGACAGCAGTAACTTTTTTTGTGGCATAGTAAATAGTCTCAGAGAGCAAGCACCTTCTGGCCAAGACCAGACTCATTCGGCCTGCAACCATCAACACAATTTCTGTGGACCTGAGCCCAGCTATGAGTAGCTGGATAAAGCCAGTGGCTGCTCTGAGTTCTGAACTAAGCTGGTCCCTTTCCAAGATGGCTCCTGGATAATTGTAGGATGACTGAGCCCTCAGCACTCACCACCAGCTAGGGCAGTCCTTCACATCTACTGGTCCTCTGCACTGCAGCATCTCTCCATGGAGGCCTCTGGGATCACCAGCAGACACTATGCATCTTCGGTTTCGACTCAGTCCTGTTGTGCAGTGAGTTCTGGCTCAGGGAGAAGGCACAGCCAGCTATTTATAGCTTCTACATTGAACTTTCTACCTTTACTCTCTCCATAAGCTTCAATTCATGCTTCAGATCCTTCCTGGGCCCAGGGAATTCACTTCTCTCCTTCTTGTCTTCTTCACACTGCTATATTCCAGTGTCTGGATGGCAACCTCAGCGAGGCTGCTGCTTACCACTCTGCCATCTTGGTGTCTTAATTTAACTTTCAATTCCTAACTGTGCATGGAATCACAAAGAATTATAACTGATTTTTTAAAAAATTAATCAATTAAGGACTGGCCAAA
The DNA here is from genome assembly GCF_000260255.1 of Octodon degus. Taxonomy (NCBI): domain Eukaryota; kingdom Metazoa; phylum Chordata; class Mammalia; order Rodentia; family Octodontidae; genus Octodon; species Octodon degus. The sequence goes on along the minus strand of NW_004524577.1, from coordinate 26,364,462 downwards.
CAGCTCAGTGGATTGAAGTGCCTGCTTGAATCCACTGACAATCCACTGACACAGGGACCAGAGTTTGATCCTTGCCCTACCATGCTGGCCCCACCTCCAGGGTGCACTGAGAGGGCAACTGAGACTGAGTGTGGTGGTGCTTGCCTGTAACTCCAGTGCTTGGGAGGCTGAAAACAGGAAGATCACTACAAATCCAAACTGTGTAGTGAGACCCTATAGACCCTGTATTAAATACATAAGAAGATTAATCAATTAACTAGTTAATTAATTAATTAATAATTGAAGTCCTGGGGATTAAACTCAGGGCTTTGCATTGAGCTATGTTCCCAGTCTTTTTCATTTTTTTTTTTTAAATTTTGAGACAGGGTCTTGCTGGCATCAAACCTGTGACCTTACCCAAGCCCCTTGAGTAGCTAGGATTATAGGACTGTGATATTGCACTTGACTACAGTTGGTTTTTATATACTGGCTTTGTATTCTTTAAACTTGTTACAGTCACTTTTTGTAGAAGTAGCTTTTCCTTAAATTCTTTATTGACTATTTTACTTCTTCACAATACATATGCCTTTTATTTCTTTCTACTCCATATTGCAGTCTTTATTTTTCCTTTCCAAATGGTCTGTCTTTGATTTCTCTTCTTGCTCTTTTGGCATAAGTTGGAGTATAAGGTAGCAGAGCTTTGGAGGATACAATCACAGCCCCACTCTTTTGTGGATTTACTTTTATTGACTTGGATTTAGGGCATAGGATGGGAAATGTCACCTTGGGACACACCCTATTCCTGCCCCCCAGGAATGTACATTCTAATCTTCCTGGATATCCTTTGAAGCTTTTTCTTCTTTTGCCTGGCATTGCCCTTGCTGGTAGCAGCCTCCTCAGGCTCACTGCTGACTGGCTGTTACTTGGAAGAAAATTTTCTCTTTTTCTTGGGGAAACATCTGGCTGCCCCTTCTGGTTCACTAGCTGTTTTTTCCTTGGGTAAAGTCTTTTTCTTCTAGGGTGTACTGGGGATTTTTGTACCAGTTCCTTCTGAGGTCATCCTGTCAGTGATCTGAGGACCTCCCACTAGGCATTATTTTTTGAAAGTCCATGACCCCCCATTACCATAGAGGATCAAGCTCTTAACACGTGAGTCCTTGGGGGATCAATAATATGCAAACCTCAGCACCTGCCTTCTGGAATCTATACTTTATAGGGTATGGCAGATGTGATAAGTATCAGATTAGAGAAGATCATGACTTCTAACTTACTAGCAGATCCTCTCTATCTCTGGCCTTGGTGAAGCAAGCTACCATGTGCGGGAGCCCCATGTGAAAGGACTGGAAGTAAGTAGCCTGTGGCTGACAGCCAGTGAGTACCCACAACCCCTAGCCACTCTCAAGCAACTGTATCCAGTGAGGGAGCTGAGAAGTGAGTTTTTTCCCAGTTGAACATTCAGATGAGGCCACAGCATTGGGAACAACTTGGTTCAGTCTTAGGACCCAGTGGATTCAGACCATGCCTGGATCTCTAAAGCACAAAAATTGCAAACCAATAAATGTGCTGTCCTTTTACATTTTCAGAGTTACTTGTCACTCAGTGAAAGATAAGAAAACAGTCTGAAAATCATTGTTTTATCATAATGTTTGTTTTGGCATGTAATTTTAAGGCAAGAGGCTAAACTGAATCTTTGTGACTCTATCTTGGTCAGGAAGAAGACCTGATTCACTCTACTTAGTATTTCCAGAGGCGGGACCAAGACATAAATAGTTTATAAAATGTTTTTGGTGATTCAAATATACAGCCAACCATGAAAGTCTTTGTTTTAGATGAGTGATTAATAACCTTTAATGTACACATGAATCATCTGGGAATCCTGTTAAAGTCAAGACTCTGATTCTACAAGTCTTGAATAGCACATTGCATTCTGCATTTACAGTGAGCTCCCAGTTCATGCTGAAGCTGCTGGCTTATGGACCACACTTTGAATAGTAAGGACTTAGATTATTGGGTGCCTTCTGTCTATTCCATCTGTTGAGAAACTAGGAACAAGTTGCTTAACATCGGCAACAAGGAAATTTGAGTAGCTTTGTTCTTTCTTTAGAGAACACCACTTTCCATTAATTGATCTGTCATTTATTAATTAATCTAAAGATATTTCTATAAGTCCTTGTTTAGCAGTTTGTCTGATAGATGAACGAGACACAGCCTCCTTCTCTAGATTTAATGGGTGAGGCAGACAGGTGAGGAAGTATGTAGTAGTGCAGGCTGATATGTACAACACTAGTAGCACAAATTAATTCTAATCTAATCACAACTTCATTTATAGAATGTAGTGGTCAGGAAGTCTCTTAGGAAAGGTGAGGGCTGAATTAAATTTTGAGAAATGAATGACCTTATTGTGCAAGTTTGAGAGCAGAGTTCTAAGAGAGTAAGTATGGGGCCTTCCACCTCTATTTCCTTTCTCTGGGGCAGAGGCCTACTAGTCATGTCTAGGCTGGATGTTGATGCCTCTGGCCCATGCTGTCATTCATTGTCCAGCAGACCAGATTGTGGTAGCTTTCTCTAGCATCTCAGAACCACGATATAGTTATCTAGATGATCCCTCCCGTTGCCTTCACTGTCTTTACCCTCAGTGTTGAAGTGAACAAATTTAAGAGATATATTTTCATTTTTAAACTTGTTCATTTTATTAAAGAAGTTTTAATTCTCAAAAATTACCATCTTTTGTTTTTATCTGTGTTCATTCCTCTAAAGTGTCAAGTCAGGGAGTGAACAGATCAAGAGGGGCATATCACATTTATTTTATATCTACCAGCCTTCCTGACTTTTCCTTCCAGGAGAATTGTATGTTGTGAAATCCCTTTCAACACCCTTCCAAATTTTTCAGATTAGCTAATAATGAAAATAACAGATGGATTTAACAATATACAAAAAAAGTAAAAAGTTTAAAGTGTTCTTGGTTGGGATCATAGATAAGAGATAGTCTGAATCCTTTGTAGAACATCTGGTGCTATAAAGACTTGCGAACTCACAACAACCAGGAGTGTTTCCCCTTAATGTGGAAAAATCAGTCTCTTCTGAGCCTCCCAGAGTTTCTTAATAAAGATGAGAGAAAGGAACAAGATTGGATCCTCCCTATAGCAAGAACATGATTCCTCTTTGTTACTATTATATAACTGAGCCTAAATACAGTTGTTTCCATGAGAAGGTCTGGTTAGAGTCAACTGATAAAGTGGTCCAGCGAAGTTCTCATACTTATTCACAAATTATGAGGGGATTGGAATCCCAGGGTTAAAAAGTTTAGCGGTGCAAGAGGTTTAGCATCCAGGTGTAGATTATTTTCTTCCAACTGTGAGCACACACAGATTTACCCTTCTAAATTCTTAGGAAAGGATCTAAGGAAATAATTGCTGTTTGATGTTCATGATCCTGATTGAGATATAAAGAGGGTAAATAGGGCCAATGTATCTGTGAGCTTTTACTATACAGCAAAACACCCCAAAATTTTGTGATATAAGACAGCAAATATCATTTTTCACTATTCTGTAAGTTTTATGACCATTAAAAAAATCAAGGCCAGCTTATATGAGGCCAGGTGATTTAAGTTGGTGTCACTCATGTGTCTGGATGATTTAGGCTACTACGGAGCCTCCACTGGGGAGTCTTTTACACTCAAAGCCTACTGGAAATGTTTCCAGAGAACAGCAAGAAATGAGAAATACCAATTTGCAATTGGTTTGCAAGCTTCTGTTTGCATCACTTCTGTTAATGACCCAAGTGCTGACAATGCCAAGCCGACTCTGAAGTGATGAAGAAATAGACTCCACCTCATGATGGGAAGAGCAGTTGTATCATTTTGGGAATGATACACAAAAAAGGAATCTCAAACTACAACGCAACCTGAGTGGTGAATCATCCCATAAAACAGTTATTCTCTGTCAGCTGAGTTAAGTACTATAAGGTGATCACTAATGGTAACGTTCAGGATGAGTTACCCATCTCCTCCCACACCCCACTGGGTGGCTGCTCTTTTTAAGTCTTATGTTGTCTCTTATATTGCTCAGTCTCACTTTTGTCTTTTATTCCAAACATCCAGCATCTCTATGTCCTGCTCAGGTAGTTTCTTCCAGGTACAAAGCCATACTATAATTCATTCATGTAATAAACTCCTATAGATATGTTAATCCCTAGTTAGAGCATCACTAGTGTTGAATGTTTTTCATGACCGCTTCATTTGTGTCTAGTTGAGCTTTCGCACCTGTGTGCCCTGGTTACAGCATTTTTACCTGGATGGTTGTGGTGTGACATCACATCATCTTTTGTGGATCTTACCAGGCTATAAATCTCTAAGGCCGGGGAAGACATCTGGTCTTCATCTTTCTATTCCTGTTTCCTGACCCCATCCAGAGTCTGGCTCACAGTAGATGCCTGTAATTGTTGACTCAGTATAAAACACACAGATAAACAAGAGCTAAGTCATGCTACACTTATGTAGTGTATAGTCTGATTGATAAGAAAATATGTTCACCTGTGAAGCATCTATAGAACAATAGAAGTTATTTGCTATAAGAATCAAGAGAAGGGGAAAATATTTGCTGATTCATTTTATGGCACCTGACAGCCTTAATTTCTTTTTTTCCCTCCTCACTAGTTCTTTGTCTCCCTCCACCAAAGCTGGCCTGATCATAATCTTCCCAGAACAGACCTTTTGGGTTTTAATCTCAACAATGTGCTGACCTTGTACAAATTCCTGAATGTCCTCCAGGGGTTTCCCATGGTCTATAGAGTCAACTTCAAACTGCCCACCTTCACCCAGCACTGCTGGACATTTTACCCTACCCTGAACATTCCTTTTTATTTGGAACACAGTTGCTTTGCCCAGAGCAAAAGCTTCGGTTAACACCACAAAGCTTGTGTTTTGGGACCTCTCATTTGTGGGTGCCTTCTCCAAGGCTGGGACTCAGGAAGGATGAAGCAACCCCACAAGAAGGTTGAGTCCAGGAGCAGATTCATACCCTTCGGGAGTAGATCCGAAGCTATAAGTACCACCTCCCCATCTGCCCAGCATTCAATGCCAACCTGCCCCCAGCAATCTCCATAGGCAGCTGACCCTATCTTTGACTCTCAGAAGATCTGAACTTCAGGCTGCTGTGTCCTTTCTTGGATGCCCTGTAACTCAGACGTATTTTCCCACGCCCAGTGCAGGCCTCCTAGAGCTTCCTTGGGACCCGAAGCTCTGTTGAAGAGGAGATAAAGGTGGTAACAAAGTAATCAAAAGAAACTTCTAAAACCACCTAGAACGAAACCATTTTTTAAAAGACCCATCCAGACATAGTAGTGCAAGCCTTTAATTCCAGCACTCTGGGAGGCTGAGGCCAAAAGATCCCAAATTGAGGTCCACACTGGGCAACTTAGTGGCTTAGACCCTATGTTGAAATAAAATATCAAAATGGGCTGGGAATGGAACTTAGTACACAGACCCTGGGTTAAATCTCCCAACATGTATTTTTCCTTACTAGTGCCAAGAGAAGGACCAAACTTTCATCCCAATCTCTCTACAAAAATAGTACTATAGGACCAGGGAGAAGGCTCAGTGGAATAAGCGCTTCCCTGACAAGCGCAAGGGCCTGAGTTCGATCCCCAGTTCCGCCAAAAAAATAAATAAATAACAAATAATTTTTAAAAATAGTGCTATAAAGACCAGGAGGCTAAAAACATGGAAGGTGCAGTTCAAGCAGTTAGCTCACTAGTTATAGTAAGTCATAGTAATAAAACAGTATTATTAACAGGTGCCTTTGTAAAGTTTGTGCCACTGCTATTTACCAACTTTTGAAAATTGGTAATTTTACTTAATTTTTACCATTTGTATTGTTATTCTTTTAAATAAGGGACCCTGAGGGAGCAGCATAGCCACCGCTCTCGAGAGAGTGGCAGGCATGATGTCCTGCCACATTCTACTCGACCTTTCCTTTAATCCCTTCCATGACCTGGTAAGGCCAATGCTGTTGGATACATTACAAACACAGAAACTGAGGCTTAAAGGGCTTATGCAACTTGCCCAAATTCATAGAAAAAAAGGGGTTCTAGGATGTTTTGGACCCTTGAATCCAACCTATATGTTGTTGTATTACCCTAAAACTATTTTTGAGTCTATTTTAGGACATTAGTAGTCAAAAAGTGCCTCAAATGATGATTAATGCTTAAAGACATCACAATTTGTATGAAAGAAGATTTTTTTAAGTGTATTTAGTCGAGGGTCTGCAGGGTCTTACTACACACATCAGTCTCATAACGATCCTCCTGTTTTCAGCCTCCCAAACCCTGGGATTACAGGCTCGCGCCACCATGTCCAGTCATGCCCCAGGTGTGGGGCTGGCCCAGCACGCGGGGATCGAACCCTTGTTGCTGCACCTGCCTAAACAGGCACTTTAGTCCCCTAGCTATCTGGCCAGCTCAAAAGAAGCTCAATTTCCCTCATGACTTCCACTTGTAATGAGCCAAATTCTATTGTCTTTTGCACACACACTGGGGCTTTAGTGGAGGATTTTGCAGAGCATCACTTTGTGGAAATTCACGGTGTCCTGGTGTACCCTGGGGAGCAATGGTGGTGGGAATGAGGAAAACATAGCCAAGAGACAAGAGCTGAGTTGGGGTCGAGGTCCGTTTGCCTGATCAGCAAAAGACCCAGACAACAACAGTAGGGGTGTTTACTTATGCCTTTGCAAGCTTAGTATCAGGAGATACATGGTTGCTTAGTGGCTAATAGCCAAAATCGTCCAGGCAGGAGATGTCTTTCTTAAGACTGAGGTAGCTTGGCTGCTTTAGGCACTAAGTCCTGGTCTTGCCCTCCCACATAGGATCCATTTTCAGCTTCAGCTGCTCCCAGCACCACTTTGCCTGCAATTGGAATCTCTGTAGAGCTGGGTTTCTGCAGGAAGGCGCATTTGCCTGGAGTTCTCTGTAGTTGGCTCTGGGGATGCAGAGAGGCCACTGTCTCCCCCAAGTATGAGTGTGCCCTGCTATCCTCCAGCCAAACTGCTTTCCCATATCTGCATCATTCCTCCAAGTCTGGGGCTCACCGCACTGGCCAAGGCCAAGGATGAGTGAGGCAGTGAGTCACAAGTACAATCATCACTGTTTTCTTGACATTTTACAAGACAACCCACAGATGCTTACATGTTTCCCTTCTTTTAATTAGTCCTTATGTAAGAGATCACAGCAGGGGGGATGAATCACTTGGAAATGATGAAGAATGGCCTCAGGTAAAGAAAGGTATATGTCAAGGGTGTGGTTTTTCTCAAACCTAAAATATTTGCTTTCTGTTCCTTTAGCAGGGTTATAATTATGGAGTGTTAAACTCTTGGAAGTGTCATGCTTACTCAGCACTCCACTTGACAGTTCTTTAAAATAAAGTAACAGCTGTATTGAGATGTAATTTACATATTCACAGGGTTCTGCTATCAGCACTACTACCTAATTAAAGAACATTTTAATACCCCAGTTAGAAGCTCTGTGCCCATCAGTTCTCATTGTCCGTTCCTCTCCTTGTGCAGACTCCAGAAACCACTAATCACTTTTTATTTCCATGGATTTGTCTATTCTGGACTTTCCATCTAAATGAAATGATGCAAAATGCGGTCTTTCATGACTGGATTCTTTCATTAGCATAACATTTTCAAGGATTCCCTCATGTTGTAGTATGTACCAGTACCAAATCCCTTTTTATTGCCAAATAGTATTCCACTGTATGGATGTACCACATTTAGCTCATCCATTCATCAGTTAATAGATATCTGAGTTGCTTTCACTTTTTGGATGTTATAAATAATGCTGCAGTGAACACCTCTGTACAGGGTTTTGTGTTTCCAGCTCTTGTGGTACATAGTAAGGGTGAAATTATTGGGTCATATGTAAATTCTCTTTAGTTGTTTGAGGGATTATAAAACTATTTTCTAAAGTGTCAACACCATTCTCTTTCCTACAGTCCATTGTAGTTCCAATTTCTGCACAGGCCCACAGACATTTTTTGTTTTATTTTGATTATATCTGTTTAGTGAACATTAAGTAATATCTCATCATTGTTTTCAACTTTTGTCTTGTACTATGAGCTGGACATTTGTGTCTCTCCAGCTCCTACCACGTGAGGAAATTAGGAGTGGAGCCCTCACCAGAACATGATCTCAGACCTCCCCGCTTCCAGCACTGTGAGAGGTATAGGTTTAGGCCACCTAGACAGTGGTCTTGTTATTAGAGCCTAGAGACATCGTGATTCAATAGATGTAACATAAAATTTAACATTTAACCATTTCAGTGTGCAACTTGTTAGCCTTAAGTCCATTCTCAATTTATATGTGTTCCAGGAATTGAACTTAGGACCTTGCACTTGACAAGCAGGCTCTGGGCCTCTGAGCTATCTCCCTAACCCCCTTTTACAATGTTGTTCACCACTATTTACTTTCAGAACTCCCGTGTCTCAAATGGGAATTCCTTGCCCACTAGACAACGACTCTTCATCTTTCCCATTTTGATTTTAATTTGTGTTTAGGAAATGCTAATGATACTAAGGAGTCTTCAGTGATTAGTGATCACTTTAATGTCTTATTTGAAGAAATGTCTAAACAAGTACTTTGACCATTTTAAAATTGGGTCCTTTTACTGTTACTTCTACAAACTTTTTATATCTGAATATATATCTGATGTTTTCTCTGATTCCAAGGGTTTACTTTCTTGGGGAAGAAAGCAAAATGTTTTTTCATTTGGGTGCAGTTCCATTTTACTTCTTTTTTTCTCTTTTGCTCCTTGTGCTTTTGGTGTCATGTCTGAGACATCATTGCCTAATCTAAGATCACAATGACTTTCCTCCTTATTTTGTCTGGGTTTTATAATTTTAGTACTTCCATTTATGTCTGTGCTCCATTTTGAGTTTTTTCCCATATGGTATGATGTAAGGGTACAATTTAATTCTTGTACGTGACTATCTAGCTGTCCCAGTATTATGTGTTGAAAGACTATTCCCTTCTATTGCATTGTCTAATACTGTTATAAAAATGCTGATCATAAAGAGACTTCCACACGTATTCTATTGAATTATATATCTACCCTTATGTTAACACCATACTTTCTTGAATACTGCAGCTTTGTCATAAGCTTTAACTTGGGGAACCAGGAGTACTCCAGCTTTATTTTAATAGGCTGATCTGGCTTTATTTAGAGTCTTTGTATTTTCATATGAAAGTAATGATCAGCTTGTTATTTTCTACAAAAATGGTAGTGATTTTGATAGGGATTACATTAAATTTATAGATCAGTCTGATTAGTATTGCCATCTTAATGATCCTATAACTTCAGATTTATAAAGATAGGATATTTTTTATCTATTCAGGCTTTATTTAATTTCTGTCAACATTATTTTAAAATTTTCTGTGTGTATGTCTTATACTTATTTTGTTAAATCCATTTTTTAACCATTTTATTCTTTCGATGTTAATATAATTGTACTTGTTTTCCTAATTATACTTTTGGATTATTTATTGATAATATTTAGAAATGCAATTAATTTTTGAATATTGATCTTATATCTTGATACTTTACTGAGCAAAAAAAAAATTTTTTAGTTCTAGTTGTGTTTTTTAATGGATTTTAGAGGATTTACTAAATATAAGATTATACAATCTTCCAACCAAGATAGTTTTTTTTCCTTTCTGATTTGAACACCATTTTTTAATTCATGCATGCCTAACTATACTGGTTTAATGAGTCTTTTAAATTTAACATAAGAAGAGTCAAGAGAATTTGAAATTTTTTTTTGTCAGAGAAGAAAAGGGCAAGAAAGCTAAAAATATCTAAGTACCTAGCATCTTACAAATAAATCTATTTTCTGCTCTTCTTCCCTTCTCCTTTCCTGCTTAAGCCATCTCTCTTTCCCGGTTCTCCCATTTGGAAAGGAATGTACACTCAAGGAGGTGTACCTTCGTTTTTTAAAATATGTCCTTAAACAGTACCAGTGTCCTGACAACCAGCAGTGATTCAGTTGTCTTTCACCTTAAATCTTCTGATTTATCCAAAACCATCATACTAGATACAAAGTGCAGGAAAACAAAATTTAAACAACAGAAACCAGTGAATTTGGATTGCTTCATATATATATATATATATATATATATATATAATATATCAGATTATAGCTGTCGGGTTTTTTTTTCACCCTCTTTATCTTTGCTTGTCATAGGATAATTTAAAAAAATACTCTCACATCAGTGTGGGGGAAAATATCCCAAGTTTGGAGGCTGTTCATTATCCAGTCTTTCCTATACACATATTGTTTAGCCTCTTTATTACCTGGCCAATGAAGAAAATTTACTGTCAACATAAATCTAATTTTAATTTTCTCCCAATGAGAACTGAAAAATACGTCTCATTATTAGGATGCTATAGACTACAATGGGAGAATACTCCATTCCTACTAATAACTTTGACGAGCCTGAAATCATGAGTTATTTTTGGTATTACTGTATTGTGCTTTGCGCTGGCAGGACTGTTTTTACAGCGGAGCAGCTGTGAAATAACGGAAAGAACAGTGCGCTGTGGACATAGTCCTGGGTTCAGGTTGTTCTTGGGCGGTGAGCTTGGTGTGCGGCCTTAGCCAACGTATCTCTTGAGCTCTGAAGGGTTGAACTAAAGAATGTCTGCAAGGTTTGATATCCTAGTATTCTGTGAATGAGAAGTGCTGCGGGCACGCCAACTATCACGCCAGTGCAAGAAGTCCTTAACTCTCAGGAAATGCACTGCCGGAGCCAGATAATCACGGCTACCCATGCAGCAGAGTGTCTTGAAGGAAGAGATATATTTTAACTTTAAATTTCTATCAGCCAGCTCATGCAGTCTATCTTTACAAAGACCTCAGAGGAACAGGGAGGGTCACATGACACATGCGATATCAGAGCATGTATTCTAGGTGAGGAGTAGTTTTTTCAGATAATGTTAAAGAAATATACAACTCATTTAAGTAAAAGCCAGTAGAAATTCAGAATCTCCTGAGGATTACAAATATGTGGCCTGGGGAATTTGTTTTTTTGTTTGGTTTTGTTGTGGTTTTGCAATACAGGGATGAAACTGAAGGCCTCACAAGGGCTGGACAGATTCTCTCTTCTGAGCTACATGCCCAGCCTTGGAATTTGCTTTTTTGGTGTTTCTCATTCCTTAGCCTACTGGCAATCCACAGTAGGATCTGATAGGTCAGGAAAGGACCAGGACCAGGACCAGGACCATAGTCATGGGCTAAGAACTATTGCTTATTGGCTATCCTTGTTTGCCCAGGCTGGAGTCTGTTTGCACTTATTATCTCAGAATAATTGTTTTGAGACAGAATATAAATTGCCTAGATTGGTCTCAAACTTGTCATCCTCCTGTCTCAGTCTCCCACAGTGCTGGGATTATAGGTGTGTGCCACCACTGTCAGCTAGCACAATTAATTATTAGTAGGGCACTTTTTCCCTACGGAATCTTCTGCTTTACACAGTAACTTACACCATTATCATGTGAAAACATGACTTCCAGGTCCATTTACCTAAGAGGTTTTTTTTTTAAATAGTAAAATGGTTTAAAATGCTGTTCAATTAAATCCTTTCACTTGCTTGAGCTTCTTGCCTTAATAACAGCATCAGCTTTCGCTTACTCTGTACCCATTTGCAGTGTGCAAGGATTTATATATAAAAATCTTATAGCAGGATATATAAAATAGTTAGGATAGATATGCAGCTACTTTCTCTTACTTCAATGAGAAGAAAGAATTGTACGAATAGTGTTTAGACAAGATATCATGTCTACAGCTTGTACTATGAATAACTACTATGAAGACAGCAATAGGCAATGTATTAATTATTGTAACTGTCCTACTAACCTGTTTTGAAACTGTCTTGATGGCATTTCTTTCTCAATAAAATTGATATTAAAAATATAAAAAAAAATCTTACAGCAGGACAAGTATCTTCAGTCCCCTTCATAGATGAAACTTAAGCACTATAAACAGAAATACAGCAGAGCCAGAATTTGAACCTACATTTGTTGGGATCACAAGCCTTTTGTCTTTATGCTTCTCAGTCTTATCAAACAAACAAAACAATGTTTCTAACCCTCAAGAAAGGCAAATTGTCTGGCTTACATCTTAGTTTGAGAATGCTTAGGGTAAAACTGAGGGAGCACTTCGAATCCTGGCATCAACACAGGATAGTCTGCATGCTTCAGGTTTCTCTTCAGGAAAATGGGGTAATAGTTCCACTTCAAAGGATGCTGGGAGGATCAAGAGATAATAGGCATAAAGTACCCGGATATACCACAGTCTTCCAGGGTCGTGTCACAGAAACCGTCACCACTGTCCTCACCATCACACCACCGTCCCTTGCACTGGGAAGTCACGCATGCATCTCACCAACAAGACGCCTGCTCTCTGCCACCCTCGCTTTTCCTGAGGGCCACACCTTTCCCTACCTGCCAGCTTCTACTTACCTGGCCATCTGCTCCTGGTTATTAATTCCTCATTACCATTTTTCCACTTTATAATTTCAAGGTGCACAGAATACGTAAAAACTTGATGTTTTTGCTGTGGAAACATATGGTTGGCTTTTTTTTTTTTTTTCCTTCTACCAACTCAAGTATATAAGGTTTGAAAGACTTGAAGTGTTCTGTGGTAATGCTTGAAGCAGTGGAATTTGAAAAGGAGCGGCAGCTACTAAGGGAGCTGTGACTGCTTCTCAATTCTGCAGTAACTCACTGACCCAGGCCCCATGGTGGCCTCTCTACCTCTGCAATGGGAAGAGCAACAAATAGTTTGAAGATTCTTATGTGAAAGAGGAAGAATTAGTAGCTAAATACTGACTTGAGTGAATGGTTAAAACCCCTGAAATGTTGAGAATTATGTAGAAAAGAATAAGCTGCTCCTTGTTACATATATTTCTGCATGTGTTGTTTCCATTGTGTGTGTATACACAGGCTCACATGGAAGCACTAGTTTGCAATCTGCTTTTTTCCACCTAAAAGTACTATAAACATCTTTTTAGTCCAGCAGTAGTTGGTCATTTCCTAATAGTGTTGGCAGAAGAATTAATTTTCTGAAGTACCTTCCATAAAAATTTTAAAAATTAAAGGTTTTGAAGTTGAACCAGGAATCTGAGACCCAGAGCCCCACCCATATGGCCCCTTCAGGCTTGAGCTCTTCCCACTCTGCCCACCATGGCCCTGGATGTACCACCAAAGGAGCCTCGTGGTCCAAGGATCATGTGAATGTGTCAAAGTACAAGGGTAATCAAAATATATGATGAATACTTATTTTTTTTAAAGTTATTACAGTAAAAGACACACTGCCATTAATCCCCTTCAAAACATTCTCCCCCATTTTGAATACACTTATGCCATCATTCTTGACACTTTCTGAAGTAGTTCTGGAAATTTTTTTTTTGTCAATGTCTTTATAATATGTGTTAAACATGTGGTACAAGTTTCTGTCAAGTGCCATCCAGTGGAAAGGCAAGCTTGTAAAAATATCGTGGTGTGTCCTCGTTTTCCTTAGCCCACTAGATGTGGCACTGCTGGACCTTGAGCTTCTCCTAGAAGCTAAATAACCATGAAAGGTGAATGTTTTCAGTCAACTCAGTACACAGATGTGGCCATAACAACACAACTAAAAGACACTCATGAAAGACTACTTCCTTTCACAGAATTAGAAAAAACAATCCTAAAATTCATTTGGAACCAGAAGAGACCTAGAACAGCAAAGGCGATTCTTGGCAACAAAGGGAAGGTAGAGAGTGTCACAATCCTTGACTTGAAATTATACTTTAAAGCTACTGTGATAAAAACTGCACGGTACTGGCCAAAAACAGACCTGAAGATCAATGGAACTGATTAGAAGATGCAGAAACAACTCTAGACACACTCAGCCACCTTATCTTTAACAAAGGGGACAAATACTTTCACTGGAAGAAAGGTAGACTGTTTAATAAATGGTGCTGGAAAAATTAGCTCTGCATATGCCAAAGATCAAAATTAGACCCATATTTCTCACCATGCACCAAGCTGAACTCAAAATGGATCAAAGACCTAAATATTAAAACAGAAACTTTAAATATGCTGGAAAACAGAAAAGGCAAAACACTTGAAGATATTGACATAGGTAAAGACTTTATGAGTGAAAGCAACTTCCAGAACTGCTTCAGAAAGTGACAAGAAGGACAAATTAAGTGTGTTCAAAGGGTGGGGAGAATATGTCAAGGAGAATGAGCGTCAATGCATCCTTTACTGTAATAAAAGTTTATACATGCACCATGTTATCATACTTCATAAATATATAACCAATGTTATATATGACCAATGTATCCTCACTTAGGTTATTATGAAAGTTTTGGTGTTATAAATTGCACTGCAGTGAACCTCCTCCAAGGTAATTTTTAGGGTTTGTAGCTAAAATTTCCCCACAAATTCTCATGTGACTGCTTTATGTGGATTCATCCACTGATGGCTGTCTGAGCTGAATGTGCTCTTAGGAGAGGATCTCTTTGGAGCTGGGTCCCTGGCGGACCTGACCTGGAAGGATATCTTCTGTTCCCTGGCTCCTCCTTTCTCTCTCTGCTCTCTGGCGACCTTGGCTCAAGTACCTTTGCCTCCATCATCCCCTCTGCTGTCCTGTTTCTGCTTTGTACCCGGCTGACCATGAACTAAATCCTGAGCCAAAATAAATCTCTTCTTTAACTTGTGAGTGCTGTGTATTTTGTTCCACTGATGAGAAGTGACTGAGACATGAATCTTGGTTTTATGTTTGATGTTTATTTATTTATTATTTAGCACATGTTCTTAGAAGTGGAATTTCAGAGTCAAAGATATTGTGTATTTTAAGTGTATGCATATTTTTAAAAATCAAGATTGCAAAAAATGTCTCTTAGAAAATCAATTCAAATTAACCTGGTAAACCTAAATGTTTTATTACAAATTACATTTTACCCAAAAGTTTTGGTTGATGGAAAACCCAGAAAATTTATCATAAATACCAGCTCCCATTAAACAGAGTAAGAGACAAAGCTTTGCCACTCCACCCCTTCCTCCTCTCTCTTTTCTCTTTCCTCCTTGACCTGTCGCTTTTGTCCCCCAAACATTTGGCTCATAATGATTGCAGAGAACTTCAAGGCAAGGCACCAGGACCCACTCTTTGAAAAGGTCATGAAGGAAGCTGAGTGTGGTGGTATTATGGTTTGTGTCTAGTTGTCCCCTCAAAGCCTCATGTAAGCTGTGGAGCAGAGGCAGATGGAAGAGCAAGGAGCAGCTTGAGGGGCGGGCCAGAGGACCAGGGCAGGGCCAGAAGGGCGGGGCCAGGGAGACACGAACTATTAAACTGGCTAGCCTGTGATTTCTCAGAGATGTGGAGAGGGTCATCCTAGACAAGGCAGCACCCCAACTTCACCAGTGTCTTGAAATCTTCAGTAACTGTGAGCTAAATAAATCTTTCCTTCCCTCATTTTGAGTGTTGGATATTTGTCCCAGCAATGAGAGAAGAGTAACTAAGACAGGTGGCAAGTTGGGGAGGCTGAGGAAGGAAGATCACAAGTTCATACCTAGCCTGAGCAACTGAGTGACTTAGAGAGACCCTGTCTCAAGTGCTGGGTATGTGGCTGGCTCAATGTGAAAGCCCTGGGCCCAATACCCAGCACCAGAAGAAAAAAATAAGTTATCTAGAAGTCCCTCTGTGACAACCAGGGCTTATAAGGAAAAAGATTTAATACAAGACACATAATTTATAGGATTATTTTATGAAAATGAAAAACCATGTGGGAGATCTGTCT
Organism: Octodon degus; assembly: GCF_000260255.1. Taxonomy (NCBI): domain Eukaryota; kingdom Metazoa; phylum Chordata; class Mammalia; order Rodentia; family Octodontidae; genus Octodon; species Octodon degus. The sequence continues at coordinate 26,348,653 of NW_004524577.1, read as the reverse complement.
ACCCAAAGAATCCTGCTGAGGGCCTGGATCCCAAGGCCCCAAGGTCAGTGGTGGGAGCTAGGAAGTCTGGGCCACCAAGATTAAGGTTCTGCACCAGAGCCAGGAGGAGATGCTCAAGGTAAGGACCAGACTTCCCTGAAAAGAACCACAACCACCCTCAGGAACAATGAGGACTATTAGGACTGCTGAGTTCATATCAGAAAAACCACTGTGACACTCTTCTCCAGGAGAATCACCAGCACACTCCTTCCCCTCCAGTTCTCCTTTCCACACCCAGCACCTCCCTAACTCAGTTCAGAGGGTGTGACAAGGTGACTGTTCACCAGTCCACCACACCCTCCATGATGTCATTTCCAGCTGTCCTGCTCCACCCTCTGCTCTATCACCTGTCCTATAACCCAGTATCCTATGGTGTCGGTAAAGTCACAATGTGCAGCAGAATAGCTGTAGGTGATATAACAGTGAAATATCATTTTCCTCAAGTTAAGTAGGAATTTTTCCTTTTAAAGAAGAAATCAGCTTAATTTTCCCATGAGGCTAATGAGCGCTTTGCATAAAAGATCTTTTGAAGTCGGAGAGGTCTCCATAGGTCTGTCTATAGAGAGGAAAGAGGGAGTGTGGGAGTTTTGGGTGGATATCAATTCTTTATTTTTTATTTGATTCTTCCTGTTTTATTAGGCCTCTGGGGGCTCTAGAGCTAGCATTGTGATTGAATTTGAGGCCTTTTAAATGAAACTGAAAGTCTTGCCGTAGATAATTCCCTCATGTGTAAATCATCCTTCACGTGCCTTCATGCCCCAGGCTCCCAGAGACTTCCAACTCTAGCCCCAGTGCTGCACCTAGTCAGGGTTCAACAAATACCTCTTTCAAAAAGTATACTTCTACTATTGCCTAGTAATTTTATAAAATATTGGATTTCAATGTGGTATATATGTTTTTTGAGACAAGGTCTTGCTGTGTAGCCCAGTTTGGCCTCAAACTTACAGTGATCCTTCTGAGTGTTGGAATTATCAATGTGGCATTTTATTATGTGTACAATATTGATCATATACACTCTCCCTTATATGTCCTCTCTCCTTCCCCTTAATCCCTTCCTCTTACCTCGTGACACTTGCTCATCTACTTTCTTGTCATCTTTTTTAGATTCCACATATTAGGGAAAACATGTAATACTTACCTTTCTGAGTCTGCTTTATTTTGTTGGCCAGGTGATCGCTGCTTCCATCTACTTTTCTGCAAGTGGCATCATCTTGTTCTTATGGCTGAATAACTCTCTATCACATATATAATGTATGTTATATATAATATATACCGTAATACATGCTACATATGTATGTACATTACATACAGAGTGCACCAAAATGTATACACACTTCAAGAAAAACTTGTATAAATAGTTTAATACTAAATTTATTGTGATATCATGAGATTAATACAAGCTGCCTTTGGCCTCTACAATTATAAGAGGTGCTCAACGATGATCATTAGCTTCCAGACATTTATTAGTACAGTGAACTGCTGCTTGGGTAACCTTGGTCAGATTGCTGCACATTCATTTTTAATTTCTTCTTTAAAGGGCAGCAATATAGTGGTTATTTGCAAAATACCACATTCTCTAGGGTCCCCCATAAGAAGATAATACCACCTGTTGAAAAAACATCATGCCATTTTTCTTTTCCTGAAATGTGTATATATGTTTTTGGTTGTACAGTACTGTACATTTTCTTCTGTTGATGGACACCTAAGCTGGTTCCATACTTGACTGTTGTGAATTATGCCACAAGAATCATAGATATGATGGTATCCTTACAGCATGCTGAATTTAATTCTTTTGTGTTTATTCCAAAGAGAGGTATATAGCTGGGTTCAGTGGTAGTTCTAGTTTTAGTTTTTAAGGAACCTCCATATTGACTTTCATAGTAGCTGCATAATTTACATTCCAACTAGCAGTGTAGTGTCCCCACCCCCAATCCTCTCCTGCATTTATTCTTTTGTGTTCTTCATGTAGCCATTCTGACTGGGATGAGATAGAATTTCAATGTAGTTTTGATTTACATTTTCCTAATTACTAAAGATACTAGCTGTCTTTTTGAAAACCCAAAGCACATCCCATAGGCTTGATTCAACTTTCCTAAAGGTTCTCCATGACTGCCTACTGGTAGCACTTATGGAACTTTAGAAACAGATACCCCCACCCAGTCCCATATAGAGTATTGGCCATAGGTGGCCTGGAGAAGGGGCTGGGCATCAGAATGTCTCAAGAGCTCCCTCAGCTATTCAATGTGCCCCAGAATGGACAGCCATGGGCTTAAACCAGTACTTCTTTGATTTTGTGTTTTTGCTTATGAATTGGGTTGAATGTTAGGAGAAGTAAATAGGAAGATTGGAAGGTAAACAATTTCTCTAGTTTAAGAATGTCTGGTTTACTATCTTGTAATAAAACACAAAAGTTAGGCCAGGGTCATGGCTTTTTGTCATTAACTTACCTGGAGGGAAGTTAAGCACTGGGCCAAGCTACTTGGGCAGTGAGAAAAGGGACAGTAATGAAATTAAGATCAGTTTAGCCTAAGTAACACCTTCTTGTGGTGTCATTGCTAAATAGCCCCACAATGGTCAAGGACAGCCTTTCCAACAGCAGTTCTTGCTGCTTCCCACGAAGGCCACCCTTTTTTCATCCAGATCAAGCATTTAATGACTTCATTTGTCTGGAATCTCATTGTAGAACTCATTACTAAATCTATCAGGACCTGGAGGGTGTCAGGATGATTTAGCAGTCTTATAAATTTCTCCATATTCTCTAGTAATTCTCTTTGTATGTTAACTGCTTCAGGATGACAGAAAGATGTAACTTATCAAAATGACTGGAAATAACTTTGAAAACATCTCTTTTTTTTTTTTTAAAGAGGAGAAAAGAGCAGTGGAAAGAGTCTTTTAAATCTCCAAATTAATACCTAACCAAGTTAGCTCTAAACCTGTTCTCATTCAAGTCCTTGATTGCTTTATTAGGAGTAATTGCTTATCTCAGTTTAAGCAAATTGGTTGAGACAGGTTGCTCACTTTCATGCCTCATTCATATAAACTTTATATTAAGTATTTGAAACGCATTCTTAACTCTTGAATCTGTGCAGACTAGACAGGAACCTAGAGAAAGTAGAGATATGCTCTTTATTATCAATACATTACTTTTATTTAAAATATCATTTGCACCTATGTCAAATGGTCCTTTGGTACCTAATGATCTTGGCAAGAACAAATACAACCATGTGGATTTGGGATCATGAGAGAGTAGAGTCATTTATCTGTGGTGCTGTGGGAAAGATATTTTCTTTTTCAATTTTCTTCCTCTGTTTTCTTATTTCAATTACTGTTTGGGTTCATTATGACAACTCCCATCGTTATGATTTTTCCAGCTCACAAGCTGGAGAAAGATTAATGATAGAAGAAAACGCCGTCTTTTGGCATTAAAGCTATAGCTAGCTGTTATTATAATAGGCTAGAAATACATGAAACCCATTTATAAGATTTATGCTTGTGATGGTGAAAGTGGTACAAAGTATAAAATATTGAGATGTAGAACCTAAAATGTTGGCAGATAGCATGTGAATTTTATTCTACAGATTTCGAGCACTGCTTATGTGTGCTGGTGTTCACTGAACTTGAACTAAACCCTATTAAGGCCTAACCTGATAGGAATTTAGGGTAGGCAGGATGCATAGATTGGTCATTACCTGCTTTTAGATTCTTATTTTCTGGGGAGTCTCTGGGTCTAGAAGTCCATAATAATAATAATTAGAAATTTTGAAAACCAAGTATTGTTGAGAATAACTGAACAAATGAGAACTGTGTAGTTCCGATTCATTAGGTACTACACAAATAATAAATCTCCATAGTGAATTTGCTTTCAGCCTCTAATTGTTATTCACCAAAGCAATTGGTAAACCTTGTTTATTGTAATAAAGGGAAAGTTCTGGTCCAGGCTGGGTATTTTCTTCCATCACAGCAGTACATATGTGACATCAAAGTGGCCTCCTTTGATGTGACTGAAAATAGCATGCTTGTGGCAGGTCCCTTGTTTCTATCACCAGGGGCTTAGACTTTGTTTCCTTAATCTTGAGAAGCACTGCTCTGTGTCTTGCTTATGAGCTCCCTCTAAATGTTCTCCCTCTGAAATTTTCTTTCTCAGCTATGGCACTGGGTAGAGTATTTACCCTGGAAAACAAGAGTCATTTCCTTTGTGGAAGACTAAAGATCATGGCCTTTGGCATTGTTCGTTATGAGGAGTCCATCACAGTTGTGGTGCAGCACCATCCAACAGAAAAAAAAATCCATTTCTTCTGCCAAGTAGGAAGGCTCAACAAGGAATGGCTCAGAGATGTTGCCTTAAATCACTTCTTGTTCAACACCTTGTAGCTTACAGGCAACATCATACTGGGTATTGGAGATGGAATAATCAAGATCAGTCTTCTCAGATCTTCAGAAGGCCGCAGGTGGGGAAGCTAGGGTCACAGAGAGAGGTTTCTGAACCCAGAAATGTTGCTATATAGCATAAAATTTCAGAGTTGATTAAACCAAAATAATATGGACATTTTCCCCCAAATGTTTTGTAATTCTATATTAAAATAGAAAATGGTGACTATTAACTTCATTTGTCAAGGTACTTTCCTGTTATTATTCAATTTCTCTAGCCCATACATGTGAGATACAAGGCCCGGCATAGTAGTACACACATTAATCCCAGCACGGAGCAAGGATGAGGCAGGAGGATTATAAATTCAAACCCCACTTGGGCAACTGAGCAAGACCCTCTCGCAAAATAAAAAAGTTTAGAAAGGAGTTGTGACTGTAGCTCAGTGGTAGAGCACCCCTGGGTTCAATCCCCAGTTGTTAAAAAAATAAAATTAAAGCCAAAACAAAAGGATGGATATAATAGGCCAGATTTTTCCTCCCAGAGCTGCAGCTTAGAGAGCAGGAAACCAGAGCGAGTCAGGAAGTAGAAAGAAACAGGACACACAATGGTGGGGGTGTTCATAAGAGAAGTAATTCTAAGGCTGATGGGTAGAAGTTGTCTTCGCGCTTTCTTTCACTGGCCTGTTGCTAACACCAGCCCTTTCCACTTTGCTAAAGAAACCACTGGCTGGTATCTATTGACCTTCTTGATACCCAACCTCTTCCCCAGATTTCTGCACATTTAGCCTCTCCACACTGAACAGTACATGTGCCTCCCCTTGTTTCTTGATTCTGATTGTTTTCCACCCAGAAACCAAACACTCCACCCTACTGTGATTACTAGACCTCACTGTGCTTCAGAACCACTGGGGACATGGGTTCAATGCCAGGGTCGCTCATCATGTGCTTCTAATCCAAGACAGCCGGTGGGGGCCTGGAGATCTGCATTTGGATAGCAATCTCCTTTTCTGGTCACCTCCTCTGCCCCAGCAATTCTAACAAAGGTCAGGAGTTCAGACTTTGAGCAGCTTCACACACTTCCATGCCATGACACTGTTCTTCAGTCAGGAAACCTGGGTTTAGTCCCAGATCAGCTTTCTATCCTTTCTGTGGCTTCAATTTTTGCACGCATGGAGGAATAGGGAGGAGGATTGCATCAGAGACCTTAAGCTTCCTTGTTTCCTTGCCTGCCTGGAACCCCTTCCTGCTCTCTACCTTTTCTCTCCTGCACCAACTGCTGAATGTGCCCAGACAAGGCGAGGGCCCGGCATACTGCTGCTGCTCTTCCCTGGCTATCAGCATCCTCCTACCAGCTCCTCCTCCTGCCTCACAAGAGTGATTCCAAAGCTCTTCTCACTCCTCACACTTCAGAGTCAGACACTTCCCCCACATCTTACCATGTGAACTGACTTCCAGCTCACAGAGAAAATAGAAGCTACAAGAAAGAAATCCTTCCACTTCCTACCACTGAGTCTGCGCACACACCTGCTTCCATGCCTTTCTTTCCAGGTTCCTTCCATTGCCTGGATTCCTCTCCTAGTGAGGTCAGTTTCTTCTCAAATGCGCTAGGTCTCTTTCCTTCCCATCTTGCTCTTACTTCTTTTTTCTTTTTTAAAGAGAGTACAAGATACTGATAATGAAAAAAATTAGAAATGATACAGGATTTCACTCAACAAATTAATATGAATTCAACGATATGAATTGTATTGCATAGTTTTGTCTTCAAATTTGTTTTTTAGGTTACTAGATCTATGTATGCAAAATTGGGGGAAATGTTATAAGAAACTGAGAAGAGAAAAAAGTTAAAAATATGGAATGCTTCAGGAATTTGGGTGTCATCCTTGCACAGGGGCCATGCTAATTTTCTCTGTATCATTACAATCTTACTATATGTGATGGTGAAGTGAGCACCCTGCTTGTTCTTTCAAAGCTCCTCTTTTGCTGTATCTTCAGCCTCTTCCTCTATCTTCCCACACATTCTTACCTCTTGGACATTAGTATTTACTAGCAAAATGACACCCTTCTTTCAGTGTTTTGCACATTGATAAGCAGACCTTTTCACATCCCTGGGATTTTTTTTTTATCAATTTGCGAAAGAAATGTGAAAATCGTCAGAATCAAAACGGAGTCATTTGTGCCAACCCTAACCACAGAAGTAAGTAAATCCGGGAGGTTGTGAAGGAAGAGAGCCCTGGTAATAACTATCACAAAAGACTGCCAGAAACACAACTCTGTGCCAAAGCGACTGTGACATTATCCAAAAGTACTTTCTGTAAGGACATCTGCCCAGCAAGAGTTGGTGCAACCTTGGACTGACGTCATGCTTGTTAGTAGTCATTGTGGCCAAGGATTATTATTTTTAAATATATGATATAATCTTCATTTTTTCTTTAAAAACATCCCCTTGCCTTGACCTTTTTGAATGAGCCCACAGTTTACTCTGCCATATATATTCCTTGTATAATGTTCTGAGGCTCTCAAATTAATATCAGAATTCTTTAGAGAAAGTCTCTCTGGTTCTTCAGTTTTTTAGACAAACAAGTTAATATTCAGAGAGAGGGAAGGCACATGTTATGGGACTGACTATAAGAATTAGGGCTTGCACAGTCGAGGAAGGAGAGAGGTAAAGGCCCAACCTGGAAATGTTGGAAGAAGAGTCACTAATCCGCCAGTTGAGAACTCAGCCATGACCAATACCTGGGTCCAATGTGATATCAGGTGTCCTTTCCCTTTTTAGTTTTTTGTGGTACTAGGTTTTGGGTTTTTTTTTTTTTGGTAGAACCTAGGGCCTGGCAATTGCTACCCAGGCACTCTGCTACTGACCTTCATTCCAGCCTAACTGTCCTTTTAAGAAGATTTGACTCTTTAGTAGCAAATATGATAACAACTAGAATGATGGGAGGGGTCATAGGATAAGAAAGGAAGGCAGTGAATTCTCCCCTAGAGCCTCCAGAAAATACCAGCCCTTCCAGCACTTTGATTCCAAACCTTGCAAGACTGGTTCTGAACATCTGCCCTCTGGCACTGTAAGACAATAAATTCATGTTGCTGGACCAAGAAAAACAAATGCTAGATATGTATCTCGCCACAAAGTGACCAGAGAAAAGACTCCTTGAAGAAGTCTATGGAAGGGCCAGTGAGGTAGTGCCTATAATCCCAGCAGTGGAGAGGTTGAAAACAGGAGGATCACTATGAGTCCAAGCTGTGTAGTGAGACCCTGTACCAAATAAACTGATAAAAAGAAGTCTATAGAAGGTTGTTGGCCCCACATTGAGGTATTCTGTATGGACCTGTTGACAGTCTGTTGGTTGGTCAGCAGTCTGAGACATACTGGACACAGAGAGGAGCAGGCCTGCAGCCCATTTGTTACCTCTCTATCTAAATTTACAGATTTGATCACAAACACCTTCAGAAACCAATGGCTACTTTGTCATATTTTGCCTTCCAAATCTCACACAAATTCCCCCACAGCCATCTCTAACCTATATAGGGACCAGACATCTGGGAATCACTATCCATTCCAGCTTAACCAAGTTGACTCAACACATTCCAAGTTTGTGTCATATGGCTTTGTGTTATAGTAAAAACATTTTCCTATATCCTTGGATAGTCTTCTAAATCAACTTGGAAGACATTCTGGTGAGGTATTATATTTTACTCTGCCTCTGTTATTGATGACTTTGGGTGCTTTTGGTTTTTCTGAATCACAAACAAAGCTCCAATAACTGAGTACTAATGTTTGTCAGTATCTCTGACATTACCCAGGAATAGATTCTTAGAGAAGGGATTACTAGGTTAAAGGAAGTGAATTTCCTAAGGATCTTGATGATTCCTGCCAAGCTGCCTTCCAGAAATGATATATCAGCTTTCACTCTTATTAACACTGGACACTAACCAGCACTGAATGTTATGTTTTAAGTCTTTTCCTTGAGAGACATTTCTTGATCATTTCTGACATTGTTGATCCTTACTGCTCTGGAATTGGGTGTGAGGTCAACTGGCTAGAGCTCTTGTCTCTGTGTGGTTGGGTTGGTGACATCTTCTTTTTACCTCCACAGCCACCTGCTCTTTATAAGTCACTCTCTTGGTGAAAGAGAACAACCTGTTCTGATAGAGAATCCAAAATTTATTTTTAGTCAATAGTGCGGGGAAATATGTTGCTTGAAAATCAAATATGTTCTCAATGAATACTCTGTGCACAAGAAAAACTGTCTTTCTTATATCAAAAAATTTTAAAAAGGAAATAAAAATAAAAGAGAGCAAGTTACAATTACCATTTACATTCTGAAATTTTCAATTATTATTTAAAATATTTTAGAACATCTGTATTAGGCTCCAAACTAGATTATGCATCGAGCACTGGAAAACCACAATCTGGTTTATTGCTACAACATTAAAACTCATTAATTGGCTGATCCCCATTGAAAATATTTTAATTAATAAGGATCATTTTATCACATAGAAATTTAATCTTTTTTATTCTTAGCTTCACTGCTATAGAGCCAAAATACTCTACCATGGTGTAATGCTCAAGTGACCCAAGGAGAATACCTCTCATATCTGAGAATTTCATGCAGGGAGCGATTAAACATTCTATGCTGCATCTTTTCCCAAATTTATACTTCAGCTGAAATGTAATGGTTAGATGGATAAGCAGTAATTGCTACACTGAGAACAGAAATTAATACTGACTTATCTTCTCTCCAAACTGCAAAGTGTGTTTTTATATACAATCTCAGAATGCTAATAAAACAATCTAGTTTCCCTTAATCAAAATTAGGGATGCTTGAGTTTCTGATGACTGGTTTGCTTTCTGAAAATCTATTTTAGTGCTATCAGACTGCCTGGGATCTTTAGAGAACTTCTTTATTAACCGATCTAACCTACAAATAAATATCCATGCAACACATAAAAAACCCCACAAAAGGCTGAGCTGCAAGGACAGTGGTAGAAATGGTCAGGGGTTCTCACATGGTCCCTAAAACAGCTGTAGCAGCAGCATCTTCATCTCATCAGAAATGAACTCCCAGCCCCAGACCTAAAATGTTAGAAACTGAAGGAAAGAAGCTGAATGGTCTGTGTTTTAACAAGCCTTCTCATAAGCTCTAAAATTTATTAAAGAGCTACAATGCCTTCTTTCTATAAAGGAGGACATGAAGGCAGAGATGTTAGTGATCGTTTTCTAAAGCAGCCAACAGGTCAGTGCTGAGGCAGGACAGGATCTGCTAGTTATTAGACAATTTTTACAGTTTTTCTACAAAAAGCAATACCCAGTAAGGATGGCATTTTATTTAGCATGTTCAGTTCTTGCACTAAGACAAACTATGGGGTAAGCTATTTTTAAAAAGAAGGGTTAGTGCTTCAAAAAGCAACCTATGCTAAGCTCATCTGCCAACTCTTCCAGGATCTGGGTGAATAATTAAGCATTTTTATATATCCAGATTGCATATTCTAACCAGGATCATTAGGAAAAGCTCTTGATTGAGATCACAAAAGCTCGCACAGGGATAATGCATAAAATCTGCCCTGTTATCTGTCATGTGAAACATAAAACTATATAGCTCTACCTCTTTGAGAATATAACCTTGTTCAAGTGACCTATTTCCCTGTGGGCAAGGGGAAAAGGGAGGAAATTTCACCAGCACTGCATCTGTGATTTGTAACCAAAGGGAACCTTTCTTAGTTCTAAAGGAAAACTCTTGTCATAACACCCATTGGAAAGGAATGTGATGAACCTCTTTCTTATGGCGTGTAAAGAATCTCAGGAATGATAAAGAAAAGGAAAAAAAAGTCAAGTCATTTCTAATTCATGATCATCTTATTAAATAATTTAGTTTCTCCTCATTTAATCAAGTCTTATTTAACCAGATGGAAGAAGGGATTGATTTGATTGAATCTTTTCCAAAGTCAGCAAAGACACTTCAAGTACTACAAATACTAAGAAATTGTTTTTTCTCTTTTGACAGTAGTTTCCCAGTTGAGTAAGGATTCAATGATCTGTGCGGCATTGTCTTTGCTAAAACATAATTCTAAGTGTTCAACATAGATATGTCAAATAAATCCAAGCATTGGGACTTCTTCTTTTCATCTGTGCCCACTTGCATCTCCAAGGCTTGTAGCAATTACTTACGCATTCTCATATAAATTCAAGTTCTTGTGTAGAAGGCCCCAGCATGCCACAGTGACATTCCTGGAAACCTAAGATGAGACTATGGCAGTATTAACTGTTTATCAGCACTGGCTAAAAGAGCCATAATGTGAGCAACATAGGCAATATTCAGATTTATATTAGCTGCAGGTGAAATTAGTTTTACTTGATTAACTTAATAATAGAAATAGGAGAAATTAATTTTAATCATAGTTTTCTTTAATCAAATATATCCAACATATTATTATTGTTATAATATGCAATCAATATAACAATTACTAGTGGCAGTTCACTTTTTAAATTTTAAAACTTCAAAATCCAAGTGTCAGTGTTGTATGTACAAATTCCACCCTTACCTAGCCATATTTCAAAATGCTTGGTTAGCCACATGGGGCTCATGACTACGCTATTGGACAACACAGCTATGGATTCATTGGTCAACTGAACATATTTCAAGACGCTTCCTTCACCCTATTTTTGCCCCAACTCTACCTTTCAAATGGTAAACTTTACCTCTTTGGTTTCAATTTCTACTCTATTCTTTTTCTCATTTTCTTAGGTCCTAGGACTTCAAATACCAGGCAGTTGTTGATGGCTCTTAAACTTCTAGCTCTAGGCTAGACCTCTTCCCTAAGCTCCAGACCCTCATATCCTGTACATATTCAACATTTCTTCTGGAATTTCTAATAGTAAATGTTTTGAAATGAATACATATTGACTATCACCTGTCAGGATTGATACCACTTTTCCTCTTTATTATGGCTAAAAGAACACTACTATCTTCCAATTTGTTCATCTAAATGCCTCTCTTTTCATACTCTACATCTAATTCATCAGCCAACTCTGTTAGTTCTATGCCCACCATGGATCCTTATTCAAACTCCTCTGCACCTCCATGGGTAGAAACCAAGTCCAAGACATGAGCATCTCCCTCTTGCATTGCTGCAACTGTCTCCTACCTCATCTCTTGCTGACGACCTATTGGCCATTTAGGAAAGGATTGGGCGTTAAAACATTTATCGTATCTCTCACTGTTTATAACTCTTCCATTTCTAAGAAGAATATGGAAAGATGTTCAGCATAATTTGCTATCAAGAAATTGCAAGTTAAGTCCACAATCAGATACCATTTCAAACCTTCTAGAATGACTGTTATAAATAAGACAGACAACAAGAAAATGTTACTTGTATCTTCTCAAGTATTGCTGGTGCAGATACTTTGAAAAATATTTGGGTTATTTCTGAAAAATGTTAAACATAATGGTATACAGCTCAGTGATTCCACTTCTAGATTCCAACCCAAGAGAAATGTTAGAAAACAGGTCTATAAAGATTTGCTTATAGCTGATCATAGAAGCATTATCCCTAATAGCCAAACTAGAAACAGCCTGTGCGTTCAGCGGATTAATGGACAAGTGGTATTATATCCATACAATGGAACACAATCCCACAAAATGTAACAGACTCTTGATACACGTTAGAGAAACTCAAAAACATGCTAAATAAAAGAACCCAGATGCCAAAGACCTTATATGATTCCATTTATAGAAATTTTCAGAAAAGGCAAATGTGTAGATGTAAAATTCACATTACCAGTTGCATGGGAAAAGACATAACTATAAGTAGACATGAGAGATTTTACTGGGAGGATGAGAATGTTCTAAAAGTATTCTATGGTGATGGTTGCACTCCTCAGACAAATTTTAAAAATCACTGAGTTATGTGCTCAAAAGAGTTGGGCTTTAGTAGATATAAATTATACCTCAGTAAATATATATTTTAACCCCCGCCAAGCCACTCATAGCACTTAAAGTGAACCCCAAACTCCTTAGCATGGCTTCTCAAGCTCTGCATCATTGGCTCGTACTCTCTGTGACTTTCTCGCCCACTGACTTTCTTTCTTCACTCTGTCCTGGCTATGTAAGCCCTTCTGATCCCCTTCTAACAAGTCCCCTGCTGCTCTGAGGGGCTTGTTCCTCATCAGAGCCTCACGTGCCTGCCTTCTTCACAAAGTTCAACTCCCAATTCTGAGAACCCCTTCGACTCTTCCCCAGCAAAGGCAGCAACATTTCCTTTCCCCTGCAGTTTTCCTCTTTGAACCTCTTCATGGTGATTATCAGCACCTGAACTGACTACCTGCGGCCTCTGCCTGCCTCTGACTTCCCTGCTGAGCCATGTCCCTGCCTTATTAATGACCATGTCTAGAATGCTAAGTTCTGTCTTGCAGGAAGCACTCACTGAGCCAGACTGGCTGGCTGGCTGAATGCTCTGGGATCTTTCTATTTAATCCTCTGAGCCTCAAATTATTCTCCTGTAAAATAACAGATAATAATTATATCTCTTTCTCACCCCACAGGACTGTTCGTAAGACTTGAATCAGAATTATGGGAAAGCTCTTGGTA
>NW_004524577.1:26320415-26335258 GCF_000260255.1 Octodon degus | reverse complement strand
ATATTTGCTAAGAGTATAAAACCCTACATATTAATCAGAGGAAACTACATACAAGCTAGCTCATTTCACATGAAGTTAGTAATAGGTATCAGAAGGCAGTAGATGTTTACTGCTCCACAGCTAAGCTGTTGAAGAACAGCCTATCCCTTTTTCTCCCCTCTATCTTTCGTGTTTTTTCCTTTCTTCTTGTTTCTCTTTCTCTTTTTAGATATAAATCACTGGCAACTTTGCTAAACATTCTCTTGGGAATTATTTCAAAAGCATTCAAAAATTTTCTCTCAAACTAGTTTTGTAACTGGTTTAATATCTTCTTTAACTTCAATCCCATGTAATTATTTTAGTGCATTCAGAGTTTCTTGCTCTTAAAATTGACCTCTAAGTTGAATGGTAGTTTTTCTAGAAACAAAATATTCTGTTCAAAATGTTTTTCCCTGAAATTTTAAAAGACACTCACAAGTGTTAGCATGTAGCATTTCTGAGACATATGATGCTAAAGTGATTTTTACTTCTCTATAAGCAATCTCTTTCTATCCCCACCCCATTCTCATTCTTCGTGTCCAAAATTTCTTCAATATTAGTGTCTGTTCTAACCTGCTTAACATTCTGTTGGTGCTTCCAATAGAAAGCATGCACCATTGTTCAGCTCTGGTAATGTTTCTTATATTATTTCTTTGAATTTTTCCCCTGAAACTTTTAGCATTCTCCAGTTTTGGAGTTCTCTAAGCCATTTTCTATTTCTTAGTGATATTTTTTCTATATGACATGGGCTGTCATTCTTGTGCCAGTGTGATTATATCAACTTTGTTCTATCAGGGCTTGTTCTAACTTTCTGGTTTATTAATAGCGTTGTATTTGTTCTTTTTCAGAATAGGAATGAGGGATCTTACTGAGAAAAGTGTGGGAGCTAGAAAATGGGATTAGCTGCCATACTGACCCATGTGTCTAAGAGGTCATTTCTTTAAAAAAAAGAGCCTACTTGTGCCACATGTGGATGTCTTTTGCTTGAGATTTTATAGGGTCTCTGTCAGACCAACTTTTAGAAAAGCTATTCTCTGGATAAAGAATACAAAATATTTCTTTGGTTTCAGATGGACATTCTCCATTTTAATTTCTTGCATTCGTTTTAGGGCTCTACTGTTATTCTTTGTGGCTTTTCAAAATATTCTGTGGCAGTGTTCTATTATTTTGCAGTTACAATATAAATGTAGTTATCGTAAGTAGGTTGGGGTGCAAATTTTCATCTCTTCAAGTTTTGAAGATCTTGAAGAGATGGTCCTTTATTTAGTTCAGATTTGGAGGTATGGGGTTGTGTAAACATGCTGTTAGGCTTCTCAGAGTTAACCTCATGTCTGTAATACCTTTGTACATTTTAGACATTTTACGAGAAAGAGAGATCCTGAAAGAAAGTGGTCATGCTTCTTGACTCCACAGTCCTGGGAACCAGTCATAGGAATAATAATGCTCCAGCCAGAGTAATCAGAGCAGATATGGCTAATAGATTTGAACTTGAGTTGAAGTAAATGATTGATAGGGGCTGCCTGGAACAGCTGTGTTAGAAAAGATTTGGAGGCCACATCTGGGTTCACAGGACAAAGTGTGATTAATGATGTCTGCCATAGTTGTGAGAGGAGGTAGTGGTGGTAGCCATGCCATGTATTTTTAATCCCTGAATAAGAGTTTTCTGATGAATAGAACTATTCATCCATGAGGTGGCCAGATTGCAGCAGGAAGATTACGGCATAGTCCAACAGCACAGAGATAAGATGCTAATGCTATTTGGGCTGATTTTATTCAACTTGTAGCCAGAATGATTTTCTGACTTGCCAGAGCCAGTTAGTTGGAAAAATAAAGTATGTCATATCTGTACTCCCACTGCTTGGTTTACACTTAAACACTGGACTGTAATATATCCCAAATTAGATATTACACAGAAAATGGAATGTTTGGCTCTTCAAATTTTCATTCTAATAAAAATCTTCTTGTGTCCTAGAAGGTAGGGTTTTATTTTATGCTTTTTAGAGTCAACAATGAGGAATATAAAAATGAGAATACTTACCAATAATGTCTCTGTTAGAGACAAATGGTGCTAATATTTTGGGCTAGACTTTTTTGTTTTTTAGACAGATGTGGGTGACATTCTACATCAGAAATGTACAGCTTTTTTCTCCCATAATTTTATTGAGAAACAAATAGCAATGAGACAGTTTCAAATCAAATTGGTAAGACAGTTCCAATAATTAACACATTGCACACTCTCTTACTAGTGGTTATTTGCTGTACAAGATGCAGACATGATATCCTATTTACAAACACTATTACAACAAATCCCTCTATTCATTAAGAGAATGTGACTATATATCTATCCTAACCACTTTGAATACACAGATACAAAATGGACATTCATTTGTATTCCCTTTGTTGTTTAGTTCCATCATTTGAATATTATAGGTATGTTAACTCAGCAAAATATTCTAAAAGAGTCCAGTAGTCCATAATAGTATTGGGTATTCCACTTGACTGGCAGTGTCAGAAATTGTTGACCTGAGTCCCCTACAGTTCAACATAACACCATGGCTTTACTTCTTATGTTTCGTTTTTATACTTTTCTGCTGGTTGGTTAAGACCAAGATAAAGCAAGACCTATGCAACAAAAGTTATAGCTTTTGGGTCTGATAAGTTTAGTCAAATCCCCTCAGGATTTATCCTGAGATCCTCTACCTCAGATTGTAGAACCTTTGTCAGTGTCAGCCATGTGGATGAGTCACGGCCATTGCTTGGCCAATTTACTCTCTGTAAAAGCCTGAGAAAATGTTTTCTCTCCATATGACTCTCCTTAGGCACACTCTACATCATCGATCACTTTCCTCTTTGGCCCCACAATCTCCTTGATCAGAAAATTTAGGACACTACTGAGTTACATGACGTTACAGTACAAGTTCTCATATGTCCTGAGTCCTAATTGACCTTGGAAAGCTAGGGCCAAAATATTGGCTTTCCTTGCGGCCCTCCCTTTTCTCTAATTTTGGTCTGCAAACTTAGGTTGTTAACCCTCCAGAAGAGAAGCTTATTGTTATTACCTTACAACCTAGGCTGTTAAGCTTAACTTCACTATCTGTCTGGATATCAAACATCTTAGGCATAATATGGAACAGGTATTTTTCATCAAGTGTTGATATGTTGAACTTTAAGTCCCTACAGAATATGATGAAAAAACATTTAAAAAATTAAAATATATTTTAAAAATAGGCATAAAGAATTATATAATTCTTATGTTTACACATAAGTCCAGAAATCTAACCATATACAACCTTATAGCAGGACAGTCCCACAACATTCCTTTTCCTGTCTCCTGCCTTCACTAACCACCTCCTTCTTTTTGAACAATCATCTACCTGAGAGACAGCACAGCAGCAACTGGCATGTCATGACAAGCAGCCCATATTAGAGGACCAGGATGACAGGCACTCCAAGCATGAACCTACTATTACAAATTGCCATCTTCAGTTCAGTTGCTTAGTTCACAGGTGTCTGTATATATAGTTAGTCAGGGTGAGAATCATTCCAATTAACTACTAGATTCAAAAATCTTCTGAACATTCTCAGGATCATTGTTTTACCCATTTTCTACATATAACTGTATGGCTTTGGGCTAGACTTCTGTAGAGTCATTTCTATGTACTGTCTAAACTTAATGAGATCATATCATAATATCATATATCCTGTTTTTATCCAAACTTTTTTATTTAACAAAATTTAGACTTCTAAGTAAATAAATATGATCACATTGTAGTAATTTATGGACCAACAATATTCCATTAAGTGTTAAGTATTGCCATTTATCTAATCAAGCTTTGTTTTTCATAGTTTGGCATTATAAACAACATTTTGATGACTATCTTTGTATATAAATACTTGTGGACTTATTATTTCCTGAGAATGAGTTTGTAAAAAAGCATTTGCTAGGTCAAGTTATTTTCATTTGGAAGGCTTTAGTGCTGTGTTTCACAAAGGGATTAACAGTGGACTTAACAACTCCTGACATTGTGCTACAGAAGGTGGCTTCTCTGGGTGAAGAGCCTTGAACCACTTAGCACCTCATCCACACATTCACGATGGATCTTCTGCTCCTTCATGATATCTTAGATCTACATCATGGGGAGCAGTGTAATTCAGAAGGGCAGCCATCCACTCGGAAGGAGGTACTGCATGGAAGGAAACTGGAGATGCACACAGGGGGTGCTTTGTTCTGCAGACCAGGGGCTTCTGCTGTCCCAGTCCTACTGAGTCCTCCAGAGAGATCCAGCATTTTGCCTTATACTTCCTAGCACATGCTGGGCTCCTGTCAGCAGACCGTGTGATGTCCAGCTTGTGCCGCTGACTAATCTTTGAGGTTATTTGGAGCAGTGCAAAGGAACGCTGAGGCATGGAGGGCTGCAGAAGTCTGGAAAAATACTAGGGTTTAGCTGGGTCAGCAGAGAGCTGCCCCTCATGGTGAACACTGGGAGGAGGCTTGAGTCAGTAACCTCCTGAGGGACAAGTCAAACTGCCAGTGGGTCAGGACAGTGTGATTACTCTCGATCTTAGCCAAAAGGCCAAGACCATAGGACAGTGCGATTTTTGCCTACATGCACTTTCTCCATTCTGCCAGAGATATGTCTCTCTATCTCATCTGATCATTTTCTTTTGGTCCAACTTTTAACCTGCTGAAAGACCCTTTGTCATTTGTGATCCCTTTGATTGGTGTTGGTAGTAAATGCCAAGATAAATGACTCATAAGTCACAGTCTGTGTAGAAGAAGTAGGAAATTAAACCTCAGATAATCCGAGTCTACACAGTTAAAGAGAAACAAGTTGTTTTTGTTTCATTTTCAAATCATAGCATAATTATTTAATGATTCCACCTTCAAAGGTTTCATTCTTTCAGTAAATTGTTCTGTTGGTGCCTTATTAAAATGAGTAACCAAAGCAATTGTGGCAACTGGTTCTGCAGATTGGAGTGGAGAGGAGAGGTTGCGGGCTTGCAAGCTTTGCAAGGGGTGAGGGGTTCCAAACCTACACAGCCTGAGTGGGCGAAAGGAACAGTCACTATCAGAGGTAACTGTTTAATTTCACACCTAGAAAATCCAGTACACACACACACACACACACACACACACACACACACACCTAGGAGACTAGAAAAAAACAAAAACAAACAAACAAACAAAAAATGCAGCCTTTTCCAAGGCCATGTTTTCTCAAACACACTAACATAATTTTTTTTCTAAAAATTCTAAAATATTTAAAACTAAGGCTGAGTTCAATCCCTGGTACTGAAAAAAAAAATAAATAAATAAAGAATCAAAGTAAGGAAAACCCAAATTAGAAAGATGCTGACATTTATTTCTGTAACTCTTTCACCTGCAGCTTTGTATGTATGTGGGTGTGAAGAGCTGATTTTAGCAATGGTTCGCTCTCCAGATGTGCCACCTAACTTGGATCATTGGTGTTTTGTCGCCATACCTTGCTAAGGACAAGAATAGAAAGCGCAAAGGATGCTGGGTGCTGAGAGTGCTGGAACAGGAAGCTGGATGGCTGAGTCGTGCTCTAAGCTCACAGCTCCTTGCTGGACCTATGGGAAGACAGGGAGGGATTTAAGCTAAAGGCGACCCTCTACTTACCATATATTCCTTTCTTTACATATAGCCAGGAGAAGGACGTGAGCTGGTGAGAGAACCTCTCTTTTCTGAATGGAGGAGGGGTTGTAGGGTAGGCCCCTCAGCTTGGTCTGTGGGTTTCTTCTGTCCATCCTGGGGACAAAGGTAGGGAAGCTGCCTCCTCTGGGATAAGCACTTGTGGAGTACCTGAAGGAATGGGATATTTAGAGCAGGTTATTAAAATTTTATAAGTCATGAATCTTTGGCCTAGGACCAAGGACAAACCCCAGGAATATAAAAAGTCACAATGGAAATTCTTTTTTTTTTTTTAAAGAGAAAATAAAAATAAAACTGAAACAGGGTTTCAAAACAGACTATTAGGAGAGTAGCAATTATTAATCACTGCATATTGTTATCTTGATAGTAGTTACTCAGTATACAAGATAATGGCATGAAAAATTATCCAAATAATATTAGTGCAAATCTTTTTTCCAATGAACTATGAGAAACTAGCTGTATAATTCCTATCTTGTGCATATATGTATATATATATATATATATATATATATATATATATATATATATATATATATTTTTTTTTCTTTTCCCTTTCCCTTTCTTCCTTTCCCTTTGCATCACTCTTTCTCTTTTCTTTTGAACAATTTATTCCAAATTCACAATATCTATTGCACATTTGGGGTCTTATTTACTCATTCAGTTTCTCATACCAGGGAGACAGTATGATACTGACACATGTTGCTCTGATTTATTTCACTTATGAGTATGCTCTTGAGTTGCACCTATTTACCTATAAAGGTCTCCAATTTATTCTTCTTTATGGCTGGGTAATACTCTATTGTGTAAAAAGACCACATTTTAAAATCCATTATTTGGTTGATGGGCATTTGAGTTGCTTCTAAGTTCTAGCTGTTATAAATTGTGCTCCTAAAAACATGGGTGCACATATATCACTGTGGTATGACGTTTTAAATTATTCTGGGAAGATACTCAGAAGGGGAATAGCTGGGTGAAATGGGACCTCTAATCCTACTTTTTTTTTTTTTTTTGATGTATTTAATACAGGGTCTACAAGGTCTCACTACACAGATTGGACTTGGAGTGATCTTTCTTGTTTTTCAGCCTCCCAAGCCCTGGGATTACAGGCTGACACCACCATTCCCAGTCTCATTCACCATCTCATCCTGCCCCAGGGGCAGGGCCGGCACAGCAGGCCTGGGATCAAATCCCCGGCCCCTGCGTCTGCCTTAGCAGGCACTTTAATCTGCTGAGCTATCTGGCTGGCCCATCTAATCCTACTTTTTTGGAGAATCTCCATGCTGATTTCCACATCATTTATACCAGTCTATACTCCTACCAACAGTGGAAAAGGGTTCCTTTTCCTCCATAGCCTTGCCAGCATTTGCTATTGGTTGATTTTTGATGATAGCCATTCTTTCTGGAGTGAGATGGAATCTCAGTGTTGTTTTAATTTGCATTTATTGAATGACAATGATGCTGAACATTTTTTCATATATTTATTTGTCATTTGTATTTATTTGAGAAGTGTGTATTCATCTCAGGTACCCATTTTTAGATTGGAACTTTGAATTTTGAAGGTCTGATTTTTTTTTTTTTCCAATTCTTTCCATGTTCTAGATTTAAGTCCCTTATCTAAGGGACAACTGACTGTAATTTTTTCCACTCTGTGAGTTATCTTTTCACTCTGTTGGTGATTTCTTTTGTTATGCGAAAGCTTTTTAATAAGGTAAGATCCTACTTTTTGATTCTTTGTAGTATTTCTCATGCATCTGGGTTTTGTTTATGAAGTCTCTGGCTACACTTCTGTCTTCAAGATTTTTGCCTATATTCTTTTTTTTTTTTTTTTTTTTTTTTGCGGAACCAGGGATTGAACTCAGGCCCTTGCACTTGCCATGGAAGCACTTATTCCACTGAGCCATCTCTCTGGTCCCTATTCTTTTCCATTAAACTTAGTGGTTCTGTTTTAATAGCTACTTCTTTGATTCATTTTGAGTTTAGTGCATGGTGATAGACATGGGTCTAGCTGTAGTCTTTGGCACACAGAAAGTATTTATGGGGATTTTTTTTTTTTAAGTGGTACCAGCGATCAAACTCAGGACCTTGTACTTGCCAGACAAGCACTTATTCCACTGAGCTATCTCCCCAGCCCCCATACAGGGACTTCTTTATCTACCATAGTGCCAGGAAGGATTCTGCATTAAGACCTTATCAGAGAACATAATTTGATTGGCTTTCTGCATTTAGTAAAAAAAAAAAACCTTAGAAATTAGCGGGAGCATTGTCATGTGTGCCTGTGACTTCAACCCATCCTAAAGATAGTTTCAACCAAGAGAAATGCCTGCTGCTTCAATTGTTGGCCCTATATTTGAAATTTTAAAATTCTTTATTACCAAGTTATAAATAGATTTGAGTCCTTTTTCAGTAAACATGGACTATGCTATATGGAGTTTAGAATTGTGGTAAAGTGCCTAATCCATCATTTGATAAAAATCTTTCAATTTAATTAAATATTTTCCAAAAGTACAACTTTTAATGAGGTAGTTTCCCTTTAAATAAATACATGACATTAATCAAATCAATTCTAAACTTTTTATTATAATAAACTATATTGTTTATTCTATACATAAATATTTTTATACATTTCTGATTTTTTAGGGAAAAAATTAGAATAGGGCAATCCTGAGAAATTTTATTCCAATCATTTATATTTTAATTGTTTTTTTTTTTAAAAATGAATTTAGGCCAGGCATATAGGGTCTATAGCATCCCATTAGGTAGATCAGACTCATAGTGATTCTCCTGTTTTTCAGCCTCCAAAGTTCTGGGATTACAGGTGTGCATCACAGTGCCCACCCAGTCTCAATTGCTAGCTCAGCGTACCCCAGGGGCGGGGCTGGCTCTGCACGGCCATGCGAACCCTGGCTGCTGCACTCTGCTGAAGCAGGTGCTTTAGTCCACTGAGCTATCTGGCTGGCCCTTTAATTGGTTTCTAAAAATCAACATCATGCTATACATATGGATCTCCACTCAGCTTTTTCACTTAGCAAATTGTGAACATTATTTCATGTCATTAAACATTCATTGAAAATGCAATAGCATTTTTTTAGTGGCCACGTGATATCTTACTTTTTGAATATGCTGTCATTCATCCTTGTTTAACCTTTCTCATCTATTATTGAATACTTCAGTTGTCTCTCTACTTTCTTGATGGTATATATATATCATTACTATAAGCCTATATATATATATGGTTCACCTAATTAAGAAAACAAAGCACAATATGAAGTCCCACATCCATTGCTCAGCCTCAGCGATTATCAGTTTGTGGCCAACCTTGTTTTGCATGTAACCTCTAGATCACCACTCCCAGCGGGCTGTGGTACAGAACACAGCTGATGATGTTTTTGTTTCAGGAGGCACAATAGGAAAATGTTCATGTGCAGCAGGTCACATCACAGCCTCGCTTTGTTGGATGTCGGATGTTTCTAACCCATTCATTTCTTGGAAAAATTCAGAGGGCTCCCTGGACGTCGCTAACCTTGTTGAGACATGTCACTTTGAGTAAATACATTATTCTTAAGTTCGTTTTATAAATTTAAGGGTCTAATTATTGGTGGGTGAAGAAGTTGTCACTGGGGCTCTAGCCAGACCATCTGCAATGGGGGAAGTAGGTGGCACCCTTCCTAGATAAGGCAAGGTTCACAGGGACACCTTGTGAATGCCATCCCTGATAAAAAGAGAAAGCATCAGTGTTAACTAGAAGATGTACTTTATATGTGGTATTAAATTTTCTATAACTTCATTTTATACTTTTAGTGTTGGAAGTACAGAGTGAAGGGATGGTTTGCACAAGAAATTGTTCAACGCCATCCCCCAGAAATGCTGTGACAGGCTTTTTAGACTCTGATGAGCCGTGCACCCACCCACTCTGAGCCCTGTCAGGGAGTCCACAACTGTAAACACATCCCATAGGTATTTAAGTGCGTCATGGATCACGCATAAGGACAGACACTCCCTTTTCATATAATCCGGCCAAATTACCTCTGCTCAGAAAATCACAAGCTCCTCCATGCACACACAGTCCGGCTTCCTCACGAAGCTCCAGCCCTTGCCTGTTTTTTTTTTTTTTTTGCCAGCATTGGGGACTGAGCCCAGGCATGATGTGTGCTAGAAAGTGCTCCGCCACCGGGCTACACCCCCACACCTTCATTCTGATTTTGAATCCAGCCATGCGCTGCTCCTCTCTCCCCTCACTAGCTTCAGCCCCTCGACCTCTCTTGAGAGCAAAGTGATTCAGTCTTATTTCCTTCTTGTGTTTTCTTATTTACGTCTCTTACTATTCTTTTGCTTTCCACAATGCTATTTTACTGACTCTGCTGTAGTCTTCAGATTTGCGCCTACAATTTGATTCGCTCTTAGTTAACCTTTTCTTCCTTGTAGAAACAAAACAAAACCAAAAAACATCACTGTTGATGCCATGATATGCACCCCTAAAATGATGCCCTTGTTTTTCTGTCAGTGGAAATTAGCTCAACTAACGTAAAATCATATATATTTTTTAAAATCAGAAATTCTAACTAGGGGAGGTAATTTAAAACACGCTTTGCTTTTTCACCCCAGCCCACTTAAAGGCAATCTTGTATTTAGATCGCAGTTCAGGATTAACTGCAGAAGACAGAGGGGAATGTTTTTCTCAAAAGAGAAAACGAGATGGCAAGATTGTGAGAGGAAGCGTTCTCCTCTAGATGGGAAGAGAGCTCTCTCCAGGGCATGTAGGCTGTAATCCAAGAGGCACTGCATGCCTATATGTTTCTCATGCTTCCCACTAAGATTTCAGAGGGGGTAGAGAAGGAATACAGATGAGCTCTAAAAAGAAGAGAATTAGAACTTTTGGAGAACTGTTTTAGCAATAGACTGGAAAAATAAATAATTATAGAGATAGTTCTCTTAAGGAGAAATAGGCAAAAGTATGTTAAGGGAAGAATGATCTAGAAATTTGAGATTTGATTTCTGGGAAGATAAAGCATAAATTCTTTTTGTTTAAAACAATATAAATTCAGGATTAAATTAAGCAGTGCGTAACAAGACTGTGAGAAGTTGGGCATGGTGGAACATGCGTGTAACCCCAGCACTTGAGAGGGTGAGGCAGGAGAATCACTCTAAGCTTGAGGCCAGCCTGGGCTACAAAGTACGTTCAAGGTCAGTCTGAACTGCATACCAAAACCTTTTCTTAAAAACCAAACCAAACCAAAAAAAAAAACAACCCCAAGATTATGAGAAAGGAGAATAGAAATGTATCAAGTCCCCAATGTTTCCATTAGTCATGTCTCATTTATGTTCTATTTAAACAGAGCAATTAGAAATATTAATAAATATTTGTGTTTGTCTTTGTGTGTGTGGGGGGGTAGTAGGGAATGAACCCAGGGAATTTATAATGAGTTGTATGCCTAGCCCTTTTCTTATTTATTTTATTTTGAAACAGACAGTTACTAAGTTACTAAATTTCCAAGGATGAACCCAAACTTTCAATCCTCTCCCTCTGCTTCCCAAAGTGCTGAGATTATAAACCTATACCACCGTACCCAGCTATTGCTTGTTTAATGAAGTTTTATTGTCATGTAAAGGGGTGTAACTATAGAAAAAAACATGTTTAATATTGTCTATGGGACAACAATTATGGGTGCAGCCAAAGTGTAACTCCCAATAATATCAGGACAATTAATGTATCTATAATTTAAATGTTTAAGTACTAGTAATGAATTAGAGTTCTTTTTTAAAGTATTGATCTTGAAAATCCAAATGTAGAAGATACTAGCAAATGTCAGGCCAATTCTTTCATCTATCAAAGAACCAAGTATCTTAGTTATATAATGTGATATTTACACTGTACATAACAGATTTAAATATGTAAAATGATATTCTTTTAAAAATTAATTTTATTGAGAAACAAATAGTACAGTTTCAAAATAGGATAGTAGGACAGTTTCAAAATAGGATAGTAGGACAGTTACAATAATTAATACATTGCATATTGTTCTTTTCTTAATGGTTATTCATAGTACAAGATGCAGACATGATATCCTGTCCAAACACTATTAGTACAAATCTTACTTCTCATTGAATTAAGAGAAAGTAGCTGTATATCTAACTATACTGTATATATAGATACAAAATGGTCCTTCATTTATATCCCCCTTTTTCATTTAGTAAAATGATGTTCTTGAAGTAGTATCTAATGTATTTATTTTGTTCTTAGAAAGTCTTTGTTCTCGGGGCCGGGAAGATGGCTCAGTGGAATAAGCGCTTCCATGGCAAGCACAAGGGCCTGGGTTCAATCCTTGGTTCCACAAAAAAAAAAAAAAAAAAAAAGAAAGAAAATCTTTGTTCTCTTGTTTCTCTACATTGTATCAATGACACTTATTGATCAATAAATAATAATATAGTGTAGAACAAAGCAAGTTTCACATTCAGGCATGTTTTTAAGCCCAGAGCAGGTTAAACTAGGGAAAGCCAAAAAATTTAATTTTAAAGAGCCAGGTTCTGGGTTTTGGTAGAGTTCCTGAAAACATAGCTTCATGTACCAAATTCTATCTCTTAAATTGATATAAATGTAGAGAAGTCTAAAGAAGGCCCTCGTCTGATAGGACTCCTGGATGGTAGGGAAAAATGACTTTAGAGAAATGTGCCGGCTTCCCTAGCTGCTTCCTGTGGTGTCGGAGCATAAGGCAAGCAACTAAGAGGTGAGCAAAAGGAAGACAACCAGCAAACATGAAAACAAAACCAAAGTGCTACAGCTTGCTAGCATCAACAACTTGGTTGCAATAGGACTTCCCAAGCTGCTTCCTGTGGTGTCGGAGCATAAGGCAAGCAACTAAGAGGTGAGCAAAAGGAAGACAACCAGCAAACATGAAAACAAAACCAAAGTGCTACAGCTTGCTAGCATCAACAACTTGGTTGCAATAGGACCATGGACTTAGCCATGGATACAGCGAAGACAAAGGCTGACAATGCGGGTCTGGAGAGATAATTTACATCTTAGAGGCCAGTGGGAGCACTGACCCCTGTGGAAAACATTCCATGCCAGAACAGTACAGAGACCTCCAGGGACCCAGACTGTATCCACAGAAGGGGAGACAGATGGAATGAATAAACCTGGATTAGAGCTCATTTCTAAAATATGTGTAGGATGGATCTTTCTGAAATAGGAAGGGGGTCAGGAGATGGAGGGAGTGGGGGCGAACAGAAAGTAAATTAGGATGTGTTATGTACATCCACCAACCCCACAATAGGAGCATAAACATTATGAACTGCAAACATGTACTAATATATTTTTAAAAGAAAATTAATAAAAAGAATTCAGTCAATCTGAAATAAAACTGTGGAGCCTAATTATATACAAGATCTGTTCTATTACAGAAATAAGGGCCAGATAATTAATTTCAATTAGCAATAGTTTTAGCTTTATACATCTGAGTATTGTAATTATGAGAAAGTCACAACATAAACAATCCTTTACCACAAAGTACTTAACAATTTTAGGCAAACTTAAAAACCCAATGCTGTAATGAAATAATGCCAGAAACATGTCTAAGTGGAAGTTAGTTCTTTTAGCCCTGATCTTATTCAGCCTCCATAGCATCTTGCATAGCTTATTCTTCTCTGGTCCTTAAAATACTGATTTACTTGGATTTTGGTGACTCAGAGAGTGTAGCTTCTGTCCTTTCATCTGAAGGGTATTCTTCTTTTACCATGCATGTTTATGTGTCTTGGGGTTCTTGATTAGGCTCTGCCTTTTGCACTCGAGTCCCTGGTGAATGTCATGCATGCTCACGGCTTTCACTGTCATCTATGTGCTATTGACTTCAAGTCTAAATCTCTAGCCAATTTCGCTTCAAAAACTCAGACCTACACACTCACTGTGGGTCTGGAGAGATAATTTTCATCTTAGAGGTAATTTTTCATGCAACAATAGTAATTAGGCATAAAATTATCTTCAGGATAATTCTCCATTGATATTCCACAGACTATGAAAAAAATCAATACCTTTGAACTCAGTTCTCTGTGTCATAGTGCCTGGCACAACATAGTTGCTCAGATATGTATTGTAGGTGTAATATTGCATTGTAATCACCCATTTTCTTGACAGTCTCCAACCGAGTTGTATAAGCAGGCTGCTATGCTTTGAATATAGCGTGCTCCCAGCAAAACTCAGTGTTCAAGGTGGCAGTGTTGTGAGGTGGGGCGTTGTGGGAAGTGTTTGAAGTGTGGGGGCAGCGTCCTCATGAATGATTAATGCTTGTCTGGTGGAATGATTTAGCTATTGCTGGAGTTAGGCTTTATGTTCTCTCTTCCACAGGGGCCTGCTTGCCCTTCCACTTTTTACCATGAGTTGATACAGCCTAAGTCCCTCACAAAGTGTGGCTGCTCAATTCTGGGCTTTTAAAATGCCCAAATTAAGAGCTAAAATGAACCTCTTTTTTAAATAAACTATTGTGTTTCAGGTATTCTGTTATAGCAGCAGAAAAGGACTAAGACACAGAATTAATGTGTTTTTCAAAACGCATTTCTTTCCCAGCATTCTGCGCAGGATGTTTGTCACTTAGTGTATGTCTCAGTTAATGTTTTTCTTCCTTTTTTTTTTTTTTAAAATGAATCAATGAATGTAGAGAATAATTGTTGTACAATTTAGAAGAGTGAGAAATAGCCTTGGATTGGATGGTCAGGGAGATAATTTATGATGTTGCCTAATTACTACTGTTGCATAAAAATTACCTCCACATTTAGTAACTTAGAGCAATTATTTATTTAGCTTGTGATTTGGGGTTAGGAACATGAGGCAGGATTGACCTGGTAGTTCTGGATGCTGACTGGGGCTGTAGTTATCTAAAGGCTTAACTGGCCTTATATATCTTCCTTATTCTTCATTTTTCATTTTTCCACTGGTACTGTGGATTAAATCCAGAGTGTTTGAACTGAACTATATCCCCAGCCTTTCTTTTTATATTTTTAATTTTTGAGGTAGGATCTCATTCAGTTGCCCAGATTGGGCTTTAGCTTGCAATCTTAACTCTGCCAGAGTGCTGGGATTACAGGTATGTGCCACCACACTGGGCTCCATTTCCCTGCTTGACTGGCAATTGTGGAGGGCTCAGCTGGGCTGTCCACCAGA
>NW_004524577.1:26317601-26318125 GCF_000260255.1 Octodon degus | reverse complement strand
TAACTGAACTTCATACTTTCTGACATTTTAACATATTCAAGACCTTTGGCATCCCATCCTGATAATCTATATTTCCCAAGGTGTGAACAGGCTGAACTATGGAAATTACTCACTGTTTTTATTTATGATTCAGTTCACAGCTTTAAAATTAAGTTGACATCTGGTGTTAGTAGATATTCATTACCTTTCCAAAATGCCATTTAGAAAATTGATTGTTTAGGGGCTAGATGGCAAAGAAGGGAACATTTCACACTCAGGGTTGACACTGTCTATAACATGCTATTCTTAGAAGTTCTCCTTATGGGCATTTATGGCGTGTACTACCAACTTGTACCAGTATGCTGAGAGGAGTATCCTGGGCTTCTTTGTATCTTTCTATTTGGAAACAATCTTTATCTTGTTTCTAGAGTACAGCTTTTGTGTTCTATAAAATATTATGCATGTTGACAGCAAGACATAAATAATGAGCCATCTAAAGCATTCCAGCTAACACAATTTGAAAGGCATATATATATATATATATA
>NW_004524577.1:26316934-26317501 GCF_000260255.1 Octodon degus | reverse complement strand
TATATTAGAATTCTTTTAAATGCAGCAGATGAAAAGAAGGGGAAAAAAACCTCACTAGAAACACACACAGAAAATAAGAAATAAGTCCTTCTTTGTGAAGAAATTCATCTCATGTATGGATGCCTGTGAGGCTCAGAAATCACTCAGTCCTAGAAGTTGTGAGCCAAGTCTTCTCAGAGGTGCTTTTCTTTTCCCCAAAGAAGTCATAACAGGAATATATATAGATCTGTAATGCCTTTCTGTTGGGGAAATGAAAGTACTTTCAAAACAATCTCATAACATTGTGATGGAGAGAATGATGGCAGGTTTTATATTACCCCCATCATACAGGTGATGGAGACCCTGATAAATGGAGCTGGTAGCGAAGTCACAAATAGATGCTAGACCTCTGCTGTATAGCTAGGACTTCAGTAGTTAGATGAAAAATATGTTCCTGGTTTTCTCCGCCTTTTCTCGTCTTTCAGAGAGAGCCATTCTCATCAAGCTACCCTGGCTCGTTCCTGTACATATATCCATCCTCTCTACTAAGTGATAGCGTACCTGGCTTACATTTTAAATCTGAATTCT
>NW_004524577.1:26306912-26315222 GCF_000260255.1 Octodon degus | reverse complement strand
ATAGGAAAAAACCTCTGTGGTAAAATAAAACAATAGAGAATTGATCCGGAAGATTTATGCAATTATTATTTTTGTTAAAATGAGAAACTCTTCAGGAAGGAGGCTATATTTGGCATAAACAGATTTTTCTCCACTTAAAATATTTCAGGTTATTTTTGTCAACATATGTGTGTCTTAGGTTGATTTAACTTTAAGAGAATTTTAATAAAGCTGATTAAAAGTTACACTGTGACAATAGGGTCATATACTCACTTGCTAAGTGTCTTTATGCTACTGGTAGGAGTTAGCACATGTGAGATCTAAGCAAATGGGCTACAGTATATTTTCACTTTCAAGACTCTATAACTGAGTAGGAAGACAGATAATTCCAATGTAGTACAATGCTACAATCTCTTTCTGAAGAACTACAAAACAACTTTTTCTGCTAGAATATATATATATTTTTAAGTATTTCAACCTCCATCAAGAAGTATCCCATTTCATACTGGTAAGTAATGGTTTCCTCACATTTGATGGAATCAACATTCTTTCTGAGGTCAGGAATAGATTTTTAAATGTAGTATTACTACTAGCTTTGGGGCTGCATTCAGGTATCTTACTCTCATCTGGACTGGTGACCAGCGGACTCAGGTCAGCATGCCTGTATTTCTCAGGACTCACTGGTGTCATTTAACAACTGACTAGCTAATTCATTCAGAAAGGAGTTTCATCAACTGTGAGAATCAAAGAAAAAGTTGGAGAAGAAGACTTAGACTTATAACCATGGAAATTTCAGATGCAGCTAATTTGATCTGGTGGTCTTGTTCAGGTAATGCTGTTCTTATGTCACTGTCAAAATTCAAAGTCCAAGAATATTCCACTAGACTAATAAGGCTATGACTGTTTAAAAGGAAATAGGTGATTCTTTGAGAATAAATTGGAGTACTCTACCAAAAGGAGGCATAAATGTCTACAGGATGGCTCGATTCCAAAGATGTCTACTGTTCTCTTGATACTTCACATGTGTGGTCCCATGGGCATTTTCCTGGATGGATGCTGAATGAGAGCTTTGATTTTGCTATTTAAAGTATTATTCCTTCCCCAAGTTAGGCTATTTAGTGAGGATATCAGAGGAAAACATACTTCTTGAGTTAGGAAAAAGGAGGAAAAGAAGAGATGGGCCAGTAAAGACCATGGTGCTGGTTCTCAACATTGATTACTATTAAAGTGACCCAGAGCTTTTGCCTTTTAATTATGTATTTTAAACTAATATTATTTTTTATTTTTTATGTATTTGGTACAAGGTATCACTATGACTCATAGTGATCCTCCTATTTTCAGCCTTCCTATGCTGGGATTACAGGCCCAGACATGGTGGCCAGCTCAGCACGCCCTGGGGTGAGGCCAGCAGGGCCTGCAGTGCTGGGGATCCAACCCCAGTCCCTGAACTTGCCTAAGCAAATGCTTAGGCTACTGAGCTATATCACCAGCCCTGAACTAATTTTAGACTTACATAAAACTAATTTTAAACAACAACAACAAAAATTTCCTAGGATTCCTCACTCTGCTTAACATAAGCAATGACATAATTATAACTGTAATTATCAAGAACATGCAATCAATATTAGTATAATATTATTAACTCTAAAACTACAGATTTGATTCTAATTTCCCCGCTAATCTCTTTTTCTTTCTTTTTATTTTCTTTTTGCTTTTTTGTTCCAGGATTCTATCCAGGGTTCTACACTGAATTTTGTTACTTCTTAGTTTCTGTAATGTTTTCTCATACTTCCTCTTCCATGGCCTTGACGCTTTTGAAGAGTACAGTGATTCTGTATAATTTCCCTCAATCTGACTTGTCATGATTAAGGCCAGGTTATACATTTTTATCACAAACACCATAAAGTGATGCTGTACATCTAATAAGACATTCAGGCTGTTGCTGTATCTTACTAGTAATGTATATTAATTAGTGCCTTCTGGGTCCCTCCATTGTAAGGTTATTGCCTTTCACTGTGTTTTGGTACCTTGAGCAAACACTTTTAGTCTAGGCAGATCCTTTTCTCCTCGAACTTTTGCTTGAACACTGGGGCATGTTTTGGGTTCTTTTCAACCCCAAACAATCATTGCTGTGGTGTTTCCCTGATGATTCACTTGTTGCTCTTTGGATTTTACTACCTTTATTTATTGGAATTCTATTGTGAGGAAGAGCTGTTTCTGATCCTCCTGATACTTTAAAATTCATTATTTTGTTATCACTTTGGGCTTCCAGATGTTGATAATTTTATACTATGATATCAAATCTAACATCATCTTTGCTGTTTCACAAGTTGGTCTAATTTTCTCACTCAGAGCTCCTTTAGGGAGGCCTCTACATTCTTCTAACAAAGGTCCCATCTTTCTTTGAGCATTCCTTTAACTTGTGGCCCCTGAGTTGCTGCAGGCCCATCTTGTATTTTCTTTGCCTAAACCCTAAAACCAACAAATTCCTTTATAGGGAACCTTTAGTCCTGGTGTTATATCCCAACATAAACCAAACAAATCAGAAGATCTTGGGGTGGGGCCCAGCTAGCAGGTGCTTAGGTAATTCTGAAGTGTATCTGAGTTGAGAAACAGAGAACTAGGGCAGTGTTTTTTTTAATGACCTTATGCCTACAAACCCCCTGGGAATCTGAAAACTTAGGATAAGGGCAGGGTTTCTTCCCTTCTAACAGGCTCCCATGTCATTTTATTGGCAGATCATACACCCTGAGAGGGTAGAAGACACTATTTCCTCAAGCATGAAAAGCCTTACAAATGACATAGGGTTTCAAAATGACTTGGAGCTGGGGAAAGAGTTGTGCCAGGTTACTGTTCAGCATAATGTTATTTTCTAATTAGTTGGGGTTAGTGGTGAAAGGAACCACTTGCCATGCAGTGCAGATACAGTCAAGGAGATTGCTTTAAGAATTGATAATGGAAAATGGAAGTGTTTGATTCTGAAAGCAAAGCTCTACAATGAATAAAAAACGAGTGAAAATGTTTACTTGTCTTCTTTTTCTTCAACAGGCAAAGAGTACTAGATAAATCTTTTTGAAAAATGAAGAGTGAGCATTTCATGCTGAAAGCATAACACAGAATCCCAGATGTGAATATCCATCTTGGAAAGACAAATGCAAAAAATTGGACTCTTCTGTGGGAAGTAGGTCACCATTTTGAATTTTGTTTGAATAGAATCCTCAAGGGAACATTGTCCTCGGTAACTTTGTGTGTATCAGCTCAGCTTTGCCAGCTGTTTTTAGAGCATTCACATTCCTGTCCAGCTGTTCACTGCCTTGGTCTCCTCAAAGTGCTTGCTCTCTAGGTGTAAAGAATCTAACGATAGCCAGTTTGTCCTAGTCACTTTTTACAGAACCATACACATTTGCCCATAAGTGGTTCTTTGATCCCAAAATTAGAATCCTCGTCAGTAATGCTCAAGCTTTAGCATATTTTACATTTACTTTTTTAAGGATGTCCTTAAATCTATAAATTCCCACACCTTTGAGTGGGACCACAGAACCAGCATTCCCCACTATCCTGATGACCAGATGCCAGTGTTCTGCACATACCTTGGGAAACACTGATCCATTAGATTTAATTTGCTAACCAAACAGAGTTTCCTATCTTTTTCCTTTTTTTTTTTTTGTTCCAAGAATTGAACTCACAACCTTGTGCTTGCCAGGCATGTTCTGTGCTGCTGAGCTACATCCCCAACCCTCTTTTTCAATTATTATAGCAGCTGCAATTCAATTTATTATCCTCCCTTCCCTGTCCTTTTCCACCACCATTAAAAAATTCCCCTCTTCTGGAATCTTATAGTATAATCTTCCTTTCCTTAGAGCCATATACACAAACAAAAACCTGAAAGAATATATGGCTTTTGGTCCAGACTAAATGATCAGAAAGTGCCATGTTCTAGATCATGCTATAGTTTCCAGGATAAATCAGAAAATCTGATCTACTCAAATTTAGCACCACTTTTGTTGAAATTTATTGTCTTAAATTGTATGTCTTTATTCATAGTGTAGGCAAATCTCTTACTGATAATGATAGAAAAGATAATCCACCAAAGGTGGATAAATGGCATTATCTTTATAGTCCACAAACTTGGATATTTAGTATTTTTGAGTACATTAAATAGCAACACATTAACACTTGATTTTGGAAAAATGTTTATTCTCAGTGTTATGGTTTGTGTTTAGTTGTCCTCCCAAAGCCTCATGCAGTCATTGTGGCAGACTTCTAGAGTTTGTGATTAATTCATGATCCAATGCTGTGATTATGGGTGTGAGTGCTACACCCTCCCAGTAATGCTCAAGCTTTAGCATATTTTACATTTACTTTTTTAAGGATGTCCTTAAATCTATAAATTCCCACACCTTTGAGTGGGACCACAGAACTAGCATTCCCCACTATCCTGGTGACCGGATGCCAGTGTTCTGCACATACCTTGGGAAACACTGATCCATTAGATTTAAGGATAGTGTGGGGCAGATAGACTCGATGCATTATAAAGAAGGGAGAGAGGCTCGCTCTCTGCTGTCACAGCGGTTCCTCCCTTTTTTGCTCCTGCTGCTTCTGCTGTTTTCCACTGCTATGAACTGTTGCCCTCTGCCATGTGCCACTCTGCCTTGGAGCCAGCTGATTATGGACTGAAAACTCCACAAACTGTGAGCTAAATAAACCTTTCCTTCCTTAATCTTGGGTGTCAGGTATTTTGTCCCAGCAACGGAACAAAAGTAACTGAGACACTCAGTTTCTGATGTTCTCACTTCATGTATGTTTGTAAGAAGAACTGATTTTTCAATTTTATGAAGTCCCAAGTTTAATGCTTGAGGGAAACATCACCATGGTGGGAATGGATATGCAGGGTGTGATGACTTGTGTTGGAATGTCCACCATTTGACAGGGCTGACATTCACACATAGTCCTACATACATACCAGAGAGCACATAGGTTCCCAGAGGCACTGCCTCCTGTCACTTAGAATGACACAGAAACCTGAGGCAAACATTCAGTCACAGATGACAAAGTGTGCATGGTTGGAAAGTTTGGGTGCTTCCCCAGGAGCAGGTACACAGCCTGATTGTTCTGGGGTAGGTGACTCTGTCTCTCCTTAGGAGCAGGTCTGGTCTGACTTTACAATGTGGAGCACTACTACTGACTTCCCAGGAAACATAACAATCATTGAAAAAAATTCCTGAGCAAAACAACTAAGAGGATGAAAGGTTTATTTCTGCCCCTGGTTTGAGAAGCTCCAGCCTGCAGCCTGCCAGCCCTGTTTCTTTAGGCCAGTGGTAGAATCCTGCTCATCTCGCTGTACCAGGAAGCACAGGAGCACAAAAGCCAGAGAGGAAGGAAGCGGACACCTCTACAGCACCCAAGTTCACCTCTTCATGATCTGTTACTTTCAACTGGACCCCAATGCGTAAGTTTCTATTGCCTCCAAGCAGGGCCGTCAACTTATGATCCCATCAATGGCTAAGTCCATGGATGAAGTCCAGTCTTCTGTGATCCAGTTACCGTCTGAACACCTCACCTCTGAACCCAAGAGACCCTTGGATGACATCTTGTAACACCCAGGCTTAGTCTCTTGGCCTAACTGGGATAATTTTTGGAAACTATAATGACCTTCTGATAATCTATTTAAAGAGTCATTCTTTCAGTTTTCCCAGTTCTTCCAGAAACATTTAGTTTGAACTACAATCATATTTCCCTCCCAGGCATATGCGCAAATGATCAAATCTCACTTGAAAGTGTAGGTCTTAGTGTGCAATCCATGTAGTCAATCACAGTTTTAGTTTCAACAAAGTGTCTTTGGCTTCAATAAAATATAATAATTTCAGATTGTATTCCTTACTAGAAAGTTACTACTTCATGAAATTCTATCTATCTATCTATCTATCTATCTATCTATCTATCTATCTATCTATCTATCATCTATCTTGAATTGCAATGTGAAATATCCTTATTTGGGATTAATGTTTAAAAAGTTCAAGACATGTTCTCTAGTACTTGAGTACTTGATATTGATCTCTAAAGGTTAATCACATTAATGCTCAAGTGTGAATTCTGCCTCAACACTTACTAATTGACATCAGACAAATGACTACTCTGTGCCACAGTTTTCATGTATTTCATGAGTGTGATATGAGAATAATCATGGTAGCTACCTCATGATGTCTGTGTTAAAATAATCTGTGCCCAAGTGTATTTTTCACCTATTGAATCAAGATGATAAAGCCCATGAATATCTGTATCTATTATATACCTAGGAATTTGAAAACTGGACTCTTTTGAGTTGGCATTATCCTGGGTGCTTAAGAAAAGTTCCTCTGAATCTCATCGCTGGGTTCAAACCACAGCTCTGGTACTCACTTGTCAAGTTGTTTGACTTTACAGATTCTCGACTTCTTCATTTATAAAGCAGAACTAGTATGACATATCTAGTTACATTGCCAGGATTAAGTGAGATCATCCATAGAAGATGCTCAGGGTCTCACAACAAAAACTATTACCATTCTTTTTGTTAGTAATTCAGACCATGTCCTTGCTGCAACTTTCCCCGTGTCCTGAAAGGCAATCTCTCCTCTTCTTCTATGTGAATGGCTGCTTAAATCGTCATTTCAGTTCCCTGCACTGAATCAACCACATAGGGGCTCAGATAAAGACTGCTACTCCTGATGAGAATAGTCATTGTGAGGCTTGGGGTGGATTCAGACTGCACCACTGTGCCCACGTCAGCCTCCCTCTCGTGACTTAGCTAAGTCGCTCAAATTATCCTTTTGCCTCAGCAGGGCTTCACTTCCTTGCAGATCATTCTGAAGTGTCACAATGCAGGTCTGACAGCCAGGGTCTATTCTGCAACTCAGCTGTCTATAGCAAGAGGGTCACATCATATTGCCTTCCCCTTCATGGGGTGGGGTGGGGAGAGACCTGATCAGAACAAAGCTTGCTGTCCAATATGATGCAGAGCTTTGTCTGATGTATCACTTGTATATACGGGGGTAGCATAAAAGAGTTCATTATCTGAAGGGACTTGCAACTTGAGTCTTCAGTTCTTAAAGTCCTTTAGCAAAGTGGTTCTGACAAAGAGAAATCAAAGGTTCTGGAGCACTGCTGAGCTTGAGGACCTGCTACAGTTTTTCTGTCACTCTCCTCTGGCACCTTCTTTCCAATAGAGCTCACCACAGCTTTTAAACAGGAGTAATGGAGCCATATCATCAGTATAAATCTCTGGCTGATCATAAGCTCCTCCAGGGCAGGAGATCTGCTTTATTCATCTTTGTGTACCCTGTAAGCACTGGGCACACATCTCCATCAATGAAAAACGTCTGTGGGACAGAAAATGGTTGAATGTATATCTCAGGTTACAGGTGAGACCATAGCTAAAGAGAAGTGAAGCATTGTTTTATTTCTCACTGCTGAAATGAGGGCTGGCTTGCCAGGAGATTCAGCGTCTCCCGCCCCCCACAACCCAGAAGCTCTATTGGGAGGACTTAAGGTGCCTTTGATGAAAGTTGTTTCTCTTTATAGATATGGAGAACGAAACTCCTGTTCCTGTGTCTTGCTGGTCTGTGCTCCAGAGCTGGGAGACAGCAAATGGGAAGTGTTTCTTGCTTTCTCCAGTTAGTTGATTAGACAGGCAATGGACAGGGTCCCTTATCCCATCCTAATTCAGCTTGGACCTGATTAAATACATGGACATAATTTATTATTTTCCAAAGGTGCGAGTCTTAGCCTTCACTTTCTAATTTATAAACAGCAACTACGACACAAAATAGGTTTTGAAAAACTCCATGTGTCCAAGCCCAGCACTCTGCTGATTGCGTACTCTCTCTAATCCTGCCCATAGCCAGACAAGACTTACTGTCTCCATTTAATATTGTGGAAACCGAGGCCCAAAGAGTTTAAATAGAAAGTGAGAGCTGGAGATCAGCTATACACTATTTGGGATACACTCCTCACTGTACCAAGAACTTTCCCCATTTCCCTCAGCAGTGTGTGTGTGTGTGCGTGTGCGTGTGCGTGTGCGTGTGCGTGTGCGTGTGCGTGTGTATGCGCGCGCGGGTGTTGCTCCCTTTCCCCTCATCAAGTCCTCCTGTCCCTTCTGGTCAGTGTTCTCCATTCCACTTTTTCCACACGAAGTCCGCTTGGTCGCCAAGGCCTCCTTACCGCTCTCAGCGGTCTCCCTCCTCGAGCTCGGAACACAGCCGGCCGCCCCTCAGCGAAGTTCGGGACCCCACCCGGGCCCCACGCCCACCTCCCGCCGCGCGGCGCCACAGCCCCCCGCGCCGCGCGCCCGGCCCC